>NC_030678.2:76957903-77649153 GCF_000004195.4 Xenopus tropicalis | reverse complement strand
AAGCTGTGCAAATGATCAAGACCCAAAGCCAGTTCCGCTAGGTAAAACTTCACATCTTCTTCTGTGAACATTACCTATATTAAAAATACATTTAAATTAATTCACATAAGTAATTCTTACATAATCCCAAAGCATTATTATTTTTATATATAGTAGAAAGGGAAAATTCCAGGGGTCACAGCGTTGAATTGTTGAAGAGTGGTTTAAATTCAGATCAAAGTAAAGGGAAAAATTCATTTCTAATACCAACCTCCTTGGACAGACGTGTAAATAGATCTCCTCCCCGTAGAAAATCCAGGATTAAGTAAAGTTTCCCCTCTGTCTGAAAAGCTATATGTAGAATATATGAAAGATTAATTAAAGTTTAATTATTTGCATATACACACTTGCAAGAACCATGTAGTACTGCTCAGTTTTAACTATCAGTTTGGGGTAAGCTGTATTCTGCAGCAAGGCTGACAAAAGAATTTAAAAACCTGCTTTTCATCTAACTTATCTCCACCACCATGGTGAGTTATGCACAGATAGAAAGTGTTGCAGTGTCTGATTACAGTAGAGGGGAGCATTCAGAGAAACCGTGTCTTAAAGGAAACCTATACCCCCAAACAAAGTAGGTCTCTATAAATATATATTGCATAAACAAGCTTATATGTAAAACCCTGCTTCATCTAAATGAACCATTTTCATAACAATATACTTTTTAGTAGTATGTGCTATTGGGTAATGCGAAATAGAAAATTAAAATTTTAAGAATTAAGAGCCGCCTCTTGGGATCATAGGAGTCACAGTGCACACAAACAAGCCAAGGAACACATACATGTTAGGTTATATCAGCAAATGAATGGGCAGAGCTCTGCTTTTGCTTCCACACTACTTCCTGTTACAGTTAGAGCTACATTATTTCCTGTCAGGTGATCTCTGAGGCAGCACAAAGCCCATCACTAAATGGTGGATCAAGCTAGTGCTGGGCGGTATACCGGTAAAAACCGATCACCGGTTTTTTTTTTGAAACCGATATGAATTTTCGACATACCCCCATACCGGTGTGCTGAATACTTCCGGGTGCGCGCGTGACGTCAGCGCGCACACTCTACAAAAGCGCCATCGCTAGGACGCATTCAGAGTCGGATACCAATGTGAGCTGTCGGGGGGTGCCTGGCCAGTAATTATATTTTATGTGAAGGGGATGGGTGGGGGTGGGTGGGTTATACTTATGTGAAGGGGATGGGGTTATGTTTGGGGGGGTGGGATGGGGTGGGGGGTTATATTTATGTGAAGGGGATGGGGGGGTGTTTGGGGTGGGGGTGGGTGGGTTATACTTATGTGAAGGGGATGGGGTTATGTTTGGGGGGGGTGGGATGGGGTGGGGGGTTATATTTATGTGAAGGGGATGGGGGGGTGTTTGGGGTGGGGGTGGGTGGGTTATACTTATGTGAAGGGGATGGGGTTGTGTTTGGGGGGGGTGGGATGGGGTGGGGGGTTATATTTATGTGAAGGGGATGGGGGGGTGTTTGGGGTGGGGGTGGGTGGGTTATACTTATGTGAAGGGGATGGGGTTGTGTTTGGGGGGGGTGGGATGGGGTGGGGGGTTATATTTATGTGAAGGGGATGGGGGGGTGTTTGGGGTGGGGGTGGGTGGGTTATACTTATGTGAAGGGGATGGGGTTGTGTTTGGGGGGGGTGGGATGGGGTGGGGGGTTATATTTATGTGAAGGGGATGGGGGGGTGTTTGGGGTGGGGGTGGGTGGGTTATACTTATGTGAAGGGGATGGGGTTGTGTTTGGGGGGGGGTGGGATGGGGTGGGGGGGTTATATTTATGTGAAGGGGATGGGGGGGTGTTTGGGGTGGGTTATACTTATGTGAAGGGGATGGGGTTGTGTTTGGGGGGGGTGGGATGGGATGGGGTGGGGGGTTATATTTATGTGAAGGGGATGGGGGGGTGTTTGGGGTGGGGTGGGGGGTGTGTGTGCGGATGGGGGGGTGTTTGGGGTGGGGTGGGGGGTGTGTGTGCGGATGGGGGGGTGTTTGGGGTGGGGGGGGTGCGTGCGGATGGGGGGGTGGGGGGGTGCGTGCGGATGGGGGGGTGTTTGGGGTGGGGTGGGGGGGTGCGTGCGGATGGGGAGGTGTTTGGGGTGGGGTGGGGGGGTGCGTGCGGATGGGGGGGTGGGGGGGCTGCGTGAGGATGGGGGGGTGTTTGGGGTGGCGGGGGGGTGCGGGTGGCGGGTGTTTGGGGTGGTCACCTAATCATGCATGGGGAAAAAAAAATACCGTCAAATACCGTGATACCGATATAATTTTGAAAAATACCGTGATATAAAATTTTGGTCATACCGCCCAGCACTAGATCAAGCGAAAGGAAATATTTACTGATATATATATATAGCGAACCCAGGGTGGCACTCTGCTTCAGCTCTTAGCTCGGGTGCAAGGTAAATGATTTAAATATCCAAAAAAGACCAGCAACACCGAGTTAATAGTGTATTTATCCATGGATAAATAGAACATGGGGTTGGTTAGCATGGTTGCCTTGATGGGGACCCCGATGGGGACCGAAACGTAACGTTGGCTGTTCATGCGTTTTTAATACACAATTGATTGTTTTTGGAATAACTCGGTGTTGCTGGTCTTTTTTGGATATATATATATATATATATATAATCAGATGGCAATATTAAAATAAAGACTGAATTTTTAAGCTAAGACCCTGAAGTGCGCTATTTGTTGAATATATGGTATATCCCATGCTGCACCCGGGCACTAATCTACAGCGGTTTATATATATATATATATATATATACATACATACATACATACATACATATATACTATACACATTACCCCAGCACTCCATTATAAAGCTTCAAGAGAAAATTAAAAACCAATTTTGCACACACTGAAGGAAAAAATGTCTGCATTTTTGTAAAAAGAGACATGTTTAGTTACACGGTTTGTACAAAGTATGCATAAGCGGACGCTCCCCGTCAAGGCAGTGTCCTTGCATCAGTCCTAACCTAGCGAAAAAAGAGAATATATTTTATTTGGGGGGAGAAAGACCATACCTGCTTTTCTCTTTATATGGCATGACCTATTCCAAAGAAACCATTCAGTGATTAAGCGAATAAATACCTTCTTAGCTGCAAGGCTATCCTTAAAGGGGCGGGGTTGGGAGAGCAAGTATTCAATTAGGGAAAAGCTACTTCCCCTTACCATACAAATATATACAAAAAATACAGCTCATCCCATAAATCAATCAAAACTCCCCCCAAAGAAAATATATTTTCAATCTTTGGTGGGGCTCTGGGCTCCCTTTAGAAATGGTATGTTAGCAAGGGCCTCAACAGAGCTTGTAGCTTCTGCTGAAAAGGGAAAGGCAGCGTTCTTTGCCAAGCAAGAAAACCACCATGTAATGAATGCCACTTGTGAGGCCAGGTAAAGAAAAAACACATAAAAAAGCACATATTTATTTAAAGTGGAAGTAAACACCAAAAAATGTTGCCTAACAACTTCCCAATACACATTAAGTATAGTTTTACAGTTCTTTGTATAACTGCTACTGAGAGCAGAATCTTTCTGTCCTGGTGGTTCCGACTTTTACCAGTAAAGCAGAACCCCAATTTAAAATCAGGGAATGTGTTAAAGCAATTTATTCTTCAACTACTCAAAAAATATAAGCACAAGAGTTAGTTTTATTTTGAAATACAATAGTGTGTTAATAGGTTAAGCAGTGCAGCATTAATGCTAAGCTATGGAACAGCATTTACAGGACCTCTCTCACAGTCAGATGGGTAATGAAAACCATAGGAACAGAAGTAGGCTCAACAGCTAGTCTCAATTCCTTGCAAAAGTACGTTTAATATGCTGTTTTACACAATATCTTACATCAATATCTAACAACTCATTTGGTTGTTATTTTAAACCTCTTAATTTCACAAATTAAATTCACAGATAACAGCCATTTTTGGGAACATTAGGACAAACACTTTATGTAAAATCCAGGAGAACATTATATAAAATAAGGGTAAAGCATCCATTAAAATGAATTATAATTGGTGGGACCACAAAAAAAAGTAAAATGCATAAAAACTAAAAATCAGGGTACTTAAAATTGAGGCTTCGCTGTATGTTTATACCCGCAGCTTCTAAACAAAAATATATAAAATAATGTACTAAATGTTGTAGAATAACAGGATATTATAAGTCCCTGAGGCATTCCATGACTGTATAAAAGCTCAAGGACAAAGGCTGAGCTCATTTATAAAGGGCAGTTAGGACATAATCAACCACAACAATGATTTTTTTGCTAATATACAGCACTAATTTGAAAGTTTAGTTAGCTTCACCAATCTTAACCCCCTTTCCTTTATAAACAGGGCAATTTGTTCAGAACTCCCCATCTACCTTTGAACAAACAAATCCCTCCTTTCTCTAAGCAGCAGCCTTTGAGCAACTCATTATTAGGGGCTTTTCAATGGACAGGTAATTATGTTTAATTTGCTCCTTTGAAGTTATTTGGGATCAGGAGATGGCAGGAAGTACAATTAGCTTCATATTCTGTTTAGTGACAGAAATAACAGAAACCATAAATATTTCTGAATCAAAAAATAGGCAAAAAGTATGTTCAGCACAAGCCCTATTCACTGAACTTATGTTGAAAAGTGATGTGTACTGTCCCTTTAGGAGAACTCGACTTGCTACGGCAGTCTTTGTTATCGTTGCCCTGAATTTATAATTAAGATCATCCAGTTGCAAGAGTTTGATTGATTGAGAAAGATCATTGAATCTTTGCAAAATATTTCTCACTTTCCACTGGGAGAAAATAGCCAGTAATCTTTCCAAATACTGACAGATATCCACAGGCCATTTGTTAATAGGCAGCACTAAGATATTACTATTAAGCCTCTATGGTTTTCCAAGAAAACTACAGAGGCTCTTGAGCCCTCAAATACATGTATAGAGCATAACAGATCATATTTCTGCACTGGTTTAGGTATTCATATATGACTCTACAGCACTCCACATTACATACTATATGCTCCAGGTGGTCATATTGGGTCAAGCTTGAGAGTAGGAGGCATGAAATTTAAATTTGACCACAAATCCCATACTCACTGTAAGTCTTGAAATTTGGGTGCTGCACATTGCAATAAACAAGGGAGAATAACTACTGCATCTGAAATGCCACCTGCTTATTCTTTGGCTAGAAGTCTATTTATCATGCATCACTATACATCTGAGCAGAAAAAGGAACTAAAGCAGCACTTTTTTTATACTGGGGAAATCTTCAGCTTATATTTCCTGATCACCAGGGTTACATACAGTAGTTATTTTGAAAAAGAAAGTTCAAGGTTTCAACAAAAGTTCATGGAGCTTGCTTCCTTTTATAAACAGGGTGGTTACAATAAGCAAATCAATTAGCGCGTAACCACCTTAATAGTCTATAAAACTCAAATTATGAGGTTAGTCTAGACTTTGTAGAAAAATCTATTTTTTGTATTTTCTATAGGCCGAGGCCAAAGTGCTTACTAAATCATGTTTGTTCACCATAAATGAACAGACAAGTGTTATTTGCCTATATGCATGTATGACCAAACCACTCAATAGCAGTAAGCTTGCCTATAAAGCAACACAGTGTACTATACATAAAAAATTAGTGCAGACAATTGCAAAACATACAAATTCCAGAAAATGCATTGGTGAAAACCACTGCACCACCTGGTGACTGCATCTTCCTACAGAAAAGTTATAAGAGCTATGTTGTCATTACCTATTTGGTATTGCTTAATTAACTAAAAAAACCTAACTCCAGAAATACATATGCTGAGCAGGCATGCGAAAAGCAGCAAATCCAGGATTTTGACAAATTCCAGCACTTTTCGCAGGACTCAGATTTCTCTGGATCCCGAATACCTAACTGAACTGAATATGAACTGTTATGTTATAATATGATATATTCTATTAATAGTCATTTTAACACGCTGGACAACTAAAGGTGAAATATTTTGGATCATACCATTTTTAAAGATTTTGTTCAAATTTCAAATTGCAATATAAGGCTTTATATTAAATTTGGTACAGGTATTCAGCTGAAAGTGTAGCTTTTTTTTTTTTTTTTTTTTTTTTACACAGACATAACTGATTACACAGATTTAAAGGAAAACTATCGCCTTTTGTAAACTGATGGGTTGTTGGGCTATAAGCCCCTTAGCTTTCCAAAGAATCTATGCACCACATACTAAGAAAGCAGAAACTTGATAAAGGGCCCAAAAATGTTGCCCTTTTCCTGTATATGCATGGTCTAAAATAAAAAAAAAACAAAACCTATATTTCGGTGTGCTCCTGGGTTTCTTTGTGCATTATACCTGACCTAAATAACAGGCAAGGGTCTTCCAGTATTCACACCTGGCACCTACACAAAGTTGAGCTCTCCAATTCTGCGTACTATAGAAAGCAGGGGGACTTCAGGTCCCAGAACCCATCACTTCACAATGGAACAAAGTACAATATACTGTAAGCCTAACAAAAGGTACACAAAAAGTAGACAAAAACTACAAACTTAGCTTTCAGGACAAATAGATAATGTAAAATTTTCAGAACTTTATTTGGATGATAATATTTGTTTAAGCATAATTCTGTCAGAAAGATATAAGGCTGTTTGCTCTATATGCATTCACACTTACCATAGTGTAACCTTACAACAAAAGGATGGTGCACATCAGCTAGGATGTCTCGCTCCATCTTAGTTCTAACCCGGTCACGCACTGGGAAAAAAAACATGCAATTATAAAAGATAAAATAAACAACAAAACCGTTCATGTACATATGAAACATTTCAATAAGACAAGATTTATTATATGAATATTTTATAACACACCATAGGTCTAAACACTCAGCAGTTATGCTTACACTATTAGATTATGGTCATAAATACATGTGTAGGGGTAAAAGTTATGTGCTATAAAGTCTATTTGTAATGTAGATTATGTTGCAGTCATGAATTACTCGATAAGTGTTGCCACCGTGGTGTATACTCATGACAAGACAGGTTTAATCCCATTTTTGGCACAAGAACGGACTGTAGTAGAAATATGCTGCTTTAAATTGCTATTTTTTAAGAACTTATTCAAAGTTCAACAAAGCCCTACACATTTTGTACCCCATGTGGGCACTTAATCAATGGCAAATGTAACACACTAAGTGCCCACATGGGGTACAAAATGTGATATTGTGGTTATTCCCTTAAACTGAAGGTCTGGGGCTTGTGGACCTGAACCCATGTTTTCATGGGGTAAGTTTTATCAAAAATGGGTTTAAACCTGTCTTGTCAAGTTTCAAGTCTATTGTCATATACAAATAACAATGAAGCATCATTACTGTAATGAAATTACACCATTTGAGTATACACCACGGTGGCAACACTTATCGAGTAATTCATGACTACAACATAATCTACCTTTATAGCACATAACTTTTAACCCTACACATGTATTTATGACCATGATTTATGTGGAAATACGCTTCTGGACTTAAAGTCTGTAACATTTGCCACTGATTAATTTCTACATAATGGGAAACTGGGCAGTAAATCAAAGACAACCATTTCAGTTTTCCTTTAACGGTCATACACACAATACACATACAGCCTACAATTATGCCAGCAACATATATCTCTCTCCAGTGTCAGAATGTGGCCCACCAGAGAACTTTACCCCAGGGGCCCACCGGCCACTTCAACCCCCCCAACCCCACCCCCCCCTTTGTACATCATGTCTCAAGTATATTGCATGGGGTTAAAGTCAAAATTTGGAGTCCAAAAATGCATTGAGCATGGTGCCTTTGCCACATACTTTAGTCATAGTTACCCAGACATAAATTAAGATCACTGCAGAAAATAATTTATGATCACATAACTCTAGACCTGCATGCTTCCATGCTGCTTGCACTGTTGAGTCAAAGACATTTATGTCTGTTCCTCTATCACTCCTTAGATCCTCATCTCTTCCCTTAAAGATGCCAGTGTGTTTCGATGCGAAAATGGTTTTGTTCCCGAACACAGTTGTCAGGCCCGGCGGGGCCCAGCAGGGTGAAGGATAGGTGAGCAGGTGGCTAGAGCCTATCACTGTGGCATGAATTCACCAGGGCCCAGCAGGGTGCTGGGCGGGTGGGGGCCAGAAAGGACAATTTTGTGGATGAGGGGGAAAGATAAATGCGTTCAGTTTTTTGTCTTGAGCACTAGCTTATTTAAGGAAAAACACAAAAGAACAGTTGCAGTTTTTCATGGAAAGAGTTTTTCATGAAAAGTTACACACATGCAAGAAACACATTATTCCATGTATTTTCAATGAGCCTGGAAATTTTAATCAAACAGCAAAAAAGAAGTTATTTGTTCTATAATATACAGTTTTTAGTTGCTGAATTTTGTTCATGCGGTTTTCATATTTTTCTTTCTTTAAAAAATTGTGAATTTGTGACAATTATACAGCCCTCTCTCTATAAGAGACTATTCAGACAATGTTAATATTTTGTAATCAAGGGGCAGATATATCAAAAAGTGAGTTTAGAGCTTAATACATAAAAACTCACATTCTGTTCCTTCTTATGGGATTTTTTGAAGCCTTTTTTATCAAAGGGTAAAACTTAGAACTCACCATTTGATAAATACCCCCAACTGTTATACTTAATTAAAATGGTAAAGTAGTTTTTGTTTTAGAATAAACTATAGGTATTATGGAATGTTGGAAACCATTGCCTTTGTTAGCAATACCCACATTATAATGCCCCAAAGTTATTCTCAGTTTGAGATTTTTACTGTCAAAGCTTTTTCTACTGCTCTGTATAAGTCCTGAGGGACCATGAAGCAATTTTTGCTTTATAATTGGGTACTTGCATACCCTTAAGTTATTGTAAGAGCCCAAAATATATTTATGCCAGTGTATTTTTAGCAATACAAGAAGTTAACTACTTAAATAATAAGAAATATGAGAAACCAAAGGTTTGTCAAACTTGTTGTTACTAATTCAGAGGTTAAAAGAGAAAAAGGATTAATCAGTAATTATAAAATCGCTCAGACTCTGGGTTTATGCTCCCTTCAGCTGAAAAATGCATTGGCTGGGTAATATTTAAGTGAGCAATGAGGTGCCATCTTGTTGACTCCCCAAGAATTTCTCTTGCATCTGGTCTGAGCTATACACATGGCCTGATGATCATGAGCATGATCATAATGTATACACTTAAAGCCAAAACTCTTTTGCTCTATGGTGCATTTGCACAGCTCAGGGAAGAAGCAAAGACCCCAGGGGCTGAAAACATTATGGCAACTAGTAGTTAGGCAGGTTATATATAGGCATTATGGTTGAACTTGATGGACGTATGTCTTTTTTCAACCCAACTTACTATGTAATGCAGTGATTACAAGAACAGTGCCCAAGGTCAGCTGCTATAGTATAGTGGACCCTAGCTAACAGCTGCTGGATTTTTAAAACAGAGAGCTCTTCAACAAATACCTCATTTTTATTTATTTATTTTTAAAAAGCACATTTTCTCTGAGCACCACTGTCTGCCAAGTTATTTTAAAGGCCAATTAGGCCTTTTGGATCATTGGTAGATATTTTTGGACTGGCTCTTAAAAAGCTGCAGGCCTTCCAAAAAAACGTACTATTAGTCTGTGACTCTCTGTAAAGTCTGACATTTCATAAATTTACTGCAGAGTAGATTCCTACCAGGAAATGTCTTACACTTATGGACTTTCTATTTTGAATAGTCCAGTATGGTGCAAATAGTTCCAAAACTGTTGAGGATGTACATGTAGGTGGGTTGCATGCCCAGAACAGCAATATAGACTATGGCAAACGCCAGAGAGGCTGCTGTAAGTTGCAATAGATAGACACTAATTTACTAGGCCTGTGGGTGGCTCTGTGTACCAGGGCCTATTTTGAATCCCAGTCCACACATGGTGGTTTGTCTCCTGTTTAACGCGATGACTGGTAACTGGATAGAAGGCCTAATGTATAACGACTATGTTAAATCTACAGCTGCATGTTGTACTTTTTATGTAATGTATCGTTGCAGCATTCTGGAAAATTTCATGCTTCCTACTTTGTGAAAACCGTTTACCATAAAACAAGATAAGAAAGAGTTTGCTCAGGGCTGTGTGCAGGAACTGCATAGAGCCCTGACGTCAACCTAATAAACGTGGGTTGAACTGGGACACCAGCTCTGAGCCAGGCCTGATCTCCCCAAATCCGTGCCCAACTACACTAAGAGAAGAGTAGAGGCTTTTGTAATAGCAAAGGGTGGACCAAATTCATAGTAATATCTTTGGTATGGGATTGTGATGTGGGATTGGCATGTGTCCAAAAAATGTTTAAGTACTTCCAAAGCAGGGAGAAGGTGCTTTGAATGGGAATCTATACCCCTGATTGCAAGTGTCTACAAATAGAGATCATATAAAACAGCCCATAGTTTAAATATTGTTTTCATGAGTTTGTACAAGGTCCTTGTGCTTACCTACAAACCGAGGGCATGCTACATGAGCACAAAGAATATCACAAAACTGGGATTCAAGTGTAATACTTACTGAAATTTTTACTGTATATACCAATTGTTAATTAATATGAAAGAAACTATGGATGTTCTATTTACTCAGATTCCTATACTTTCTAGAAGGCAGCCGTAATATACAGCAATATATAAACTGCTTCTGTCATCCCACAGATGTAATGGTGTCTGATTTGGCATATATTCATTTATTTATATAGCACCAACATATTCTCCCAGCCCTTTACGGAAACTATGCATCGTTCACGTCAAGCATTCAATTAACCTGCCTGTATGTTTTCGGAATACAATATATTCCAACAAAATTATTCTAAACTCTAACGTTTGATATAACCAATCAATTAATTCTGCAGCTACATTTTAAAACATTTTTGAAACAGCTACATTTAAATTATAGTGTGCATAGGTACTACCTTAAACAGTAAAGTAACACATATCAATAACACTTTAGAAAGTTTCCCGACATATTCTAATCTGTTAAAAGTAACACGCATCATCATCATCAATTTATATTCTCCCCCATCCAGCTCATGTTTTTTATCATGGTTACTGCAACAACATATGTCTTAGGTATGAGGCAACAGAGCATCCAGTCTATTGAGTATTTAGACAAGCCGGTGCCTGCAGTAGCCATGGCTGTGGGGCTAGGAAATGGACAGGTCAGCACTATTGAAATATATTTTAAAATTATACTATTTGTATCTAATGATTAATTTTGATTATTTCAAAGAAACTTAAAAAGTATTGTCCTTTTTTTATTTAAAATCTGATTGATAAAATTAAAGGGAAGGAGAAAAGAGTCATCTCAAAATACGTTTTAAAAAATCTTAACAGAATTATGGCAAATTAAGGTAAATTAGAAAAACAGCTATTAAAAAAAACAAAAACTATAAATCCCCCACATTTCTAGATAAAAGGCTAAGTCAGAGCTCCTAACCTTTCAATGTGGCCTTTTTCAGCACTTTCATGGCATAGAGCTGGTTGGCGTCAGGTGGAGTTATTTTTCGGACCAGGAAAACCTGCATAGTTCAGAATATATAAATATGTAAGCAATGCATAGTTACACTGTTGATGTTTTGGCTGAGTAGGAAGTGTTAGATGGTATATACAGGCAGGATGTTTATTCAAAGAAAGACAAAGAAGACAAAAAAAAATAAAAAAATTATATATATATTGGTGTGCATATGCCAGGAGATTCAATGCAGAGACCATATGACAGATTGCAGAGAAAAAAAAAGGCTAGAATCATTGAAGATTATATCATTATAAAGTAGGTACCTTCCCAAAAGAGCCCTGTCCTAACACTTTGAGAAGAACAAAATGTGACTGATCGGCCTTCTCAGAACCTTCTTTCACATGGTGAGTGATCGGAATTTCTTTAACCACCACCTCATCCTAAAAGTAAACAGAAAGAGCAAGATAAATAGCAATACTACTGGGTTATACCAGTACACTACTGCACAATAAGCACATTTTTATTACATGCAAAGAACTGTTCTAGAGAAACAAGGCAATGAATCACTTGACAAAATTTAGATTGAATAATTAAACTATCAAAATGTTATCCATTCTACATCCATAAGTCTTCGAAGAAGCTTCAAGAGTCAGTGGATTACAAAAAAGAAATAAGGGTATGTATAGAATAACTGTTTGTATGAATAAATATGTATAGAATAAATAAATCTTAAGTAACATCTACCCATATATGTTCTAGCACATTTCAGAAACATTTAAGTAGAAACTGAGTGGCCACAAACACTGTTATTTGTGAGAGAAGCATTAAAAGCATCACACACTGTCATTCTCTCACAAACACAGGAAGTGGTTATAGACATCATCTTAGCAACTAAGCTTCTGCATATCGACAGAACATCTTTTTACTAGTCTTACTAAACCAAATATAAAAACTTTTAGCAATTTCAAAAAAAACCCCAACTACTGACCACCTGCTCAGGGACTTGTAAGGGACGGCATTGAGCTTTGTGCCGTTGCTTCTTCTGTACAAACAGTGAAAAGACTGTCCATAATCCAGATATTCTGAACTCTTTCTCCATGGAGCCCAGTTTCCGCATTGAGAGACAAGACTGCAAAGGTGCTGGTCAAACATGAAGTCCTGCATCACATCTTGTGTACCTTCAAGAGGGCTCAGCTTATCAGCTTAAATCATATTGGCAGAAATGAAAGCAGCTTGCTGAAAACCCAATTATAGAAATAAACTTCCTGCACCTCACAGAAACTGTAAAACGGCATAAACCAATAGGGCTGTCACCTACAGCACAGAACATCCACCCACATAGTCTGTACTGTGGGGGTGTTTCTTATGCACCAAACCACCAACCCCTCATGTTACCAGTGATATCTTAAAGTGTTAAGTATATCCTACACTAAAACTAAACTAGTTGATAAGTTGATAAGCTTATATAGGCTATTCAATGGAGGGGTTTAATGTGAATAGCTACTGTTTCACTTTTATGTACTTATTCTAGAGAATAAGCAGAATGAAATAACAACTCCAGTTGGAACAAAAGATATGTTCAAGATAGGCATGTCCAATATGTTCAAGATATTGTTTTTGATTTTAAACATACAAACCCACGTAACATTGCTTTGTATGAATTCAGAGGCATTACATGTTTTCCATGGTAGAACATTATGCAGCAGTAACAAGATGCCTACACTACAAACAAAAAATTAATATAGTCTTATTTTTACTCTGCAGTTTTGCTGTTTGTAGGTTCAAAACGAAACAACACACTTCCTCTTTTTGTCACCCTATAATTATAATGCATTATTAAAGAACAGTCGTGCGGGTGTCCACAGCCCACCTTCATACCTTGTACAAAAGGAAAAACTCTCTCTCTATCCAGGATATTTCTGGCTTTACCTGTCACAGGGAAAGAGGAGAGATTGTATAGGATGCAATGTGAATAAAACACAGTAAGGAGGAGGGGGGGGTCTCATTCTTTCATGGAATTAGGAAAACTTGCTGCACTTCAATGTTTTTCCAGCACTACTGGCAGAAATAGATTTGTCCCATACCCACGTATACACATTAAATAAAATAAAAACAGAAGCAGCATGCACTTTAAAGTGTTATCTTGTTAGTAATCACAGCATTAAGATTAGATACTGGTGCTGTTAAGTAGCGACAAAAAGTACTGTCAATATGACAAGAACTATCCGTTTCATTAACTTGTCTATTCTTAACTAATAAAACAGTGACAATTTTTTTTTTTTTTTAAATGTTCTTCTAAAAGTCTTAGCAGAAACTCAGGCTAAAGTCAGTATAAAGCATAAATGTCACTGAAATGTCAGAACTCTGTCATCACCTCCCCTACTTGCCTCTTTTATCCTGGTCTTGGTTCGGAAAATCTGCCTCAACATTTTCTCCCTGATCTGTAAAGCATTTCTGTCCACCCCACAGACTTGGGACACTACTGCATCTTGTGCATTTACGTCTGCCTATAACAGTTGGGAGTTTCTTAAGCAAGAAGGAAGAAAACATGAAAAGAAAGAAAGAGGAAATCTTGCAATTTCCCTCACAAAAGCAGAAACCACAATATTGTGAGTTGCCATTAAGAAGCGTGAAAGATTGGACAGTAATATAGGAAACAACTAACCAAACTTTAGTTTGCAAAAGTACATTGTCAAGGGGCTTTTAAAGTGAAAATAACCTTTTTTTCATATTTTCCCTTTTACACTTCTTTATAAAATGTTCAGGAAACATAAGCATATGCTATTCTGCCCACACTTTTTGATCAGATGATTCGTTCTTATTCATCTGAGTGGGATCTGATACACTGTTTCGCATAACAGCAACCACTTAACTCCTCCTGTGAAACAGCAAACTCTGTCCACCAAAAAATAAATAAATCATGCAATTCTTTGCAGCTTTTGCTTGCTGCCCTTCTCAGATTTGAATGAATGAATAAACAAATAAAAAAAACAAAAAATCTAAATCTAGTTGTTTCACATCTACATTGCAATAGAATATACTGAAGAATAATGCAATACTACAAATATATCACATATATAACATTTAATCAGCACCGGACTGAAAGTAAGTTACACAATAACATTCCAGGGCTGAAGCCTGCTCAGTATCATAACGACACAGCATGGAAGAAAATTACCAGTGGCCAAATATTAGTGAGCTATGTCAAACGTACAACCCAAAAACAGAGAGGCAGAAAAAAAAAAAAACATAAGGAAACTGCAGTAATCAGAGCAAATATGGCATTGGTTTACAATATCTTTATTAGGACTAAACTGGTTCACCACTAAATGCAGCATTTAGAAAATAAATACATTGCAAGTCTTTAAAAGCAGAAAATTAAACATGTTAAGAGGGTTGTGAACACAGCATTATTTTGCATCATAAAAGCAAGTAACATATCAAGATATATGAACTATTTTCAATTATTTTAAATCTAGTACTTATAAATGCATTTGCTTTTAAAAGCAGTATCTGTCTAGTCTTTACTATCCTTCATTTTGGTCCTTGCACACAGGTTTACCTCAAGCCGTGGTGTCCACTTGCTCTTAAACTTTGCTGGACAGCTCTGCGCTTCATAGGTTAAAGGAGACATATAGGATAAATGAAAAAACCTCTAATCTTGTAGGCAATTATGAATAATATATGGTTCTCGTTTCCCTTTGGTCTAAAATTAATACTATCTGTAAAAATGGCCCCTTTATTGAAGCTCCCTATAGATATTCTCAGGTTCCTGTGTGTTTCAAATTAGGGGTGGGTGTGTCCTAACAGTCCCTGTCAGAATCACAGTAGGAGGGAGATAGCCAATCACAGCCCTGCAGCAACACAAGCAAAGACAGGCTTCAGATCCTGATCAGGTCAGCCTAGCTGCAGATTGGTCTACAGTGCAGCATGCTGAGTGCTGCTAGCCCCCCTGCACAGCCTGGAAAAGGAGGCAGCAGGAAATGGCACAGATGGGCAGAGCTAGTGGGGTTTTTGGAGACATTTTCAGTAAAATGTAAGAAACACTACTTTTTAAAGCACATTCTTTTTATTTTAAGATGAGTACAATTAATTGCCACAATAATGTTTTTCACCCAATATGTCCCATTTAATGTGATGGAAGGGAGGAGTGAATTGATTAAGTATGTAAGTATGTATGTATATCTTTATTTATAAAGCGCTACTTATGTACGCAGCGCTGTACAGTAGAATACAGTAATACAAACAGGGGGTTAAAGATAAATACAAAGTACAACAATAAATACAAATAAATACAAGGTACAGTTGCAATAAGAGTCAGAAACAAGATGAACGAGGTCCCTGCCCCGTAGAGCTTACAATCTATATGGGAGGGGTAACTAACAGACACAAATGGGCAAATGTAAGTGCTGTAGGTCACAGTGGGTGACACTACAATATAAGTGCCAGTTCCCAGATCAGGTGCTGGGTGAGTGCTCCAAAAGGTAGTCTTTAAGTTTAGATTTAAAAAGACTGAGGGAGGATTCTCTCCGGAGGAAATCGGGGAGGGCATTCCAAATGTAAGGGGCAGCAAGGCAGAAAGGTTTAAGGCGGGAAACAGCAGTAGTAGTGGGGGGCTCAACCAAACGGTTGCTCGGCCAGGAACGTACGGAGACACAAGGGAAGAGATGTAGTGAGGGGCAGAGGAATGGAGGGCTTTGAAGGTTAAGAGAAGGAGTTTGTACACTATTCTTTGTTTAATAGGAAGCCACGATAAGGCCTTTAGCAGGGGAAGGGCCTGAACTCTCCTGGATGAGAGGAGGAGAATTCTGGCAGCGGTGTTTAATATAGACTGTAGGGGGGAAAGATGGGAGTTAGGGAGGCCGGTTAGCAGCAGGTTACAGTAGTCAAGTCGGGATAGGATGAGCGCGTGCATGAGCAGCCTAGCTGTTACAGTAGAAAGAAAGGGACGGATTTTGGCAATATTGCGTAAGAAAAAGTGACAGGTTTTGACAGTGGTGTTAGTATGGTCAGAGAAGGAGAGACTGGAGTCAAAGATCACCCCCAAGCAACGCATGGAATTGACAGGGTTGATGAGGGTGCCTTCAATAGAGATAGAAAAGGGGGGAGTAGGACCAGGCTTAGGCGGAAAGATCAATCATTGCTTAACCAAAGGGGCACTAGTTCTTATCAAGAAAAGTACCCATCTTTTGAAGTCTCAGATGGTTTGAGTACAATTGGTGGGTAAACTTGTACTGCATCAATGTCTGGCTTGTATGATATCAATTTGAGTGATATTATATTTCTGTACAGTTTATCTCTGGTCTCCACCCAGTGCGGAATACAAGGTCACCCTGATCTATTGGTACTGGAAGGGCTTGCCAGGCCATCCTTGCAGGCTTTTTTGCCCAAAGTTTACTCTCTGGAATATCTTCTTGGGAACCCAAACCAGTGACTTGTGCCACTAGTACAGTACTTTACGTAAGTATATCATCAGTTTAGGTAGGTATATTATCTTATGTAAGTTTACTTGCCCCCACAATGTGACGGGGAGCTTGGACCAGTTGTCGTAGTTTTAAACCAAGCAATGTTGGGCTGTAAGTTATCACTGTTAAATGGGGGGTGATATTATTTAACATGTATTTATAAAATCCCAACATATTATGCAGCATTGTATAGTAAATGGGTTTATACACTGGACACAAAGAATTACATACAAAGCAACCAATAACCAATACAAGTGGTAAAGAGGTCCCTGCCCAAAAGAGCTTACAGTCTATAAGGAGTAGGGGCAGACCCACAAACTGTAGGAATGGGCAAGATCAGATTTACAATTGGAAACATTTTTTTTACACCAGCACACCCATACCTCCTCCAGAGAATTACTACTTGGTGCACAGCCTAGAGAGTCGGCACTCTCCACACAATCCAGTCAAAATATTTCAGCCAGCACGACAAGTAAAGTGCAAGCAGGACTTAGCCCCTGCGTGTTTATTCAAAAAGCAACGTTTCGGGGGCGTACCCTCGATGCCTGATGAAGGGGTATGCCCCCGAAACGTTGCTTTTTGAATGAACACGCAGGGGCTAAGCCCTGCTTGCCCTTTACTTGTTGTGCTGGCTGAAATATTTTGACAAGATCAGAATTAAGCAAGGCAAGAGATGTTGTATAGGGTATTGCATTTAAAAGCACACTGAAGTTATGCTAAGTGAGGAAAAACTTCTCTAAATCAATGTGTTTGTAGAGATCCTTTAAAGGCAGAAAGATTGGGAGAAAGTTGGACAGACCATAAGAGTGAATTGCAAGGGGTGCAGCCCTTGCAAAATGTGTAATGCAAGTGTTTTTGAGGAGGTTATAAGAGGAGTTGAGTAAACGTTTCTGAACTGATGATTGAAGAGTTGCACAACTCTTTGGCTATCAGCACTACAATCATATCATAGAAGGAGGAAGATAACTGGCCATTTTCAATTGCATGTAAGTAAGTTTGATGGAGGTTGTAGGCTAAAGGTCCCCATATACTATAAGATGTCGCCAAGCGAGCGGATCTTCTCCCGATATCCCCCACCTATGGGTGCACGATATCGGGAGAATCCAGGGTAATTCAATCGTTTGGCCCTGGGGCCAAACGATCGAATTACAACGACGGGCAATGGCAAAGTCGGTTCGGGGACCGCATCAACGAGCCGACCCGGCCCCCGATCCGACCAGATTTTCTAACCTGCCCGATCGAGATCTGGCCGATTTCAGGTCAGATCTCGGTCGGGCAGGCCCGTTAGGAGTGCCCATACACAGGCCGATTAGCTGCCGAATCGGTCCAAGGGACCGATATCGGCAGCTACTATCGGCCCATGTATGGGGACCTTAAGGAGAGAGTCTGGTCTGGGGGTCTTGCCTGAAGGCAAAGACACAAGCTCATCAGCCATCTCCAGCTCTGAGATGGGGGCATCCAAGTAGGCTATGGTGTCAAGGAATGTTGCTAACTCAATGGTAGCGGATAGGGTCTAGGTTTGATATACAGTCATATGAAAAAGTTTGGGAACCCCTCTTAATTCTTTGGCGTTTTGTTTATCATTGGCTGAGCAACTACCTTTAAATATATAACATGTCTTATGGAAACAGTATGACAGTTTATTGGATTAACAGAAAATATGCAATATGCATCAAAACCAAAAAATCAGACAGGTGCATAAATGTGTGCACCCCAACAGAGATATTACATCAATACTTAGTTGAGCCTCCTTTTGCAAATGTAACAGCCTCTAGACGCCTCCTATAGCCTTTCATGAGTGTCTGGATTATGGCGGTATTTTTGGCCATCCGTCCATACAAAATCTCTCCAGTTCAGTTACATTTGATAGCTGCTGAGCATGGACAGCCTGCTTCAAATCTTCCCATAGATTTTCAATAATATTCAAGTCAGGGGACTGTGACGGCCATTCCAGAATATTGTACTTCTCGCTCTGCTTAAATGCCTTTGTAGATTTTGAACTGTGTTTAGGGCCATTATCTTGTTGGAATATCCAACACCTGCATAGCTTCAACTTTGTAACTGATGCTTGAACATCAAGGATTTGTTGATATTGGGTTGAATTCATCCGACCCTTGACTTTAACAAGGGTCCCAAGTCCCTGAACTAACCACACAGCCAACAGCATGCTTTTGCATACAAAAAGCGGCTCTTGTTTTTGGCGTGCAGAAAGGGCTTCTTTCTCATTAACCTGTCATACAGATGTTCTTTGTGCAAACTGAGCAGAATTGTAGAATGATGTACAGATACACCATCTGCAGCAAGCTGTTCTTGCAGTTCTTTGGAGGTGATCTTTGTGTTGTCTGTAACCATTCTCACAATCCACTGCATATGCCCCTCCTGTATTTTTCTTGGCCTGCCAGACCTGGGTTTTACAGCAACTGTGCCTGTGGCCTTCCATTTCCTGTTTCCATTCCCTATAGTTGAAACCGCCAGATTAAACCTCTGAGATAGCTTTTTGTAGCCTTTTCCTAAACCATGATACTGCACAATCTTTGTTTTCAGATCTTTTGAGAGTTGCTTTGAGGATCCCATGCTGTCACTCTTCAGAGGAGAGTCAAACAGAAGCACAACTTGCAATTGGCCACCTTAGGCTAATGCCACACCATGCGTATGGCGCATATTATTGGCAAGCCGAAAAACCCTTGCCGAAAATACGCGCCATATGCTCCTACCTGTGCTTGCACCCGAATGAATGGAATACGCTCGGGTGCAGGCACATGTAGCCAAAATCCGCATAAAAACGCGAGCGAATGCAAAGTCTCATGTTTTAATATGCATATCGGCTACATGTGCCTGCACCCGAACGTATTCCATTCATTCCGGGGCAAGCACAGGTAGGAGCGTATGGTGCGTATTTTTGGCAAGCATTTTTCAGCTTGCTGAAAATATACGTCATACACATGGTGTGCGCATCAGCCTAAAATACCTTTTGTGATGATTGACACACCTGCCTATGAAGTTCAAGGCTTAAAGGAACAGTAACACCAAAAAATGAAAGTGTATAAAAGTAACTAAAATATAATGTGCTGCTGCCCTGCACTGGTAAAAGTTGTGTGTTTACTTCAGAAAGTCTACTATAATTTATATAAATAAGCTGCTATGTAGCCATGGAGGCAGCCATTCAAAGGAGAAAAGGCACAGGCACATAGCAGATAACAGATAAAGCCCCATTATATTCTACAGAATTTATCTGTTATCTGCTATGTAACCTGTGCCTTTTCTCCTTTTTTCCAACTTGAATGGCTGCCCCCGTGGCTACACAGCAGCTTATTATATAAATTATAGTAGTGTTACTGTAGCAAACACACCAGTTTTACCAGTGCAGGGCAACAGTGCATTATATTTGTATTATTTTAAAGCGCTTTCATTTTTTGGTGTTACTGTTCCTTTAACAAGCTAATTCAACCAATTTGGTGTTGCCAGTAATCAATAGTGAGCAGTTACATGCATTCAAATTAGCAAAATTACAAGGGTACCCACATCTTTGCACAGCGAGTTTTTCATACAACTAAATACTGCTTCACTAAAAATCTTTATTCAGAAAATACCCCAGTACTCAGTTGTTCCTGGGAAATGAATATACCAGACAAACCACTGTTATCTTTTTTGTTGAAAGTGGAGTAAATTATTATGCAGGCTGAGAGGGGTGGGTTCCCAAACTTTTTCATATGATTGTAGGTTCTGATAGTGATTGGCAAAGGCCCCCTGTAGAGTCACCCTGGCTATTAATGTCTCTGGATCTAGAGATGGGCCAATAGTTTGCTTGCCTTATCGCCTTGATCAAAGATTTTATGGTCAGTGTATAACAGCCTTTTCCTAGTAAGTTTTGTATGGGCTAATTCCAGGTACCAATCAGCCTTGTGCAGTGCCTGGTGTGTTTCAGCTGAGTGTGTAATTCTCCTCTGCTGCTGTAAAAGCCATTTTAGCTAGCCTCTTTAGTTATGTTCCTAGTCTTTGTAATTTTACCTATTAGCACCCCCCAAACCACTGCCTTAGATGTTCCCCAGAGCACATCCACTAAGGTTGTGCAGTGCAAAGAGCAAATGTTTTTGGCTAGCGGGGTCAGTGACCCCCATGTGAAAGCTGTATACAATGAAAGCAAATAGTTCAAAAAACATAAAAAATAAATAATGAAGACCAAATGCAAAGTTGCTAGGAATAGGACATTCTATGAACCACCCCTTTTAAGGTCCCCGGGATTCCAAGAAATAATGTTTAAGTCAGATATGTAGAAAGCATATTCTCCCCAGTTTACCAGTATATTTTTATTAGACAGCTATATTAGACATAAGCGCCAACCTGCTAACCTAGCGTCAGTAATAGAGCCTAGTGTAAAATCTGCGGATGCAAATGCCAAGTCGATGTGGGACAGAGAGCCATGGCTTGGCAAATGACAGGAATATTCTATCTTGTTGGGGTGCTTACATCTGCACTGCTTTATGTGCCCTATGGCGTCGGCCCATGTACTTAAACTAGTGACATGACTCCCGGATTGTCCCATATTATCCATTTGCAGATTGAGTATGGCATTAAAGACTCCTAGGAGACATACTGGGGCACTGGGGAATGATGCTATTGCAGTACATACTTTCTCCAAAAAGGAACTGGTAAAAGGTGGGGAATTATAGATGTTGGCTGGAGTTAGAAGCTGGTTGGAGATGTTACAATGAAGCACAATATAGCGACCATAGAAGTCAATTAGCGTGCCTAAGCATTTATATACCGCACCTTTCTGGAAGAAGATTGAGACTCCCCCAGGGCATCAGTTGAAAAAAAGGGGTAATGGTAGGTGTGGCCCATCCAGTGGCTCTTGAGTGAGAGGAGCTCTTGGCCTGGTGGGCTCCCTGTAGTAACAGCAAGGAGGGCTCCCACCTTAATATAATCAAATTTTTTTTTTTTTTTTTAAATTTCAAGTTAAAGGGGTGGTTCACCTTGAAATTAACTTTTAGTATGATGAAAACATTGATATTCCAAGAGAATTTGAGATTGTTTTTTTTAAGTTTTTGTAGTTTCAGTTATTTAGGTTTTTTTTTTTTTTTTTTTTTTTAGCAGTTCTTCAATTTGGAATTTCAGCAGCTATCTGGTTGCTGGGGTCTTGTTCACCTTAGCAACTAGGCAGTGGTGTGAATGAGACACTGGAATATGAATATGAGAGGGACTAAATAGAAAGATAATGAATAAAAGTAAACAGTAAAAATAAAATGGTTGCCTCAATGAGCAAATGTTTTGGCTAGCGGGGTCAGAGACCTCTATGTGAAAGCTCTATACAATGAAAGCAAATAGTTCAAAAACCATAAAAAATAAATAATGAAGACCAAATGCAAAGTTGCTAGGAATATGACATTTTATGAACCACCCCTTGAAAGGTCCCCGGTATTCCTGGAAATGGATGTTTAAGTCAGACATTATTTAGAATTAAAGCATGCAACTCTGATGATCACAAGACATGCAAGGAACCGTTGGTGATAAATATGGTCATTACTGCATACACTTACTGCACTGCAGTTGAGCTAGGGGTGCAGTCACTTGCATTAAAAATTTTCATTAAAACGTACTTGCATCAACATGTGCTCCTTGCACATCCATATAGTTGCGCTCGCCACCATTGTCTTCCTTCTGTATTAAATTGAGCTACAATCTCTGTAGTCCAGCTGCACCTAAAGAATTTGTGTATATTTCACTTTCATAATTTAGAATTGCAGCCGTGGATTCAGATTTTGTGCTCATTGATGCTGTGGAACCACATAAAAAAAAGGGGGGGATCCCGTTCTCAGCCTGAAAACTATAGGCCTGTTAGTCTAACATCGGTAGTAGGAAAACTTTTGGAAGGGGTAATAAGGGATAGGGTACTTGAATACATTGCAGTTCACAATACTATTAGATTGTGCCAGCATGGTTTTATGCGTAACAGATCTTGCCAGACTAATTTAGTCGCCTTTTATGAGGAGGTGAGTAGGAACCTCGATGCTGGAATGGCAGTTGATGTCATCTACTTGGACTTTGCTAAAGCGTTTGATACAGTACCTCACAGAAGGTTAATAATCAAATTAAGGAATATTGGCCTAGAACATAATATTTGTAATGGGACAGAGAACTGGCTGAAGGATAGATTACAAAGAGTGGTGGTAAATGGAACATTTTCTAATTGGACCAGTGTGGTTAGTGGAGTACCACAGGGGTCAGTCCTTGGTCCTTTGCTTTTTAACTTGTTTATTAATGACCTGGAGGTGGGCATAGACAGTACTGTTTCTATTTTTTCTGATGATACAAAATTGTGCAAAACTATAAGTTCCATGCAGGATGCTGCCGCTTTGCAGAGCGATTTGACGAAATTGGGAAACTGGGCAGCAAACTGGAAAATTAGGTTCAATGTTGATAAGTGCAAAGTTATGCATTTTGGTAGAAATAATATAAACGTGAACTATCTACTGAATGGTAGTGTGTTGGGGGTTTCCTTAATGGAGAAGGATCTAGGGGTTTTTGTTGATAACAAGTTGTCTAATTCCAGGCAGTGTCATTCTGTGGCTACTAAAGCAAATAAAGTGCTGTCTTGTATAAAAAAGGGCATTGACTCAAGGGATGAGAACATAATTTTGCCCCTTTATAGGTCCCTGGTAATGAGCTGGAGAGAGTGCAGAGATGTGCAACTAAACTGGTTAAGGGGATGGAAGATTTAAACTATGAGGTTAGACTGTCGAGGTTGGGGTTGTTTTCTCTGGAAAAGAGGCGCTTGCGAGGGGACATGATTACTCTGTACATGTACATTAGAGGGGATTATAGGCAGATGGGGGATGTTCTTTTTTCCCATAAAAACAATCAACGCACCAGAGGTCACCCCTTTAGATTAGAGGAACGGAGCTTCCATTTGAAGCAGCGTAGGTGGTTTTTCATGGTGAGGGCTGGATGAGTTCTTGAACAATCAGAATATCCAAGGCTATTGTGATACTAATATCTACAGTTAATATTAGTGGTTGTATGTATAGTTTATGTATGTGAGTGTATAGATTGGTAGGTGTGGGTTGTGTGTGCTGGGTTTACTTGAACTTGATGGACTCTGGTCTTTTTTCAACCCTATGTAACTATATATGTAACAAAGCTACTGCTATACTAAATGTTGCGGTAATTCCCAGAGCAGATTGTGTCAACATGCATTTTAGACTTGCAGTGAAAGAATCAAATGCAAATGTAATTTCAACTCCGAGCTATAACTTGCATCCAATTTGCTACAACATGCACCTACAAAAGTATTCCTATTGACGCGCAGGCCGCAAATGCAGCAGGCACAACTCCTGATGTGGCTGCAATTATGGGGTAAACACTGCAGTATAGATACAAATGGCTTTTGCTTTTACGATTGCAATTTGCACGCTTCAAATAACCCTTCTTATATTTGTGTTTACAGCCCGTTTAAGCCATTTAAAAAATAAATTAAAATGTGTGAGAGGCTTTTATAGTCTAATTTCCAGGCAGTAACAGAGCCCTAAAACATTGACTGATTCTGTAAGAAAATATAGGAGGACGCAGACATCATACTAAATAAAGCTTGCCGTAAATCACCAATACCATTACACAAAAAAACTAATCTTCTGTTAACACCTGATATACCTTACAATGTATAAAGACTCCTACATGTAATACAGTGGTTCTCAACCTTCCTAATGCCGCGACCCTTTAATACAGTTCCTCGTGTTGTGGTGACCACCAACCATAAAATTATTCCTAAGACCATCGGAATGGTTTTCCGATGGTCTTAGGCGACCCCTGCGAAAGGGTCGTTCGACCCCCAAAGGGGTTCCGACCCACAGGTTGAGAACCGCTGATGTAATATAAGACAAGAGCAGAATTCCATAGCAACCAATACATTGTTTGCTTTGAAACAGGTAACCAGTAATTCATACATGATGAATGGCTTGTATAAATGCAAACTTTGAACCTTTCATTTCATTATCTCTAAAGATTCTTCTGTAACTAATAATTTAAAGCCTCTACAGATAACACTAAAATTACAGTAATAATGTACTATATTAGTTAAACATTTTTCACTGGATGATCTTTTTTTTCCCCACACAACAGGTTCTGGTGTTTACGGCAGAAATTTTTAACTGTTTACACCAAATCTTTATACAGGTATTGGACCCCTTGTTCGGAAACCAATTATCCAGAAAGTTCCGAATTACAGAAAGGCCATCATCCATAGACTCCACTTTTCAACATGATTTCCTTTTTCTCTGTAATAATAAAACAGTACCTTGTACTTGATCCCAACTAAGATATAATTAATAATTCTTGGAGCCAAAACAATTCTATTGGGTTTAATTACTGTTTAAATATTTTTTTTTGTAGACTTAAGGTAGGAGGTCCAAATTATGGAAAGACCCCTTAACCAGAAAACCCCAGGTCCCAAGCATTCTGGAGTTTGTTAAATATGCTGGGTTTTACAAGGCGTTATCAAATGGTGCTGTGCGGTACATAACATAATTAATAGGCCCCTTGGTGCAGAGGCTGTCAAACCTTTTCAGTTCTATCACACCTTGGAGAGCAAACCTTTGTCCAGGGCTCGTTTTGGCCAATGACAAGGTTACTGTTATAAGAAAACATCACTGTTTCAGTTTAAGAATATCTAGGACAACAAATAAGCATTCACTTTAACTCTCACAGTAACGGATGTAAAAGCTCAACTTTTCAGACATTCTCCAGAGGTGTTTACTCTAAGTGACCCAAGTGTAATTGCTATGTCACCTCAACCCCTATTGCCGGAACAGCCCAAAAGATTTGAAACCACTGACTTAATGCATCTGGTTTATATCCTCTTTCCTGGTAAAGGCACTAGTCAAGGGGGGGGGGGGGGGGGCAAACCCTTGGATATCACTAAGGAATTTTCTATTTAGGATTACCCAATTGCACATATTACTAAAAAAGTATATTAGTATGAAAATGGTTAATTTGTAGAAAGAAGGGTTTTACATATGGGCTGTTTTATGCGATATATTTTTATAGAAACCTATGTTGTTTGGGGGTATAGTTTTCCTTTAAAGTAGAAGTTTACTTAAACATTAATGCTTTGTGTGCTGTACAGTATATGACATCATCTATAGTAAGCTAAGTAACTTTACAAATGGTCTGTATATTTTATGTTCATATTTGTATTTCTTGTTGCCCTTTTCCAATTTGCAAGCAGAATGTAAGCATGTAGAGGTATTGCTCTGCTGGTTCTCCAGTAGTTGGTGCTCAAGCTCTACTGGACACTAACTGCATTTTACCTCTTAGAGGAGAAAAACTACCTATAAAAAAAAAAAAAAAACAAAGCACCTTCTTACAGCTTATTCCACCTATAATGTGTACTAACTACAGATTAAAAAATAAACATTTGTTAAAAATAATGTTATAAAATAGGAGCAGGCACTACAGTAAGCTCCACCAGTTGTAAGAGATTCATGCTCAGTAAATCAAATAATGTGCCTTATGGCCTCCCACTGAGCATTTACAAGTTACTGTGTAACCTGTACCACCCCAGAAGAGGGGGCATTGGTAAATTATATAGAATGGTGACTGTGACTAAATGGCATGCATAAAAATACATAGAAACCACCAAAACTCCAGAAGAAACAGCATCCATTTCACCAGAACACATATTTGCCTTCACACACACAAAAGCCATAAAATGTCCTATAAAATATATCCTTGTTAACTGTGCTCGCTGGTGTCCCTTTTTCATCTGAATTATTGAACCTTTTGTGTATTAAGAAATAAATCACAAACTATTATTATTACCCTTTATTTTAAAGGGTAAATCTTCAATTTCACTCTTTAAAAAGAATTTTTTACAATGAGACAACATCCTTCAGTTATTTAGTACCCCAGGCTGGCTGAAAATCCCTTGAGACTGGAATGCACAGTTAACATTCCAGACCCACAAAAATGCATTTATCCCAGGACCTGAAGGTATACAATCTCCATTACACCCACTCCCACCTATGTATTCTCAAATGCCCAAAACATACAAAAGGTTTTCAGTTGTAGCAGTGCACACAACAAAAATAGAAGCAGCACCACACTGGTACAGGTGGAAAGGTGGCCACACATGGGCTGATAAAAGCAACCGACTTGGCCCTTGGTCTGCATGTTGATGTGTTCCTCGTCCCAGCTGCCTACTTTAGCAGCAATTATGATTCTATTGTTGGCCACCTTGCTAACAAGTAGATATTTACATGATTGGCTACCATAAAACAACATATTTTTGCATTTATCACATTTTAGTTATTCCCACTCACATAAGAGTAGTGTAACTTTCTTAGCAATGAAAAACCTGCAGAACATACAATATTTTTAAATTCTGAATTAAAAAGGTCCCTTTGTTCTACAGTCTACATTGAATAAATATTTATTATTTAACTTATGTACAGAAAGACCTAATGCTGTCTCAAAACACCATGTAATATGTACAAGGAGAAGGAAAGGCTAATAAAGAGTTAATCTCAAGCTGCAGACATACCTTCAGTTGTCTCAATAGTGCCCTTAAGTCTCCCCATACTTTACCTGTTCAGAAGATCAGAAGCCAAACAGGAAAAAAAAAACGCTGAGCTGGGTAGAGAAGATTCCCATAATGCAATGCTCCTACCCAGACATGCGCACACAGCAGGAGCATCTGGTTGCCACGTGAGCAGGTGCGGGGATCGGAGGGGGGCTGGCTTGTGCTTTTCAGCAATAGCCCATACAGACATACTGGACAAGATGGCGGCGCAGTTCAATGAAACAAGTATGTAGGTTCTAGTATGTGTATCTCTGTATATCTTTCATTAGGCAAGCCAGAAATATAGCGTTTTTACACAGCAATAGTAGTACTATTTAATAGTGTGCTTAATAGATTTTGACTTTCCTTGTCCTTTAACACAGCATCAAGTCTTCAGAAACAGTTCCACTCCTTTGCCTGAAAATATCATGCTAATGGAGCAGCAAAGTATATATCAATGCTACCTTTTACCTGCTAACCTTTGCTGTTCTTCCTTGTGCCCATCTGTAGTTCCATTTCCTCCCTCTATCCCTCATTGCTACATATACTATAAGTTAATGTAGAATATGTCTTTCAACCTAAAGCCTACTCCCTTCTAAAGAAAGCAGCCTCCCTTCCAGGGAAAGGCTAATATCTTCCATAAATATGTTTTGTTTGTTTACATATGACACTACTGCTGATATTCTCTTCTTACTCCTTAAAAAGTATGTCTTGCCCCTGTGATGTGCTGTTTTTTTTTTTTTTTTTTACCATTTCTGCCCCAGGGACAAAATTAATTTGTAGGATAGATACCTACATTCACATAATTTCTACAAAAAAAATAATACAGATTAGCAAAAAAAATAGATTAGCAAAGCACCACAGGTTTTTCTGTTGTGGATGCTTGATAAAATACAGGTATGGGATCCCTTATCCGGAAACCCGTTATCCAGAAAGCTCTGAATTACGGAAAAGCCATCTCCCATAGACTCCATGTTAATCAAATAATTCAGAATTTTAAAACTGATTTCCTTTTTCTCTCTAATAATAAAACAGTACCTTGTGCTTGATCCCAACTAAGATATAATTAATCCTTATTGGAGGTAAAACAATCCTATTGGGTTTAATTAATGTTTTATTGTTTTTTTAGTAGACTTAAGGTATTAAGATCCAATTATGTAAAGACTCCTTATAAGGAGTCCCGAGCAGTCTCGATAATGGGTCCCATACCTGTACACCCAAAACTCCTGGCACCTAAAAAAGGCAAACCATTACTTTTCTCTCCTTGGCTCTAACTTGTGCCATTATGGATTGTGCTAAAGCAAATGTATTTCCAGTTTTAATGAAAAAGAAAGTCAATCATTGGAGAATGTCAATTTCTTAAGCACCCCCCAGTGATTATAACTGATAACCTCAGATACCAGGTTGGCACCTCCTCATACTCTACTGTGCATGTGCCCAGCACTCACAAAATGAACTTAGACACAGAAAGCAGAACTTTTGCTCTACTGCACATTAGCATCCACCCAGGGCAGCAGCAACAAGTTTAGGGAATGGAGGAAGATGACTCACTAGTACAGTATTGGGGCCCATCGTGCTTTCTATTAATGAGGAGCGCCAGCCCAGGCTGTGAGGTTAGAAATGATAATTATTGTGGGTTGTGTAAGTATTTGCTACCCCCAAGTGGTTATGCTTTTACTTAAGCATATATCAAGTACATATCAGGAGCAGAGCATTGCCCTCAAATAGATGTTCCCTGGCTGCTAAAATAATAAAATAAAATAAAAAAAAAAAGTAAGAAATGGGTATTCGTATTATTATTATGTAGATATTCTCTTATTTGAGCATTATTATGTGATAAGGTTTCATAGAGCCGTAGCAGAACCCGAGTGTTCTTACAGAAGTAGACCATCACACCATAGCAAAGTTTAAAGTTGATCAGACGCAGGTATGGTTTTGTACACATGACTATGGTACTTCAACTTTGACTTGAATTCTGCCTGGAGATATGCTCATCGAGTGCCTCCTCTTCAGCATGCAGTGACATCCGCTCCCCTAGCTGAGGGATCTTGGCAGTGCACCTGAGCCTCCTTCCATTTGTGGTAAGTCTTGAATGCTTTTATTGTTCTTTGAATAGTTTTATGTACAGTCTTGGCATAGTTTATTTAGATCTGCAAGTCTGACATCTGTCACTCAGAAGATATTAATGTTCCATTTAGTATTAAGCTTTTGAAAATAATATCATAAACAGCAATCAGCATAATTTTAGGAGATGTAGATCTTGCCAAACAAGAAAAGTTGCTTTTTACAATTGAGAAGAAAACTGGACACTGATGTTGAACATCTGCTTTAATTAGATTTTGAACAGGCTATTAAAATAGTGCTGTAATTGGCTTCTTTGTTCTTCAATGCCCTGGGCCAGCACATGCGCAGTATAAAAAAAAAAAAGAAAAAGCTGTCTTTTTGCTTAAAATTTGGCTCCAGCCTGGTGTCAAACCATCAGACAAAATGATTGCCTTTCTTTAAAATCCACAGAGATACTGATCACATGTAATATACTGCTGCAATGGACTGAACTTGTCAGGGACTAATTCTATTTTACAAGTACTCTGGGTCATTCAGTTGCTTTCTAGCAGCTTTCTAGCAGGCGAAACCACTGGAGCTGCTCCAGATAGTGGGATCTACAACAGCCCCTCTCAAAACGGAGATACACTGGATTGGCATAAATAAAGATCAATAGCACAGTGTCCCTCAACCCATCTTGGGCCCATAGAGTAAGCTAACCTCTCCCTCACCTTGTTTCATTGTGAAATAATAGATTTGATGTCCTTTCGCTTTCTAGCAAATCTATGCTCCAACCAGTATGGAAAGCAGAGGAAAAGTCCCAGAAGTCCCCCAATCCAGCACTTTGTGAGTGGCTGGATTATACTTTGAACCTAAGGCAGGCCGAGTACCATGTTTTTTTTTTTCAGTGCAAAAAATTAAAAAAAATTCAAAGTACAACATTTCTGCTGTCAGAAAATGTGGTGTATTTCCCCTCTAAAGGCAAACACAGACGGGGCATTTTGTTGTGGTGACATAAGGAAAGAAAATTTCTTTACCCTCCAGGTAGTGAGAATTGAATAAGTGGACAAAAATGCCAAACCCATAACATTGTAATTGAACATGGGCTTCTGATCTTATTTTTTAATTAGTAACCATTGTTTGTCAAATTATTATAAGACCCCTGTGGTTGTTATCAATTATTGTACAGCAATGTGTAGCTTGCTGGCACTATATAAAGAAATGCATTTTTCTGCAAATACACCATTGAAGAGGAATTTTTGAATGTGTTATTAACAAAGGTGTCTAAAGGGGAACTAATCCTAATGATGAAAATGTAATACAACCTAAATCTTGTGGTATATTTAATGTTAAGTTTCACTATAGCTCCCTATTTAAAACACCTCTCTACAGTATCACTATTACTTAACAGGTTTCTGGTACTCCTTTTTACAATGTAATAGTTGGTACTCTTCATTTTTCTAAAATTACCAGTGTACAAGATTCATCCACCAACCACAAATAATGCATTTTGAATACATTCTACACTATCCCTATCACTGCAACTTTACAGGGAACCCCTCAACAACCTAAATATCACAAATTGGGAACTAAAATAGAATAAGGTACACAATAATCTAGCTCTAAAGTATATCAAACACCAACAAAGTGTTGAAAAGTAGATTAAAATAAACTTGCTACTTAAGTGGTTAATCTCCAATCTCATGAATATTGAATATTCATGAATATAACTGATTTACACCATTAATTAACAACAACTCAGAGCTGATGCAACACATTAAGTCAAAGAGACCAAGTAAAAAGTGGCGTAATTTATAATAAATATAATTAAGGTGTGTAGTTTGATTTTCTCTGGAAATGTATACCATAATTTTACTCCACCTCAGATTATTCACCTCACTGGAACAAGTTCAGGCAAAGAAGAAATTCTTTCTTGAGCAAAAAAATTGTTTTTTTTTACAGGTTTTCACAACAGAAATCTACACTCAGTTTTACATTAATAAAATGTCTTTATAAGCTGTGTAGATATTATTTTCACCCATATTTCTGCCCCAATGGCAGTATAAAAAAATCAAAATATAAAAATAAAACTTTGTAAAAAAATGTGCTGAATAGGTATAAACCTAATCACACAAGAAATAATTTATATATATATATTTATATAATTTATCACACTATAAAGATGCACTCTTATGCTGAAATATCTTTTCTTGCAGAGATGGCAAAATGGTATTTGATCTGCAGTTATGTAGCAAAATCCATGACTTTTTTTTTTTGGGTTAAATCCATGACTAACAGAGGCACCTGCTGTACACACATTAATTTGCTATTACAATTCAGGAATATCTAATGTAAGTAGTCAGGTTCCGGTAAAGCTGCATGGGGATTGGATGTGCTGAAGGGAAGTTCAAACTTCACCCATCCAATGCCTGTGAAGCTCTACCAGGACTTAAACTAAAGTTACAAAGGAGCATCCAGAAAAAATTGTAGTAGAAAGAAGATACAGGAACCCTTGTGGGGAAGGTTTGTGACTGGGGGGCCTCAGAGGTGACAGCCCAAGTGGGCCCTAGACACCCCAGTCCGACTCTCTAAATAGCAAACTTTGGATTAAGAACCAATCCGATGTCAAACCAGTAAATACCTTGCCATTAAGAAATTTAAGGTACTATATTTCAAAGAAAGACTTCTGTGCTTATAGCCATTGAAGTCATCCCTAAAAATAAATATGCCTATAAACTCAGTATTTTATATACTGAACTTAATTTACCAGCCTAAAGTGTTTGCATCCTTATAACAGTAATGATCCAGGACTTATAAATTATGCACAGGAGCATATGGCTGCACATGCTTAGTGTGCTCAGAGCCAGGGCTGGATCTAGCATATAGGAACCCGTATACAGTAGAGAGAAGAAAACGAGGTTTGTCTGTCATAGAAACTGATGCCACAGGGCTGATTATTACATTATGATGTGGGGCGGGGGTGTTTAGTTTTAGTTTTCCCATCTACTTAAATAGAAAATAAACTGTATGTAGGTCTACAATCACTAAGTAGAATTTGTTCTGTACATTTGTGTCAAAGGAATATATGATAATTTGTGGGTAATTTAATGAAATTTAATCAAATGTTGCTTTTAACAGGTGACCATTAAATACTAATATGGTTATGTGATAAAAGGCATTACGTTTTCCCAGGTGCAATAACCCATAGCAACCAATCAGCAGGCAGAATTTACTGGTCGCCCTTTTAAAAGCAAACATTTTATTGGTTGCTATGGGCTACTGCACCTGGGCAACTGCAACTTTGTGCCTTTTATTATATATGGGGTGAGTGCTGAATCTTTACTGTGTTTCCAGACCAGGTGCAAACATTGACTTCTATTTACATTACCCTGCAAGTCTCTAATGATGCACAGGGAGAAAAAAAAACATATAATGGTATATCCTATGAATATTTTTTTTTTTTTTAAAAATGAATAAATGAAAATACACACATGATATACTGATCCACATGCCTCAGGTATTTACAGTGTTCAGTCAGGTATACAGTGGCTCTAGGTAACTGCAGGTGTGGCCACCACACCTTTAAGGGCAAACACACTGTGACTGGCACACTTTACTTCAAGGACAATACACCGGGACACATGGAAAACAGACTTTAGTATGTTAACCTTTACCCTGCCAACATCTAAATACAAGTATGAACTGCCCTCATAATATGCTTATTAGATCCTGCCATGCCAAAGCATTCAGGTCTTTGTTACATTGAAATTAATGCAGATACAGTGCAGACACAGTGCAGATACATTGCTTTAGTGAATTTTATCGATTAGCTTTGTTATCAAGGTTTCTAAAGGCAACATTAACTTTTTGTAGGAAATAATTGATCGCCATTTTCCACAATTTTTAAACAAAATTGTATTTGATTTATATGCATTTTTAAACCTGCATTGTTTGTTATGTGATTTTTGCATTTCTTTGGAAGTTTGGCAAAAAAGTCTTTCTATATCAATTCTGTCTTTGTCACCACGCCTGGATCTATTGTGGGTGAGTTAGTCGCATGCGATAGATCTCTGTTATCGGGAGTGACTAACCGCCCTGAAATGACTTTCCACCAGCAACAATAGGTGTCGCCAGTGGAAAGGCCTACGCATGACTTCGGATTTCCAAAGTCTCGTGAAGTTTCCTCCAGCAGACAACTTTGTGCAACTTCAGAAGGCTGAAGTGATGCATAGGCCTTTCCACCAGCAACCCAGGTACAGCATGGAGGATTCTATTGGATACTAGAGACGTGGAGTAACAGCTTTACCTTGTCCTTTAAAGCATAGCAGTTAGGTAGTTTAGAGTAGAAGGACTTTTATTGATTTTGGACTCATCAGAATGGGTTCCTTCCAAAAATGTAGAGATATTTTTGGTCTTGACACCTCAATTATGTTGATTTCTGAAGCAGTGCTTGGCAGATTTGGTAGTGTACTGCTGGGAATTTTATTCCTAAAAAAGTCAGAAATCTCCATAGAATTATACATTTTTTGGCACTGTCCCCTTTAGTAGGCATGGAACTTTGTAAATCGGTAGTATTTTCATGCATAACAAAAATTTATGTTTTTATAATATGCAAAAATTACACATTTTAGACAATCAGAAGCCCATTTTGTGTTACGGATTGAAACAACACAAAAATTCCAGCACATTTTGGTTGTTCTGGAAAAAAAACAACATATATTTACCCTTTAATGATTAGCATAGCTTATTGCTCTGCTGCCATTTATCTGTTTCATATTTTCCCTACAGTTTAGTAAGTAATCAAGCCAAATGTAATTAAAGTAGCAGATAAACAGTATGACAGTACATTACTAAGATAGGGATTTGTAACTGGTGGAGGCATGCCCTAATACTCATATTCTAGAATTTAAGAATAAGAGGAAACAAATTTTGAGTATCTTGGAAGTCACAATGAGATGTGGAGTATGTACAATTATAATTTCCCTTTCTGTCTGGGTGATGTGATTCTCATTGCCACATAACACCTTTACCATACATTTAAAGTTCAGGGTTCACTGGTTGACCCTATCAGATTTTTAAACAGGTTTCACAACTTGTTCATAAGCCCAAACAGACAAAATAAGTGATAAATGGTTTTCCTGAAAAAGGCATAAAGGTAGCCTTTGTAATAAAAGATGGCATTATTCAGGATGCCCCCTCAAATTAGCATTCTTCGGTAAAGTTCTGTATAAGGCTCTCACCCATGTCAGATAACCGGACTTTAAAGAATAAGGCTAAAACCAGTAGGATGTGCGACTTTGAGAGGCATGAAGCATATAGAAAGGGACAGAAAATCAGTACCAAGCAATTGCAATTTAGCACCATAAATGACTCCTGTGGAATAGTGGAGGAAAAATACAAAATAAGAAAAAACAGAGCATGAAACGACAAAGGGTAAGTAAGCTGCAGCTACTTTATCAGTATAGTTTATAAATGTAGGCCTGTGTTATGGTTGTGATGTAACACTACTGCAATGGTTGAATTGGCCCTTATCTTATAATCTGAACAAGCTCTGCTGACTAACCAGCAGGAGGGAGAGGGGTGCAGTGACAGAAGTTTAAAATCTCACACCTTGTGCAGTTCTCCCCCTCCTGCTAGTTAAAAAGCAGCAGTACTTTAGCTCTGTACTTTTACTCTTTTTGCTTCTTGGGATTGGAGGCAAGGAATTCACAGGGTACCAATGCCCACTTTTTTTCTTAGCTAGCACCCATAGTTTTCAGTATATTATCTTGGTGTTTCAGTACCCACCAAACATCAATGCATATAGTGTGCTAGTAAATAAAACTGCTTCTCGTTGTATATAATTTGGATTGGGGCACACTGGGGCTTGTTTATCAAAATGGAGCAAATTAGTCTATCCTGAAGCAACCAAATTGTTGATGTTATTATTCCACCCACAGCTGTTTGAACAACAGCTAATAACTGGTTTCTATGGCATATTGCCCAGGTGCCCACTTTCTCTAACTGTATAAAAGGTGTTTTGGGTATGAGTTACTACTGACTATCACTTTATATATAATGCTTGGGGTGTCAGTATCCACTGTGTTTCACTGTATAATGTGCTTGGGGTGCTGGAATCTATCACTGTATAATGTGCTTGGAGTGCTATTTTCCTACTGCATACAGCATAGGAGGGGCAGATTTACTAAAACTAGACATTTTCTGGCCTTGAAACTCATTAACTCGACTTTTTTTTTAATAAAACATGACCATTTTGCATGTATTATACATCACGAAAATGTTTGCAGGGTTGAACAAAAATATAGTTTATTGTTCCCAAACAGGAATTGCTCCAGCAGCCATTTTAGGAGAGCACTGGCACTCATTTGTTTGAGAAAATACTCCAATTTTTTTGAGAATTATCTCTAATTTTTCAAGGAAAAAAAACGGAACAATTGTATACTGGAAAAAAAAAACACATACGTCAATCTCGAAAAAAACCAAAACATATAAAAAAATCGAAATTTTCTCAGAAAACCTTAGTAAATGGTTGGTTATTATAAACTCTTCATTTCTGAAGCTGTAGATTGCTGGGATGGTTGTAGTTGTTGCAGGGTTTTTCTATATTAGCCATGTATTTATTTATTATAGTTACAATTATCTAAATATAACTAAAATTTGGTCCTGATAAAATATTTCTCTTAAAATCTAGTGAAGACATGCTTCAGTATTTAAAAGTGGGCATGGTCTAACAATTCCCTCCCAATTGGCCCACCAAAGCAAAACATCTCCTGCCTATGGGTTCAAGAATAAAATTTTTAAGTAGAAGGAAAAGGTTAAATGCGCGACCCCCGTAACTAGAAAGGCCTCATGTCCCTGTAGCTGATCGCTACCTTTTCTTAGCTTCTTAGCCTGTATATTGCCTGCACTCACCGACTTTAGTAAATGCTATATCTCGCCTATTGCGGCCGCCATGTTGGATATTTAAATTAGTCCAACATGGTGCCGTGTAAGGAAATGCGCATGCACGAATCTTCTCCCTCCCCCTAAACGCGAGCGCGACCTACTCTACCCTACTCTAAGGGGGAGATTTACTACGAATCCACGAATTCGAAAGGCAAAAATTGGTATTGGAAACGAAAATTTTGCGACTTTCTCGTTGCCGTCGTGATTTTTCGTATTTGTCGCAACGTTTTCGCCGGCGTCGCGACTTTATCGTATTTTGTGCGACTATTTCGTCGCCGTCGTGATTTTTACGTATTGAGCGATTGTAAACCAATCCGATTTTGTTCGCGTTGACGACGAAAAAGTAGCGGAAAATATACGCAAAAAGTCGCGACGGCGACGAAAAAGTTGCGGGACATACAAAATTTTGTGACGGCAACGAAAAAGTCGCAAAAATACCGATCATTAAATAAAAGGCATTCGGACGCCTTCGGACCGTTCGTGGATGAGTAAATCTGCCCCTAACTGTGCAATGCACAACCACAGGCACGAGCTTGGTAGTAAGGCGCGCTTCAGTTTCCTGTCCCTGCGCATGCGCTTACTGAGTAGCTGGTCTTGTTCTCGGTGCAGGAGTGAGGCATTATCGGAATCTTCTTTACACAGCTCAGCGTTTTTTCTTCCTGTATGGTTTCTGATCATCTGAACAGGCGAAATATGGGGAGACTTAAGGGCACTATTGAGAGAACTGAAGGTACGCCAGCAGCTTGAGATTAACTCTTTATTAGCCTTTCCTTCTCCTTTAAATGGTAGAGTGAATTATTTGTAAACAATGCAAATTAGAAAGAAAAATACACCATAAAAATCATGGCAGTATCCTTTTAGGTAAAGTTGACACCACAGTTTAAGCATACAAAACCCACAAACGTTCAAAAAAAGAAATAAACGGCTTTAATATGTGACCACACCATATATGTGTAAACATAGGACTCCAATGAGACAAATTAATTTTCAGCAGTACTTTTACACACATGCAAACATATAAATTGAATTTCTCTAATGTATCACACAGAAAAACTGGAGTAATTAACTTCTGTAAAAAGCAATCAATATGGCAGTTAGCAAAACTATAAATATGCTGTGAATGCTACACCAGCTATGGGACAGAATGAATACCACTGAAATAATTTGGATGAATATAAATGGAACATAGCAGCGCTTAGGCCCATTTCTTCACACTTTACAGATAGCAAATTACTGCTGTTAAAGCTGCTGGGGCCTTGTGAACTAATGTTTCAACTCATATCAGCATGCTGAAATTAAAATACAAGACAAACCCCAAAAAAACCCACCTCTTGCAAATTAACATGCAGCGAGAATAGCTTAACAGTTTTCCATCAGTCCTCCCTCACAAAGCTTTCAGAGGATAATTTAGCACGTAGAATCTTCCTATTTCTTATCCATCCAGTATTTGCCACGTGCATAGTGCCAGAACATGGTTTGGTGTTAAACACAGGTTCTAAAGAGGCACAGCAATGCTAGGATCAGCTGCTGCAGGAGAACATTTAGAATATAACACAGGAGTGTGCACACCATGTGTCTGTTTTCCAACACAGCTCTTAATACAAGACATAATACAAACATCATGCAGATGCATATTTGGAAACATATCACAAGACTCAAAATGTTATTTGTTAAAGGGTCAGATTCAGGGGGCTTCAAAATTTACATTTATTGCACCGATTAAGAATTCTCGCATTTTTAACACAGTATGCCAAACATCAATACCCCAATGAGATGGGGGTGGATGCAATTGTTTATAATGTGCTGGTAACCTGATCAGATAATAGCTTAATGTCACCTCCTACTGTGCTGCTGAGAGCATAAAAAAAGGATGAAGCAAGGACTGAGATCAATACCTCTTCCAACTCCCAGTTATTGTATCTCTAGTAAAAAGTGAATGTCTGATAGTATAAATGTTTATCTCTCCTGCACTGTGGATTGTAAGACAGATATATATAGTATGTTTTACAAAGGAATAAATAAACAGTGGAAAGACACAACCCAGGCAAAACTAGCTTATAAACCAACCTAAATGTATTTTCCACATTAAAAAATGTGTGTGTATGTGTGTGTATATATACACATACACACACATATATTATATATATCCAATCCATCCAACACACTCAGGGCAAGCAGGTGCTTTCTATGGACTGGATGTGATTTGGGGGTTAGCCCCTGGCCATTGTTCTTGGACTGGCGAGTGTCGGGAAATTATATTTATAATATATATATATATATCACACACAGAGTTAGTCACCCATGATAGATCTCTGCTACCACGGGTGACTAACTGCTTTCGCTTTGCAAAGTCATGCAAAGGTGCCTGCAGTAGGTTATTCACCCACAGCAGCAGAGATCTATAGTGGGCAGCTAACTTGCTCCATGGGCCATCAGCCTTAAACAGCATTTTTTGAGAAATGTCAGAAATTATGTCTGTAAAATTTGTCTTAACAATTGTGAAATTTTCAAATATTTTTCACCAATCCACAACTATTACACAAAATATTTAATATAAGAGTAGTGTGAGCATTAAAGTATAGAATTCAGCTATCCCCATATATTTATGTGTGCTAGTTTCATCCAGGTTGTGCATTCTTTTCATTATTCATGTTTAACATAGTTTATCATTGGTGGTCTCCTTAAGACTAGAGGGAACTGTGGTTCTTAACTGAGTTAAGACTCTATTCTAGGTCCCCCACAGGAGATATATTTCTTATTTTTGCTACCTGAATGAACCCTATACAAGCCTAGACTGGAGTTGAGCACTTAAGAATGAGAAGCGTTCCAGACAAAGGCTTGCCTGGAGATGCCTGAGAGATATCTGATGAAGCTCTAGTCAAAAAGCATGTTATATTTGGCAGATACCCTTTAATGAAGCAAGGAAGCTGCAGACTGTACATTGCCAGAGGGGAAAGATTGCACAATAACACCTGGATAGCTGCTCCTGGACTGGCAATAAATATTTATTTTATTAAATCAAATTATTAAGTAGCTGTTTAAATGAATATTTAAATTTATTTCTAAATACTAAAAAATTCTGATAAACTAGGTACAGGACAGTAAATAAAATTACAGTACAACAAAACGGTTTCCACATTCCAACGGGTGTTTATATCATACATACAGGTTACATACAAATATTGACTGCAGGAGTTAGAGAGGGACCTGCTCAACAGAGCTTCTAAAGCATCTAAAAAAGAAAAAAAATCCCATAATAAAAAGTTAAAAAACAATTACTCTGGTACTGCAAATATTATAATCTTACTCAACACCTTAGGAAAAGTAACACTGAAAAAGTAAAAAATCTATTCTACCCTGCCCCAATTATTGCCCTATCCGGCAAACCATTTAGTATTTTGAATGCTTTATTAGAAAATACCTGTTAAAACTTGATCGATCCTAGCCTGACTCCTTCCTATAAAGAAGGAAAACTAAATGGAATTTGCAGTAAACCATACTAAATGGTTTGCAAGATAGGGCAATTATTGGGGCAGGGTAGAATAGATTTTTTACTTAAAAATTTTTAGTGTTACTTTTCCTTTAAATGCAGGAAATAGATCTATCTAAGACAGGACATACATATTGGTGATTGTTGCAATATGTGAGCATTTCCCCACATACTAGGCTAGTAACAAACGGATGTATAATGCAAAACAGTAGTCAGCACAACTCCTTTAAAAGGAACAGTAACACCAAAAAATTAACGGCTACATAGCGGGGTATTTATACAAACTATAGTAATGTTTTAAAGAAAACACACCCATTTTACCAGTGCAGGGCAACAGAAAATTATATTTTAAATACTTTAAAAACATCTATTTTTTGCGGTGTTCCGGTTTTACTCATAACTGGCAACCATCCAGCACACATCACAAAAAGCCACAAGTTAAACACCAATATCAGTTCAGATAAATCTGCCTTTATTCACAAACAAGGGCACATATTGCAGAGGTCTGCATGGAAACACTGCTGTTCAGAACCTTCAATCCACCCTTGCTTGTAACAAAGTAAGTTAGGTTGAAAAAAGACGTACGTCCATCACGTTCAACCATAATGCCTATATATAACCTGCCTAACTACTAGTTGATCCAGAGGAAGGCAAAAAACCCCATCTGAAGCCTCTCTAATTTGCCGCAGAGGGGGAAAAAATCCTTCTTGACTCCAAGATGGCAATCAGACCAGTCCCTGGATCAACTTGTACTAAGAGCTATCTCCCATAACCCTGTATTCCCTCACTTGCTAAGAAGCCATCCAACCACTTCTTAAAGCTATATAATATATCAGCCAGTACGACTGATTCGGGGAGGGAATTCCACAACTTCACAGCTCTCACAGTATGTATGTATATCTTTATTTATAAAGCGCTACTTATGTATGCAGCGCTGTACACAGTAAAAAATCCTTTCCGAATATTTACAACGGAACCTCCCTTGTTCTAAACGGAGTGGGTGCCCTCGTGTCCGTTGGAAGGACCTACTGGTAGTTAAAGCATTAGAGAGGTTATTATATGATCCCCTTATATATTTATACATAGTTATCATGTCACCTCTTAAGCGCCTCTTCTCCAGTGTAAACAGACCCAACTTGGCCAAAATAAAAGTGGTTTTATCTAGGGCTTGGCGATATACCGTTTAATACCGAATACCGGTGTTTTTTTTTTTTTTTTTTTTTAAACTATATTCATTTTTCAGATACCGCAATACCGGGGTGTCAGGGTACTCACCCGTGCGGCCTGGTCTCGCTCGTCCCGTTGTCCGCGGGACGTTGCGCACGCGCGTCCAGGTGCGCGTGCGTCAAAGCGCATGTACATGTCAAAGCGTGCACGTCTATGACGCGCTGACGGCGCCAGTTCTGCGCATGCGTGGGGGGTATTTAAAGCTATCAAACGCCTCCTCCTGTGCTATGTTGTCTGCGGCCTTGCCTGGGAAACTAAGCCTGCCTGATTTACCTTACGACTTTCTGTTGTCGATCCTTTGCTTGCCTGACTCTGATTTTCAATACTGCAGTAATTATTCTCTAATTTATTAGGAAATGGGGTTAACACCTAATCATGCATGGAAAAAAAAATACCGTCAAATACCGTGACACCAATATAATTTTGAAAAATACCGTGATATAAATTTTTGGTCATACTGCCCAGCTCTAGTTTTATCTGAATTGTTATTGATGCAGTTCAGCTTATAACAATGATTTATTTTGTACAGGATTATGGGCCAGTATGATTGGCTATCTTGGCATTCCCGTAACATATGTATCAGGGAGCCCTTATCCCAGTTGCATCTTGTGCATACATGAGGTATAGCAGAATTCAAGGGTCCACTGAACAGTTTGATGCTCATTATGCATAGGATCACCAAAGTATCATTTAGAGACCCCAAAAGGAAGTTAGTGCATACAAATTGCCCCAGAGATCACATCCACAACTAAAAAAAAAAAAAAACCCAACACATTTACTGCATTTTTGTGGGATTAAAAACTCAAAAAAATTAATTGACCCCCCCCCCAACCATATATTTTTGGAAAGTACACATTTGGGTGAATTCAGAATAAGCACCCATGTCTTTCTACAACAAACTACAGAGTTGCAATGCTTTTCAAAACTGGAAACCTAAAAATCTCCTCAAAGCTTCCACTTTCAAGCATCGTATAAGTAAGTTGACCCCAGAAATCCTCATATTTTCAGAAAATACTACCAAACTATGTGGCATGCAGATGCACCCAAATCTATACATAGGAGACAAACTTTCCATGTGCAAAAACAAATAATGCCGAATGCAATAAAATTGCTAAAATACAATAAAAACCACTGAAATCAATATTTTTTTTTTCACCTAGTGTAATCTGCAGTCAGAATCACAGTTTGAATATTTTGGCTTAGCCAAATTAGTTTTACAGACAAAATCAAGCAAACAACACCTATGCAGAACTTAAAATGCAATAAAATGACTTAAAAAAAAGTCACATTCACATAAAAATGTAGAATGTTTAAAGGGATCACAAACGTTCAAGCACCACTGTAAACTTTAAATGATATCCAGCCTATTACTAGGTTTACATTTAGTGTAGCAAACTGGCTTAGGGGAAGGGCAATGTGGACATCTAGGCATGTTGTAAGACAATTTTAAAAGGGAAATTATCAAGGTTTTCAGTTGGCTCAATTGGATCTAGTAGCAGTGCAATGGATTTAGAGGTATTTTAGAGGTATTTGCTGATAAACTGGAGTTGGCTCTGAATTTGCATAAAGCATTCTACACTTTCAAAATAGATTTAACGCTCTCTGCGTACATCTGAATATGCTTGTCATACGGGCCGAATTTAAGACCATCTTGATGTGGGATCGAATTTATTGAGCTAAAAGTTCCATGGCCAAGGCAAAGAGGAGGGGTAAAAGAGGACCACCATGCCTTGTGCCCTTTTAATTTATGACCAATACCAAATTTTTTAAGGACTAGTCATTGGTAGGGCCATGCAACATTTTCAAATGCCATTATAGTTCTTTGCACTGGGTAATTACGTGAGCTAGGTTCGTGTACAAGCGTCTGATATTCAAAGCAGAAGATTTACCTGACATAAATCCCATCTGGTTCTCATGAACCAAGTTTAATATAACCCAGTTTAATCTTGTTGCCAGCACTACAGTGGCATTATAAAAGGGATGGGGGGGGATGGAGCCCATTGTCAGTGCATTATTAAAGAACAAGTAAACCTTTTTTTTTTCTATGAGTAAAATTACTCTAAACAGCCTCCAGAATTACTTACCTTTGTCCCAGCATTCTCTCTGACCTGTTTCCTCAGTCAGAAGGTATTCTTTTTGGTTGCTTCCTTGTGCAGAGTGAAGCCCCGGCCCCACTTCCTGTTCAGTTCTCTCTTCAATTTGACAAGGTTGTCAGAGTGGAGAGCCTTCTGCGCATGCCTGGAGGTGGCAGCAGGAGCCAGTCTGTGCATTAGCCGTTTTTTTTTTGATGAGAGACCTGAACAGGGTGGGGGCGGGGCTTCACTCAAAAATTAGTTGCGTTTCGGTCCCCGTCGGGACCTTTCTCAAATTTTATATATTATATATATATATATATATATCCAAAAAGGACCAGCAACACCGAGTTATATTCCAAAAACAATCAATTGTGTATTAAAAACGCATGAACAGCCAACGTTACGTTTCGGTCCCCATCGGGACCTTTCTCAAGGCAACCATGCTAACCAACCCCATGAAACGTAACGTTGGCTGTTCATGCGTTTTTAATACACAATTGATTGTTTTTGGAATATAACTCGGTGTTGCTGGTCTTTTTTGGATATTTAAATCATTTACCTTGCACCCGAGCTAAGAGCTGAAGCAGAGTGCCACCCTGGGTTCGCTATAATATTATATATATATATATATATATATATATATATATATATATAAAAATAAAGAAAATTTTATTGTGTCAGACTATCTGACTAGTCTGACACAATAAAATTTTCTTTATTTTTACTAAGACCTGTGAGTGCGGCATCCATTCTTCCTTTTGCTCTATTTTGTATTTTGCATACTGCACCCAGGCATCTGTGACCCTGTTGAAACGTGAGTGCCTGCTTGTTCTTTTTTCTTTTGATATATATATATATATATATATATATATACACATACACAGTGGTGTGAAAAACTATTTGCCCCCTTAAAAACCGTTAACTATTAGTCAAAGATAGCATAATTGAACACAAAATGCAGTTTTTAAATGGTTTACGTTATTAAGGGAGAAAAAAAACTCCAAATTTACATGGCCCTGTGTGAAAAAGTGATTGCCCCCCTTGTTAAAAAATAACTTAACTGTGGTTTATCACACCTGAGTTCAATTTCTGTAGTCACCCCCAGGCCTGATTACTGCCACACCTGTTTCAATCAAGAAATCACTTAAATAGGAGCTACCAGACACAGAGAAGTAGACCAAAAGCACCTCAAAAGCTAGACATCATGCCAAGATCCAAAGAAATTCAGGAACAAATGAGAACAAAAGTAATTGAGATCTATCAGTCTGGTAAAGGTTATAAAGCCATTTCTAAAGCTTTGGGACTCCAGCGAACCACAGTGAGAGCCATTATCCACAAATGGCAAAAACATGGAACAGTAGTAAACCTTCCCAGGAGTGGCCGGCCGACCAAAATTACCCCAAGAGCGCAGAGACAACTCATCCGAGAGGCCACAAAAGACCCCAGGACAACATCTAAAGAACTGCAGGCCTCACTTGCCTCAATTAAGGTCAGTGTTCACGACTCCACCATAAGAAAGAGACTGGGCAAAAACGGCCTGCATGGCAGATTTCCAAGGCGCAAACCACTTTTAAGCAAAAAGAACATTAAGGCTCGTCTCAATTTTGCTAAAAAACATCTCAATGATTGCCAAGACTTTTGGGAAAATACCTTGTGGACCGACGAGACAAAAGTTGAACTTTTTGGAAGGTGCGTGTTCCGTTACATCTGGCGTAAAAGTAACACAGCATTTCAGAAAAAGAACATCATACCAACAGTAAAATATGGTAGTGGTAGTGTGATGGTCTGGGGTTGTTTTGCTGCTTCAGGACCTGGAAGGCTTCCTGTGATAGATGGAACCATGAATTCTACGGTCTACAAAAAAATCCTGAAGGAGAATGTCCGGCCATCTGTTCGTCAACTCAAGCTGAAGCGATCTTGGGTGCTGCAGCAGGACAATGACCCAAAACACACCAGCAAATCCACCTCTGAATGGCTGAGGAAAAACAAAATGAAGACTTTGGAGTGGCCTAGTCAAAGTCCTGACCTGAATCCTATTGAGATGTTGTGGCATGACCTTAAAAAGGCGGTTCATGCTAGAAAACCCTCAAATAAAGCTGAATTACAACAATTCTGCAAAGATGAGTGGGCCAAAATTCCTCCAGAGCGCTGTAAAAGACTCGTTGCAAGTTATCGCAAAGGCTTGCTTGCAGTTATTGCTGCTAAGGGTGGCCCAACCAGTTATTAGGTTCAGGGGGCAATTACTTTTTCACACAGGGCCATGTATGTTTGGATTTTTTTTCTCCCTAAATAATAAAAACCCTCATTTAAAAACTGCATTTTGTGTTTACTTGTGTTATCTTTGACTAATAGTTAAATGTGTTTGATGATCAGAAACATTTTGTGTGACAAACATGCAAAAGAATAAGAAATCAGGAAGGGGGCAAATAGTTTTTCACACCACTATATATACCTTGACGTGTTCAATACTTATTTTCCCTGCTGTATGGTCATGGAATGCCTCAGTGACTTATAACATCCTTAAATTTTACTACAAGGGGGTACATAATTCACTTAATATTTAACAGGGTGTGCATTATTCATTATATAATGTACAGTTTAGCCATTTCCCTTTGGCCCAAACTGTAAATGATATCCTTCTAAACAGTGCAATCCTATGTCATAATACACCGTTTATAACTTTGAGACACATACTAATTTGTGTGTCTCTCAAGCGGTTACCCTCTCCTCATTCAAATCTTCCTCAACTCTTTAACTCTGTAAAATGTATGACTTGGTCTTTACATGTACATTAGATATTTCAAAAGGCAGAGAAGCCAAAAACAATTATTTACATGAGAAATTCCAATGCAAGAATTACTAAGTATATTTTAATCTTGGGAAGATTAACTGCTTCAGACTTTAAAAGTAGCATGTTAGTCAGTAAACTGTTTGACCATATGACCAAACTTTAAAGATTGTATTTCCTAAGAAGCTGTACATTATTCCTTTGGGACTATAACCTCAAGGTCAAACACAACCTTGTCATATTTACACACAATTCCGTCACTTTACAGAGGAATCATTTCCACATCCAAGAATGTGTAATGTAAAACTGCAAGCACAAATATTAAGGGTAAAGACAAATTATTCTTACCTTAGAGATATGCCGCCCAGACTCTTCTCCACCAACATGTCCATTCTGCAATATAAAAAAGGAACTTAATGTAAACTGTGATATCAGAGTTTCAGTTTCAAGTAAAAAAATATATGCAAATTAAAACAGTTAGCCAACAATTTAAATCAGTGTTTGTCAATGTACAAGTCACTCCTTGGCAGACCAACTTTTGTCCAGGGCCCACCTACCCCGAAGAACTCATAGCAAGGTTACATATCTATTGGAAAATATTGGTGTGAAAACATTCAAACATAGTTTCAAGAATATCTAGGACAGCTAATGTGTTCACCCAAAATCTAATTTCAGCTGGGCTTTTAGTCAGGGATAGCTAAAGTAGCAAATAGGAATGATTCCTAAATCTCACACAATGTGGTTCTTGGGACGGCCAGTCCAACAGTTCCCATTACGTGAATTTCTAATTTGCAGAACCTTCTGGATGATAAAACTATAAATTCTGAACAGCATTCACAAATATGCAAATGGTTTCAGTTTACTTCCAGGAGGAAAGACTACCATAAAGTCAGTATTTTTCTTGACTCATTCATTATTCACCAGATAATTCCAACGATTGCCCCTGCAATGCAACAGAACTAACTCCTTAAGGGCAGTGACACACGGGGAGATTAGTCGGCATGCGACTAATCTTCCCGCAATGCCATCCCACCGGCTAGAATGTAAATCGCCGGTGGGATAGCATACGCGGCGCCACGATTTGCCAAAATCGCCCGAAGTTTCCTCTCAAGGCAAATCGCGGCACCGTGTATGCCATCCCACCGGCGATTTACATTCTTGCCGGTGGGATGGCATTGGGGGGAGATTAGTTGCCCACGACAACAAAGATTTGTTGCACGGCGACTAATCTCCCCGTGTGTCACTGCCCTTAAGGAGTTAGTTCTAAAAATGATTTAACCAATTACCTTCTTTAAATGCAAAGTACACAGCCCAAATATCATACCACAGAATAAATGTCATGCAAAACAGCCAAGACCTCATGCAAGCATTATCATACTGCAGTAAAGAGTGTCACCGACATCCTGTATAGCCAGTCGTTCCCCATTTGAGTGATTTAGCATCCTTGCTATTATGCCATACCAGACATAAGTGTCTCAAACAAGATACTGTGCTTACTATTATTTTTTGAAGAAAGGATTTGCTAGATATATAACTAGCTAAGTGAAGGATGCCATCCCTCACTGATGCTAATATGCCAGTAAACCACTTGTGTGCATTTTTAGGATACAATATTTTATTTATGTTTTGACTCACAAACATGTTTGATTATCACAATAATTCAAATCCAGTCTTACAGCCACTAGGCCAGAATTAGGTCTAGCTGGAAGGATGGCTTTTCAATGTCAGAATATCAATTCTGATCACAGTTTAAACATTTTTGGAAACATTGTAAGTCATACAGTTTCAAATCTAAAATTATCTGCCAATCCATAATAAAATGCAGCAAAACAGAGTGATGGCATTTAAGGTGTTTTCACCCTATGACATCTCTTTGAATATGGGTAATAAATATACAGAGGTGTAATTAATCTTAGTGGTCCACTGATAGGATTGAGCTTTCAATGCCACCAACCCTATGGGGTGAGAAATATAACTCACACTCTATCAACAAAGATGGAAATTCATTCATCTCTTCATCACCAGAGCAACAGCAGTGCTCACAATGTTTAAGACACTTTAAGCCTATAAGAGAGCTGCAGACAGCTAGGCAGGGTGCTTCTAGCACAGAAAAAATAAAATGCAGAGTAACATTTGTAGAATTATCAATAGCTCAAAGATAATACCATGAAATTGAGGGTTAAAGGAAGGATGAAGACATCAATCATAACTGCAAAGTCCACATAAAAATAAGTTATATATAAACAAGGTTTTAGTTTAGTGTATAGACATAGGCCGATTACCAGCTTACTGACATAATAGAACCTTCACTAAAAGGTACAGTTAGAGAAGTCTTACAGCATTGCACAGTCATCTTCTCAGAGTCTTCATTTGCAAAAAATTTTAAAGGTTAAATACTGTCATAGGAAAACGTTTTTTTTAGCGCATCCGTAAATATGTATGTATGTATATGTTTATTTATAAAGCGCTACTTATGTATGCAGCGCTGTACAGTAGAATTCATTAATACAAAGCTTTTCCAGCAGAATGCTGCATTGAAATCCATTTTTCAAAAACAAACAGATTTTTTTATATTTAATTTTACAATTTCATATGGGGCTAGCCATATACTTTATTTCCCAGGGTGCCAGAACCATGTGACCTGTGCTCTGATAAACTTTAGTCACACTGCTGAGCTGCTGCCGATCAGCAGAAGAATGGGATGGTAGCAAGAAAGCAAGTAGATTTCAGAATAGCACTCAATAGTAAGAAATCCAAGTCCGGCCTGGGACTCCTCCAGTTGCATGTGCTTATGAGAAACAATAGGTTACCTGAAAGCAGTTCTAATTTGAAGCACTGGCTCCTTTTGAGAGCTCAGACTCAGACACAATGCACTGAGATGGCTGCCTACACACAAATATTACAACAAGAAAATACATTTGTTGGTCCATGAATAAAATTTTAAATAGTAGAGTGAATTATTTGCTATGTAAACAAAGTAATTTAGAAATAAAAAAAGTGCACCATTAAAATCATGACAGTATCCCTTTAAAGCTGTATCCAGTGACTGCAGTGAAACCTGGAATCTATGCTCATTCAATGCCTGTAGTTTATTTCCTAGAGTAAATCACAATTGTCTGTTCACTGTAGATGCAATACAAGGTTTCCAAAACACAGCATAAATTTGATTTGAGGCAATGCAGTGTATTTGATGTTATTTTTTTTTTTTTTGGACTATACTGATAAGCCATTATCATACACCACCATTGTATTTATCAATGTTTTTATGGACTGTAGTTAAAATAGGAACAAAATGTTAAGTTAAAACATGTATATAAAAGAAGTTCGGTGTCAAGCTAAATCTTTGCTTGTTTTTTGTCTTTGTTCACATTTTGAGAAACGTGTTACAATCTTCAATTTGCTCATCACTTTTTGAAATGGTGTGTTATATGCATACCTGTGTTATATTCATCACCTTTAATTTGTCTTTATTTTTTACCTTTCTAGATCAGCCTTTGCCTGCTATTTTTCCAAACCCTTCCCCTAGGCTGTGAGATTTTCCTTATGATCTACTACTAAAAAATATTGTTCAGTGCTCTCTATAAAATACAAACACAGATCTTTTTGTTTAAAAGACTTGCTACCTTTCTCAGGGATGGCATGATACATGCGGTTTCAATTACATGTTCCCTCATTCAGCGTACCTTACCATTTCCATGGCAATGAGAAAGGAGGAGGGATGCAGTACATTCACTGCTCTACTGATTGTTTAACCCTTCTTCTACTGGAGTCTCCACCTTCCCATGGGACAAAGGTCAAAATAATCTGTTCTTTTCCCCACATACAAAAATTATACTTGCTGACCCAACAATACAGATTAGTTTACCACTTCAGTATTGACATATTCCACAGAAGTATAAAATGGCTATGTTACGATGAAAGACAAATTATACCATAATGTCTCACATCATGAAAATGATTCTGTTCTTAATAATCCTTCTGCTCTATAATTCAGTTGTTAAATTAGGCTTTCACTGATCCTAACAATGTGCCTTGATTCACACTACTGTACAAAACTGTAGCAATACTCTTAATTCTGTGTGAAATGCAGGCCTCCTGCTTGCAGACAAATGGCACAGAACAGAGATGTCTCATATGTGGGACTTTACTGCTTGAAAGCGAAGCAATGCCAGAAGGTGGTTTATATCATTCAGTACCCGGAATCTACACCATACAGCTAAAAGTATCCAGACACTCCTTATAAAACATAAATCCTTATTTATAACACTTACTAGCATGTTCCAAATTGTCTTTGGAAGCAAGATCAGCTTCTTCAGGAGCATGAATTTTACTATGAACAAGGAAACACACAAGCCTTACACTCCATGAATATAAATGTCAGTGCTAAAGTAAGTATACAGAATTAATTCCCTGCTAGTGCTGGCAGGCCAAGGTGGTATAAGAAGCAGGTTCATTGTATGCTTATGAAAAACAACATATTCCAAATGTTTAGGGGGAAGTCTTAAATGTTTTGTTGCCCAGTTAACTACTACTAAGCCACTTGATGCTACCACCAGACACTGGTACAGTGGAACAGACTTCACTATCAAGTGTGGGTTTGGCATTTGCTAGGACAGTACAGTCAAACTGCCGGCCGTCTGTGTGACTGCTTACCTTAGTGTAAACTTTAAATGGTATCAGTACTGAGATTAATTTGCCCCCTGCATGGTTTATGCCTCAGATTCAGAGGCTGTAATCCCCTGTATTGTTTCTACATGTAATTCCCTTTACTCTTCACACTTTTTAATCCCCTGCATTGTTCACCCCTCAGGCTCAGACTGTAAGCCCTCACATTGTTCAAAGACCGTAGGAGCAGCGCCAGCATTGTGTCAATGCATGTTCTTCCTGCCCTATGCTGCCTGTGTGTGCCATACTCTGCCTGCCCTACCCTGTCTGTGTGTGTCATACTTTGCCTGCCCTATGTTTCCTGAGGGAGGTGAACTGGCAGGAGTTTGTTCTGGGAGTTTTTTAGCATTTGCAAATAGTCATTACATGATCTCTAAGGTGTGTAATTATATGCGGAATGTTGCTGTGCTATCCACAGGGGAGGAAGAGGCATATAGATTTAAGGGTATGTCTTCTGCGCTACCACATTAATGTGGGTATGGTCTTAAAAGCTCTTGGGATAACATGGGTGTGGTTTGAAGTGGGTGCAGTTTAAAAGGGGGAGTGTTCAAAACTGGCCTCTCTTATCGGCCCTCCACCATGTAGGCCAGAAAAATTCTGGCCCTCGGTACCACAGAAGTTGGACAGTGCTGTGCTACACTACCTGCCTGAATGCATAATGCTGACTGTAAAATTTGATGTTGAAGGAACAAGTGGTCTGGGGCTGATATTAATGGTTTGGTCTCAGTGACATGCTACCAGTGACACGTAAATTTAATGCTACAATATACAATGACATGCTTGATTACTGATTACTCATTTCTTGCAACAGTTTGAGAATTAGTTTCCTGCTTCATCAGGTGTCTATGAGCTAGACCTGGACCCCAACATCATTTGTTTATTCTCACTAATGCTCTTGTGGATGAATGGAAGCAATACTGACCACATCAGTGTCCAACCTCACTAATGCTCTTGTGATTAAATGGAAGTAATATCGAGTGTAAACCCTTTTCCTAATTGTAAAGACTGTGATAGAATATTTCAAAAGTAGGACTAACTTCATATTAAATACCCCTGGTTTGAGCAGTGGAGAAGCAGATATATGGTTACTGTCAGTAATATGGTGTGTATTACAAATATGAGACCGCTGAATTATTAATGTTAAGAAATGTTAAATGTTTTGGTTTTGAGTCCAATTTTTCTGAAGTGCATCTCTAAATATGCATTAAATATGTGGTATCCTTAGAACAACCACAGACTGCAGTTGGACTGCAGTGCACGTGCATATATATGAGGGATGCACTGAACGCACTTTTAGGATCCAGCTAAACCCTTTGCGAAAGATTTGGCAAAATATCGTACCGAATCTGAATTTGTTTGTGCAAATTAGGACAAGAAAAAATTAAAGAGAAAAATCTCAACTTCCATGTTTGTGTGAAGTGATTTTAAGGATTCTGTTCAGCCGTATCTGAATCCTGATGAAAAAGGCCAAATCTTGGCCAAATTCCAAACCAAATCCTAATACATAGCATCCATAATACATATAGAATCTGGAGATACAGATACTAGAGTTGCCGGAGATTTCCAAGTGTGATGTTGGATGTGACAAAAGATGCACCATACCACAACTGTCCATATTTTTCTAGCATGTACAAAATTTGTAGAATAAAAAAAAAAAATTTACTGTTTTTATATAATACATTAGCTAGGAAAACAAATGAGTGTATCAAAATAAAGCTTAACAGAGTTAAAGCTTCTCCACCGCCACCCCCCCCCCAAAAAAAAAGACAAAAAAGTCTGTTTCTGGTCTATTTGAAAACAATTTGAATGAAAAAAGAATTTGGAAGGTGAACATCCCTTTTAACCCTGGGTCCTCAGATCTTACAAGTCTTAGCATGTTTTATGCCTTGATTATATGCTAATAATTGCTCCAGCAACATGTGTAGGACCGAGGTTATGAAACAGGCCTCTAGAGTTTATAAACGAAGTGCACAGATGTGATTTGCTCCTCGTGAAAACTACCAGTCATCCATGTTGTACTTAATTATTCTTTTAATCTTTTTTTGTCTTTTAAGGCCACAAATGGATCCACTTAAAATAAACTAGACAATAATCACTACAATCATGTGACAAAAGAATTCACTGTTGACAAAACTATAATAAAAGGATGAATTAATTATTGGTTTAATTAATTCCTTAGAAGGGAACAAAGCCATGCAAACTCTTTTTAGAATAGAGAAAGCTCATGCTTTGAAACCAAACGTGTCTTTTCCCACAGAAGCATGCATAGTTAAAGTCAATCCAGACCTGGCTTTAACTGCTCATGCTTCATGATGGTGACCACAGTGGAAAGGACCTGAAATGACTTTAGGTGGCGCCTGCAAACAACCCCGTGCTACTCTGCATTTTTCAATAATAGTTTCATTTAATTTTGCCTTGTTTAGAGTAAGACATACCAAAAATCATCTGTATTTCCTAATAAAACAGCAACAAAAGTATGTTTGGTACAAGTCCTAATCGTTGAGCCAATTCTGAAAAGGGGGGCTTACTGTCCCTTTAAAGGAAATGTAACACTAAATTTTTTTTAAGTAAAAAAGCTATTCTACCCTGCACCAATAACTTGCCCTATCCTGCAAACCACTTAGTATTTTAAATGCTTTAATAGAAAATACCTGCTAAAACTTGGCTTCCTGTCAATTAAAGTACGGCGATACGGCAAAGGAAGGAGCTGAATCCACTATGCAACGATCGATTGATCGAGCCTAGCCTGACTCCTTCCTATACAGAAAGAAGGCTAGGCTCGATCAATTTTTTGTAAGGTGGTGATGGATTTTTTAATCTAGGGAATTAAGGAGAGTTTTGTTAATAAGGCACCAGAGCTAATATAAATTATGTAAAATTTTGTAAAGATACCAACTAAAAGTAGACAGTGCATTGAACCCTAAACCGCTGCTGTACCACCCGCACTGGGCCCTAACCCGGCACACCTCCGAATTTATAGACTTGCACACTGGACGCGGAAGCTTGCACAGTAAGGCAGAGAGAGTGGAAGGAAGCGCTCAACCCGAGCTCTCTTTAAAGGGTAAACCCGCTGGTCCTGCGGGTGTTGGGCCAGCCAGCACATCACTAGTATGTTGCAGGCCCACAAATGTTTTTTGTGTCCATTAGAGTAATATGTTTAGGTAATACATGGTTGAAAACATTAGTTTTAGTGCATCTCATCTTGCTGTTGTCTGGCATACACATTTGAATAGGTAATGTACCATGGCAAAAGATAACTAATACATCTGCTGGAGCCAATCAGATCATGGATTGTTGCAAAACTGGTGGTACTGGGAGATGTGCAAACATCTCTGTACCCGCTCAGGTCACAGATATTAAACTATACAAAATTCACCCATCCAACTATGGCTATATTTTAAATTAGAAAGTGGTATTGTCTTTAGCAATTGCAAATTTGAATAAATAAGTCAAGCAAACACAATGGTCAATGGGAAGCTGGATAAGACAGTCTTCTGAGGTTTCATCTATGAAGGTTTCACTATCATAGGCAGCACGGGTTTGTTCCGGTCCTTTAGTTTAATCCCACACTCCAAAAACATACAGGCATGTTAACTGGCTTCTGACTAAATTGTGAAAAAATATGTAACACTCCAAAAATAAAATGAAAAATTAACCTTTATTGATCCATCATCTCCACAGCCAAAATTGCCAAACGCAGGGACCAGAAGAGAGCTGTTCTTTGCCCCCCAAGTCTCTAGAAAGAAAATACATTCTATTGTTCTGTGTTCTAAGTAAATTTGCAAATATTCACAATTTTGCACTGGAGAAATTTCCCCAAGCAAAAAGGTGTGAATGTTTTCCAGTACATGGTTAATTCATTGAAGCTTTTTGTACTCTCCTTTCAGTAAATTAGCAATGCTGTGGGGAATTTTCATTTTGTGATGAAAATGCTCCGCATTTTTTTTTACCCTTTTAATATATATGCCGCAATGTAGGTACCTGCCAGTTAGGAAAGTAAAGGCCACACCTATGTATGTTTTTATTTATATAGCTCTGGTTGTTGTACAGCAGAAGTGAAAGTGTAGTTTTTAATAGACAAACATCATCAGAAGCTTAATTAAATGCCTGTTTTGCAAAACCTTCAAAATTGTTATATTTGCTTCCTCAAAATTGACACCACTGTACTGTGGAAGATTTCTATTTTACTGTATACTTAATAAAATGGACCAGCACATATGAAAGTATTACATTCCACTTCCTGATATAAAGCATTAAATACACTCATTTCCAGAACTTCACTGTGCTGCTTAACCACTAAGCAACTGTGACTTCAATGTGGTGGTCCAAAATACAAATCCTGTACATTTGACGACTACACATATCAAACAGCCAAACCTTAATCCAATCTTTGGACAATTAATAGACAAAATGACTACACACTTATGATATCATGTCAAAACTGGCCAGGATCTGTCCATACACGACCAACTTAACATCTAATTCATATTTAGGAGAAAACATATTTACCAAGATGGTTTATACAGGCATTGGATCTATTATATAAAATGCTTGTGTAAAGAGCACCATGAGATTGGCATGCGTTCCCCCCAGGATGCACACATGCATAGTAACTCCGGCGCCACTCTGTGCTGCATCATGACTTCAGCAGATGCTGGGGTCACTTTTGGAGCAAAATTCAAATTTAAATAGCATTCCTTGGCTTGTTTCGGTGCCCAAGCTGGTTTACTCTGATTTTGCTGAAGCCTTAGTTGTACTGATTCCTGTTGTTGTTTTTACTCTTGCCTGTCCCTGACTTACGAATCTCTGCTGCCTGCCACTGACTATTTGCATGACTTTGACCCTGTCTTCGCCCTATTCCTTTCGTACCACGTTTCCAGATTAACCTTGGCCATGTGTAGGACTGTGTCAACTTTGCCACAGAAAGTCCAGGGCCCCAAAAGGTGTTATTGAATACCAGGGCTAGCAGGGCTCTCCTGTTACACCAAAGAGGTTACTACTGGCAGTTTACGGGCTCCTCTACATTACAGTCCATTACAGTTAGCTTGGGTCAACATGGAGCCCTCACCCACTGCTGTTCATCTATTCCACTCCCTTTAGCTCTTTGCTCCCGACTGGATACCCACCAAGATGATCAGGGTGCTTCCACTCATGGCCACTACGAGTACCTAGTCATGCCCTTTGGGCTGTGCAATGCCCCTGCAGTCTTCATAAGTTATATTTTTCATATGTTGCAATCATTTGTGCGTATTGGGGTGTACTGCACACACAGGCTGGGTAGGGCAGGCACAGTATGGCATACACAGGCAGCATAGAGCAGGCACAGTATGGCGCAAACACAGGCAGGGTAGGCCAGGCAGAGTATGGTACACACAGGTAGCATAGGGCAGGCAGCATATGGGAGGCAGAGTATAGCACACACAGGCAGCATATGGTACCATACTCTGCCTGCCCTATGCTGCCCATGTGTGGCATACTCTGCTTGTCCTATGCTGCCTGTGTGTGCCATACTCCGCCTGTGGGAGGTGACAGTGGTTTGTTCTGGGAGTTTTAGCATTTGGAAATAGTCATTATATGGTTACTACCATTAATGTGGGTATGGTCTTAAAAGATATCATGATAACATGGGTGCGGTTTGAAGTGGTTGCCGTTTAAAAAGGGGGAGTAGTCAAAACTGGCTTCCATTAACATCCCTCCACCATGTAGGACAGAAAAATGTCAGCCCTCAGAACCACAGAAGATGGACAGCACTGCTATAATGAATCTCCTGTCTGCAGCTCTTCAGGCAAGTATCTGTATTAAAGGGATTTTTTTTTTTTTTTACATATGTCATAGACCGACTCCATGCTATGAAGTTGGAGGTTCCATATGGTTATCTACATAGAATATCAAATTCATGTTCCTTCCTCTAACTTGGGTCCTCGTTACATTGGTCCTTTGAAAATAAAAGAAATCATCAATCCTATTTGTGTTAGGCTCGAGCATCCTCCCAGTATGAATATTTTTAACTCCTTCCATGTCTCCCTCCTTAAACTGGTGGTAAATAATGCTTTTTCTTCTGCCTCTCCTCCTCATGTTTCCATCAAAGGTCATCAAAAATTTTAGGTTCAGGAGACTGTGGATTCTCCCAAGTTTAGAGGTAGCATTCAAGACCTTATTCATTGGAAGGGGTTTGGTCCTGAGAAGAGATGCTGGGAGGAAGCTAGAGGCACTCATGCTCCTCACTTAGTAAAGCTTTTTTCTGGGAAACCTTGGGAGCCCTCGGGTGGGTGCTCCTGAAATGGAGGGGGGGGGGTACTATAAGGAGCACAGGGGCGCCCCAAGCTTCTCTGCTTGGGTGCACATTCTTCCCCGGTGTGCACAGTAGCACTTTTGGTGCAAAATTCAAGTTTAAATAGCGTTCCTTGCCTGGTTTAGTGTACTCGGACTTTGCTGAAGCCTTTGTTGCACGGATTCCTGTTGGTTTTTTGACTTTTGCCTGGCCCTGACTTACAAATCTCCACTGACCATTTGCCTGACTTTGACCTTGTCTTCGCCTGATCCCTTTTGTACTGCATTTCTGGATTAAGCTTGGCCGTGTATAGGGTCCTTGCCAACTCCGCCGAACAAAGTCTGGGGCCCCAAAAGGGCGCCGGTGAATACCAGGGCTCTCCTGCTACACCCAAGAGCAGTTTATGGTCTGTAACAGCTTGGGAGCTGGGACCTTCTGATTATGGGGCATTTCTGTAATTTAGCTACTAAAAACCATTTTAACAAGAAAAAAGATCTATAAAGGTGGTTTAATAACCAAGATTGATTCATGCTAGCTTTGTTATCATCAAGTACAAGGAACTTTATTACAGATAAAAAGGAGATCATTGAAAAAAATATGAACTGTTTGCTTAACGAGGGCACTATGGAAAACATTTACATATTTCAGAGCTTTTTGGGTAACAGGTTTCCATTAATAACCAATTTATATTCCATGGTGGCAACCCTACCTAACAATCAAGATCACATGCACCTCAAAGATTAGAGAAAAAAATCATAGACTATAGGTAGTCTGCATTTATGAAATTCGGTACATGTCCAAAAAACTTATAAAGATCCACAATTCAATCAAGTTTCACATGCATAGATCTCCCTCAGATTCACAATGATATCTCTGCCAAGCCTGTCCTGAACCAGTAAGCAACAAAAAGATTTCTAAAAAGCTATTTTGGACTGAGGTGTGTGGATGAATTGGAGTCTGCAAGACATTCAACATTAAAACTGTCTCCAGATTCTTCAATGTCTTTGCTCAGAATTGTATATAGTTAAGTGCAGCAGAGACTGCAGATAAAAGCTTCCATTTTCTCATCTTTAACAGGAATAGCAAAATGGTGAAGGAAAATGTAAGAACACGAGGCAATATTAAGACAAAAATATATGGAGAAATAGAATGAGGAAAGTAAATCACTACCAGGAAGAGGAAAGATACAGTATAGTTTGAAAGGGGAAGAGGAAGCAGTGCAAGTAAAATTTTGCTGCTAAAATTAAGACTCAAGTGGTGGCAGTGGTGGGGGGTAATAGAGGCTGGAGATAAAGTCAAAGATCCCCTTACAAGTCTTGACTATCCAATTCCATTGTGAACAAGACCTGAAACGGCTATGTAAGCCAGATAGGTATGACTTCTGCGTTGAATTCGAATTTTGCATAGCCTACCGTTTTCACAGCTTTTGTTACTCAATTAATTTAGTAAAATGTAAACCTTGGCTTACATCATAGTTAACAGACAAATAGCTTGTTACCCCACCTCTCTGAGTGCATGGTTGGAAATTGGAGCACAGGCTCAGTTTGAACTTTTTCCAGATTTGACAAACACATCAGAGCCCACCAATCAGTGCAGATCCATATGGTGGCTGAGGAATCTGTTCTGCAAAGCTCTGATTTTTATGAATGTACAGGTATTTATATATAAAAGTATAGGATCTATTATCCAGAAAGCTTGGGGTCTGGAGTGTTCTGCATAGGGGATATTTTTATAATTTGGATCACCATACTGTTAAATATTATTTAAGTATTATATAAACCCAAAAAGGATGGTTTGCTACTAATATAGATTTGTGCAGCTTAGTTAGGTTCAAGTACAAGTTATTGTTTTATTACAGAGATACAGGGAAAAAAAGTGCATTTTAAGCAAACACTCTAAAGAAGTGTTTCTCAGCTTTCTGGATTAGAGATCCCGCACCCGTATAGCGGTTTATGTTAAAGGGTTATGTGGGCTTTAATATAATTTAGTTTTTTGTTGTTTGCAAAACATCCCTTGTTTTTGCAGCTTGCACTATGTCTGCTTTAAGAAGGAGCATCCAAGGCAAGGTAAGTGTGGGAGAAAGACAAATGAAAAGTTGAAGAGTAAAAAGAGATTAAAAGGAATAATAAAAGGGAAAAGCAGGAGAAAATAAGTAAGAAGGATTACACAGGAACATACAAAATGGAAAGGTGAGGAAAAATAAGGGAAAGTAAAGTGGTAAGCAGAGGAATGAAGAGCGAGAATAGAAAGAACACAAGTGAAAGTTAGAGGGGGGAAAAAAGCGATGGAAGATGTTGGAAAAGTGAGAGAAAAGGGGTAAAAATGAAAAAAGCATACCTGGGAAGTGATGAAAAGTAGATAAGAGAAGCACAGAAGTGCAGAAATGCTAGAAGGAGACAAAATACAAAGGTATAGTGAAGGAAAGCAGTAGATTGGAGGCTAAAAAAATATGCAAAGACAAGCCTAAAGGTGGCCATACACGCACCGATATTATCATACGAAACCTCGTTTCGTACGATAATCGGTGCGTGTATGGCATGTCGGTGAGTCGACCGATATCGCAGGAAGCTGCCGATATCGGACGACTCGCCGATCGGACAAGTTTGAAAATTTTGATCGGGCGCCATAGAAGGCGCCTGACCAAAATTCTCCCTTCAGAGCTGAATCGGCAGAAGGAGGTAGAAATCCTATTGTTTCTACCTCCTTACCTACCGATTCAGCCCTGAATGGTGTGTGGCGGATCTTACGATGTTTCGTGCGACCGATGGTCGTACGAAACATCGTCAGATCGCCACGTGTATGGCCACCTTAAATCATGGAACAACAAAGTTGGTGAACAGGGTGCTATGCTACGTATATACATCCATAATGAAGTAAACCTGGTTTTTAGTATTGCTCTTAATTTTGACACCCTTAGAAATTATGCAGAAGTATAATATGAGGTAAACCTTTTTCCCCTTCAGGTGACCTAACTGAAGGAAGAAGTGTTTTAATTTTGACTGTCAGTAATCAGGAAATGTTTATACACGCAGTGCCTCAAACATAAGAACTAAAGTGCAGTTGCCAACTGCAACCAATCATGTCTCTTTCTAACAGTAGTGGACTGTTGAAATCTAATTGCTGATTGCACACAAAACACCACAAACACAAACAGTATTTGAGATGCATTAATTTTCTCTGACAGTCAAAGCTATTAAAGCAGATAGGTATTAATGGCAATTTGCTTTTTTGTAATGTGTGCGTGGTTCATAGTTTGTTCTTTTTATAGCTAGGAGACATACTTTCTTTATCATGCTGAACTGGGTGCGCCTGCGGAGCGATATCTTTTTTTCCATGTTTAGCTAATCCTCCCCCTTGATTTCATTTAACCAGTGTATAGTGTAAACCTTTGTGCACCACTGCCGTTAGCAATGCAATACCTTCTAGTTCTGCACCAGCAAAATCAACACACAGCACCCTGAAATGTTAAAATTTACTCTCTGCCCTTTGCTTTAATAAAGAAAGTGTAATATAATGTGGGGTGTTTTAATTATTGTGGTCTAGTGGAAAGAATCCACTTCAGCATATACACCAAATATATATTTATAAAAGGGAATGGCTAGCGAGTTGCCTAGATAGTGCTTCTACATTTAAGTACTTTCTTAACTGAACAAGCTCAACTATTGAAATAGTATATAAAGGTGTAGGATCCCTTTTCCGGAAACCCGTTATCCAGAAAGTTCCAAATTACGGAAAGGACATCTCCCATAGACTCCATTATAAGCAAATAATTCTAATTTTTAAAAACAATTTCCTTTTTCTCTGTAATTATAAAACAGTACCTTGTACTTGATCTCAACTAAGATATAATTACGGTAATACTTACTGGAGGCAAAACAATCCTATTGGGTTTTAATGACGTTTAAATTATTTCTTAAGGTCCCCATACACGGGCCAACTATAGCTGCCGATATCGGTCCCTTGGACCGATTCGGCAGCTAATCGGCCCGTGTATGGGGAGAGCCGAGCAGCCTGGCCGACCGATATCTGGCCTGAAATTGGCCAGATCTCGATCGGGCAGGTTAGAAAATCCGGTCGGATCGGGGACCACATCGGCTCGTTGATGCGGTCCCCGATCCGACTGCCCCATTGCCGCCCACATAATCCGATCGTTTGGCCCCAGGGCCAAACGATCGGATTATTTTTTTTTTTACCTAAAGGCTCCCCGATATCGCCCACCCGTAGGTGGGGATATTGGGGGAAGATCCGCTCGCTTGGCGACATCGCCAAGCGAGCGGATCTGCTCGTGTATGGCCACCTTTAGTAGACTTAAGGTATGGAGATCCAAATTACAGAAAGATCCCTTATCCGGAATGCCCCAGGTCCCCAGCATTCTTGATAACAGGTTCAATACCCGAACCTGCATTCCAAATATTTTAGATGTGCTAATCTTTAATTCAGTTGGGATCTTTTTTTTTTTTTTTTTTTTTTTTTTGAAGCATTAAGGAAATTTAGTTCATGTTCAAGTCACACTGTGTTCTAAGGCACACAAGATCTTACAAAATGAATATTGTATTAAAAAGGGATTTATTGCAATATAGTTATTGAAATAAAAGCTCTCAATCTCTCAAAACATAATTAATGAACACAAATGTCAATGTATAGGAGGACATCAACCTGCGTTCTACAGCTGCTTGCTAACTACAGTCGAACTGTGGGGGACGGCTGGAACTGCAGATTCAGCAACAGGTGGATTGCTACAGAATACAGTTCCACATTAAATATATACCAAGATCAGTCAATGGCTGTTGATCAGCGGCTTCAACAGCAGGAGGGATGTGCGACCTGTGACCACAAGTTCTGCAGTAGGGAAACATAAGATGTGCAGCCTCTAATTGAATTCCGCGGTGGGGGGCTCAGAAATAGTAAATATACACCACCTCTGAAAGAAGTGCATGACTGAAATTGTGACGAATATCGGCAGCCCATAAAGAGCTGAAGGCCATCAGGTAACACGCACAGTCTTTCTCTTATGAAGAGACGCAAGAGAATGCGGCAGCAACACATACACACGAACCCATGCTATTCTAAAAGACCTATTCTAACCGTAAGTAGCTTTGATTGGTTGTAATCAGAAAACACTGCTACCTCCCCCCCTCCAACATTTTCTGACTGCTTCAGCTTCGAAACCTCGTCCGCAACTGACAGTTCTCACCTCCGTCTCCTCATGAACCACCTCCACCTCGGGCCAAAGATCCACTAGTTGTGCCAGCGGCATCTTCAACGCGTTCTCTCAGGTGCTACACAACGTAAAGCAGGGACACCGCTGCGCACCCTGCACGGCTTGAAACGCAAAATAATTAAATACGAAGATTCCAGCTTTCAGTCACTGTTTAAGTTACTATCGACAATTATTTATGATACGTAGGGTCTGCGTAGTCCAGGTCCTTTTTTTCCGCTATAACGCCTGCACCTCTCGCACTTAGTCTACACTACTCGGTGTCCGGCGACAGACTGACCGCTTGACTCCTCCTAACTCACTGACAGAAGGGCACGTGCCGCCCTGCCCGCCTACTATTGGCTCCTCCCGGTTTCTAAGCTGTCAATTGGCCCCTTGTTCAGAAAAGGCGGTGTTTCTGGTACTAACCCATTCCGCATTCCCTCAGGTGAATCTTTGCTTTTACTACTCCGAAGATTTAAGCGGGAAAGAATGGGCAACGTTTCGCTAAGTGCGCCATCTTGTGGCATGAGGCGTAAGAATAGTACGGTTCTGAGTGAGACAATCGCTTTTATATCTTGTACAACACTTAGGGGTACATTTACTAAGACACGAATCTGAACCGAATTGGAAAAATTCCGACTTGAAAACGAACATTTTGCGACTTTTTCGTATTTTTTGCGATTTTTTCAGCGTCTTCACGACTTTTCGGAAATTGTCGCGACTTTTTCGTTACCAATACGATTTGCGCGAAAAAACGCGAGTTTTTCGTAGCCATTCCGAAAGTTGCGCAAAATCGCCCGATTTTTTCGTAGCGTTAAAGCTTGCGCGAAAAGTTGCGCAACTTTTAACGCTACGAAAAATGGCCAGATTTTGCGCAACTTTCGGAATGGCTACGAAAAACTTGCGTTTTTTTCGCACAAATCGTATTAGTAACGAAAAAGTCGCGACATTTTTCCGAAAAAATCGCAAAATACCGATCATTACGAAAAAAATGCAATTGGACGCATTCGGCCCGTTCGTGGCTTAGTAAATGTGCCCCTTAGGGGCCGTTCATTAAACCACGCTTTTTTTTTTTTTTTTTGAGAAAAAAAAAAATCAAAATTTTTGTAATGCCCACGATAATTTCGTTAAAATTCCACAACTTTTTCGTGGGTTTAGTTAACTTCCACAAAAAGTCATATTTTTCACAAAGACTACAACCATTTCGGAATTCATTCAAGCTTTGGTATCGTGACTTTCTTTTGGCCAGGTTGGATCTGTAGAGTGCCGTTGAGTCCTAAGGAAGACTTCCAAAATCATATGTAGCCCACTTTAGCTGGCAGTGCTGCTACTGGTGCCCTCTTGGCTTACTTCTGGCGCAGAAGTCGTGAGCCCCCACTTACTATGGGGGTAACAGGGAGTCTTCACTGTTAATGGCATGCCTCCACCCAGGGGTGATGTGGGACTATAACTCCCACCCTGGGACTTGATATTACACTGTAACCTTTGTCAGGGACTCCACACAACTCCTGGCTCCTTGCCCCTCCCATGGGGTAGTAGCTTACCGGCAAGTAGGTGATCCCTTGTGCAGGAAAGAGCCAGACACACGAGGATATGATGAACCAGATGAGTGTCTTTATTTGGGCAGAACCTCTCCAGGAGTGGCATACATTCAACAGGGCAGATACTCCTTAGCTTCACCTTAAGAGAACCTCTCTCACGTTGGGTAACCCACGGTACTCCCGCCAAGTGATCCCATTTAGGTGCTCCCCCAGGTACTCTTGCCGAGAGACCCTCTCTCTGGGCTCTCCCCAGTACTCTCGCCAGGCTAACCCACCTCAGGGACTCACCCCGGTACTCACGCCTAGGTACCCTCAGATTAGGAATCTCTCTCTAGTGGCGGCTTGATCCTCCTACCTAGACACTTTGGGCCCTGATCTCCAGCAGATGTATTGCTGGGGGGCCTTAACCCCACTACCACTTCTGGAGGGGCAATATCCGCACATTCTAACATACTTGTCACTCCTGGAGCAACCTATCACAGAACTTACTGTCTACTAACCCAGCCTGTAGTACTCCTCTGCCAGAGGCAGTCCCAGGACTAAGAAAACCCACAGCACATGGCTGCATCCCTTTTTATAACCTTGCACACCATCCTGTGGCTGTAACCCGAACTGCAGGGATACTCCCTGTTAACTACTGACACCCCAGACCATACCAAGTGTCCCATTAACCAGTTCCACCCTGGGGCCTATACTAGGGGGGTCCTCTTATGGGGCCCATTTTTGTCAAACCCCTACACATACATTGAAGGTTTCAAAGCCAGAAAGGTTTAGATCTAGATTTCTTTGAAGTGTCCCCAATGGTTCCCATGATGTGGTGACCTTACATTAAACGGGAATACTATCATTATAATTTATTTAATATAGTTGTTTTTTATGCAGCCATAATCAGGTCTGAAATAATATGAATGTCAACCAAACTGATGCTGTGACTCCACTGCCCCAAACCACATTGTTTTTCAGTATTAATTTTGAGTACATGTATTTATGTATTAATGTGGGGGATAGGAAAAGTTAACTTCACTACTTTGCAAAGTATAACCTATTCCCTGTTGAAGAGATGTCTCACTATTGGCCAAGGAGTGTTATGGGTATGGGGCCTGCAGGGAGATTAGTGGTCCATGGTTAAATCTTGGGCTGCTACAGGTGACTAATCTCCCTGAAATGCCTTTCTACCTCCAGGAAACTTCGAGCAAATGCTTTATAATGTTAAAAAAAATAGAAAAATATGAATTTTTAAAAAAAATCTAAATAATAGGCAGAATGTAATTTAAACCATTAAACAATAAACGATAGAGAAGGAACCCATCTCCAAACGGAGCATGGGGACCATGTGGCATTGGGATGCACCCTTATGTCGTTTGGTATAGTATGTTCAACTTTTTGATTTTGTAATTAATTATAACCATTAAATGTTTTTGCATATTTCACGGCTAACTGTTTAAAGTTACACATGTTCTTCGATATCAGACTTCCTCTCTCCCTCTCCCTTAATTCCAGGGACCGGAGTCTGTCTCTCTCCCTTCTCCTGCCCCCCCCCCCCATAAGAATGCATAAGAATTTACTCCCTCTTCCATCAGAATGCATGATCTATGCTCAGGGCCGGATTTCACTTCTGGACACCCCGAGGCCGCCCCCGCAAGTGCGCATGCGCGATCTTGCGACACCCTCTCCACCCCCGCGCGAGTGCGCATGCACGATCATGCGACACCCTCTCCCCCCAGCGAGTGCACATGCGTGATCGTTCGTAACCCGTGCGCATGCGCAATCGCACATTTAAACTCCCATACGGAGCAGTGGGGAGAGATCCCGACTGCTCCGTATGGGAGCCAAATTTAAAAATTCTGTTGCGGCAGGGCGGCATGCCGCCCCTAAACTTGTGCCGCCCTAGGCCCGGGCCTTTGTGGCCTCTCCACAAATCCGGGCCTGTCTATGCTACCGGCAGCAGGAAGCTAAGGAGACCAAGCCAAAATGGCAGACTGAGGGAGCTTCTAGGACTCTTTACTCATGGTAATGCTTTCTGCAGAATAAATATAACGGTCTAGCTTGCTCTAATGTGGCTAATCTATTGGCAGTAAAATGCCAAAATGACTTTTCTTCTCCTTTAATAATGTAATTTAAATACAAGTGCTATTTACTCTGCTCATTTTTACCAAAATTGTTTTTAGGTGTATACTGTCCCTATAACTATCTTCTGCCCAGTTCCCTAGTTTTTGTGGTGTTCGACAAATCGACTTGTTTGCAACTTAATTTTATTTTATTAGCTAAACTATACTAAACAGGTTCAAGAATAGTTTATTTATATATAATATATATTAAATACATAATTATATATATTTATCAAATATATTAATTGTCAGGTTGGTCATAGGCAGAACAATAAGGAAAATAAGATTTGCACCTGCGCCAGGCCCCACCTGTCCTGCCCTTATGGTTGCCAACTGGGAACTAACATAAAACTTGTAATTTGTTCAGAAAAGGTGGCAACCCTACCTGCCCCTATGGTTACCCCTTGGCCTGTATTTTAGTGGCCTGGCCACTAATAATGCTGTATGATATGTTATTAAGATCATTTTTTTTCCAGGAATAGGTGGCATCTCTACCTGCCCCCCTTACCCAGAACATACCTGCATACCTCAAATATGAATATTTGGTGTTCCCGGGGGGGGGGTCCCTGATGTAGTCGTACCCCTGATAGTTACACCATTGCATAGATCACGGCTATCCTTGATTGTGTTGGTCAAAATCTGAGGCAAGCCTAGTAAGACTTAGTTGGGACCCTTGCTTTCTACATTATAGGTGTGCTGGCCAGACCAAAACCTACAGGCCTGCGGGTTCAGGCTGACATCCACACAGCTTCTGCAAGTCGCAGGCAGATTCGTATTGAACTTTTCTGCATTGTGTGGCACTAGCGTAACTGCACCGTTCTCCACACCATTCTAGCATCATTGCAGTTGCAAAGAGGTAAGTCTCATCTAAGCAATTGTTCTGCTCCTATTGCAATTGCATCTGATTTGCATAGATTAATAAACTGTGCATGGATATCGTCACAAATTGGGTGCAGTTGTACTGTGGTGTTGTGGTGCGTGCCCTTTATTCTTTCGACACAAGGTGCTAAAAAATTTCTGCCGCAGATGGTGGTGATAGCTTCTGGGTTCCCTTGCATCAGTAGGCACTGCACCACTAATTTCGAACAGAAAGCAGGAAGTGGCAGCTATAGATAAGAGCAAGAAAAAGTGCTTTTACGCGCAACAGGTAATTGTAGGAACTGCAGCTGCACTTGTGAATATAAATTTTATCCATGGTTGTAAAAGATTTCTTTATTTCTGGAGGTAAGAGATGCAAAGGATTATGCATTTTTACTGGGAGATGGAAAGATTGATGTCTTGATAGCGAGAGACATCCAGACGCTAATGTATTTTGTGAGAAGAGACATGCAGAATCCAGTGTATTTTGTGTGGTGAAAGCGATGCATAGGTTGTTGTATTTTAAGAGAAAGAGGACAGAGGCTTATGAACTGAACACAGCTATAGAAAGACTGATATAATAGTGGCAGGGGTAGAGACTGTATTATTTGGTGAGGCAATTTGCAGAGGATTATGAAGTAGAAGAAAAAGATGCAGGCATGTATTTAATCTGAGTGGGGAAGATTGAGGACCAATGATCTTACCTTTTAGGAAAAATCTATTTTTTTCTGCACTCAATCAGTACTGAATCAAACATTTATACTAGAAAATTATTCTAGTTACAACTTGCAGGCACTTATTACTATTATAACTAGACTGATTACTACCATTATATGTTTATAGGTCACGCACATGGTATGTTTGCATAGTCAGTTATTCTCTCCTCTGTCTTTCTGTCTCAATACACTCTATAGACAGCAAGGCACTAAGGGATCCCTCTTGGTGTCAGCAGGTTGATCTATGTGTGTTTGTGGGATGCAACCATTTTCTTTTCTGATAAACAACTAATTTGGAATGGCCAAATTCCTCATGATCTGCCAGTTGCAGTATCTAGTAGAATTAAAGTGGACCTGTCACCCAGTCATAAAAAGCTGTATTAAGTATTTATTAGTTGAATTTAAATCTGCAAACAGCATACATGCACAAAGTCCTTTTCAAATGAAACATGAAACCAAAATTCATTTTTATATTAACACATCCAAACCCATCATAAATGCATTTAAAAATCCCAGCTGTCAATTATATATTGCCTGCCTTGCCTTAGGCATAGAGTCAGGCAGACAGTTACTTAAACTTTCCATTCAGCACTCACTTTCCCCCTCCCTCCTCACCATCTAATTGTGTAGCCAGTGCATGGGCAAAGGCATCAGGTCCACCCCCCCATTCTGGCATTATTAAGCCTGGGAGTGCAGCAGTACATTGCTTTTGTGGAATCTAGCAAAGTCTTCTCAGTTGCATACTGGCTTCAATCATTCTTTGTGTGTTTACTCGGCACTTTTTAAAGAAAGACTTTTGTACACATGGACTAAATATTTTATTCCTGTTCTACAGAGCTGAGCGAAATATGCAACTGACTCATGACTTGGTGAGGAAGTCTAACTGTTCACAACTTTTACTGCAAGCCCAGACTTATTAGGAATTTCAGGTAGCAGGGCGGGAAGAAACTGCTGAGAAAAATTAGAATGGATGGGGTTACACTGCAACAGCAAAACTTCAAGGCAACTTATTTTCTGTAAACCATAGGTCTGTGACCACATTTTGCAAGGAAATTGAGTCTTGGTCAAACTAAATAATGACAAAAACATCCAGATAGATAAGATATAACACAGATTACATTGACCCTCTCTTACACAGCATGGGCCTTCGCTAAGTGTAAGAGTGAAATGAGGGTGCTGTTGCACTACACCTCTCTTGCTGCTATGTAAAAATAAAAGTAGAGGACACCAGAGGTTCTTCCAAAACAAAACAGATTAAAGGCTTTATTTTAAAAGTGTCACAGGGTTAATACAGCACTTAAGGTAGTATTGGTAGTAGTAGATAAATGTCAGTTACAGTCAAAGGCAGAGCAATATCCTGTGTTACCACTGTAGCAATAACTTGGTATGTTCAAGGTTCACCTTCTAGCAAATGTGGTCCTATGGGAGAGATACCTACAGCTGTCAATCCTTGTTGGAGCACAGGCTACTCTTTTTACTATTCCTGACTATCTCTCATCCCTAGAATGTACTTTAACAGTAGCTAATACCGTATCTGACTAAACCTCTTTCACAGGGTCCCTGTTTCCAGACATACACTAGAAGAAATGTCCCTCTAGGGTTGAACATCTTTACTGGGCCTTGTTGACTTTAGGCTCCCTGAACACATCCACCTGGTTCAACAGATTAAGGAGGAAGTGCCACCCCTTTCCAAACACTATAATATAGTGTTCATGATGTGGTCACCAAACCTATAGGCCAAGAATATACATATGCAAGTACGCAAAACAATATATATATAGACTCCTGCCTACTAATTAAAGGAATATAAATTGTAGTTAGCTTTAATAGATGGATACAACTTTATCTGGGGAATAAACATTCTCCTCTAAGACAAGGAACAGCGTATGCAAATTTATATATTAAATAGGGAAATTCTATTATAGTAGATATGCCCATTTTCCAAGCTCTGTAACTGTTTAATTACTCGGTAATAGCCACATAAGAAAATCTTTCTATATTTTTTCATATGTCTTGTTTGCAGTTCTTCCTGACCACCATAATTGTGTGTTATTACTGCATCTCAATCTTCAAGCCTATAGAGATAGTGCTTGGGAGGCTGGATGTAGAATTGGCTCCTGCCTCAGTAGATCTGGTCTTGGGGGAAGGCGCAGAGGATTGTTCAGTAACATTGATCTGAAGAGTGGTTACCAATGTTGTCTTGGCCAGTCTGGTAGACTTGCAATGACATCTGCTTGCTCTGCTCTTATTTTCTCAGAACTCTTGAGATCAGAGGAATTGTGGGTATATATATATATATATATATATATATATATATATATATATATATATATATATAGTATTTATTTGTTTATTTGTAGGAAGCCCACACTCCAACTCTAAATGATAGCATATATTGCCATTGTTCCCACACAGATTGTGAAATGTTTCTTTAGTCTTTGTCTGATAGACCCCTTGTCCCCCTTGCCTCCTTTTTTTTTTTATTCAAGGAGGTCTTTATTGATAACAATTAAAAGTTACAGCATATGATTATAATGTATACATATAAAAAGCAAAAAGAGATATTCCTCATTCTATGTTCTGTATCAACTTATTGCATGAGAGAAAGGATTGCCTATTTTAATCCCATTAATGAGAGCAAAAAGAACATTGAGGCGCAAAGGCCCGTTAAGAGAAAGCTAGGTATAAAAGAAAGAAGAACTCAAGTAGTCTGGGGCCTGTACTTCCAAAAGGTTTATGTCAGGGAAAGGAAGAGAAAAATGAAGATGGTGAACTGGGAGAATTAGGATAAAGAGAGACTGAAAGAACCGAAGAACAGAAAAAATTGAGAACTGGAGAACTGAAAAGGCACACTATTAGGTAAGTATTTCGGTATGGTATTACATTTTTGTACATATTGTTTTACATTTTATTTTGAGAACAAAGATAGAAGACCCAAGGTTGCCCAGTCGTGATGAACTCCTGCTGTTTCTCTTGTAGCGAGGAAGTAATCTCCTCGCTACCATATATTATTTATCTTGGCTATCCATTCATCAATTGCTGGAGGATTAATATCCCTCCAATGCCTGGGGATTAAAATTTTTGCTGCCAATATCATTTGCAGCAGGAGACTATGTTTAAAGAAATGTTCTGGTGCATCTGCATGATGTAATAGTATCAATTGGGGGGTAAGAATTGTCTGGCAACCTAGGATTTCCTGATAAATTGACTGTACATTATTCCAGAAGTGGAATATTTTAGGGCAAGAAAACCAAATATGAGAAATAGACCCTGGTTCAGCAAGACATCTCCAGCACTTATCATCAGGAGTTAAATGCATTTTAAAAAGTTGCACTAAGGTTCTGTACCATTTGGAAATAATTTTATAGGAATTTTCTTGGTATCTTTACCATAGAACATTTAGCTATGAGTCTGAAGATTTTTCCCATTTCTCATCTTGTAGATTCAAATGAAGCTCCTCCTTCTAGGCATGAACAAAATAAGGTAAATTTGGGTATTTTATTTGTATTATTAATTTGTATAGTGTCAAGATTAAGTGGTTAAAAAGAGCTTTTGTATCACATAGTTTTTCAAAGTCCAATAATGTCCTATTCACATGTTGTATAATAAGGTTCTTACTTAGATAATGTTTTATTTATAGATATCTCCAGTGGTCTCATTTGTTCCATAGTGAAAGAGTTTTCGTTTATCAGAGAAGGTTTATTTGCTGTGTCCAAAACAAAAAAAAATCCATTGTCTTCTTGACCTGGTGGATATTCTAGGTTGGAGCTCAGCTGTGTCAGCGGTGAGGGGTAAGGATAAATTTGATGTGAGGGGTAAGTAGAAAGTTGATCCCCTTGTCTTCTTATGTAAGTTACAGATGATACGTTGTCAGGGGCGATTCTGGACATATCGCCGCCTGAGGCGGCTCCTGGATGCCGCCCCCCCCCCCCGCTCCCCAGCGCTTACCTTCTGAGCGCAGGAGCGGGTCCGGGGGCGGTGAGATCGCTAGTGCAGAGAGCGAAATTGCGTTCTCTGCACTAGAAGAGCCGAATTTCCTGTTTAAAAACCGGAAATTCGGCTCTTAAAGTTACCGGGAGTGGCTTTTTGCCACTCCTGGTAACTGGGGCGCTTCTGCCGCCTGAGGCGAGTTTCTCAACTCGCCTAATGGCAGAAGCGCCCCTGTACGTTGTCAAGATATCCCCTGCAGATGACAACTCAATGCATGAATTGCTTTCCAGACTGCTCTAAACCTAATAAATTGGATGGAAGAGAATGTTTCTTGAATATAGGCTCCCTACCATATAAAGCTGGAATCAATATGAACCTGACTAGTGATGAGCGGCAAATTTTTCCACATTGAATTTTGTCGCCCGTTTTGTGAAAAAATCTGCCAATGGCAAAACGCAATAATCCATGCCTGGCAAAAAAATTGCCCATCGCTACCCCTGACTAGTTTAATCTGTTCTTTCACCTGTTGTATGTATACTTTCTGATTCCAATCTTGTCTTGAAACAAAAAGAAAAAAATGTGTTTTGTATCATCCACTGATTTTGTTTCAGAACTGCATGCATTCTCATTTTTGTTTTGTAAACAGAGGGCAGGCGGGCAAATATTTTCAGGAGTATTCTGGAAAATAAAGAGAGAACTTAAGGGAAAAATGCATTATCCCATATTGGCTTTTAAAGGGGACCTGTCACCTTAAGAAATAATTCCAAATTGTTTTCTATTGTGTTTGTCAAGCAAAATACACTTTACTTACACTATATAAATTATTTTAATCTTATTTTCTTCAGCCTTGGAATTCACAATTGCAGCAAGCAGGCAGGGGCCATTTTGTGGACACTGTTATCAAAACAGGCATTGCATCCTGCCAATATCTTGTTTCTGTGCCAGTATGGGGGGACCTGATACCTATGTCCATGCACTGGTTACATAATTACATGGTGAGGAGGGAGGGGGAATGTAAGGAGTGCAGCAACATCTAAAAAGTTCTGAATTGAAAGTGAAAGTAACTGCCAGCCCCACCTCTATGCCTAAGGCATAGAGGCGGGGCAGGCAATATATGATTGACAGCTGGGATTTTTAAATGCTTTTATAATGGGTATGGATGTGGTAATAAAAAAATGATTTTGGGTTTCATGTTTAATTTGAAAAGGTTTTTTATTATACAGCTTTTTATGTCTGGGTGACGGTCCGCTTTAATGGAGAAGGAAAGGTAAAAACGAAGTAAGCTTTATCATAAAGGTTTGTACATACAGCTATAAGCACACACAGAAAACCTGTGCATAGTCCTCTATCAAAAGAAACACAGAATTTCTTTACTTCTTTTGTGTACGCATGTTCTTTGGTACCAGACTTCATGCTTTCAGAAAAATCCTTTAGGGCACGGCACGAGTCTGCATAGCTCTCTCCTCTCTACCTTTCCCTTTTTAATAAAAAACATAAAAACCCCTCTCCCCCTCCTAACTGTGCTGTGTAGTCTGAGCTACCAGCAGCTAGAGCTACAGCACAGAGCTACTGAGACCAAGTTAAAATGGCAGCTGCTATTCTAAACAAACAGAGGGAGTTTCTAGGGTTGTTTACTCAGGTATGGAAGCTTTAGCTTGCTCTATTCTGGCTAATCTATTGGCAGTAAAATGCCAAAATGTGTTTCCTTCTTCTTTAAAAGAGGCAGGGAATCTCTCCTCTAAAAGGCATAGTTATTAGTACAAGGCACAGGTAAAGCTGAGAGTCACTTGATAACAGACTGACAGCTTTAGGAGGAGACAAATTCAGAAAAAGTGTTGTTAAAATGTCATTTAAAATTTCATGTGATTAAGATAATATGGGAACTGTCTGTTTAAAAGACAAATGCATAGATGTGGCGATAGATGTTTGTGAATATGATAGAAAATCTGACAAATCTATCTTTTATTTTGCTCTAAGTATTACCACATTTGTGAATTCCCCCAAGGTCTTCTATTGGTATTAAAGTTCTTCTTGAAAAAAGTGACAAGGCCGCACCCACTCTTGGAATCTGTACCTTAGAGAAGAGATTGGGAATTTGGTATCCATCTTCTCCAATACCTTAATAATTACTGCTTTGATTACCTCATTCAAAGGGAAAGTAGCTATTTCCTTTCTCAAAAAATTAAATTTTTAGACCAGTGCTGTCCCCCCATGTGTGGCCCCCACCTGTTTGGTTGCTGTGACTGCTTACCTATGTTTAAGCTTTAAATGGTATCAGCGCTGAGATTAACTGGCCCCTGCATTGTTCACACCTCAGATTCAGGGAGTAAACCCCTGTATTTCTCACACCTGTTCCTGTATTGTTCACACCTTTAAGACCCGGTATTGTTCACACCTTTTAGTCCCTGCATTGTTCACAACTCAGGCTAAGACTGTAAGAACCCACGTTATACACCTGTTTACAACCAGACTGTAGGAGCAGTGCCAGCATTGTGTCACTGTATGTACTGCCTGCCCTATGCTGTCTGTGTGTTCCATACTCTGCTTGCTCTATGCTGCCTGTGTGTGCCATACAGTATCCATCTTCTCCAATACCTTAATAATTACTGCTTCGATTACCTCATTCATAGGGAAAGTAGCGCTTTCCTTTCTCAGAAAATTAAATGGGTTAGACCAGTGCTGTCCCCCCATGTGTGGTCCCCCACCTGTCTGTCTGCTGTGACTGTTTACCTAACTGCACTGAGATTAACTTGCAGGCAATAAAGCCCTGTATTTTTCACACCTGTAATCCCCTGTATTGTTCACATCTTTAACTGTATCGTTAACACCTGTTTGTCCCTGCATTGTTCACAACTCAGGATCAGACTGTAAGCACCCACATTATACAGCTGTTTACAACCAGGCTGTAGGAGCAGTGCCAGCATTGTGTCACTGTATGTACTGCCTGCCCTATGCTGCCTGTGTGTGCTGTACTTTGTCTGCCCTATGCTGCCTGTGAGTGCCGAACTCTGCCTGCCCTAAGCTACCTGTGTGTGCCATACTCTGCCTGTCCTATGCTACCTGTGTGTGCTATACTCTGCCTGCCTTATGCTGCCTGTGTGGGCCATGCTCTGCCTACCCTAAAGGACATATTTAAGAACAAAATAACCCCACCCATCTTTAAAACCATTACTACTTAAAGAGAGATAGCACTTTTTACATCTCAAAAAGTTTTTACTAATAAAAATTTGATTTTTCTTTTTGAATTTTTTTGAATCTTTGTTTAGTTAGGGATACATTTGGTAAACTGCTTGATCCTCTTTTGATAAAGTGGAGATTCTTTAATAGGTCACTTAACATAATATAAGCTATCTTTTGGTTAAGTATTCATTCTCGGGGTATAGATTTCCTTTAAGTGCTCCACCAAAGATGAATAAAATGAAGAGTCACTTTCCTCTTCCAATGTTTTTTCATGCTGAAAATCTACTATTTCTCTTTGATCATAAGAAACTGCTCAAGTCTTTTGATCCAAAGTAGGTCTAGTACACCCAAACTCCTCTCTGGAGTGTTTTGCTGACTTTAAAGGAGAATGAAAGTCAAATTCTATTAAGCACACTATTCAATAGTACTACTATTGTTAAGTAAAAACGCTATATTTCTGGCCTAATGAAAGATTTACAGAGTTACACTTACTGCATGCTGCATACTCGTTTCTGTGAATGGCACCGCCATCTTTGAAAAGGTTTACCCACCTCACCGTCTATACTGAGCATGTGCAGAATTCCCTCCCCCCTGAGCCTAGGTAGCACAGAAGAAATGAAGGAATCAATTGCGGGCACGCGTTGCTATGGCAAAAGCAGTTCCGCTTCTCATTGGCTGGGGGCGTTTAGGGGGCGTTACTAAGGGAGTGTGCATAGACACAGCAGGGAAGGGAGAGCACATTATACACATGAGCACAAGAGCAAAATACAAGGCACTGCGACTTAAGGCTGCCGCTGGCAGCCCACAGGAAGAGGGGGAGAGATTCTGTGACATCACAGGAGTCTTCAGAGAGCTGTAGGCCTCCAGTGCCATATCAGACACAAGACAACAGGGATCTGGATATCAAGCTATATAATGAGTACTTTACACCAATGCCTCTAGACTAAGGGGCAGATTTACTAATCCACAAATTTGAATCCCGAATGGGAAAAATTCGGATTGGAAACAAAAATTACTGAAGATCACAAATATAAATAAATAAAAATAAATAAATAAATAAAAATGCTTACGAAAAAATCATATTAGTCACAATAATAATAATAATTAATAATATAATAATAATAATAATAATAATAATTAATAATAATAATAATAATAACAAAAATTTCTGAAGATCACAAATATAAATAAATAAAAATAAATAAATAAATAAAAATGCTTACGAAAAAATCATATTAGTCACAATAATATCGTATTGGCAATCCGAAAGTCATGAAATTTTCGTACTGAACCTTTGTAGACAACAGCACAGCCTTTCCGAATTTTTCGCACGGGCGCTCTAAAAAGTCGCCCTATGTGTTGATTTATAAGAACCTTTCCTTGTCCTTTAAGCTTTCCACAACTGCCTGCCAAATTCACCTCATGTTATTCACAGTATTTGCTGCAGCATCTTAAGAAAACCTTCTCATACAATGCCGGCACAATTTTTAATTTCTCATAGATGGGTTCTCACGAGCTATACAATTCTTACGCTTTACGCAATTCTTTACGCTCCCCTTTCCTCAGGCATCCTGACCTTCTTCAATCCTCTTCTTTTTAACATATCCAATATTGGCACAAGAGCTATTTTGTTTCCAGAGGCAAGTGTCTGATGAAAAGCTACATTTATGTGCCTATTTTTCTAAGAAATGTTCCCCTTCTAAATAGAATTATGAAATTGGGAACTGGGAGTTACTCACTGCCAAGTTAGCCTTAGAAGAGTGGAGGCATCTTCTAGAAGGTGCATTGCATCTCATCACCATCTATACCGACCATAAGAATCTGGATTATATTCAGGCTCTCAGGAGATTGAATCCTTGGCAGGCTTGGTGGGCACTCTTCTTTTTTTTTTTTTTTTTAATTTTTTTTATTCAATACTTTATTGAGTTTACAGATAAAAGCAACATAAACTGGGTTGACATCTGAGTTTGTTCTGCTTATACAATAAAAATCATTCATTTTATCAAGGCACATTACTATGTTTTCTTGTATTTGCACAAAGTTTTATACATGTTCCGTAAAAAAAGTCACATAGTATAACATAGGTTGATAATGCAAGACACCGTGGTCGTTCGGAGAAGTTAGGCCTCTATATAGTGAGTGTTTGTGTATAGTGGTTCTCAGTGTGTTGTTGTTCGGGGATTTTCGAGCCATGGGCCCCAGACTTTATCATATTTGTCTGGGTGCCCTCTGTTTTTATAGGTAATTTCTCTGTAGGGGAGTGCTTGATTTACGAGTGTCCTCCAGCCACTTAAGGTTGGGGGTTCAGTTGATAGCCATTTACTCGTGTGGCATCTGGGGCATGTTGTATCTGTGTTTTGTCGAAAGTGTTTGAGAGTTAAAGGTGTCAGATATGCTCTATGTAGTATATAAGTTTGGATTGTTCGTTCCCTTATATATGGAGAGGCATATTTAGGGGATTCTAGGGCTTCTTCCCATTCTTCCTGGTCTATCCGCCCAGTGTTATCTTGCCAAGCTGTTCTGGAGCGGTTCGTGTGCACAATAGTATTGGGGTTAAGGAGTATACTATAAAGTTTGGATATCATGCCTTTGGTATATCCTGCTTGAATAGCAGTGAGATAGGGCTGGATTTCAAGGGTTGGTTATCCTAAAGGGTATTGTGTTAAGAGGGCGTGTCGTAGCTGTAGGTACCGAAATAGGTAATGATTGGGGAGGTGTTGTATTCTTGTTTTAGTTGCTCAAATGATTTGATGGTGTTACGGTCTAGAACTTGACCCAAGCACCAGATACCCTTCTCTTTCCAGAGCACAGTGTCTTGCATTGTACAGCATTGAGGTAAAGTATGGTTTTCCCATATTGGAGTGTAGTGTTCTATCACTCCTGTTTTGTGAGGCACAAGTTTATTAGCTTTGTCCCATATTCGAAGTGCCTGTACCATGAGTGTATTAGTTTGCCTGGGGGTGGGGCAGCCCGAGTATCCTTTGAGCAAATGGTATATCCTATCCCTTGTAGGTACTGGCCCAGTGAACCCCATTCGTTTGGCGCTATGTTGGCTCTGTGCGTGGAACCAGTGGGAGATTTGTGTTAGTTGGGAGGAGATGTAATATAAATAGAAGTGGGGGAGGGCTAGGCCTCCTGCTGTAGTGGTGTTCCGTAGTATTGCTAGTTTGAGTCTGGGTCTAGTTCCCTTCCAGACTAGTGTAAGGATATGAGATGTGATTATTTGGAATAGCTTTTGTGCCAAGAATATGGGTGAATGCATAATTATGTACAGTATTTTAGGGAGTAGTGGCATTTTCACTAGGTTCACCCTGCCGGCAATTGTGAGAGGTAGGTTTCCCCAGGTTCTTGTTTTGTCTCTTACATATTTTATGCGGGGGTGTATGTTTTCCTGTAGATAGTCGCCTGGGTTTCTTGTGATGTTAATGCCTAGGTACTTAAAAGTATTAACTATTATCAGTGGATGATCTAGGGGTGGTCTATGTTCTCTGTCCCTTTTGATGTAAAAGGTATTAGACTTGGTCCAATTGATACGCAACCTGGAGTATTGCCCTATTTCCTCAATTATTGTAAGTGCTTAGTTCAGGGAGCGGGTAGTGTCTTTTAGGAACAGAATCATATCATCAGCATATAGGCCAATTTTGTCTGTGTATTCTGCCACTCTCATTCCTTCTATCTGGTTGTCTGCCCAGATTTTTATTGCCAAGGGTTCGAAGGCCAAGGCATATAGAAGGGGTGAGAGTGGGCATCCCTGTCTTGTTCCTCTACTTAGCAGAAAGGGTTCGGATGTCCACCCACTAGTAGCTACTCTGGCTTTAGGGGAACAGTATAACAGTTTGACCCATTGCACGAATTCTGTGCCGCTGCCTATTTGTTCCAGTACTGCCCATAGGAATTTCCACTCCACAGAATCAAAGGCCTTGGCCGCGTCTAGCGAGACCAAGGCTTCGTCTTTTGCATTTACCTAGGGCGCCTGGATTATTTCATAAACCCTTCTTATGTTGAGTGCCTTGGATTTTCCAGGCATGAAGCCTGTTTGGTCAGGGTGTATGATTCTGTGTATTACTAAGGACAGTCTTTTGGCTAAGATTTTTGCCAGGACTTTAACATCCGTATTTAATAAAGAAATAGGTCGGTAGGAGCTGCAATCTAGTATGTCTTTTCCTGATTTTGGTATCAGTATAATTAGTGCTTCTGCCATAGAGGGTGGTAAAATGCCTTGCATTTTGGCTATGTTATATGTCTCTAGGAAGTTCGGGACCAAATAGTCTACATGTCGTTTATATACTTCAGATGGTAGTCCATCTAGACCTGGGGTTTTTCGATTGGGCAATAGGGATATAGCTGTCTTGACCTCTTCTAAGGTAATAGGGGCATTATGTATTGCTCTGTGTGCTGAGGTAAATTTCGGGATGTGTATCTTGGATAAAAAGGACTGAGTTTCTATTTGTGAGAAGGGGGAGTTGGTACTGTATAATTGTTGATAGTACCGTTGGAACCATGCATTTATTTGCTGTGGGTTTGTTAGTATTTGTCCTGTTTCATCCTGTATTTGAGCAATTACTGGGGGTGTACTATTTGCTTTAGCTATCTTTGCTAGCAGGGTTCCTGTGCAATCACCGTGTTCTAGAAAGTTTTGTTTTGCAAAGAATAGTTTGCGTTTGGCTTTTACTTGTAAATAGTTATTGTATTCTCTTTCTCGCAGCTTGAGCTGTTCGTAGTTATGAGGGGTAGGGGTCAGGGTATGGGTCGCCTCAGCTTGGGTCACCAGGGAGCTTATATGGAGCTCAGTAGCTGTAGTACTAGTACTTGGGCGATTAGAGAACCTCTCAAGTGCGCTTTAAAGGTTTTCCATAGCAATAGGGGGTCAGTGTCTGGGGTTTGGGCATCTAGGAAGATGGACCATTCATTTTCTTGTGTTTCTATCTCAGGGAATAAGTTTAACCAATAAGCATTACATTTCCAAAAGGGTAGTGGTTTGTTTTCGTGCCAGGTGAGAGTTGTAAGGATGGGAGAATGGTCGGATATTCCCCTGGGCAAGTGTTCCGCCTGGGGTGCGAGTGCCAATGCTAGATGGTTAGCTAGAGCATAGTCCAGTCTGGATAGAGTCTTGTATGTAGCGGAGTGGCACGTATATTGGCATTGGCCTGGGTTATGGAGACGCCATATATCATGGAGTCCTATTTCAGCTGCCAACTTGGCAAAGGATGTGGCCTTGTGGTGTGAGGTTACACCTTGTGGCGGCGTTTGTTGAGGTAATTTATTTAGGTTGGTATCCCAGGTATTGTTAAAATCACCCAGCCATAGAGCAGGGGTGTTTGGGTATTGCAACATAAATACTGCAGGATGATATGGGGGCGGTATATACACATTCAGCAGTAGTAATGGATGTGAATTTATTATACAGTTGAGAAAAATGTATCTACCTTGTGGGTCGTGCTGTATAGCCAGCATTTGAAATTGCACTGATTTCCTAATGAGAATCGTAACTCCTCTGGAGTATTGTGAGTGGGTGGCGTGATACGCCCATCCCACCCATGGGCGCCTGAGAGCTAGGGTTTTACTGCCCGTGATGTGAGTTTCTTGGAAGCATATCACATCGGGGGTATAGCGTTTGAGAAAGTTAAACACTGTAGCTCTTTTAATTTTATCGTTTAGGCCCCGAACATTCCATCCCAGTATCCGCAGAAGCTGCATAGTTTCTTTATTATTACCTTGTGGCATAGGTTTTTTGGGTAGGCTGTATTGTGCCTCGCTGGTAGCTCAATTGTGTCACAAGCTCAGTATGTCGCTTGGGGAGTTTGTAACATAAAAGGAGAAACATTTTTGGTGCAACCAGCAACCAATAACTTGCCCAACAGTGTTCCCAATGCCTCTTACCCTCCCTGCTGTGAATTAAACGCATCACAGCCTTATACCCCAAACAGAGTTATTAGCCAACCGGGTATGTCAGTTGGGTGGGTATTACCTGGAAGATCACCCAGGGATGTAGCAGTGGGTTAACGGTTTCTTAAAATTAGAGCCTGTCACTTTCTGGGCACTAATGTTTATGTCTATGAGAACAGAACCTAGTTGAGGTCTTATATGCTGCGTTTATTACTCACGGCCTCTTGGCGATGCTGTGGCTCTGTTGCTGGTCTCCAGCCAGGTATGCACATCCTCAGGAGACGTAAAGAACATGGCTTTTCCGTTGTGGTTGATGCGGAGCTTTGCTGGGTACAACATTGCATATGGGACCTTGAGCTCTTGAAGCCTTTTCTTGGTTTGTGCAAATTTAGCTCTGCACTTCTGTAGCTCAATGGAGAAGTGCGGGTAGAAGGATATGCTGGTATTTTCAAATGTGATGGGTCCCTTGTCTCTAGCGAGGCGTAGGATTGTGTCGCGGTCGCGGTAGTTGAGCATCTTGGCGATGAATGTCCTCGGCGGCGCTCCTGGTACCGGGGGCTTAGGTGATATGCGGTGAGCTCGTTCCACGACGAATGCTGCTGAGAAGGCTTCTCTGGTAAAGGTGTTTATCAGGAGTCATTCCAGGAATGCCTCTGGCTGGGTTCCCTCCGCGCGTTCTGGTAGGCCTACGAGCCTGATGTTGCTGCGTCGCATGCGGTTTTCTTGGTCATCGGCGTGGGCTTGTATAGCAGTTAATTTGGCATCGAGCTGTTGTACTGTTGTTTGCATGGGGGTGATGATGTCCTCTGCTGTACTAAGTCTAGTCTCTGTTTGAGTCACCTGGGCCCGAAAGTTTTGCATGTCCTGGCGGAGTAGAGAGATGTCCATTTTAACCTCATCTATTTTTGCCGTAAATGTGGTTGTGAGTGCGGCTGTAACTGGGGTTTGGCAGTTTGCTATCGCTTCAAGTATAGTACTTAACTCGGTTGTTTGAGTCATGGAGATGGTGTCTTGATTGCCTGCTTCTGAAACAGCAGAAGTTCCGGGGCTTTCGTTTCCGCCGCCATCTTGGTCTAGCCGCCGAACTTTCTCAAGTTTGTCTCTGATGTCCTGCTGGCGTTTAGGAGGTGCCATTCTTTAGGTATTGTGTTCTGCGGACTTTGTCGCTTTTAGGTATAGGTATAGTGGTCTAAGGATAAGTGGGTCGGAGAAGTCTCAGAGAGGAGCTCTGCGTTAATGCTTCTTACTACATCGCTGGCTAAGCCACGCCCCCCCTGTGGGCACTCTTCTTTAAGCTTTTTAATTTTATTATTACCTACCATCCAGTTTCCAAGAATAAAAAGGAGGATGCTTTCTCTAGAAGCTTCATCCTTGAGGACCAACACAGTGAAGACAACAATCCAATTATTCTACCTAGCAGGATTATTGCTTCTTTGCTTTCACAATTCACCTTTCAGATTCAGTCCACCCAGTTTTCTGCCCCTCCAGAAACTCCCATTGCTTTGGCTTCAACTCCTTCTGAGCTTTGACTCTCTGTTCTACAGCAGACCCACTGTTCCAAACAAACCTGTCATCCTGGAGTAAAAAAGACCTTGGATCTGTTAATTCGTTTTGTATGAAGGCCATCTATTTAGAAAGTCAGAGATTTAATTGCTTCTTGTACCATGTGTGCCTTTTCAAAGCCAAATCACTCTTTACATTTTGGTCGTCTGCAACCTCTACCTGATCCCTCCTGTCCGTGGACTCACTTAGCCATGGACTTTATTGTTGAATTGCCACCATTCAAAGGGAACAGTAACTGACCACTTCAGCAAGATGACACATTTCATTCCTTTACGCAAACTCCCATCTGTGTGGAATTTTCTCAACTCTCTACACTTTACATTCAGATTTCCAGTTTCTCAATTTATTTCCAAATTTCGGTGATCTTTGTGTAACACTTTTGGCATCACTCTCCAATTTTCTTCTGCCTATCACCTTCAGTCCAATGAAACTTCTGAATGAGTAAGCCAATGTCATGTGTCTTTTTTGCCAGAATGACTGGTTCAATCTCCTTCCTTGGGCAAAGGTTACTCGTAACATTGCCTCCTTAGCCTCGACTGGAAGGTCACTCTTCCGATGAGTTTACTGTCAACATCCTCAAGCCTTTCCCCAGGACTTCCTCCATTCTGATGTCCCAGCAGCAATGAACCATGTTGTCCAAAGTACATTTTTCCTCAGTACTCTGTTGGGGACATGGTTTAGTTATCCACCAAAAATATCCTGCAGGAGAAACACCATGCCACTTTGGAAAATTATCGATGCGCATAGCTTTCCACCGACAATTCACTTTGTTGCCGTTGGAAAGGCATTTTGGGAGTGATTAGTCACCCACAGTAGCTGAGATTAAACCATGAATGGCTTATCTCCCCATAGGCCATCAGCATAACATTTTGCTTTATGAGCACCCCATAGGTTATGTGGGCACATATCTGGTGTTTTTTTGATCTAAAAAAAAACTTAACTGCTTCAGTGCTAGTTTGTTTCTAGTTTTTCCTTTGCTAATAAGGTATCTTTTATTTGGCATGGTAGGCAAACAAAGGATACTTTATTAGTAGAGGAAAAATGAGAGGAGAGCTTTCTGTGCATGCCTCACAGAGAAGAAGCTTTCTGGGAATGTACAGTGAGTCAGCCAGTTATGCAGTTATGTATGGGGACAGAAAAAAAAATCTGCTGCTGCTGCACACTGGCTCCTACTTCTCTGGGCATTCTTAGAAAGCTTCTTCTCTGTCAGGCATGCACAGAAGGCTCTTCTCTTTGACTACCCAGTCAAAGAGATGAAGAGAGCTGAACAGGAAGAGGGGGCGGGGCTTCACACTGTACAAGGAAGAAGAGGAAAAGAGCTGGAGATTCCAACTTCAGAAATCAGAAACCAGATCAGACTGAAGGCAGGGACAAAGGTATGGTATTCTGGGGGTTGTTTAACTTTAAAGATAGAAAAAAAAAGGTTTACTTCTTCTTTAAAACTAAAGATGTCTCAGCTTTCTGTCCCCTTGGAAAAAGCAGTTCTTTTTAGTGAATATCTTGCAATGGCCCCTGAATTGCCAATTCATGAAAATTTAACCTCAGTTCATTCTCTTGAGAGATGATATGTATGTATGTTTCTTGTGACACATAGCAATAGAATTAACATAGTATATGAGTCTGTCATTAGCAAATTATCTACTTGTTTGTATATGATATGTGTACAATGTCAAAATAAAATATAATACAGGAGCATTTAGATCTGAATCTCCTAAATCTAAGTGCAGGCCCAGATTTGTGGGAAAGCCACAAAGGCCTGGGCCTATTGCAGCAGGGTATAAGGGATGAGGAAAAAACTGTGCATGCATGCAAGCACATGTTTAACTTGAAGTGAAGGGCGGGTGGTAATGAGCAGTGCAGGTCTAGAGTGCACACTTTTTTAATTTGGGGCCTGCTTAGGTGCATTTATAGTACTTAGAATTAGGCATTATTGAGGTGAAAATAGTTCTGCAGTAATATAGGGGGTCCTCAAACTTTTTAAACATGGGGCCAGTTCAAGGTCCTTCAGACTGTAGTCCTCAAATTACACCCCCCCCCCCCCGCATCCTCAAACTATGGCTGGCTCAATGTTGAGTCATCCGGCTCCTTGCTTCAGCGCCGTGTCCTCTGGCTCCCTGATCACCTGCTCCCTACTGCGCCCTCTGGCTTCCTGCTTCCCTGCTCCCCGGTGCGTCTGCAGACAGGTAGTAGCCAGGAGTGAGGATGCAGCAGGGGCCGGGTAAATTACCTTAGGGGGCCGTAGTTTGAGGAGTAAAAAACCTCGTATAGTAACGCCCAACATCCTTACTCTTCATAAAAAAAAATTTTTAACCAGTCCCATGTGTTTTTGTTTTTTTAATACAGTTATGCTATACCTTATCCGGAAGCCATCTCCCATGCAGTCAATTTTGAGCAAATAATTCTAATTTGTAAAAATTATTTTCTTTTTCTCTGTAATAATAAAACAGTACCTTTTACTTAAACCTAACAAAGTTGCTTGAATCCATGTTGGTGGCAAAACAATCCTATTAGGTTTATTTAATAATTAATTGTTATTTAGCAGACTTACGTTATGGGAATCCAACTTCTGGAAACACGCTTTATCTGGAAAACCCCAGGCATTCTGCATAATAGATTGCACACCTGTATATGAATAGTATAGTAATCTTTTTTTTTAATAAAAAAATTGATTTAATAAATGTTGCATTTTATAAATTTTCAACAGATGGCGCTATTATAAAGAATTTAAAGAATTAAGGCACAGATGCTGTGTATTTATTATGTCTGTTCCCTTTGCATTTATTTTGAGAAAAAAAAAATTTACATTGTAATTCTAAACAACTTTTCAATATTCATTATTTATACATTTTCAATAATTTTACATTTATTTGTAAATATAACTGTTATTGAAAGCAGTACATGAAAGCAGATCTGTTAGTTTGACATGAGTGGTGTGACGGGTGCCCCTGTGCCAGTAGCGGGACTGACTGTTTATGTATATAGTTGCTTTGGTTTCAGTCAGCACAAGGTATTTATAAATAGATCTGGCATCACAGTGAAGAGGTCTGTGAATTCCAGTAGCCAATGGAGGCCAACTATATTCACTGGCCAATCAGAGTAGCTGGTGACTGGGGAACCAGTTGAAGTTTTCTGTTAGGAGTTTTCTAAGATATAATAAAGAAGTTATTTCTCTTGCAATCGTGGTTGCTGGTGAGCAGTCATTAATTAGATCACAGGACCTCCCGTGACAGAAAGTTGTAGCAAAGCAGTAAGATCATTTTTATGCATCCCAAAACCACATACAATGGAGCATGAATTGGCTGAACTTCATCTCCCCATTCAAGGGTCTGTGTAAGAATCAGGAGGGTTGATTCACTAAAGGTCGATATTTCGAGCGATATTTATAGAATGCAAATTTTTCGCGTCTTAACACACGATTCACTAAAAGTATATTTGCGTTAATTTAGACGCGATGCTGTTTGCGTTATTTAAGTCGCGAAGACTATTTTCACGCGGTATTCAACGCAACGCGTGCTAATTAACACAGCACGCTACTTATTGCGCACACGCCATATTAGCCATGCACAGCATTACGTTCGTAAAACTACTTTTTTTTTTAAATGACCATTTCCCTGCAAACTGGAGGAAGCATCACTCTAGGGCCAACACATACTTGAATAAATCACACTACAAAGTCCATATTGTGTTGCGAAAAGCTCATGAACTGTACTTTTCTATAATTACCACCTGCTCCAAGTAGGTGTTAAGTTTCGCATAGAGTAATGCGATATTTAGCGCGTCTAAGTGTTTGTGAATCATGCGTTAGTAATATTTCTGCGCGCTAATTAACGCAATGCGGTAAAATTAACGCATGCGGTTGCACGCTAATTAACGCATGCAATATGTGACTCAACGCATGCGATAATACTTTTGCGAATCGCACGGTTTTTTTTCGCGTCAATTTTAACGCAAAGAAGCATGCGTTATGCGTTAACGCACTTTAGGGAATCAACCCTAGGGAATCAAATCTACTGTTCTAACTAAAGCACAGATGGCAACTCTTATTGCCCAACACACAAAGGCTACTCAACCAGGGCTGACAGATATGGCAAGTTTATTAATGGAGCAGGAAGAGGAGCAGGGAGGTCCTTCCTCAACCCAGATACGTGCAAATGAAATGGATGCTGAGACTGAAATGCCAATTCACGGGCAGCAGTGTGTGTCGGGGGAAGGATGGGGGGGGAAGTAATTGAAGTAAGGAGAAACTAAAACGACTGAACCCCAGATGCAGCTGCAGCAATCACCAGCCGACTCAATGTCTTACTTTGTCGACCAAAATTGCAGATACAACTACTACAGTTACTACTAAGATCGAAGAGCTATGGGTCGGTCTATCACTCCTAAGGCAAGATATGCAAAATCTAAAGGAATGAACATCCGAGACAGAACGTATAAGCACTATGGAAGACAACTTTCCTCCTATGCAAAGGCAGGTACAACAATTGCAACAGGAACAGGCAAACCTAATTGCCCATGTGGATGACCTGGAGTGGAAAGAACTCACCGAGTGCCTACCCGCAAACCACCACCGGGTGCCCCACCACGACCCCTGCTTCTCAAACTCCTAAACTTCAAGGACAGAGATGCAGCCCTAAAAGCAGCCAGGCTAAAGGGAGAAATAAGCCAAAGTTTCCTTATTTCCCGACTTCTCAACCGCGATCCAAAAAAGACGCAACACCTTTACCGAAGCGAAACAACGCCTTTGGAATAGCAACATCAAATACGCCATGCTTTTTCCAGCGAAGCTACGAGTGATGGATGGAGACAATACTCTTTTCTTTGACCGCCATACAATGGCTGGAAAACATGGTCCACCAAGATCTCCACAAAGTCTCTGAAAATGGGATCCTGTCTAAGTTGGAAAGACTGTGAAACCAAAGAAACAGTAAGCAACGCCGCATGGACTAAATCGCCCTGACTGATACCTTACCTGTGACTGTTTAACTACTTCATCCCGGCGAGGAAACTTAAGTATAACACTGGGAATACATGCTAGACACGGCGAAAGTTCTTACTAAGTTTTATTGGTTATGAAATCATAGCGGGGAGAGCATAACTCAACACCCACACACTGCTCACCACAAATATGTGTATTATTAGGGGGAAAAGCCTTCCTAGTTTTAAGGACGGGCAGGGGAGGGAAATGGATTTGGAATCAGTTGGGGACGTTTATGTTAATATGTGTTTATTGTATATATGCTACAGCAGAGTTGCCAGTTTTTTGTGTAACACACTAAACAGTGTAATGACCCATCAACAAATACCAAAACTGTTGAATAATGACATTTATATCCCTATGCTCCTGGAATGTCAGGGGACTTAACTCTAAATATAAGAGGGTCCAATTATTCACCTATCTCAAGAAATACAACCCGACAATAACTCTACTACAAGAAACCCACTTGGTGGGTTCCAAGATTCTCGCACTTAAAAAGCCTTGGGTAGCACATCATTTCCATTCCCCATTTTTCCCTTCTCCTCTAGCTACGCAAGAGGAGTAGCTATTCTTATTAGGAAAAACGTAATGTATGAAACCTTGCATGTATGTTTGGATGCACAGGGAAGGTATGTGATACTACAATGCAAAATTAACTCTTTCCCAACTACTATTTTCAATTTATACAACCCCCCCAGGTAACTTGAACATACTTATGAAAATCCTCTCTAAAATAACTGATCTACCCCCAGCCCCCCTTTACATCATGGGGGACTTTAACTCCTTGTTACAGCCACACCTCGATAAATTAAATACAACCAACCAAGCCTCCACGGGCCTAGCCACTTGGGCTGAGAATGTAAATCTTACTGAAATATGGAGATGGAAATACCCCAACACTATTCAATACTCATGCAACTCCATATCCCACAAAACACTTTCATGTATAGACTATGAATTTGGCTCCCCTGAGGCATTAGCTTCAGTTAACGAGATCACATACCTTCCCAGAGCATTCTCGGATCATTCTCCTTTAATGTTACAACTGAGAATGGGCCAAGCTTTCCCCTCCAAACTTTGGAGACTCAGCCCCCTCTGGTTAGAAAACACCTTAGTAAGGGAGATGAATGCCGAGGACTATAAGGACTATTGGGTAAATAATAATGGCACTGCTTCCATATCCATCAATGCTATAAATCAGGGGTGGGCAAACTTTTTGGCTCACGGGCCACATTTACTTACCCCCGGGCCGGGCCAGGGCGGGCAGGGCCGGGCCAGCGATTCGCCCCCTTCGTCTCTTTAATTCCGGCCCGCCAATGACACCAAGTCTCGCGTGATGAGACTTGGCGGCGGCGGCGGGCCGGATTAAAAAGGCCAAGGGGTCGGATGTGGCCCACGGGCCGTAGTTTGCCCACCCCTGCTATAAATGCAGCCCGCAACATAAATAAACAAATATGTAAAGACGCTGAAAACCAATATCACCTAGCGGAACAGGCCTATGTAGAAGGCCCAACCCACGAATCCCATACTAACCTTACCAAGGCCCAGCAACAGCTAGAACTTTACCTATACTAATCTGACAAATAAAAAATTATTATACGCAGCCCAACGTGTATTTGGCCAGGGAGAAAAAAATGGCAAAACTCTTGCATACCTATCTACCCCAGTTTCCTGCAAAGTGCAACACTTGTATTGGACAATTGCTGGAGGCTTTTCTTTCCCTTCTGCTGCTTCAGATCCCAGCATTACTCCTGTTGTGGCTGTAGGATCGCATTCTGTGCTGTTTTCCAAGGAACCCCGCATTCCTCCTCCCCCATGCTAAAGCAGTGATTCTCAAGCTTGCAGGGGGTTTGTGAATCAATGCCTAATCTAGTCTGAACTCTAAGCCTCGCATTACTCATCTGAACACAAGGTGGGGGTATGTTATTTCCATGCTGGAGACCAAAGCTCTGGAATGGAAAAATCCTCTTTGGGAGAAGAATTCAACTCTAATTAACAATGCTAACACCTTCTTGGAGACTTTCTGGGCTGTCTTTGATGCCCCAGGTCAGGAAACTGCAGCCGCTTTATGTCTTATGCAGATTCAACATGATAACTGCAGTTCTAGCCAATATGCTATTGCATTTCGGACACTGGCCACGAAAACTGACGGGAACAATGAGGCTATATGACTGCGTCCTATAAGGGATTGTCTAAAAAAAAAAGGAAGATCTGATTTCAAGAGATCTCCCTGAACTACTTGAGGAGCTGATTGCTCATCAAGGTTGAAACTCATCATAAGAAGCACCAAGCAGTTAAAGATTGTGGCAAAAGATTCCAACCAGTCCTGGCACCACGGTTCCAGAGACCTCTTTCTTCCTCTTTGTCCTGCTCCTCAAAACCCTTTGCACTTTGAATTCAACACCCCCACCTTGTTTCACAGAGAGGCTTTACAGAGAGACCATTCACATGTTTTTGAAAAACTGCCCATCTCTTTGTTGACGCAGAAAAAATTACATAAAGACGCTGAAGTGTTCCAAATTAAGTCATTGTATCAGGGCAGGTTTTGCCCATATCTCCTAGGACTAGATTGTAACTCTGTCAAGCACATGGTGTAAAAAAAGCTCTTGGATTTTCTTGTAAAAGTCGAGCCTGAACAACTGATTCCTTTCCTCTCATGTTTGCTCCGTTGTCGTAGCCTTTACCACGTATATTATTTAAGTCCAATCCTAAGGTTTCGAGTTCCTTCTTAAGCACATTGTACAAGTTTTCTCCAGTGCTGCTCTTCACATCCAAAAACTTTATAAACTGTTCATAGACACCTGCTGGTGTATTAGGGAAAGCACCATTGGATACATATCTAATTGCCATGGACATTTGCTCTTGGTGGCTGATATCTGGTGTGACAGCAAAATACTTTGATGCTTTTATGCGATGAACTATGTTCTTTTGCACTGCATTTCCCATGATACTGATGAGTTCATTTTGAATACGTTTGCCAAGGTAGTGATCATAAATTTCTTTGGAGGAAATTCGTCTAAGGTGATCTTGAATTACTGGATCAAATTTTTCTAACAATTCTAAAATCCCAAGGAAGTTGCCATTGTGTGAAGTTCCTAGCTGTTCAACAGAACACCACAAAAGGCCAAATTACATTCTGATAAAAACTGAAATACAACAACTAATCTTTCAAAAACCTGATGCCATCTCTTTTTTTTCGTTATTGATCAGTTTCTGTTGGACCTTGTCAATAGTTTCTGAAGCTCACAACAGTTTAGTGTAGCCACTAAATGAACTTTTGATTTTTCATGTTCTGCCAGTCTAGTGTGAATATTGGGCCACTTGTTAAATCCAGTAGTGCTTAATGCACTTTTCAAATCATTTTCAAAAAGGCGGCAAAAAAGCAGAATTTTCTGTCTGTAGATGTCGAGTAAATGACCCACTGTCGAAAAATTATTTCGTCATTTAATAGTTTTCTTTTGCAGTGGATCTTTGAAAAATGTGCCCCATTTTCATTATGAGGAAATTTTTCCAAAAGAATTTTCGGTGGACCACTTTTAACCAAATAATCTCTCATGCTTGAGTCAATTTTTTCTGGCCAGGTTGCTGGATCTGTTACATTATTTTGATTTTTTAAAACGAAAAAGTTGAAACTTTGATCTTGTTCTGTAAGGTCTGCATTCTTGATATCACTGACTTCTGTGACTTCGCTCTGACTGGAAGTTACATCAGCCTCCTGATATAAGTCTTTGTCATCATCTGTTTCATGAGCTTCACTGCTGCTTGCTGTAGGATCTTCAGGTTCTGGTAAAACATTTTTTTCTCTTTCAACACTTCCCTTTAGAAGGACTGCACTCTGCCTCTTCACATAACTCTGAATTAGGTTTTCTCAAATACTTATTTAGAGCACCTTTTTGCTTTTCATTAGAAGCTTTTTGTGCATTGCTTATTTTTCTTTTCATATTGCCACTGAGGTATGTTCTGCCAATATCTGTAGCTCGCTTTGGTGAGGCATTGTTGTGGACCCTGAAACACGAGATATTTAGATTTAACCGAGTGTTTGTTGCCATCAACCTATGTAATGCAGTGTAGAGCCTGCAAAGGAATGGGATCTACTGTGCAGAAATCAGTTATGCAGAAGTTCTGACAAGCTCTCTTGTGTATGTACCAAATAAGAGAATACATTTTTGACTTATTAGAAAAAAAATCCATTCAAATGGGTCTTTTTTATTTTTAAGTGTTTTATTGGGAATTTTAGGGCAATATATTCTACATGTGGTCCTGATCCCTAGATTTCCAAAGAGTAGTCCCATTCCCTGTACTTTAAAAAAAATTAAATTATGTACTAAGGGGACCTGATTTCCCTCTCATGATTCAGATTTACATTATGGTGAATTTTATCATGGTCTACAATATTATTTGCAATTGGTACTGTCATCAGAATACAAAATGTTCACATATACCCCAAACAAATTATATTAAGCAGTGTAGTTTTGAAACAAAGATTTTACATAATTCAAAACCTATTAGGACTTATTGTATTGCTGTAATATCACTGTAGAAAGTAGAATAATTATTGCATAAACCTGCAGTAAAATCTCATTAGAAATGGATAATAAGTAATACAGTCTCATAATCTGCTGCCTTCCACTTCCTGAATGTGTGTGCTCTGACAGGCATGCCTATGCCTGATGTTTCTATGTTAGGAGAAAAAGACCTGTGTGCTCTATACCTACATATGTAATAAAAGGCACAGATGTTTGCTTTTAAACAAGTGACCAGTAAATGCTTCCTGCTGATTGGTTGCTATGGGTGCTTTTTATTACATATGATAATGTAAATGTAAACCTTGGGAGCTAGAATTTGTAGTTCAGGAACAAATAATGAAATAGCAACATAAATTACCAGAAAAAAAAAAAAGAATCTCACACAATGAATCCCACCACAGTCAGCAACAAAGCAGATGACAAGGCAAGCAGAGAAACATGAGGCCCTCCCTTAGGCTGATGCCACACGTGGAGTTTTTACGCTGCGTATTTTCTAATTCTCTCGGTGGCTGAAAAACGCACAATATCATCATCCATAGAAATAACTTGAAAAGACTCGAAGCAAACCACACAATGCGTAATTACACTAGAAAACGCCTTACCACGGATTTTTCAATCGTTTGCCGAAATACGCCAGTATTTGCACAGCAAGCTATTCCTATGTATACACAAAGGCAGCTGCCAGGCTTAGCGGAAATACGCAGCGTTTTTTACTATTTCGCACTATTAGCACCATGGAAACGGGATTTGCTACGTCACCAGTACTAGGCTGAAAAACGCCATAGTCAGGGGCTGTGTGGCTTGTGCGGCGTTTTTAGGCTGAGAAAATACGCAGCGTAAAAATGCCACGTGTGGCATCAGCCTAAATCTGCCAGCAAAATTGTAAAACATAATTTGCTGCATAATCCTTGAAATGTCAGTAAGATCACTGTAGAATAGATGAGCATTGAATTAATACAACATATGGCAATAACAGTTTTAAAACCAGACACTAAGCACCGTAACATCAGTATAAAAATGACTGATAAACCTTAAAGGGGTTGTTGGCCTTTTAGTTACATTTTTGTATGATGTAGAGAGTGATATTCTGAGACAATTTGCAATTGGTCTTCATTTTTTATTATTTGTAGCTGTTTAATTGTTTTACTATTTGTTCAGCAACTCTCCGCTTTGGAACCAGGGACTTGCTAAGGTAGAGCTGCAATGAGAGACTGAAATATGAATGAGAGGTTCTGAATAGAAAGGTAAGTAATAAAAAGTAATTACAATAAAATTGTAGCCTCACAGAGCAATAGTTTTTTGGCTGCTGGAAAGAGTCTTAAGAACATGGCAAATTATTTTGTACAGTTTTTGAATTATGAAAACCAATTGAAAATTTGCTTAAAATTGTCCATTCTACAACATACTAAAAGTTAACTCAAAGGTGAACCATCCCTTTAAGGGGCCAATATAAGAATGCTTAAAGGAACAGTAACACCAAAAAATGAAAGTGTATAAAAGTAACTAAAATATAATGTGCTGCTGCCCTGCACTGGTAAAAGTTGTGTGTTTACTTCAGAAAGTCTACTATAATTTATATAAATAAGCTGCTATATAGCCATGGAGGCAGCCATTCAAAGGAGAAAAGGCACAGGCACATAGCAGATAACAGATAAAACACTATTGTATTCTACAGAACTTATCTGTTATCTGCTATGTAACCTGTGCCTTTTCTCCTTTTTTCCAGCTTGAATGGCTGCCCCCATGGCTACACAGCAGCTTATTATATAAATTATAGTAGTGTTACTGTAGCAAACACACCAGTTTTACCAGTGCAGGGCAACAGTGCATTATATTTTTATTACTTTGAAGCTCTTTCATTTTTTGGTGTTACTGTACCGATAAGCCTTCAGGCACCAAAACCCACTCTCCTGTGGTTTCTTCATTCAGATATTATGCTTTTTTTCCCTGATTTTCATGACAGTCGGCATATTAATTTAGTGAGTACTAGAACTAGACAACCAAATATATTATCCACTGAGAGCAGAAACAATGCTGTCAGATTATAAAAACAGTTATTCCACTGTTGCAGTGGAAACAGGGCATTTTTATGTAAACATAGGACACAGGCCCTGAATCATACACATTAAACATAAATAAAATGTGCAAATGCAAAATATTGCTCACTTTCACTTTCTCTTTTCACTGCCCTTTTTTTCCTCTCTTAGTGAGCCCTCCACATTTTGCACAAACAGCTTGTCCCCTCAATAGCATCACCGTACCATTACAGACACACATACACACACACACAATATGAAAGTAGTTAACATTAAACAGTTAAAAGAATGAGTTGCGCCACTAACTGCCACACGTAACGCAGCAACAAATTTTTTACTACCCACCCAAATACTATGACCATAAATATCATAAAAAAATGCCATTTAGCACTCCATTAACCGAGACTTGTTAGTAAGATCACTGCAAAAATATCCAATGAGCACTTCACCTTTAAATAAACTTAGTATAATGTAGATATTATTATGAGATAATTTGCAATTTGTCTTCATTTTGTGTTTTTCTAAATTATTTGGGTTTTCATTCAGCAGCTCTACAGTTTGGAATTTCAGCAGCATTTGGTTGGTAGGGTCCAGTTTAACCTAGCAACCAGGCAGTGGTTTGAATGAGAGACTGGGATATGAAAGGGCCTAAATACAATCATTTATGGACTGTCAGGGTCAGTGACCACAATTTAATAGCTGAAAAATAAAAAATGAAGACCAATTAAAAAGTTGCTAAGAATAGGCCATTCTATAACATTAAAAGTTAACCTGAAGGTGAAGCACTGCAGAAATAGCCAGGGAGCACTCAGTTAACCCCAGAATTGCTAGTAAAATAACTGCAGAAATAGCCAGGAAGCACTCGATTAACCCCAGACTTGCCAGTAAAATAACTGTAGAAATAGCCAGGGAACACTCAGTTAACCACAGTAAAAATAATGCACAATGGATATATGAATAATAAAAAAAAGGCACTAGAAAAAAAGGATAGTTATATTGAATTGGGTCCCAATTCCCCAATCACCATGCTCAACCAAGATTCTAAGAAAGAACAATATATAAGGCAAACAAAAGGCATAAAACGTAGGTTATGAAATTATTTATGGCTAATAAATCAGGTCAGAGTGTGTGGGGCCAGACCAGGGGCAGGGGGTGAGGAGAGAGGAGAGAGGAGTCACAGTCACTGACTGTGACCCTCCCTGACTTACTACTTGAAGAATGTGGTCATGGATTGTGGAGGCCTGGAGCCTGAAGAAAGTTGTGCAGCACGTGGACAGACTAGGGCCAGGCGATGAGTGCATCCAGGGAGTAAGGCATAGAGGCAGCAAGTTTGCCAGGCAGACAGGATGGAGTAGCAGCTGGGTGGTGGTGCTGGTGCAGAAGGAGTTCCAGGAGGAGGTCCGGGGGCCGGGGCAACTGTTAAGTAATGCGGTGTGCTGGTGTGCTCTGTTCCACAGTGAGGTGTGATGCCGTGTCATGCGTAGCCGTGATTTTGTGTGTGCGCAGTCAGCGCGGCAACGCAGATATATATGGTTGGGGCGAAGGAGGACCAAGGTTTGGAGTTGGGACCAAGGAGTAAGCTAAAGTATAAGCAGCAAAACAGTCCAGAAACCCAGTACCAAAAGGGTTAATCATCCATATTCCAGGAACGGGTCAGTTCAGGTGGCAAGCAGTATGGTCAGAAACAGGCAGGAAGGTCAAATACTGGTAAACCAATCAGAAGAAACAATTTACGACGCACCTAGGTGCTTTCTAAGAAAGTCCCATGCTCGGGTCTCTGGCGTGTACTCACTTAAAATTTTTATGCCAAGAACGATGACGTCACACACCTTACAGGCATCAGTACACAGTGCACCGGAGCAATGATACTGTGGCCACGGGTGCCTCCATCCTTATTTTTCTTAGTGGAGTTTAGGAGCACTCCTAAACGAAGCGCTCCTGACAGTACCTCCTCCCTCGGGTGCCACCACTGGACCACCAAAATGAGGTTTCTGTGGAAACCCGCATCAATCGTGGAGCATGAACATCTGAATGCTTAACCTAGGACTCAGGGCCAAAGCCTTTCCATTGGATGAGGTACTGTAACAAGCCCCTGAAGTACCTTGAGTCAAGTATTTTTTTAACCTCATATTCTTGCTGGCCATCGACAATAACAGGAGTAGGAAAAGAATGTTCAGAATGGTTAGATATTACAGGCTTGATAATGGATACATGGGTCACATTAAGAATTTACAACCCAGGAGGAAGCTGGAGTCAGTGGGCCACTGGATTTATAATCTAGGAGCGGAAAAGGGACAATAAACTTAGAACCCAACTTTGGAGAGGGGATTTTAAAGGAGAAAGAAAGGTAAAAAGTAAGTAAGCTTTATCAGAAAGGTCTATGTAAATACAGCCATAAGCAATCACAGAAATGCTGCACTGACTTCTCTGTCAAAAGATTTCTTGTGTCTGTAATTCATGTGCCAGAGACATGCAGCTCTCTGCATTCTCCCCTCTTCTGCTCCCCCCCTTAGGAATGTGGATCTGAGCCAAGCAGCAGGAAGCTGAATCTTAGGGGCACATTTACTAATCCACGAACGCTCCGAATGCGTCCGAACGCGTTTTTTTCGTTATAAGTGTATTTAGGATCACCAATACATATGCACGTATTTCGTAAACATATTCGTGATATTTTCAATCTTCAGAAATTTTCATATCCAATCCGAATTTATCCCATTCAGGATTCGAACTCGCGTTTTCATGAATGTGCCCCATAGTCTAACAAACTGAGCATGTACACTTGGTCTCGGTCTCAGTGCAGGAGTGAGGCATTATGGGAACTTTCCTTACAGAGCTCAGCTTTTTTTCTTCCTGTTTGGCTTCTGATCATCTGAACAGGTGAAATATGGGGAGACTTAAGGGCACTTTTGAGACAACTGAAGGTATGCCTGCAGCTTGAGATTATCTCTTTATTAGCCTTTCCTTCTCCTTTAAGATGGATGTTCCTGGTGGATAACCAAACTTTGTCCCCAATTGGCATAGTTCTTTTGAGCCAAGGGGCTCTTCACCAGACTTGACTAGTGACATAAAATGCATCAAGCAAGTTTTAACTAAGTTCAAATAAATGAGAAGTTTTATCTGATATTTGGATGGTTGTTGGTTTGGTGATTGCACGCTCACAAGGAATGCCAGAATTTGAAGATGAATAGGGAACACAATCTCTGCTGGAAATCCATGGAGGTGAAAAATGTGATGAATAAAAAGCTGAGACATATCCACAGCAAATGGAAGTTTACGTAGAGGCATGAAATGTGCCATCTTGCTGAAGCAGTCAATTACCACCCATATAACTGTGTTGCCCTTGGAAGGTGGTAATTCAACAATAAAATCCATGGTGAATAAAATCCTGATGAGAGGGAACAGGAAGAGGCTGAATTAACCCACAGACAGAGCAGGAAGCAACAAGTCTTTGACATCTTCTCTCATAGAAGGCCACCAAACTAGACGATTTAATACCTCCAAAGTCTTTTCTACCCCAGGATGACCGGCTTGTTTGGGTCTGCTGTAATATAGAATGCCAAAGCTCAGGAGGAACATAAGCCATGCCAATAGGAGTGTCAGGAGGTGCAAGTACTGAGCTAATTGAAACTAGGTTTGTACGATTTTATCCGTACGTGTATGGGCATCTTAATTCTGTAATAGAATGGAGAGATGTAAGTTAGCAGCAGAAGATTAAGGTATTTACATTTGAGAAGGAATTTGAGGAAAAAGTTACATATTATGGAAGGGGGAGAGTTACATATTATGGAAGGATCCTCATGAGTGAAACTTCGATATGAAACTTTTCATTTTTTGGGGCCTGGATTATATGTTAACATATGTTAACATTTAATCTAGTATAGAAGAGTGTCCATTAAGCCTGACTGTATTCCAGAGTAGTGAGAAAGGTAATGGAATGAGGTCCTCCTCCAGAAAGTGCCACCACTCCTGGAGAGCTAACTTGATGGGCAGTAATTCACTGTTGCCATTGCCATAGTTCTGCTGAGATGGTGAGAGATTAGAAAAGAAATCAATCTATGATTAAGTGCTGGGTAAGCATAAAATGCATTTGGCTTTGTATATGGGGTTTAAGTAGTTTTTTTTTTTTTTTTAAACTGTTTTTATTGTTTGTTTTATAACAAAGTAAATTACATATAAAACATGTAAAGGAGAAAGTAAAGAAAGAGTGAATATGGGATCAGGTAGGGGGTGGGGGGGGGTTGGACTCTGGCCTAGTCATTATTAAAATGTGTTTTTCCTTTTGTTCTGCCTCTGATGCCTGGGTTTATTTTCTGGGGTTGTCCATTTTTAAGTCTAGTTGGGTTCTTGAATGTGGTCCATGGGGACCATATCTTTTTGTATGTTTCTATTTTGTGGTGGATCAGTGCAGTCAGTTTTTTCCATCGTGGATATCCACCAGATTTTGGTTATTATTTCAGGGAGTTGTGGTGGTGCAGCTTTCCATTTTTTAGCTATTCCGCATCTGGTTGTTAGGCAAATTTAAGAGCATAATTTAATTTCATTCTTGGTTAAATTTTCCGGTTTGCGAAGTAGTAGGGCGAGCTGGGGGTCTGGTTGGATTTTGTTCTGTAGTAATTGGCTTATGAGTCTAAAGATATCTTTCCAAAGTGTTGAGATTTGGGGACATGTCCACCAGGTGTGTAGTTCATCGCCTACTTCTCCGCATCCCCTGTAGCAAGTGGGGTCTGATTTGTAAATTTTGTTTAGTTTCAGAGGTGTGAGGTACCAGTCGTAGAGTAGTTTATAGGCATTTTCTTTGATTACGGTATGGTGTTGATAGATGCCTTTCTGATTTTTTTCTAGGATTGTTTGCCATTGGTCATCCTCTGCAGTCATATGTAGCCTTTGTTCCCAGCGTTCCATATATTTAGTTTTGTCTGGTATTTTGTAGTTGTTTAGTTTGGTGTAGAGCCATGTTATTTGTTGTTTATTATGTGGGTGGCGGCTTAGATGTTCAAAGATTGTATTTTGTCTGTTCGTCTACCCCAGTTTTAATTGGATGAAATGTTTAATTAATCTGTGTGTATCGGAAGAATTCCCTGTTGGGAATTACTGATTTTTGCTTTAAATCGTCCCATGTCAGAAGTCCACCTAGTGGGGTTAGGCTGCCAATGTCTATATATTGATTCGCTGTCCACCATTGGAATTCCCGAGAATCTGTACCTGGGGGGAAATCAAGGTTATTTACAATTGGGACAAAGGGAGAGGGGTCTGAGCTGATCCAAGTTTTGTGTTTTACCATTAGTTTATCCCAGAACCGCCTTCCATTTTTTAGCTATTCCACATCTGGTTGCCAAGCAAATTTGGGTACATAGTTTGAATTCAGTTTTGCTTAAGCTTTCCGGGTTACGGAAAAGTAGGGCAAGCTGGGGATCTGGCTGGATTTCTTTCTGCAGTAGTTGTCTTATGAGTCTGAAGATGTCTTTCCAAAGTACCGATAATTGGGGGCATGTCCACAAGGTGTGTAGTTCATCTCCTACTTCTCAGCATCCTCTGTAGCAGGTAGGGTTTGAGTTGTAGATTTTTGTTTAGTTTCAGTGGTGTAAGGTACCAGTCATAGAGTACTTTGTAGGCGTTTTCTTTGATTATGGTGTTAATAGATGCCTTTCTGATGTTTTCTAGGATTGAATGCCATTGGTCATCATCTGCAGTTATATGCAGCCTTTGTTCCCAGCATTCCATGTGTTTAGTTTTGTCTGGTATTTTGAGGGAGTTTAGTTTGCTGTAAAGCCATGTTATTTTTTGTTTATTGTATGGGTGGCGGATCAGATGTTCGAAGATTGTATTTTGTTTATTTTTCTTTCCCAGTTTCGATTGGATGAAATGTTTGATCTGTGTGTATCGGAAGAATTCCCTGTTGGGGATTTCTGATCTTTGCTTTAAATCGTCCCATGTTAAAAGTCCACCTACTGGGGTCAGGCTGCCAATGTCCATGCATTGATTTACAATAGTTGCGTTTCTAGTGCCACCTATCTGACAGCTGTAGGCATACAGTGCATTTTAACCATCTGGGCTAATTGGGCTGCCTTCCAATAGTTAAGTAAGGTGGGAAAATTTAGCCCCCCTTGTGATACTGATCTCATGATTACTTTTTTATTTGCTCTATGGGGTTTATTGTCCCAGAAAAACACAAGCATCTCTTTTTGTAGCTTCTCTAGATCTACTACGTTGATTGGAATAGGGAGGGTACAGAAAAGATATGGGGGCCGATTCACTAAAGGTGGATAACGCTTATCGCATGCTTTTTTGCATTAAAAAGTGCGCGATAATGAAGTACCGATTCATCAAAGTAATTTTGCATGCGTTAAGACGCATATCGCATGCGCAAAAATCACATTGTTTTAATTAGCGAATAGAAATAATACTAACGCATGATTCAAAAACACATATAAAGCATTGAACGCACAAAATATCGCTTTATTCTGTGCGAATATTTACACCTACTTAGGGTAGGCAGTACATTGCAGTTTGTGAGCGTTTGGAAACACAACATGGAGTTTGCAGTCGGATTTTTTTAAGTATGTGATCGTCCTAGAGTGATGCATCCTCCAGTTTTCAGGGAAATGGTAATTTTCAGAACAGTAGTTTTCCGAAAGTAATGGGTACATGCATAATATCAGTCATCGCCAGAACGCAAAGAACATCGCTTCTTAATTATGTCAAGTGTCCTTTTAGTGAATCGATCGTTAAGTCGCAAAAAATAAGAAGTGATAACACTTTTAACGCATGCTATAAATAGCACTCGTTTTATCAACCTATAGTGAATCGGCCCCATAGTATTTTAGGAACTATCATCATCTTCAAGGTGTGCAGTCTACCTAGCCAAGAAATGTGTTACTTCCCCCATGAGTGTATTAGAGAGATCAGGGGAAATTTCATTGGGGATCATTTGGGGGTAATTTCTATTGCACAGTTCTTTAAATTTTGGGGTCAAGTTGATACCTAGGTATTTCATAGTATCTTTACGCCATTTAAATCTGAAGTTCATCTCCAAGAGTTTTTGGTTGTGGGTTTGGAGGGACATTGCTAAGTAAGGTAAGGAGTGTGTCATCTGCAAATAGGGCTATTTTAAATGTGTCTTTCCCAATGTTTATGCCTGTGATGTTTGCATTTTATCTGATCCTCTGTGCTAGTGGTTCAATGCATAATGCGAATAGGAGGGGTGACAATGGGCACCCCTGCCTCGTCCCATTATAGATGTTGAATGGCTCTGAATAGTAACCTGATGAGCAGACTCTGGCTGTTGGTCAGTTATATAGGGCCATGATTGCATTGCTGAATTTAAAGCTACAACCTCTATTCTCCAGTGTGTTTTTTAAGAATTGCCAGTCCACCATTTTGAAAGCCTTTTCTGCATCTAAAGAGAGGAAGATACTGGGTATAGAGAAGCAATACTTCTGATATTGCCAGTGGCATCTCTGCCGGTGATGAATCCCACTTGATCTGGGTGTAGCACATAGTGGCACGATTCTGGCTAACCTGTCTGCTAAGATTTTCACGTAGATTTTAACATCGTTGTTGATTAGTGATATGGGGTGGTAGTTTTGGCAGTACATGGGGTCTTTTGGTGGTTAAGGTATAACTGTTATGTTTGCTCTCAGCATATCTGGGGGTATCTTACACTTATTTTGGAGGAGATTATTGAATAAGGATTGCATATGTGGGAGTAGTTCTTAAATTTCTTATAGTACAGCATAGTAACCCATCTGGGCCTGGGGCTTTTTTGGGTTTCGAGTTTTTGATAACTGCTGTAATTTCTTCTGTGATCTCAGCTTGTAATTTCTGGAACTCTGTTTGTGAAATTTTTGGCAGTGTACAGCTTTCTAGAAATCTTTTCAGTATTGTAAGATTTGCCGGGGTGGGAGGTGTTTTATTTCTGTGGGTGTTTTAATTGTTTGGATCATTGTTTTTTTTTTTAAGATTTTCTTTATTATAGATTTTCAAAAAACAACAATTTGCTGGAAAAAGAGGAAAGAAGGAAGAAAGAAGACAGAAGGTTGGGGCTGTGTGACAATGCCCCTGGGTGTTAGTGGGGGGGGGGTAGGGGGGTGCGGTGGGCTTCCTTGCATGTCTTGTATGTTTGTATTTATTCAGGTTCGCGCCATGGTCCGTTCAGGTGTCCCCAAATAAAGAAAGTTGTGATTAAAGCATCACGTCTCGTGTCTTTTCCTTGCTTCCTTGTTTTGCCATTATCCATCTGGTATGGCGGTTTAATGTTCCCTTTTGTTGTGTCCTGCTTGGGGAGTGTGTCAGTCCTGGTGTTCAATGAGCGTCTGCCAGCCATTTATCACAAATGAATTTGTTTGGGCATCCTCTGGCCAGGTATGTTAGTTTTTGACTGGGGAGCGTGTCATTGACCAGTTTTTTTCAAAATCCCAGGGTGGGTGGTGCCGTTGCTTTCCAGGTCATTAGGATGGCCTTTTTGGCAAAATGCAGAATTTGGAGAAGGCATAGTTCCTCATACTTGTTTAGTGACAGTCCTTCTGTGTGTCCAAGCAGACACAGGGTGGAGGAGTGAACGTTTGGGAGTCCCAGGACTGTAGCGCAGTAGGTCCATATTTCTGACCAAAATCGCTGTATCTCAGAGCATTCCCAGAATATGTGCATATAGTTACCTTGTCCTGTGTTGCATTTGGGACAAACATCTGGGTGTCCCGGGTATATCTGAGCCAGCCTGTGAGGTGTAAGGTACACCCGGTTAAGAAACTTGGTGTGTATGTATCTGTCCCTAGAGGAGATATTGGTTTCTGGTATTTGGTTTAGGATATCCTTCCAGGTACCTTCCTCTATCTGGGGGAGGTCCTGCTGCCATTTTTGGGCAAAATGTTTAAGTGGGTCAAAGTCCTCTTGGAGAAGAATGGTATAGAACCAGCTGACTGGTTTACTAAGGTCTGGGCATCTCAGGTATCGTTCTAGTGATGATACTGTTATATCCGGGGCACTGTCTGGGAATTGGGTGTTTAGTGCATGTCTGAGCTGGAGGAATCTAAACAGCATGCGGTTATGCAGTCTGTAATTGTGCAAACTGTTTGAATCTCCCAGCCGTGGTGACGTCCCCAAGATGCTTCACTCCCGCAACTGCCCAGGTGTTTACATCTGGCATGGTACAGAGATGAGGGAGGGCGTCATTACCCCATAGCATAGTAACATAGTAAGTTGGGTTGAAAAAAGACATACGTCCATCAAGTTCAACCATAATGCCTATACCTAACCTGCCTAACTACAAGTTGATCCAGAGGAAGGCAAAAAACCCCATCTGAAACCTCTCTAATTTGCCTCAGAGGGGAAAAAAGAGCTATCTCCCATAACCGTGTATTCCCTCACTTGCTAAGAATCCATCCAGCCCCTTCTTAAAGCTATATAATGTATCAGCCAGTACGACTGATTCGGGGAGGGAATTCCACAACTTCACAGCTCTCACTGTAAAAAATCCTTTCCGAATATTTAAATGGAACCTCCCTTCTTCTAAACGGAGTGGGTGCCCTCGTGTCCGTTGGAAGGACCTACTGGTAAATAAAACATTAGAGAGGTTATTATATGATCCCCTTATATATTTATACATAGTTATCATGTCACCTCTTAAGCGCCTCTTCTCCAGTGTAAACAGACCCAACTTGGCCAGTCTTTCTTCATAACTGAGGCTTTCCATACCCTTTACCAGCTTAGTTGCCCTTCTCTGGACCCTCTCTAACTCAATAATGTCCCGTTTGAGCACTGGAGACCAAAACTGAACAGCATATTCTAGATGGGGCCTTACCAGTGCTCTGTAAAGGGGAAGAATAACCCCCTCCTCCCGTGAATCTATACCCCTTTTAATACAGCTCAAAACCTTGTTTGCCCTTGCAGCTGCTGCCTGGCATTGCTTGCTACAGCCAAGTTTATTATCTACAAGGACTCCAAGATCCTTCTCCATTATGGATTTGCCTAGTGCAGTCCCATTAAGGGTATACGGGGCTTGCATATTTTTACATCCCAGGTGCATGACCTTACATTTATCCACATTAAATCTCATCTGCCACTTAGCTGCCCAGATTGCCAGTTGGTCAAGATCCTGCTGCAGGGATGTCACATCCTGGATAGAATTGACTGGTCTGCAGAGTTTTGTGTCATCTGCAAACACTGATACATTACTCATAATACCCTCCCCTAAGTCATTTATGAACAAATGAAACAAAAGTGGACCCAGTACAGAACCCTGAGGGACCCCACTGAGAACCTTACTCCAAGTAGAGAATGTGCCATTAACAACCACCCTCTGTACCCGATCCTGTAGCCAGTTTTCAATCCATGTGCAAACGACTTCACTAAGACCAATAGACCTTAGCTTAGAAAGCAGTCGTTTGTGGGGAACGGTATCAAATGCTTTGGCAAAATCCAAATAGATTATATCTACTGCATCCCCACTGTCCAGCTTCTTACTTACCTCATCATAAAAAGCAATTAAATTGGTCTGACATGACCTGTCCTTCATAAAGCCATGCTGATTACTGCTCATAATGCCATTCTCCACTACATAATTTTGAATGTGATCCCTTAACAAGCCTTCAAATAACTTGCCCACCACGGATGTCAAACTTACAGGCCTATAATTGCCAGGCTGAGATCTTACTCCCTTTTTAAATATGGGAGTGACATTCGCCTTCTTCCAATCCCTAGGTACCATACCTGATGAGAGCGAGTCTGAGAATATCAGAAACAAGGGCCACTGCAATTCTGCCCCTAGCTCTCTCAGTACCCGAGGGTGTATTCCATCTGGCCCCGGTGCCTTGTTTACATTTATCGTGTGTAACCCTTTAAGCACCATATCCTGTGCCAACCACTGTATAGTTGGAGCTGAGGCAACAGTGAAGCTATTGGGTGGGACTTGGCCCACTGGCTCCTCTACTGTATACACAGAAGAAAAGAACTGGTTAAGCACATCTGCCTTTTCTGTATCCGCTGTAACCATATTGTTATTATAACTCAATGGGGCCACACCCTCAACCTGCATCTTTTTACTATTAATATACTTAAAAAACTTTTTGGGGTTAGTCTTGGCCTCGGCCGCGATGCGCTCCTCATTTTCTATCTTTGCCTTCCGGATTGCTGTTTTACAACACTTGTTATAGTGTTTATATTCATTAAACGCAGCACTGTCCACTTGGACCATTTAGAGAGTTTACAGTATGAGTTTACCACTGTTCTCTGAAACACTGTGACCACGGTTTTCATGGGCGGTGTGAGAGGGTATATGGGAGTAGGACCCCTGTGTAGTTGGTTGGCTAACGCCTCATAGGAGGAGATCGCCCCTGCCTCTAATACTAATGCTTGGTTTTTTGGGTTGGGGTTTAGCCACCACCAGGCGAAGACAAGTTGACTAGTAGTAGTACAGTTGGAAATTGGGTAATGCTAGTCCCCCTTTGTTTTGTGGAGCCTGTAAAGTTTGCCATTTTATTCTTGGGTGTTCCCCGGCCCAAACAAATCCCCTGACAATTGTATCCAGATTCCTAAACCATTTTTTGGGTATTATTTTTGTGGAAGGCATACAGGAATTTGGGTAAGAAGATCATTTTCACATTGTTTATGCGCCCTGGTAGGGAGAGCGGTAGTGTAGCCCAGTTTTGAGTTTTGAGTTTCAGGGTCCGTATAATGGGGGTCAGGTTCAGATCTACATATTTTGAGAGATCCTTATGGATTTCTATTCCTAAGTATCTGAACCTGTCCACCCATTGTAGGGATGGGCCATGCGTGGGGTCTCTAGTCCCTTCTGGGTCAATTGGAAAGATTAGTGACTTTTCCCAGTTCACCTTTAGTCTGGAAAATTCCCCAAACTGAGCTATTTCTCTTGGATAGGGATTCTTTTGGGTCTGCCAAGTACACCAGCATGTCGTCTGCGTATAATGATAGTTTTTCTTCAAGGTTTTGCAGTTGCAGCCCCTTGATTTTGGGGTTTGCTCTAATTTGTATCGCCATGGGCTCAATGGCAAGGGCGAACAGAAGGGGCGATAGTGGGCAGCCTTGTTTGGTCCCCCTTGTAAGGCTGAGTTCCCTTGACAAACCCGAGTTCACCCTTATTCTGGCCCTTGGAGTGTCGTACAGGGCTTTTATCCATGTTATGAATTTGTCTCCCAGGGAGTATCGGGCTAGTATTTGCCATAGGTAGGGCCACTCAACCGTATCGAAGGCCTTCTCTGTGTCCAGGGACACCACTATTCTCTCCCCTGAATTCCGGGGTCTAGTAGTTAGATTTGTATATAGTCGCCTGATGTTAATATCCGTGCCTTTATTGGGCATGAAGCCTGTCTGGTCCGGGTGGATTAGATGATCTATTATCTGTTTAAGGCGTTTAGTTAGAACTTTCGCTAGGATTTTGACATCGGAATTCAGGAGAGATCGGCCTATAGGATCCACACCTCTCTGGGGGCTTGCCTTCTTTTGGAATTAGTGTAATCGTGGCCAATTTGGAGGAGTCTGGGAGTGAGGTCCCAAGGGTGATTTTATTGAATAGAGTGGTCAACTGGGGGTTTATGATGTCTCCGTGTGCCTTGTACCACTCCATGGGCAGGCTATCTGGGCCTGGTGCCTTGCCTGGGGGGAAGGATTTTATTGCCTCTGCAACTTCATCTAGGGTGATGTCTTGGTTAAGAAACCCTGTATTTTCTCTGGTGAGTTTAGGGAGTGGGACACCGTCTAGAAATTTGGTCACGGCGACCTGTACAGTTCAGAGTAGAATGTCGTAAATTCTTCCTGAATTTGGTCTAACTCATGTACCTCTGTTCCTGCCGAATTCAGTATCCTGGGTATGGCGGTTAACTGGGAGGGTTCTCTAGAGAGTATGGCAAGAAGGCGGCCACATTTTTCATACCAGGTGGCCATTCGTTTAACTTCTCCTTGTGAGTACTTTTTGGTATAGAGTATATTGACATTCCTCTGCGCTAATGAGAAGGCTTCCCCTAGGTGCTCGGTAGGGTCTCTGGTGTACTCCCTTTCCGCTACTTCTAAGGCCTCACGCGCCACCTTGAGTGTGTTATCTAGCTTCCTCCTTGCCTCTTTGATCAGGGAGATATATGTTCCCCGCGCAAAGGCTTTTCCTGCGTCCCAAACTATTGGTTCCGCCGCTGAGCCCAGGTTGGTTTCCCAGTATATTTTGAATTGCCTTGCAAACTCCTCCTGTACAAATTTATTCTGGATCCACCTAGGTGGTAGTTTCCACTGGCTCTCTCCCACTCCTCCCGGGACTCTCAGGTCCATCTGTAGTGGTGCGTGGTCTGAACAGACTCTAGTGGTGTAGGAGATTGAGTCCACTAGTTGTAGGATTGAGGCGGAGGCTAGTGCTAGGTCTATTCGTGAGAGTCAGTGGAGGCTGAGTGGCAGGAGAATTGTCGGGCATTGGGGTGTGACCATCTCCAGACCTCCGTGAGATTGGATGCCCGGAGCCAGTCCCTCAAGGTTTGGGTCAGGTACCGCGTTAAAGTCTCCCATGCATACTGTCTCCTATGGAGGCTATTTTTCCCATGATTAGTTGTAGGAGGGCTATTTCGCCTGGTGGTGGGGAGTAGACATTCACTATAATAAGGGGAACTGAGGCTATGGTAAGCTTTAGTATTAGGAATCTGCCGTATCTGTCTGATATGGTTTTTTCTATTAAGGCGAGACTAGCTTTCCTGAAGAGGATTGCAACTCCCCTTGAGTAAGTGGAGTATTCTGCATGGAGTGTAGGGTGGATCCAATGCCTCCTGAGAGCCCTGACCCTTTGGCCTAATAGGTGTGTCTCCTGCAGCAGCATCACATCTGCTCCTAATTTCTTGAGGTGATCTAGGACTATTGATCGCTTAATTTTGTCATTAAGGCCTCTGACATTCCAAGAGATTAGCCTAATCTTAGTCCCTGCCATAGTGTGTGCCTGTTTGTGTGGTGCGGTTGTGGGTTACCTGCTAGATGCTCACAGGCTGGCTGCAGATCCATGGTGCTGTTGATTGGGAAGCCCGTGGGGTGGGGGGGGTGGGATAGAAGAGAAAGAGCAAAGGCAAAGATAAGTAAAACAACATAAAACCCCCAAATTTCCCGCCTCCCGGTATCCCCTCCCGAACATGGAGATACATTATTCCCGAACTGTAGTTCTTATTGGGTGTGAAGCTTGAAAACAGTCCTACCGAGTCGGTTCTCGTAGGGTTATAAACAGTTAACTGTGAACCAGTGTCTCGTCTCAGTCCTGCTGTAGAGACACCCTCTCTTTATATATAAATAACTTGTTAATTTTAACTGGCCTCGTTAGACAGGCTTATCCGCTCTGGGTATCAGTCCCACCAATATATGTGGTGCGTTGGTGCCCCTCTACCTTTGGTAGAGATAGGAGGATTACTTGCCAGGGGTTTATTTGGGGGTGCTACACATTTTCCTGCGTGGATAGACTTAGTGTTAGTTCCCCACCCTTTACCAGCTTTGGTGCTGCTTACCCAGTCCACGTAGCTACTTAGCCTTGTGGAGAGTAGGGGGACCTTATACTCACGGCTGCGATCCCCTTGCTCAGTTGTGTGGGGATTTAGGTGGAGAGCGCGGTGGGCTTGCCCGTGCTGGTTGTTGGTTCAGGGTTCTAGGCCGTGTTTCCAACCAGTAAGTGGCCCCGTCCAGGTGCTCAAAGATCTAGGCCCTATCTCCGTCCACTACTCTCAGTTTAGCTGGAAAAATCATACTGTAGGTAATGCCCATATCGCGGAGGCGCCTCTTAATTCCCATGAATGAGCTCCGTTGTCATTGTAGGGCAGCTGAGTAGTCTGGGTATAGTGAAATTCTCGTTCCTTGGTACAGGAGGTTGCCTTTTCGCCGGGCCATTTGCAGGGCTGCATCTCTGTCCCTGTAGTTCAGCAACTTTACCAGGAAAGGGCGAGGAGGTGCGCCTGCTGGAAGCAGCCTTGTGGGTAGGGATGTAGCGAACTGTTCGCCGGCGAACTAATTCGCGCGAACATCAGGTGTTCGCGAACGCGGAAGTTCGCGAACTTTCGGCGTATGTTCGCCATTTGGGTTTGCCTTAGCTGGCGTGAAATTTTGACCTCTCACCCCAAACCAGCAGATACATGGCAGCCAATCAGGCAGCTCTCCCTCCTGGGCCACCCCCCCCCTTGGACCACTCCCTTCCATATATAAACCGAAGCCCAGCAGCCATTTTACATTCTGCCTGTGTGTGCTTGAAGAGATAGTGTAGGGAGAGAGCTGTGATTGATTTGAGGGATAGTTTAAGTAGGTTTTCTGGCTAGTAATCTACTACTGCTCTGTATTTGTGTGGGTAGAGGAGCTGTGTATTCATTTGAGGGAGAGTTTAAGTAGTTTTTCTGGCTAGTAATCTACTTTCTACCGCTCTGTATTTGTGTGGGGAGAGGACTGAGGAGCTGTGTATTTATTTTGAGGCAGAGTTTAAGTAGTTTTTCTGGCTAGTAATCTACTTTCTACTGCTCTGTATTTGTGTGGGGAGAGGACTGAGGAGCTGTGTATTTATTTTGAGGCAGAGTTTAAGTAGTTTTTCTGGCTAGTAATCTACTTTCTACTGCTCTGTATTTGTGTGGGGAGAGGACTGAGGAGCTGTGTATTTATTTTGAGGCAGAGTTTAAGTAGTTTTTCTGGCTAGTAATCTACTTTCTACTGCTCTGTATTTGTGTGGGGAGAGGACTGAGGAGCTGTGTATTTATTTTGAGGCAGAGTTTAAGTAGTTTTTCTGGCTAGTAATCTACTTTCTACTGCTCTGTATTTGTGTGGGGAGAGGACTGAGGAGCTGTGTATTTATTTTGAGGTAGAGTTTAAGTAGTTTTTCTGGCTAGTAATCTACTTTCTACTGCTCTGTATTTGTGTGGGGAGAGGACTGAGGAGCTGTGTATTTATTTTGAGGCAGAGTTTAAGTAGTTTTTCTGGCTAGTAATCTACTTTCTACTGCTCTGTATATTTTGTCTAAATAACAATTTGTCTAAATAACAATAATAATTCCGTGTCCAGAAACACAACCTGAGTGACGGTTTTCCACCAGCAATAATATATTCCGTATCCACTACTGTATACGTTGCCCTTGCAGGCCTTGTTGCCCGGTGTCTGCAACCAAGTGCCACCTAGCTGTGTGAGCTTTTTCACAATCTGTCTAAATTACAATAATAATTCCGTGTCCAGAAACACAACCTGAGTGACGGTTTTCCACCAGCAATAATATATTCCGTATCCACTACTGTATACGTTGCCCTTGCAGGCCTTGTTGCCCGGTGTCTGCAACCAAGTGCCACCTAGCTGTGTGAGCTTTTTCACAATCTGTCTAAATTACAATAATAATTCCGTGTCCAGAAACACAACCTGAGTGACGGTTTTCCACCAGCAATAATATATTCCGTATCCACTACTGTATACGTTGCCCTTGCAGGCCTTGTTGCCCGGTGTCTGCAACCAAGTGCCACCTAGCTGTGTGAGCTTTTTCACAATCTGTCTAAATTACAATAATAATTCCGTGTCCAGAAACACAACCTGAGTGACGGTTTTCCACCAGCAATAATATATTCCGTATCCACTACTGTATACGTTGCCCTTGCAGGCCTTGTTGCCCGGTGTCTGCAACCAAGTGCCACCTAGCTGTGTGAGCTTTTTCACAATCTGTCTAAATTACAATAATAATTCCGTGTCCAGAAACACAACCTGAGTGACGGTTTTCCACCAGCAATAATATATTCCGTATCCACTACTGTATACGTTGCCCTTGCAGGCCTTGTTGCCCGGTGTCTGCAACCAAGTGCCACCTAGCTGTGTGAGCTTTTTCACAATCTGTCTAAATTACAATAATAATTCCGTGTCCAGAAACACAACCTGAGTGACGGTTTTCCACCAGCAATAATATATTCCGTATCCACTACTGTATACGTTGCCCTTGCAGGCCTTGTTGCCCGGTGTCTGCAACCAAGTGCCACCTAGCTGTGTGAGCTTTTTCACAATCTGTCTAAATTACAATAATAATTCCGTGTCCAGAAACACAACCTGAGTGACGGTTTTCCACCAGCAATAATATTGTCACGGTCGGCACCCAATACCAGAGCTAGTGCCAAGCACCCTGGTCTCAGCTCGTGCTTCACCAGTAGCGTGACCGCCTTTGGCTTCGGGAGGAGCCCTCAGCTACTCGGATGCCACCTGGACTTATACGAGAGGTGCAAAGCAGGAGCTCTGGCTAGCAATGGGGCACGACTGTAAAAAGTCAGTTAGGCCAAAGATCACGGTACGAATTGGGTTAAACAAGGTCGTCGTCAGGCAGGCTGGGTCGGGGCGGGCAGCAATCAAGGGTAGTCAGACAGGCAAGGGTCAAAACCGGGTAATCAATACAGCAGGAGGAGACGAAATCGTAGTCAAAGTACAAGCCGGGGTCAGATATGGATAATCAGAATAGTCAGGAGCAAGCCGGGTCAAAACACAGGAAGGCAACAAGGCAGGATACAGAAACGAAGTGTACAAGGCTCAGAAAAGCACCAGGATCAAATCCTATCACGGACAACAAAATGTAAACAACCGTCCCTTTAAATACCTTTGAATTTCGCGCCATTGCGCGCTGACGTCATCACGCCAGCGCGCATGCGCCTTTAAATGCGGAAGCGCGCACGCGCGCGCCCACTATAAGGAAGCCGGCGCATGAAGAGGACGGCGCGGCGGGCGTCCCCGCTGACGGCGGCGGGCGTCCCCGCCGTGCCGGTAAGGCACCTTTTGTTACATTACCCCCCTCTCTAGGGGGGGGCCACTGGACCCCCAGGCTTCTCAGGAAACCTTGAATGGAATTGCTTCCTGAGGCGATCAGCCTTGATGTCATCAACTGAAACCCAGGAGTTCTCCTCAGGACCGAAGCCCTTCCACCTGGTGAGATATTGTAACCTACCTCTCACCAGGCGGGAGTCGAGGAACTCCTGGATCTCGTACTCAGGCTGACCTTCAACCAACACTGGGGGAGGAACAGGCATACCACGAGTATTAGAAGCAGGTTTTAGGAGAGAAACGTGAAAGGTATTAGTAATCTTGAAATTAGGAGGTAACTGAAGACGGACAGAAGATGAGTTAATTATTGCAATGATGGGATATGGACCAATGAACCTGGGACCCAGTTTGGGAGAGGGGACCTTCAACTTAATATTTTTGGTAGATAACCATACCAAATCCCCCACCTTGTACTGGGGAGCCTCCCTACGGGATTTGTCAGCAGCTTTTTTCTGGGCTAGGGAAGCTGCCGACAATGAATCATGAACTGACGACCATATTTCAGAACATTTTAAGACAGAGGAATTGGCAGAGGGTACCGGGGAATTAGAGCCAGAAAAAGAAAATGCTTTGGGGTGCAACCCATAAACGACAAAAAAAGGAGACCTCCCTGAGGAGGAATGGGTAGCATTATTGTAAGCAAATTCTGCCCAAGGAAGCAGTTCAGACCATGTGGACTGGTTATCGGATACATAGCACCTGAGATACTGCTCAAGGGACTGATTCACCCTTTCGGTTTGACCATTCGTTTGGGGGTGATAGGCAGAGGAAAAAGACAATTCTGTACCAACCAAAGAACAGAAAGCACGCCAAAATTTAGAAACAAACTGAACCCCCCTGTCAGAAATAATATTTTCAGGAAACCCATGAAACTTAAAAATGTGTGTGATGAATAAGTCAGCCAGGACCTTAGCAGAAGGGAGTTGTGGTAAAGACATAAAGTGAGCCATCTTACTGAACCTATCGACCACCACCCAAATCACTGTCTTACCCTGGGAAGGAGGCAATTCCACAATAAAATCCATAGAAATGTGAGACCATGGTTTCACTGGGATGGGTAAGGGATTTAAGAGACCCTGGGACAGATGATGAGATGGCTTAGAGCGTTGGCAGACTGCACAGGAATTGACAAAAGTTTTAGCGTCCTGTTTAAAGGAAGGCCACCAAACATGACGGGACAATAAAGAAACAGTTTTTGCAATACCTGGATGGCCTGCTATTTTAGAATCATGGACCTCTCTTAAAACTTGTTCCCTAAGTTTTTCAGGAACAAACCATTTACCTGATGGGGTTTCAACAGGGGCAGAAGATTGTAAAGGAGATAATAAGGAAGAGAGATCGGACTCCAAGGTTGCAACAACAATCTCCCTGGGAATGATGGGAGTACATTCACTAGAGTCGGAGGAAACAGAATTGAAACTCCTAGAGAGTGCATCTGCCTTGGTATTTTTTGAACCAGGCCTAAAAGTTAAAACAAAATTGAACCTTGAAAAAAATAAAGCCCATCTGGCTTGTCTTGGGTTCAAGCGCTTAGCGGACTCAATGTAAAGTAAATTTTTATGGTCCGTATAGACCGTCACCGGATGCTTAGCCCCCTCTAAGAGATGACGCCATTCCTCAAAGGCCAATTTGACCGCCAACAACTCCCTGTTCCCTATATCGTAATTTACCTCCGCGGGTAAAAACTTCTTGGAAAAAAAAGCACAGGGATGCAATTTGTTGGTCATCGGGTGTCTTTGAGAAAGGACTGCCCCAGCTCCTACCTCAGATGCATCTACTTCTACAATGAAAGGGAGTGCAGAATCGGGGTATTTAAGGAAAGAGGCAGAACTGAACTCTTTCTTAAGAGTTTCAAAAGCTTGAACAGCCTCAGGGGACCACATACTGGGATCAGCGCCCTTCTTAGTTAGATTCGTGATGGGGGCTACAATAAGGGAAAAATTCTTAATAAATTGACGATAATAATTGGCAAACCCAAGAAACCTTTGTACAGCACGTAAAGAAAGAGGTTGTGCCCAGTCCAGGACCGCTTTCACCTTACCAGGATCCATCTCTAGACCTTTGCTGGTAATAATAAACCCCAAAAACTGGACCGAAGAGACCTCAAAGATACATTTTTCAAGTTTCGCATACAGGTTATTCTCCCTTAGCCTTTTTAAGACTTCACAAACATGGATACGATGTTCATTGAGATTAGACGAGAAAATAAGAATATCGTCTAGGTAGACCACTACAAATACCCCTAGTAAATCACGGAAAATGTCATTGACAAATTCCTGAAAAACTGCGGGGGCGTTACAGAGCCCGAAGGGCATTACTAAATATTCGTAGTGGCCGTCTCGGGTGTTAAAAGCAGTTTTCCACTCATCCCCTTCTCTAATACGAATGAGATTGTATGCCCCTCTCAGATCGAGCCTGGTATAGATTTTAGCCCCCTTGACCTGGTCGAACAAGTCTGAAATTAGAGGAAGGGGGTAGCGGTTTTTAACTGTGACCTTATTTAAACCTCTGTAGTCAATACAAGGGCGAAGACTACCATCCTTCTTACCCACAAAGAAAAAGCCCGCACCTGCAGGGGAACTAGAGGGCCGAATAAAACCCCTTTCGAGGTTTTCCTGGATATATTCCCTCATAGACCGAGATTCAGGTAGGGAAAGAGGATATGTGCGACCCCGAGGAAGTGAGGCGCCTGAAACCAGGTCAATGGGACAGTCATACTGTCTGTGCGGAGGTAAGGTCTCGGCAGCCCTTTTGGAAAAAACATCAGCGAAAGCCGAATAGGCTGCAGGTAAACCCTCTAGTAAGGTGTTCGCAAAAACAGGAGGAATACAAACACCCCTACAACCATCACCCCATTGAGTGACCTCCCCCGTAACCCAGTTAATCAGGGGATTATGAGCCTGGAGCCAGGGTAACCCCAAAATGAGAGGAGAAGAAGCACCTTCGATGAGGAAAAAGGCTATCTCCTCACTATGAACATCATTCGTACTTAATGATAAGAAGATGGTTTTCTTATTTACCACCCCTGAGCCTAGGGGTCTTCTGTCCACCGCTAAAATTCTCATGGGAACATCTAGAGGAACCACAGGAATGCCGTGTCTGGCTGCAAACGTGGCATCTAAAAAGTTACCCTCGGCCCCAGAGTCCACAAAAGCGGACAAGTTAATAGAGCCCGAAGGCCAGGTCAGTTTGACTGGTAGCTGAACCTTGGAGGCAAATTGGGGAGAGGAAACGCCTGCACCCAAATGAAGCTCCCCTTCTTCATTTAGGCTGGGGCGTTTCCCGGCCTCTTAGTGCATTGCTTCAGAAAATGACCCTTGTCCCCGCAATATATACATAACCCAAGGGTCCGCCTGCGTGTCTTTTCCTCAGGAGAGAGATGGAATAGGCCTAGTTGCATAGGCTCCTCCTGAGGTGGAGACACAGGGGAAACCAAAGACTTGACATTGGGCACCAAGTCAGGTCCCATATAAGAAACCCCAGAAAAATTAGCATGACCCCTCTCACTCCTTCTCTCCCTCTGTCTCCTATCGATCTGGATGACTAGGGACATGAGATCATCTAGACTGGACGACAAGGGGTAATTCACCAGACTATCTTTAATAGAGTCAGATAACCCGACACGGAACTGACTGCGCAGGGCCGCATCGTTCCACTCAGTTTCTCCTGCCCACCGGCGGAACTCTGTGCAGTATACCTCTACCTCCCGCCTCCCTTGGCGCAGTTTACGAATTGCTGAATCGGCTGATGATGCACGATCTGGGTCATCGTAAAGAACTGCCATAGTATCAAAGAATACATCAAGGGAAAAACGGGCAGGATCAGAGGGAAGCAGTCTAAGGGCCCAAACTTGGGGATCCCCCACTAGAAGGGTCATAACAAATTTTACTTTTTCCACACCAGAAGGGAAAGAATGAGGGAAAAAGCTAAGATATAGTTTACATGCCTCTTTGAAGACGAAAAATTTGGACCTGTCCCCAGAGAATTTCTCAGGAAATGCAATTTTGGGCTCCTGGGGCCTATAGGTGTTACCTCCCATAGCAGATGCCCCCACAGAAGGAGAAAAACTAGGAACAGGTTGCTGCTGCGGAGATTGCGTAGTCTCCAGCTGGCGGGTTAGGTTGTGAAAACCCTGCAGGAGATAATTCTGTTTTTGCTCCTGATCCTCCAAGCGCTGTAGCAGGGTAGTAAGAAGCGCTTCAGTAGTAGCAGATGGAGTGGGAGGAGCAGCAGCGGACTCAACGTGATCTTGGTCCTCCATGGCCCGTGATAATGTCACGGTCGGCACCCAATACCAGAGCTAGTGCCAAGCACCCTGGTCTCAGCTCGTGCTTCACCAGTAGCGTGACCGCCTTTGGCTTCGGGAGGAGCCCTCAGCTACTCGGATGCCACCTGGACTTATACGAGAGGTGCAAAGCAGGAGCTCTGGCTAGCAATGGGGCACGACTGTAAAAAGTCAGTTAGGCCAAAGATCACGGTACGAATTGGGTTAAACAAGGTCGTCGTCAGGCAGGCTGGGTCGGGGCGGGCAGCAATCAAGGGTAGTCAGACAGGCAAGGGTCAAAACCGGGTAATCAATACAGCAGGAGGAGACGAAATCGTAGTCAAAGTACAAGCCGGGGTCAGATATGGATAATCAGAATAGTCAGGAGCAAGCCGGGTCAAAACACAGGAAGGCAACAAGGCAGGATACAGAAACGAAGTGTACAAGGCTCAGAAAAGCACCAGGATCAAATCCTATCACGGGCAACAAAATGTAAACAACCGTCCCTTTAAATACCTTTGAATTTCGCGCCATTGCGCGCTGACGTCATCACGCCAGCGCGCATGCGCCTTTAAATGCGGAAGCGCGCACGCGCGCGCCCACTATAAGGAAGCCGGCGCATGAAGAGGACGGCGCGGCGGGCGTCCCCGCCGTGCCGGTAAGGCACCTTTTGTTACAAATATATTCCGTATCCACTACTGTATACGTTGCCCTTGCAGGCCTTGTTGCCCGGTGTCTGCAACCAAGTGCCACCTAGCTGTGTGAGCTTTTTCACAATCTGTCTAAATTACAATAATAATTCCGTGTCCAGAAACACAACCTGAGTGACGGTTTTCCACCAGCAATAATATATTCCGTATCCACTACTGTATACGTTGCCCTTGCAGGCCTTGTTGCCCGGTGTCTGCAACCAAGTGCCACCTAGCTGTGTGAGCTTTTTCACAATCTGTCTAAATTACAATAATAATTCCGTGTCCAGAAACACAACCTGAGTGACGGTTTTCCACCAGCAATAATATATTCCGTATCCACTACTGTATACGTTGCCCTTGCAGGCCTTGTTGCCCGGTGTCTGCAACCAAGTGCCACCTAGCTGTGTGAGCTTTTTCACAATCTGTCTAAATTACAATAATAATTCCGTGTCCAGAAACACAACCTGAGTGACGGTTTTCCACCAGCAATAATATATTCCGTATCCACTACTGTATACGTTGCCCTTGCAGGCCTTGTTGCCCGGTGTCTGCAACCAAGTGCCACCTAGCTGTGTGAGCTTTTTCACAATCTGTCTAAATTACAATAATAATTCCGTGTCCAGAAACACAACCTGAGTGACGGTTTTCCACCAGCAATAATATATTCCGTATCCACTACTGTATACGTTGCCCTTGCAGGCCTTGTTGCCCAGTGTCTGCAACCAAGTGCCACCTAGCTGTGTGAGCTTTTTCACAATCTGTCTAAATAACAATAATAATTCCGTGTCCAGAAACATCACCCAAGTTGTTGTTGTTTTGTAAAAATAAAAAAAATGCCAGGCAAAGGCAGGCCGCCACGCAGAGGCACTAGGGGCCGTGCTGCTATGATATCCTGTGGCCCTAGGAAATTGCCCAGTTTTCCAAAGGCACTTACCCTGAACTCCCAAAATGCTGAAGAGGTAGTTGACTGGCTTACACAGCACACCCCATCCTCTACTGTTTCTAACTTTGCCACAACATCCTCATCCTCCTCTGCTATGGGCACCCCACGTACCACTTCCTCCACCACCGCCGCCCCTTCTTCACTGGAGTCAGAGGAGTTATTTACTCATGAGTTTGTTGAACTGAGTGATGCGCAACCATTATTGCCAGAAGAAGATGAAGTAGATGCGGACGTTACACCAGATATCATAATTCAGGCAGGCAACACAACAGAGATGGACATAAGGTGTGATGAGGTCCCCGCTGCTGCTGTCTTCTGTGAGCTGTCAGAAGAAATTGATGCATCTGAGGAGAATGATGATGAGGAGAGTGATATTTTGTGGGTGCCCACAAGAAAAGAGCAAGAGGAGGATAGTTCAGATGGAGAGACGGAGAGTCAGAGAGGCAGGAGGAGATTAAGACTTAGAAGAAGCAGGGACAGCTCCCAGGGAACAGTAGGGCAACAACATGAATCGGCACCTGTGGTCAGCCAGCCAACGCACCCGCCAACTTCTACTGTTACTGCTAGAAAGCCCACATCAAAAGGCTCAGCAGTGTGGCATTTTTTTAATGTGTGTGCCTCTGACAAAAGCGCTGTAATTTGCAATGAGTGCAGTCAGAAACTGAGTCTTGGGAAGCCCAACACCCACTTAGGTACAACTGCTATGCGAAGGCACATGAACGCCAAACACAAAGCACTATGGGAGCAACACCTCAAAGGCAGCAGCCAAACGCTAAGCCACCCTCCTTCTGCTGCAGCATCTTACTGCTCTACCTCTGCTGTCCTTGACCCGTTTCAACCACCCTCCACTCCGCCTTCCAGTTCCTGCTCATCTGCCCCCAGCCAAGTTTCTGTGAGGGCCATGTTTGAGCGTAAGAAACCAATGCCTCCGAGTCATCCCCTTGCCCGGCGTCTGACAGCTGGATTGTCTGCACTCTTAGCCCGCCAGCTTTTACCATACCAGCTGGTGGACTCTGAGGCTTTCCACCAATTTGTAGCAATTGGGACACCGCAGTGGAAGGTACCCAGCCGCAATTTTTTTTCACAGAAGGGAATACCACACCTGTACCAGCATGTGCAGAGCCAAATCACTGCATCTCTGTCATTTAGTGTTGGGGCAAAGGTCCATATGACTACTGACACATGGTCCTCCAAGCATGGTCAGGGCAGGTATGTCACCTACACTGCCCACTGGGTGAACCTGGTGATGGCTGGGAAGCAGGGAATGCGTGGTTCAACAACAGTGGAGTTGGTGTCACCGCCACGGGTTGCATGCGGGTCTGCCACCACCTCTACTCCTCCTTTGCTCTCTAACTCGTCTTCTAAGTCGTCTTCTAACTTGGCTTCTTCCTCGGCTTCTTCCTCCTTTGCTGCTGTGTCCTCCTCCACACCTGTGCACCCCCAGCTCCACATAGGCTATTCGACGTGCCAGGTACGGCGTTGTCATGCTGTCTTGGGCATGACGTGCCTGGAAAGTAGAAACCATACCGGATCTGTACTCCTGTCATCTCTGCACTCACAGGCCGATCGGTGGCTGACCCCACACCAACTGAAAATTGGAAAAGTGGTGTGTGACAACGGAAGCAATCTGTTGGCAGCACTGAGACTGGGCAATTTAACACATGTACCCTGCATGGCACATGTTTTAAATTTGATAGTCCAACGGTTTGTCTCGAAGTACCCAGGATTGCAGGACATTCTCAGGCAGTCCAGGAAGGTGTCTGGCCATTTCAGACGTTCCTACACAGCCATGGCACGCCTTGCTGACATTCAGCGGCGGCACAACTTGTCAGTCAGGCGTTTAATTTGCGACAGCCAGACTCGCTGGAATTCCACCCTAATGATGTTTGAACGTCTGCTGCAACGTCTGCTGCAGAGCTGGGGATTTTTTTCCCCCGTTACTGGGTGCTTATGCGCGACGCCTGCAGGCTGATGCGCCCTTTTGACGAGGTCACAAATATGGTTAGTCGCACTGAAGGCACCATCAGCGACCTAATACCCTTTGCTTTTTTTCTTGAGCGTGCCGTGCGACGAGTGACAGATGACGCTGTAGACCAGCGTGACCAAGAGCCTGATTTCTGGGCGGAATCACCAGAACGTTCCCAGGCACCTGCTGCAACACAGGGAGAGGTGTCAGAAGCGGAGTCAGAGGAGGAAGGTGGCTTTGTGGAGGCAGAAGACCAACAGGAGCAGGCTTCCCAGGGGGCTTGTGGTCACCTTTTGTGGAGCCCTGGTCTTGTACGTGGCTGGGGGGAGGAGACGGTGGTGGATGAGGACGTAGTCCTTGATAACGAGGAAGGGGAGATGGATACCTCTGCATCCAACCTTGTGAGAATGGGGTCTTTCATGCTGTCATGCCTGTTGAAGGACCCCCGTATCAAGAGGCTTAAGGAGAAGGACCTGTACTGGGTGGCAACGCTACTAGACCCTCCTTACAAGCATAAAGTGGCAGAAATGTTACCAACGTACCACAAGTCCGAAAGGATGCTGCATTTCCAAACCAGCCTGCAAAACATGTTGTACAATTCTTTTAAGGGTGATGTCACTCCACATTCCAGGGGCAGAGGTGCCGGTAATCCTCCCACGAGCACACCTGCAAGGACAATGCACTTTGGCCACTCTGTAACGTCAGACATGCAAAGTTTTTTCAGTCCAAGGCAGCGCCAGGACCCTTCTGGATCCACCCTCAGAGAACGCCTCGACCGGCAGGTAGCGGACTACCTGGCATTAACTGCAGATATTGACACTCTGAGGAGCGATGAACCCCTGGACTACTGGGTGCGAAGGCTTGATCTGTGGCCAGAGCTGTCACAATTTGCCATAAATCTGTTGTCTTGCCCTGCCTCAAGTGTCCTCTCAGAAAGGACCTTTAGTGCAGCAGGAGGGATTGTAACTGAGAAGAGAACTCGCCTAGGTCACAAAAGTGTTGATTACCTGACCTTTATTAAAATGAATGAGGCATGGATCTCGGAGGGTTACTGCACGCCGGAAGACTTGTTCTGACTGCCCATGCAGCTGTCCTTCTCTGCACGCCGCTTGACACCACACACAGCTGTCCTTTAGCGTCCTCCTCCACCACCGTACAAACTAGGGTGCAAATCCTACTGGCTTAATTGTAAGCCAAACTTTTTGGACAGGTAAATCCTGAATTTTTCTCTCTTCTACTCTTCTGTGCTTGTCACCCTATCTGAGTTCTTTGAAAGGGTTTGGCTGGGGCATGGTTATGATACCATCTAGCTTTGATGTTTTTAATGTCTTCTGTGCTTGTTGTCACCCTATCTTAGTTCTTTGAAAGGGTTTGGCTGGGGCATGGTTATTATACCATCTAGCTTTGATGTTTTTAATGTCTTCTGTGCTTGTCACCTTATCTGAGTTCTTTGAAAGGGTTTGGCTGGGGCATGGTTATGATACCATCTAGCTTTGATGTTTGTAATGTCTTCTGTGCTTGTTGTCACCCTATCTTAGTTCTTTGAAAGGGTTTGGCTGGGGCATGGTTATTATACCATCTAGCTTTGATGTTTTTAATGTCTTCTGTGCTTGTTGTCACCCTATCTGAGTTCTTTGAAAGGGTTTGGCTGGGGCATGGTTATTATACCATCTAGCTTTGATGTTTTTAATGTCTTCTGTGCTTGTCACCCTATCTGAGTTCTTTGAAAGGGTTTGGCTGGGGCATGGTTATGATACCATCTAGCTTTGATGTTTTTAATGTCTTCTGTGCTTGTTGTCACCCTATCTTAGTTCTTTGAAAGGGTTTGGCTGGGGCATGGTTATTATACCATCTAGCTTTGATGTTTTTAATGTCTTCTGTGCTTGTTATCACCCTATCTGAGTTCTTTGAAAGGGTTTGGCTGGGGCATGGTTATTATACCATCTAGCTTTGATGTTTTTAATGTCTTCTGTGCTTGTCACCCTATCTGAGTTCTTTGAAAGGGTTTGGCTGGGGCATGGTTATGATACCATCTAGCTTTGATGTTTTTAATGTCTTCTGTGCTTGTTGTCACCCTATCTTAGTTCTTTGAAAGGGTTTGGCTGGGGCATGGTTATTATACCATCTAGCTTTGATGTTTTTAATGTCTTCTGTGCTTGTTGTCACCCTATCTGAGTTCTTTGAAAGGGTTTGGCTGGGGCATGGTTATTATACCATCTAGCTTTGATGTTTTTAATGTCTTCTGTGCTTGTCACCCTATCTGAGTTCTTTGAAAGGGTTTGGCTGGGGCATGGTTATGATACCATCTAGCTTTGATGTTTTTAATGTCTTCTGTGCTTGTTGTCACCCTATCTTAGTTCTTTGAAAGGGTTTGGCTGGGGCATGGTTATTATACCATCTAGCTTTGATGTTTTTAATGTCTTCTGTGCTTGTTGTCACCCTATCTGAGTTCTTTGAAAGGGTTTGGCTGGGGCATGGTTATTATACCATCTAGCTTTGATGTTTTTAATGTCTTCTGTGCTTGTCACCCTATCTGAGTTCTTTGAAAGGGTTTGGCTGGGGCATGGTTATGATACCATCTAGCTTTGATGTTTTTAATGTCTTCTGTGCTTGTTGTCACCCTATCTTAGTTCTTTGAAAGGGTTTGGCTGGGGCATGGTTATTATACCATCTAGCTTTGATGTTTTTAATGTCTTCTGTGCTTGTTGTCACCCTATCTGAGTTCTTTGAAAGGGTTTGGCTGGGGCATGGTTATTATACCATCTAGCTTTGATGTTTTTAATGTCTTCTGTGCTTGTCACCCTATCTGAGTTCTTTGAAAGGGTTTGGCTGGGGCATGGTTATTATACCATCTAGCTTTGATGTTTTTAATGTCTTCTGTGCTTGTTGTCACCCTATCTTAGTTCTTTGAAAGGGTTTGCCTGGGGCATGGTTATGATACCATCTATCTAAGATATTTTTTCTGTCTTCTGTGCTTGGTACGCTATCTTCGATTTTTTAAAGGTTCTGCCTCAGGATTGGTTATGATACCATCTATCTAACATATTTTTTCTGTCCTCTGTGCTTCAGTGGCTGCAACAAAAAAACCATAATTTTTTAGGAATGTACACATTCCTGATTTTTCAGGGTTCTGCAACGGCGGCAAAATCGTATCTTTTATGGTCACCACAGGTGATCGAAAAGGTAGGACAAACCTGGGCCCACACTGCAGAATCAGTGTTTTTTGGTTCACGTTACTGTACATTGAATTACCTCTGCCTGACCATGCACGTGCGCACAAGCACGGTGACTGCTAAACACACCACTACAGAAATATTCCCACCGACGGGACGAACGTCCTGGAGGTGACAAGCAACTAGTAAAAACTAATATTCGCACACTTGACAGTATCATTAAAGCTTTTTGCGTTTTTTTTCGTTGCAGTAAACGCGGCGTTTTGTCTTTGCGTGTGAACCGGCCGTAACCTTTACACGACTTGATTGGAATGTAGATGCCGGACTTTTTAAAGCAGTTTATTACATAAGTTTAGGAATGTAGTGTGTTTTCTCCCCTTAACAGCACAAAACGCAACGCTGTGTCAACAACGTATTTTTCAGAGAAATTTTTGCCCTTGATGCCCCTCCTGCATGCCACTGTCCAGGTCGTGGCACCCTTTAAACAACTTTAAAATCAGTTTTCTGGCCAGAGATGGCTTTTCTAGGTTTTAAAGTTCGCCTTCCCATTGAAGTCTATGGGGTTCGCAAAGTTCGCGAACGTTCGCACTTTCCGGCGAAAGTTCGCGAACGGGTTCGCGAACATTTTTTTTTAGGTTCGCTACATCCCTACTTGTGGGGACTCTGTGAGCCCGTTCCACCACAGTTGCGGTGAGAATGTATCTGCTCCTAGTAAGTCCTTGAGCCATTGTTCAGCAAAGGTTTCAGGGTTTGGCCCTTCACTTCTCTCAGGCAGGCCGACTACCCTTATATTGGACCTTCTCTGCCTGTTTTCCATGTCCTCCAGCTTATCGGTGGTCTGTTTAATTAACTTCTGTATTTGGGAAAGCTAGTGTGGGACAGGGGCTGTGCGGTCCTCTAGTGTGCTAATACGCTCCTCTAGGGCCCCAGTGCGTTCCCTTATAGCCTGCACATCTTGTTTAAGAAGAGAAATTTCAACTCTCACCTCTTCTATTTTCGTTGTCAGTGTGGCTGTTATGGAGGACTGGCAGGTAGCGATGGCTGCCAGGATGTCTTGTGTGGAGGTCGGTGGGTTTTCCTGGTTGTCTGCTATGTCGGCGGGTGCTGGTTGCTCTATATGTGGCGCAGGGCTGCTGGCGCCATCTTGGTGCGCTCTGCGCACATACTGGCCCAGCCTAGCCGCCATCTCTGGGCGCACCTTTTGTGTGCTTTTCCCCATTTCCACAGTCGCGGTGGTCTACAGAGCAGGGGGCACCTCGGAGGTACAATTTACTTAGAGTGGGGTGGGTAGGATGGGCCGCACAGGATTAGAGTCAGTGGAGCTGCTGTATAGTGCGACCTAACCGCTCGGCATCCAGCTCCGCCCCCTCGTTTGGATCATTGTTGAATGTTTTTTATGTGTCTGTAGTTTTGCTAATAGGGTATCTGCTTTATTTCCTTTCCCATGGAAGAGTCAGTTTGTGTTTCGGAGGGATTTTTCTGCTTTTTCTATTAAGATGTTTGATTAAGTGTTTTTGATTAATATACCTTGGCTCGTGGGCCGCCCATACTATTTCTTCTGAGACTTTGCCATTTTGGTTGTCTGAGAAGTATTGGGGAATGCTTTGAGTTACTTCCTAGACCACTGGGTTAAAATTTAATAGGTATTCATTCAATTTTCATTCTCCTCTGGGTTTGATGGTGTTTAGTAAAAAGGCAGACATCATTACTTCATGGTTCGACCAGGAGTATGGGATAACTTTGGTGTCAGATCACCAGTTCGACCAGGAGTATGGGATAACTTTTGGTGTCAGAGTTCTATCAGGGAGATAGAGGTTAAGATAAGATCGATTCTGCTATATGAGTCATGAGGAGTGGAGTAGAATGTGTAATCTTTGCTATCCTCCATGTGTCTAAAAGGTTGTTATGAGTTTGTCTAATTGGCGAAAGAATTCTGTTTGTTTTTCATTGGGTGCGTATATTGCTGTTAGGGTTATTTCTGTTTCTATGGATGAGGACACCTACCCCTTTGGTTTTTTTGTTTTTGGCTGAGGAAATAATTTTCTATCTAAATTTTTGTGCCAGTAGTTTAGTTCTTTCTGTTGGATCAGGTGGGTGCTGGAGGAAGCAGGAGGGTGCTGGGGGTGCCCTGGGGGAAGCAGGAGGATGCTTGGGGGCCCTGGGGGAAGCAGGAGGATGCTGGGGGTGCCCTGGGGGAAGCAGGAGGATACTGGGGGGAGCTGAAGGGTGCTTGCGGGGCCCTGGGGGAAGCAGGAAGATGCTGGGGGGAGCTGAAGGATTCTTTGGGGGGGCCCTGGGGGAAGCAGGCGGATGCTTTGGGTGCCCTGGGGGGAGCAGGAGGATACTGGGGGTGAGCGGGAGGATACTTGGGGGGGCCCTGGGAGCAGAAGGATGCTGGGGGGAGCTGGAGAGTGCTGGGGGGGACTTGAGGAAGCAGAAGGATGCTGGGGGGGCGGAGGATGGTTGAGGGGCCCGGGAGGAAGCAGGAGGATGCTGGGAGGGAGCCGGAGGGTGCTGGGGGGGAGCAAAAGGATGCGAGAGGAAGCAGTAAGGAAGTAGCAGGGAGTAAGCCATAGTTTGAGTAATTTGGGGGAGTACCAGCAATGTTTTAGGGGGCCCTGGGCTGGTTAGCAATGTTTTAGGGGGTACCTGCCCTGGCACCAATGCAAAACATAACCCCTGGCCACCAATGTTTTAGGGGGGCCCTGGCTACCAATTTTTTAGGTGGCCCTGGCTACCGATGTCTGTGTGTCCTTTGTATTGATGGGAGGGTTCACTGGGGGGGACCATTGGGGGCATGGGAGGAGGGGGGGGCCCTGAAAATTTTGTTGTAAGGGGCCCCGTGATTTCTGATGGTGGCCCTGTAGAAGTGCATACGTACAATGACATTTCTCGGTTTTTCCTCCTGGCCTGGTTTGGGCCTTAAGGGTCTGTGGGCTCTGTCCATCTCAAGTCTCTCTGGGGAATATCTGGTAGCAACTCTTGGAACACATCTGTTAATAGGGACTTTAGATCTGTGGCTGTCTCCAGAATGCCTCGTAGTCTGATGTTGTTCCTACGAGACTGGTTCTCAGCATCGTCTTGAGCATATTGGATCTGTTCCACTTGTGAGTAGAGTGCTGTTATGTCTTTATCTACCTGGTATGTGTAGTCGGTGATGTCGTCAAGGCGTTTCTCGAGGTCTCCGACTCTAGTTCCCAATGAAGTGATTTCTGTAGTTAGTTCTTAAGTGGTTTTTTGTGTGGTCAGCCTTTACCGTTTTCTCTATATTAGAAAACAGTAGTCGGAGGTCTTGTTTTGTGATAGGATCAGCGTCTTCACCTTCCATTTGTTCCCCGGGTTGGGCGCTATCTTGGTCTCTCTGACTCTGCTGAAAGATATAGCGAAGATCAGCTGACGCACATTTTTTTGGTTTTGGTGGCATTATTAGGGGCTGATTTACTAATCCACGAATTCGAATGGGAAAAATTCGGATTGGAAACGAACATTTTGCGACTTTTTCGTATTTTTTGCAATTTTTTCGTTGGCGTTACGACTTTATCGTAAATTGTCGCGACTTTTCCGTAGCTGTTACGACTTGCGCGAAAAGTCGCAAATTTTTCATAGCCGTTATGATTTGCTCGTACATTGTCGCGACTTTTTCGTATTGAGCGCTAGTAAACGGCGGGCAAAATTTTCAGACTTTGCATGATTTTGGAAGCCTCCCATAGGACTCAATGGCACTCTGCAGCTCCAACCGGGCCCAAGAGAAGTCACGATACTGAAGCTTGAATGAATCCGAAACTTTCGTACTTGGCGCGAAGGCTACAAAAAAGTCCCGACAATTCGCGCAAGGCGTAACGCTACGAAAAAGTCGCAACATTTTGCGAAACAGTCGTAACGGCTACGAAAAAGTCGCAACAATTTACGAAAAAATCGCAAAATACCGATCATTACGAAAAAAATGCATTCGGACGCCTTCGGATCGTTCGTGGATTAGTAAATCAGCCCCTTAGTGTCTTTGTTTCCACCAGTGTCGTTGGGACACGTTTCACGAGGATTCACTGCTGTGTGGTATGTTTAGAAGCTGATGGGCTCCCCTGTGTCTTGGAGCTTATTCACTTTGCCTCCATCTTTGTTTGCAGCTTGCTCCGCCCCCTTGGGTTCAAGTAGTTTTTAATGGATTGAAATAAATTTACATTTTTTTTTAACTTAACTATTATTTGTGCAAGAATATATATTTAAAGGCTCAAAACAGGTACACAATCCCTTAATGATTTCTTGTTAATTATTAGCAAAGCAAATAAATTGCTGAATGGCTTAGCACTGGTGGGCATTGACCAGAATGGTAGAAACTTTATTTGGATCCATTTCAAAACCACAGTAAAAATTATGTAGCCCAAGAAGCATTTTTCCAGCTGCTTTTGAGTTGAGAAAGAACTTATATTACATGGAGAAAATGTATTTTCAAGTCTTAAAAAGTTAAAAATAGAAAAGATTTAATGTCAAGGTAGATGACCACAAAACAGGGCTGCCATCAGAAATCCTGGGGCTCTGTACAATAGGGAGCCTAGTGGTTAAAAAACAAAACACACATTGGTGGCCAGGGGCCATAATAGTTCCAGGTTCTCCACCGAAAAAGAAACCTATTTAATTTTTTTATTTACATTTTTATTTGTTGAGAATTACTTGAGATTTTACTTGAGTACAAGTAAAAGACAGAATTATAAAAAAAAGGATCACACAAAATACCATTGGATTATTAAACAATAACTGTATCTATAACCGAGTTTAGTGAAAAAGAAACCTATTACTAATATTCTTTATAAAAAAATTCCAGACTGTTTTTATAAAAAATGCAGTCCCTTGCCTGTGCTTACCCCCTTCACCCAACTAATTCTGATTACTGATTGTACACATCTCTGGATGCCGCTGGCTGCATTCAACACCATCATCACTACCCTAGTTCTGAATGGCAGGAAAGCAGCGTACAGAGTTGTTTCTGACCGAGGTTAGCTTTAATGATAAGCAAAGGCATGAAACAACTCTGTGCGAGGCAGTGCCGACAGGTTCACCGTAGTCCCGCCAGCAGCAACCTAAATATTTGGGCAATGATTAACCGAAGCTAGTTGAATGAAGGGGGAAATTGCATAAAATATATATATATATATAAGGGATAATAAGATATATAAATATATATATAAATATATAAATAAATACATCAATGTTTTTCTCTAAAAATTTTTCTAATGGGGCTGTTGACATGAAATTTACACCGGATGTCGGTAACAATCCAAATAATCCACAAATACAAAGAAATCAAAACAAGTCTTTAAATTAATTCAAATGTAATTAAGTGGAATGACACAGGGAATAAGTATTGAACACGTGAAGAGAAGGAGGTGCAAAAAGACATGGAAAGCCAAGAAACCTGTTGAAATCTGTCAGTATTTAGAAAGCAACCCTGCCCCCTATCAGTGCACATTAATATCAGCTGGTTTAGTTCTAATTGATGGCCTATAAAAAGGTTTCTCATTACCACGGTATCACACAAGAAGCATCTCATGATGGGTAAAAGCAAAGCTTTTCCAAGACCGTTGCAACCCTATGGCTGATGTCAGACATGGCGTATTCTCGGCAAGCCGAACAAACGCTTGCCAAGAATACACTCCACTACTGTAAATCGCATTTACAGTAGCGGGGTGTATTCTCGGCAAGCGTTTTTCAGCTACTAGAAAAAACGTCTTCAATGTTAACAACCATAGCGGAATTTCTTCAAGAGGCTCAAAAGACTTAGCAGAGAGAAACTCCAAAACTAGTGGAAGATCCCATGTCGGCTGAACAGGCTTGACAGGAGGTCGAATTCTGAGGACTGCCTTGAAGAATCTTTCTATCAAAGGATCTCTGGACCATCTTACCTCCAGAATAGCTGACAAGGCAGACACTTGACCCTTCAGGGTGCTTAAACTTAAACCCTTCTGAAGTCCCTCCTGAAGGAACTCTAAAATGTCCACCACAGAAGGAGATAAAGGATTAATAAGGCTTTCGGATGCCCAGGAACAAAAACCTCTCCAAACCTTATGGTATTTCGACATGGTGTTATTCCCTCTAGCTGAATCTGAACATCCATATTTCTTCAGGATCCACCTCTCAGCCTCCAGGCCGCTAGCTAGAGGCTCACTGGATTCGGATGCCTCCATCTGCCATGAAGAAGAAGGTCCCTGACATTTGGAAGTGGCAAAGGATCCGCCACCAGCAAACGCCTCAGGAACGGATACCAAGGTCTCCTCGGCCAATCTGGGAGAACGGCGATGACCTTCATCCTGGTCACTAGGATTTTCCACAGAACTCTCAGGATAATCGGGACTGGAGGAAAGATATACGCGAATAGGCCCGCCCAATCCTGAGAGAAGGCATCCACCGCTGCTGCACCCGGACAGGGGGCTCTGGAGAAGAAGATCGGAAGTTTGCAGTTCAGATCTGTTGCCATCAGGTCCACCTGTGGGCAGCCCCAAACAGACACTAGCCAGCTGAATATCTTCTGGTCCAACTCCCACTCCCCATTGGGTAGAAGATATCTGCTCAGATAGTCTGCTTCTATATTCTGAGCTCCCGGGATATGGTGAGCAGTCAGGTCTAAAAGGTGATTCTGTGCCCATTCCATAATTGGGGCTGTTTCCCTGAATAAGGTCTTGCTCCTTGTTCCCCCTTGGCCTCTGATATATGCTACAGTCGCAGCATTGTCCATTCTGACTCACAGCAGAACCCAGAAGGACCTCCCTGAAGGACAGGAGTGCTTGGAAAATCGCTCTGAGCTCCAGAACATTGGAAGGAGTCTCTGACAGATCTTCTGACCAACTTCCCTGAGCATAGAGATCTAGGAGATGAGCTCCCCAGCCTGTACCCAGGCATCTGTGAACACCTCTATCCAAGGCGGCTCCTCTAGGGGAAAGCCCCTCCGAAGATTGCTGGATACTTTCCACCATTCTAGATGCTTCCTGCAATCCCTGGTAATTTGGATATTCTGTGACCAATTCTGAGCCACTGAGTTCCACTGCCTCAGGAAGGATAGTTGAATAGGTCTCATCCTCCGTTTGGCCCATGTTAGGAGGCCCAAAAGACTCATAAATTTCTTGTCCAGTGTGGATTGAATTTTCTGAAACTGAGAGACCTTGTGAGCAATATGATGGATTTTCTGTAATGGGAGCGAAACCAAGCCTAGAAGAGTGTCGATCTGGGCTCTGAGGTATATAATTCTCTGCGAAGGAGAGACCTGACTTTTGCCATATTTATAATCCAACAAAATCTTTCCAACATCTCCTTGGTTCTCTCGAGGTTGGCTTGCAATGTCATCGGATCTCTCGCTACCAAGAGTAAATCGTCCAAGTAATGATAAATTTCTATGTTCTCCCGTCTTAGTTTGGCTATCAAAACAACAAGAACTTTGGTAAAAGTTCTAGGCGAGGAGGTGAGGCCGAAAAGAAGACAACGAAATTGGTAGTGTTGATTTTGAAGCGAGAAACGTAGAAACTTTTGATGCTGCAAGGCTATGGGAATGTGAAAATAAGCATCTTTTAAGTCTAGTGACGCTAGCCAGTCTCCTGGACGAATAACCGCCTTTATGGTGGATATAGTCTCCATTTTGAAAGTTTGCTGCTTCAAAAATGTGTTTATCTTCCTGAGGTCCAGAATGGGATGTAGGTCGCCTGTAGCTTTTGTAACAAGGAAAAGAGAAGAATAAAAACCTCTTCCTTCCTCCTGAGATGGCACTATAGAAACTGCTTGTTTTAACAGGAGTTGTTGAACATACTGAAAAAGAACTTGTCTTTTTCCTGAATCTCGAGGTATGGTAGTGGAAACGAAATGGTCTATAGTAGGTTTTTGCCGAAACTCTAAACGGTAGTCCCTTTGGATTGTTGCGACAACCCAGGAATCGTGAATCTCTTTTGCCCAATCCTCTCGAAAGGAAAACAATCTCGCTCCTACTGGAGGATGGACGGAGTGACTGTCATTGAGGTTTAGGAGAGGGTTTGGGAGATCTAGGCACTTTAACTCTAGGCTTAAAGGAGCTTTGTCCTGAACGGCAGGTAGAGGTTCTGTACTCTCTTCCGAATCTGAAAGTTCTCGGTTCATCTCTTCTTCTGGAGGTGGCATCTCCCCCCGTCTTCTGGAATTGTCACAAAATCGTTTTGCCTGAGGAAGGAAAGTACTTTTTCCCCCAGAAGACTTGGAAATATGTCATATAATGCCTTCCCAAACAATATTTTGCCTTCATAAGTAATCTTACAGAGAGAATTCTAGGAGGCTGTATCGGTGAACCAGGATCTCAGCCAAAGGGCTCAACGGGCCGCGACTCCAAAGGACATAGAATGAGCAGATAGTTGAACAAGGTCTAAGGAGGCTTGGAGATAAAAATTTGATGCTAACTTGAAGTCCTCCAATCCCTCTAGGATTTCTTCTCTAGACACTCTATCCTTAATGGCTTGTTCCAGGTTTTCTGCCCATTAAGAAAGAGCCTTAGTAATTGAAACCAAAGCAACCGCAGGCTTACAGGCTGCACCAGATGACATATAACATTTTTTCAACTCTGTCTCTATGCGGCGATCCATAGGATGCTTCAAAGCCGAGACGTCGTCTATTGGCAGAGCTGTCTTCTTAGACAGCCTGGCTACTGGAGCATCCACTGAAGGGGGGGTATTCCAGATCTCCTGCATATCATCTGAGAAGGGATATAACTTCTCTACACTGGAATCCTCTTAGAGACCTTGGTCCACTCCTCCCGGACCAAATCTTGCACCTCCTTGTGAATAGGAAACACTGTTTTCTTCTTTTTAGAAAAGAGAATAGAAGTGGTTGGTTGCTCAGTATCCTCCACATTAAGGGTGCGCTTAATAGCTCTAATCAGAAAATGTAGATGCTTCTGATCAAACACTGAGACTTCCTCCCCTGTCTCCTCATCATCAGATGAAGAAAGATCTTCTGAAGAAATCTCCTGAATAGAGGATTCTTTATTAGAAACTGACAAACCTGCAGTGGAAAGTACTGTCTCTTTAAGAGTTTGCGATCCTGCAATCTTAATCCAAAGCATCAAGGACTGCTGGTCTGGAAATGCAACAGAGGTAGATGGAGTAGCTGACTCCTGCAGGGGTTCCTTAGAGGTAGAGGCATCCAGCTCTTTAGACAGGTACTCAGTTAAACAATCCCCACAGATTCTTTTATCTTTCATAGCTGGCTTATGGCAAGCCTTACAGCGCTTCTCTGTCTCCAATCTATCCTTCTTCCTGCCGGGTTCTTTAGAAGGGGCAGACACACTAAAATAGCATATAAGAGATAACCTAAAGTCAGCAAAGGAAGCGCTTGAAAAATTCTTAAGGTGCTGTGCTGTGCTGTGCCCAGGCTGAGAAAGAGAAAAAGACTGTGGTGAATTGAAAGGGGGTGGGCTTTATAGCCATTGAAAATTAACTGTTGCCTCTGTCCAGGCTGGGAACAGCAGGGGAATACCCATCAGTTTTTCATGTTGACCCTATATTAATCATTTAATTTATGCACTTATTTGTTTTGATTTCATTGTATTTGTGGATTACTTGGGTTGTTACCAACATCGGGTGTAAATTTCATGTCAATAGCCCCATTAGAAATATATTTACTGCTTATTTTCCCTGCTGTATGTATATATATATATTAGAAATAGTTTTCTTTTTTTATTAGAGAACCTGGGGCTCTTCATTTATTACTTTACTTCCCCTTAACAGAATGTGCTGCAACTCCCACTCTTATCACTTAAGGAAGTGATCCCCAACCAGTGGCTCGTGAGCAACATATTGCTTACCAACCCCTTGGATGTTGCTCTCAGTGCCCCCAAACCAGGTAGTTAATTTTGAATTCCTGACTTGGTGGCAAGTTTTAGTTGAGTAAAAATAAGATTTAGTACCAAATAAAGCTTCCTGTAAGCCGATAGTGTGCATAGAGGCTACCTAATAGCCAAGCTTAGTCCTTATTTGGCACCCCCATTAACTTTTATAATGCATGTGTTGCTCTTCAAGTCTTTTTACATTTGACTGTGGCTCACGAGAAAGAAAGGTTGGTTATCCCTGACTTAAGGGGTGGGGAGCTGCAGTGCTGCACTTTAGCTGGGTCCCCTTGCTGTCATCGAGCTGCAGACTTGAGTAGGGAGGGCAGGTCAGGTGCCTGTATGTTCTTTTCCCCTACACGGCTTTCTGTACTATACATAAATCAGAAAAATGTGGTGCAACTGTGGTAATGAATAAAGAAATGTACACGAATAAAGCATATAGGCAGTTGGAAATACCAGGCCATTATGAAGAAATATATTTAGTAATATATATATATATATATATATACACAACCCGGATTTGGAGTGCGGTGCTGTCGTGTGGACTGTTTTATATATATATATAATATCACTAGTGCTATTAAAAAAGAAATTGAGCTGTTGGTTACCAAGGCTTTTGAGAAAGGAATTATACCAACTCATGCAAAAGAATTTCTTTGTAATGAACACCCACATACCCCAGTGCTCTACCTATTACCTAAAATGTATAAGTCATTTGGTGAATTCTCAAGGTAGAGCAATTTTGTTGGGGATAGAACCACTTTCTTAACTGGTTTATGGCTTTTTGCAACCACAGGTTAATGATATGAAAACCTATTGAAAGATACCATTGATCGCTTGTGAAGGCTTAAAGAATTTGGAAGGTTAAGTTTCACTGTAATACTTTGAGTCTTTACACCTCTATCTGGCAGGAGGAAAGGATTTGCTATACAAGAGACTGACACACCACACCAGCGGCTCTTTTTTTTTTGTCTAAACCTTGTTTTAGAGTAAAACTTTTCTTAAGTTTTCAGGAGCATTTTACTGGCAGAGACAAGGGACATCTATTGGGTGCAACTGTCACTCCTTCATTTGCAAATATTTTTGTTCACGAACTTGAAAAACAGGTCTTTTAAACTGACCCTTATACTGTATGCATCATATAGTTGTACACTATAGGTTTCTGGATATTAGTACTATGGGAAGGCTCTATGGCACATTTTAATTATATAATACAATCTGCTAATGAAGCACACCCAACTATTAAATTTACTACTGAAGTTGGAATGCATAACATCAATTTTTAAGATGTGGTAATAAGACTGAAGGATGGGCACAATAGCACTAGTCTGTATAGGAAAAATACTGTTAAAGAACAATGTCAAGCATGCCTCTAGTTTCCATGTGCTTAATTTAATTAAAGCTATACCGAAACGCCAATTTATCACGGCTCATAGGATTTCCTGAGGAAGAGGATTATGCAGACAGATAAAACATTAAAAAAAAATAAAAATATAGCTATTCATCAAATGGGGGTATAAGCTCAGAGAGATTGAGAAATGTGCCAAGGATGTGGGTGAAATGGTAAGCGAAGAGTTGACATACGAGGTAAAGAATGATCGCAAGTGTTACCTTTTGTAAGCCAATACAGCAATCACAGCAAAGAAACTAAGAACATTTTAGACAGATATTGGTCAGTATTATTATAAAATAAGGATCAAACCACTGTTGTTTGTAATAGTAAAGGTAGGAGTCTTCATGGCACACTCTTACAATCACAGATTCATTCTTAAAAAGGTGCTCAAGGGATCCTAAGTATGGTCTTTTGCATGTTCAAATTGTATTTGCTGTTCCTTGATTATTAAAGGGAAAGTCATACAGCGCCCTACCCTAGGCACCCCAGTAAGAATCAAGCATTTTGCTACATAACATGTAAATTACCTACGTAAATGTCCATGTGGCATGGCCTATGCAGGCCGAACAGCAAGGGCCATTAAAAAATGTATTAAACACAGAACAGAGGCAATATACCAAACTATAAACGGGACAGCCAAGGACGCCACAGTGTCACAACTATCTTGAGGTGATATGAAATGACTGCTGCAAAGGGAAGCTTTTTGGATTAAGACACATAATACACTACAGCCTAAAGGTTTGAATGATAGCTGGAGTTTAAAATGTTTCCTCTAATAATGTATGCATGAATAAGTTTATGTATAACGTGCTACAAGAATATGCAGCACTGTACAATCTAACAATGTACAACGGTACACACAGGGAAGATGTTATAATATATACAATGAATAAGTAGAAAATGCCATGTGAGGTCCCTACCCCCTAGAGCTTACAATCTGTGGATAAGTTGTTTATTTCACTGAATACTTTGTTGATTTAAAATACAGGCACAACCTGAATGGTAAAAGTGCACAATGGTTGGCCCTTAAGTGCAGGACTAAATTTCAATAATAAAACCTAAAATAATTCCAATAATGCTTATCTATGTTACTGATATATTGTTACCCATGTAAGAAAATTTGAACTGTCTGCATTGTATTACATTAGTTTCAGATTGGCTAACGGTAAGATATTTTGGGCATTCCCACAGCGCTGCGTACATAAGTAGCGCTTTATAAATAAAGCTATACATACATACCCGTTCTGTTTAACTCATGCTTTTGTTACCAGGTGTCTGTGGTAGGCCTAGAAGCGGGCAGCTTCCTTGTTATATATTGCTTTGTAAAATTTGTGGACTTAATATGGAGATACACTTACATGAAAATGTATGGACTCACAGTGACATCATAAACTTAATTACACTAACACACCCAGTGGGTGTTTGGTTACTTTCTTGTGCACCTATAAAGCTTTGATCTTTGTTACCTGTGATTACACTTGATAAAGGGCATATTGGCTGAAACATTGTTCTTTCCGAACATACAGTGCAAGATGTTGCTGCAGCCAACGTGTCAGCCACATGTAGGAAGTGTCATGTACCTATATTCTGCATATTTGTGTAAACCTAGGCATATTGGACATCAAACTGTTCAGAATACAACAAAGTTTCCAGGCAACTACTGTTGGCATACTTGCTAAGCGATTTCAATTTTATGGAGGATGCTCTTGGGGTACTTAAAAATGCAACACTTACATAAAGGAATACAGGCATGATTTTTATTTCTAAATTACACCTTTTACACAGCAAATAATTCAGTAGGCAGCCAATGCTTCATATACTTATTTTTTTCAGCTTTCCTTATCTACCTTTGAAGAAACAAACCACTACCTTCCTGAAGTGAAATTGGTTCCATTTTTTTAGTGCCAGAAACAAAATATACCTATTTTCTAATACAAATAAACAAAACAAAAAGTTTGTTCAAATATTTACCCATTCATTGAACTCATGTTGAAAAAGGATGTATACTGTCCCTTTAATGCAAAAAGAGAATAGATATGCTTTTATTCAGCTTGGGGTACCAAAAATTTTGCAGATTAGTTGCCCGTGGTTGCCCATGACTGCTACCACGGGCAACTAATCTCTCTGAAATGCCTTTCCAACAACAAAAGGAATAGCTTGTGGATTCTGAAAGAATGTCCTATAAAATATGAGAAATGGCAACAAGACCACAAATTTATTTTTTGTTTTTATTTTGCCCCATGGCAGGAGTTCACAATGCAAAGCTTAAGGCGGTATCAAAGAATACTACAGAGCAGTTAAGTGAGCCAAACATATTCCAGCTTTATTTAAGATCCACCCCCCCCCCCCCCCCCCAAACATCATTGCAAATCAGGCAGGACAAGGTACAACATAGTAAAACAACTTCATAACTCATTAGTCTGTAAGTCACTAAAAGAATTCATAAAACCGTTTTGAATTAGGGTTGGCTCTTCACAGTTGAAGTACCCCCAAAATAGAAAAAAATAAAAATTCAGCCACACCCTTTTTGATAGCTTAGAACTTGGTAAAAACTGTTTCCCCCTCTTTCTGCCCAGAGACTGTAATCTCAGGAAAAATGGGCTGTAATAGCTGCCGATCTTATTTAGAAGCAAAAAAAAAAATTCAGATAAGATGCCAAAACAGGAGGTGAGAAAGCAGCTATTACTCCAGGTGGTTAAGAGACCATTTACATTTCCACTATCTCCCCCCTCTCCAAATTACACAAAAGCATTATATGCCAACATAGCTTAAAAATAAAAAGTAAAACAAATTCTGCATTGTTATAAAACTTGATAAAAAATAGTATTTCAAACTGTACAGTCACCAGAAGTACACAGTTATCAAAAATTCACGCTTCACTTTGTATCCCCAGTTGCCTCTGCCTTTTGTGCCTGTAAAAAAAAAAACCAAAAAGTTAATAAGTTGTTTGAGGAGGTTGAAGTAACATCCTACACAGTTCTAGATAGACGCACCTGATCTGATTTGGCATCTCCATTCTCAGCTGCATTACTGCTATCTTTACCAGAGTCTGCCTTCCCTTTCTTGCCTTTGGGTGCCTTTTCAGCTTTCTACAGATTAAGACAAAAAAGAGAAGGTCACTAAATACATGAAGCCATAAAAAGTGCACAACATGTACACAAAAAAATAAATAAAATGGTTAGGTGTATCAAGGAACCATAGAATATTTTAAAAAGTTGGATGAAAAACTTTACTGTCCTATTTAGCAACTACACTGATGTCACAGCATTCACCCCTAAAAGCTTCAACACATTAAAAGGCCATATTATAGCTACAAGAGCTAAAAAAACTGCAACTTTCCCATTATTAAAGGATGCACTTAAACCAGTTTTGGTATTTTACCAATTACAAAACCAAAATGATATTTTTATGCTCAACAAAAATTAGCTAAAGTCAAATATTCTCAAAAATATGGGGGTAAATTAAAGCATGTCTTTTACATCCAAGTAAGAAAAGAGAAAATTGGCAAGCTGCCAGTAACAAGGTAAAATAAAATTTAAGGGTGGGCATGAAAATTGCAAGACTAATTATCTGTATCATCTTAAATGGTGCAGCAAAAAAAAAAAAAAAAAAAAAGCCTTCATTTAAATAAGCTTTTCGGTCTTTGATTTTATGATAGTCCCCCTTTAAAATAACTTCATAGTGTAATCACTACAAATTGCATTCTCATGGCAACCCTGTCATACTGTGATGTCCGTTTAAGGGTACTAAAGCACAGGGCTAATATTTTTGTCACCCCACATTTCTAACACTGTTCAAAATAGTCACTTATATGTACCGGGTCAATTGCAAAATTTTGCCACCTGTACGTTTTTCAGTGACAGTTATCACCGTCACTGAAAAATGCCAAACACTTGCATATGTACACCCAAGGAGGGGTAATTTGAATTGCTGGCTAGGCAATCCTCATTCATAAACACCGTATTTATTATTTCTGAGCAATAATAATGGGTCCTTATTAACTCTTATCTGACCCATTATTATTGTTCAGAAATGTTCACTATAGTGTTTATGAGTGAGGATCGCCTAGACAACAATTGCACATGTACACCTAAGGAGATGTTATTTACAAGTGTTTGGCTACCACTGAAAAAGGTACAGGTGGTAAAATGTTTGCAATTCGCCCAATACATATAGGCAACTTGGTTTTAACTGATAAGTCATTGAAGCTTTACAATGCATTACAAATAAATATTCACTAGACAAGAATATGCTATAGACTTCCCAACCTTTGGAGGAACAGCAGCCTTCTTGGGTTTGGGCTCTGGTTTCGGTGGGGCAGGCTTCTGCAAAATTAAAGACAATATTATAGTAAAGCCTGGTGCCTGGTGATGAGGCGGCAAAGAGGGCCAGGGGAGAACACTGGGTGTTAGGAAATAGAATACTTACAGCCGATAACCGGGCAGATCGCCTCTGTGGCTGCAAGACAAGATCAGAAGTATTAGCTCATGCAACATATTTTTCTGTCAATTAACAAACAAATAAAAAAAACTCTTGTATCACCTCGTCCTTAGCCTTTGACTTCTCGACCTTGGAGTCTCCATCAGCCTAAAAAGAAAAAAAAGGGACAAATTCTTAGATTTATAAGCCACCAATAAAAAAAAAAAAAAAACAATACCTATACCCAAATAATGAGACTTTTTTTTTTTTAATATATCATCCTAAAATAAAATGCAAGAGCAACAAACTAAAATGGTGCTTTGCTGTGTACCTTGCAGTAAAATTGACTAAAATATATAATATGAACACACATTCCAACCTGTTGCAAATTAAGTACATTTGAACCCACCTAGATCTTCTGTGACCTGATAAAATATATTAGTAGCTCTTATATAAACTCCTTCATAATGTCCAGTATGCTTATTTTTTACAGCATAAAGGAGAGCCATTATACTAAAAAAACCCAAAGGCTTTATGTGAACCAGTGTTGAATGTAAAGGGAAGAAAATAGGATGTGTGCAGATCATATAAATGACATGATCATGATGTATGGTAACCAAAAAAAGTCCTACAGAAGGCAAACGCAGGCCACTACCAGTAAAAAGATTTTAAAAAATGTATGACTAACAAGACGTCCTGTACATGGATTTCAAGTTATGCACCAGTGCCTTAGAGGATAAATACATTAACAGTCTTGATTCACTTTGCATTATAGGGCTACTTAAATGACAGGTATGGGAATTTATCCAAAAGCTCCAGATTATGGGCAAAACCATAATTTCAAGCAAATCTTTACGACGTACCAATTGTGTTCAATAAAACAGTTCGTTGTGCCCATGTATATGGGGCTGATTTCATGGTTACATGTGACCGCACGCCTATACAACACATAATGGAGCCAAGTGACGTCGGCACAGAAGGGAAATGAACCTGTGAGTAGTTTATTTGCACACGACACTGAAAGGTGGGCGATGGGAACCACAAAACCACCTCTACATTGTTGCCATGATTTTTAATGTATTGGCTACTCGGACCTGCAAGAAGATGAATGGCAGACGAGTACAAAATGTGCTCTATAAACCTCTATCGCTGCATTTGTCTCTGCGTATGTACCAAATGACATTCCTTTCATGGTAACAGACGCGAGCTTTTAGTGAACTGTAAAATAGGAAGAGGGTGTTGGGGGAGGAACAAGAGCCAGCCCATTGCTGAATGAGCAGAGGCACACAGTAAGGGGTGTTATTTCTGTACCTAAAGGTCCCGCCCACAATGCGGGTTCGCGCCCTTGTTTTGGCGGTAGACCCGCCTCCCTCAATCCCGGACTTTCCCGCGCTTTACAGTTTAAATAATCCGCTTTATTAACGCAGACTTGTATTACTTGCACAACAGGCCTATGCAAATGTTGTGAAATTAAGGAAAATATATTTAGCCAGACTGCTTTTTTCTCATCGCCAAAATTCACCGCCCCTATTCTTGCCGCCATAATGGTGTCGGCTTCTTTACCCTCTTCTGCTTCCCTAATAAAAGCATCTCGAACAACCTGTAATTGTAAACGCAAGACAGCTGATTCTTCTTACCTTTCTCTTGGGCATTGTTGCTTGCCTGTGTTTGGACGGATTAATAACCTTTAAACCGCGCTTTCAAAGCAAATGAAGCCAAACCCGGCTCCGCTCGCTCTTTTTATACCCGGTCCGGAATACGACCGGTCAGATCCGGATCTCGATCTAAACCAACGTTCATTGGCTGCTGGCTTGCACGTGACGCTGCAATTCTGGGCGGGAAGAGCTCATAGTTTGGAGGCGCGCGGGGCGGTTAAAAAAAAAAAAGTCTGCGCGCACTTGGACGGGAGGGAAACGGATGCGCGCACCTGAATGAGAGCGAAAGGGCGCGCATCAACGACATGTAGTCATTGGCATTGACTGTGAAAGGAATTTTTATAACTAAGTTGTAGAGCACTGCAGAAATGGCTTAGACTAAGTTAGCCTAATGTCACATTCATTTATTTACTAAATAAATAAAAATACATACATTTACTGTTTGTAACATAAAGAAAGGAGCTACCTTTAATACACGCATTTCGGGAGCTTTAAAATGTCAAGTCACTCTTTTAAAACTCAACATCCTGCAGTGTTCCTCTGAAAATACGAATGGTGTCTAACACAGACAGCCTTGAATCGTCTTTTATAAAAACGCTTACCCGCGCTAGTGTGCAGGTAATCGCTTCAAGGATTGGAAATGGTAACTACGATGTCAGGATACATACGAAGAGTATAAATACGTTTATGGGGCGTGGATAAACACTGAAAAACATTTCACTAATAAAGGGTTGGATTTCTTATACGGCAGGGTTTTTGAGAGATGTATATATTTATACATTGGTAAAAGCACGTAGTGCTGTACATTGTTACTAAGTGCAACATTGCCTGAGGGATGGGAGGGCAAACACACAGTGCTTACACACAGGCGGGTGCTAAGCTCACTTTATTTCAGTTTTTGGATAAAACCAGCAATGGCAACATATAATAGAAGACGTTTCTGAGGTACATAAAAGCAGGACGTGTTGCACTTCAGAGCTTCCAATTTTCAGAAAGCAACCCCACACATTTGACTGACAAAGCTTTGACTGCCTCACCATTCATTCTTTTAAACATTTCAACGGATTTTTTTTTTTTTGTTTAAAGTTACAGCAGCACATTCAGAGATGTAAAAGGCTCAGCTACTATGGATTGATTCACATTTTTTAAAACAGCAAAAGCTTAGCATTATGCTCATTAATAATCTCATTACAAGAAGGGGTTGTCAACAAACGTGGATAAAATATACTAGCCTTTTTTCTCCTTTTTAACCTATTCATAACATTGCAACAAAGCATTTTTACCAAACAGATGGTAATCCTAATTGCCTTTAAACTAAGATATTGTTATAGCCAACTAAAGCTGGCCATACACGTGGCGATCTGACGATGGTCGCACGAAACATCGGCAGATCCGCCACACACCATTCAGGGCTGAATCGGCAGGTAAGGAGGTAGAAACAATAGGATTTCTACCTCCTTCTGCCGATTCAGCGCTGAAGGGAGATTTTGGTCAGGCGCCTTCTATGGCGCCCGATCAAAACTTTCAAACTGGTCCGATCGGCGAGTCGACCGATATCAGCAGCTTTCTGCGATATCGGTGACTCGCCGACATACCATACACGCACCAAATATCGAACGAAACGAGGCATAACAATTTAGCCAGTTATCACATGAAAAACAAAAACTAAACAATATCAGCTATAGGGACACCTGTAACAAAATATTTGGTACTTAGCTGCATACTTTGAGAGGAGGCAAGTCAGAAGACATTAAGGGCATATTTATTCTAGTGTGTAAGCCAACATCTACAGTGATGTTGCCCATAGCAACCAGTCAATTAGCTTTGGACGGTCACCTACGAGTTAGAAAACAAAAGCAAAGACATGATTGGTTGCTATGGGCATCATCACCAGTGGTGTTGGCTTATACACTATAATTATGGCCCTAAATATTTCCATGGTACTATGAAAGGCAGCACATTACTGTGTTTGATCAACAAGTAAATGCAGGGCTTCTGACAAAAATTAGGGCAATGCACAACTGGGCACACAAGTTCCAAGTTTCATATACATTAAAATGTAATGATATGCACCCCGGGCTGAAAAAGGGGGCATTGTCCCATTTTGCATACCTTTATAGTTGCATACAAATCAAGTAAGCATACATTTTCATGTGGATGTTTAGATTTGAATTTCACTGAAAAATATCTTTTCATTTATAAATCATCTCTATGGGTTGCAAGAAATATTACACAATTTATGTTACAGTGAAATTGCTAAACATTATATGAGTTATGCAAGGGCTTTAGACCATACTACCTGACCAAGAAAACTCTAGTCTGACAAGTTAAATTGTCACGCTACAATGCATTCTTGCTGGCAGTACAAGGTAATTATGACGGCATAGACCACTCAACAAACAGAAGGCAAAGTTGTTTTTGGGCCTCTACATGCCCTAAGGCTATACCATATGGTGTGTTTTCTCATCCAGTGTATAACCACTCCAATTTGCTTTATGGTTTGTCTGCACTCACACTGCATTGGCCTGCACTTGTATGCAGGCTGAAAAAATACCCAGAGTGTCAATAGCCTAAAGTTATTAGGGATCAGACCTCTGGTGTGGCAGGTTGGATTCAAGCTGCTGCAACTGAAACCCATAATAAATCAACTATTCATAGTAGACTTTCTTGATTTAAGGCGTGTTTGAATTACTTTGTTGGTTTAGCCCTGTGCCTCTTGGCTCTGCCGCTCAACCTCCATGCCATAAGGGCCTGAAGACCCGAGTCCAGCTGAATGAAGGGGCCCTTGAACCAGCAACCGACCCTTCTTTGAGAGTGGCTCAGAAGACGTTTCTTCTGAGCCACTCTCAAAATCAGAGGTAAAGGAGGGAAGATCTGGTTCTTTTGAGAAGAAACAATGGCACTTCGATTTACTGAAGGTCACCATCAAGTTCATATCTGGCTTCCCAAGTGCTGAACAATTTTCCTGATGATTCGTGAATGCAGTACCCATTCACATCTTTCCTCTCTCCTGCTTAGGAGAGAAGAGAAAAAACAGAAGACCTTCTTGCCAGTCCGAAGTCATCCCCAGGTAAACAATCTACCTGCGTTGAGACTAAATACAGGTTATGGCCTGATCTTGGTAATGGATCGCTTGACCCTTGGAGGATGTTAAGACAATGAGACTGTCAAGATAATGTACAAGATAATTTATTGACAGCGCCAACTAACTCCATCTGAAAATACTGAATGTTGAGGCATCTGGTCACCCAGCTGGAGCCTGGGTGCCACCACTTTCAGGGGCAGGAACTAGGTGCTTTTCCTCTTGACTGAGAAAAATATCTAGACCTACCCCCTCTCCATGCTGTCTTAGAGCTTTTGGCCTTGTTATAAAAGTAATGAAACTCTGAAGTGTTGGATCTAAAATTGACTGAAGCCTTTTCCATAGAAGGCTGCCTGTCTTGAGACATACATTTTCTCTTCTGAGGAAGAGCCAAGCTCTTACCTTCTGATGCCTTAGAAATCAGTTCCTTCAGCCTCTTCCCAAAAGAATGCCCCTGGAATGGCAATGCACACAAAGCCAGCTTTGCAGCTGTATCTGCTTCATGGCACCTTAGGCTCTAAATGGCCAGAGACCTAGAGGCTTATTGGTCTAAATCAACTTTGGCATTCACCAAGAATCTTCTCCGTGAGCTGAATCAACCTTGGATAACCAAACTTTCCTTGCATTGGCAATGGAAATGCTAGCCACTGGCTTCAAAGTCCTTCCTGTACTCAGAAAGTACCTCTTCAAATCAGACTGTAGCTTTATCCATGGGATACCATAAGGAAGCAGTGTTCTTTGAAACATTTTATACTGAAGCATGCACCACTCGAATTGAAGAAAAGTCCTTAAAGGACAACTATACCCCCCAGCTATAAAAGCCCCCTTAATCCCTTTTCGGATACACTGTAACTTAAAAACTGCCCGTCGCAAACCTCAACCTAAAAATGCAGAGCTGCGTACCTGGGAATAGTAGAAGCTTCGAGTCTCACCACAACACAAACCCTGCTTGAGAATGTGCAGTTGCAGCTGATTTCCTGATTGCCCCAACTGTGCATGCTCAAGCAGGGTCCGTGTCGGCGGCAAGACCCAAAGTTTCTGCGATTGAACAGAAGATTGCACCCAGGTACACCGCTGCGCTGCTCTGCATTTAAAGGTTGGGGTTTTGAGTATGTGAGAAGGTGGGGGGGGGGGGGGGGGGTTGAGGCAGGTCAGTTAAAAAGGCTTTTATAGCTAGGAGGTGTAGCTCTCCTTTAAATGTCCTTGTTCCGAAAATAGTAGAGCTTGCCAAATCTCCCACTCTACTTTGATCAGGACTTGGCCTTTCTTCTTGAGCCCAAAGAAAAAAAGAACTTGTGACCCCAGACTCAACTGAAAACTGAAGATTCATTTGACTGCCCTTTATGACTCTGTGACTACATCTTTATTTTTCAGCGCAAACTGATGATAGTACTACAAAACAAATAAAACTCATTAAAAGTATTATCTCCTCATCTCCCCCAAGCCATACTACCATGTATTCAGATAATGGCATAACATAGCCTAGAGCCACATGTTCTAGAATACCACCTGTTTTTATTTTGTCATTTTACCTCAACAAGGGAAATAACTTAGGGGGTACAGCTAGGACAATGCATCCGGGATATTAACCTGCAAAATTAAAAATAAAATAAATCAGAGCCCATAAAAGGACCAAACAATAAAAGCAAGGTAATCCCAGTTCCCACTAAATAAAGCCCTACCAGCATCTAAAAGCTGAATCCCAGCGGATGCACAAATCTACATGGCTGAACACCAGACTCCTTAGCCATGCGATCTGTGCAACGAAAATATGTGGAAGGTATTTCCAGTCCTGTCTGACATTACCTCCACCAATAACATGGCGCTGACCACTGGACAACTACTTTCCATACTCCCCGCTCCGTTTCTAAAAATGAAAACTACACAGATTTTTTGTACTAGGGAGACACAGCACAGCTGCTTTTTGTGCAGGCCGGTTGGGTACGAAGCAGGGATAGCCATACTAGATTGGAGCAACTTTCAAAATTGAGGTAATGGCTGGGATAAAAACCTCTATGGACAACAAACCACATGAGAGGGGAAAAATCCCATTTACTGGCCTTTTAGTCAGGCCCTTGTCATTGCCCTTTGTTTAAATAAAACTGAGCTCTCAAAATGAGCAGAGTGAAGAAAGCAGAATCAAATCGATTCTAAGGGGGAGGCTGGGAGGGGTTTAATAACTTTATTGGTGGGAGGGTTCTACTCATATAGAGTAAGGGGAGGGGTCTTCCCAAATAGAACTGACTGAGGGAATGCCTTATTTAAAGGACAAGGAAAGCCTCACCATAAATGTTGCCCATCTGACAGAATGCATAAGAAGCATGCAAAAGCACTTACCCAGCATCAATATCCCCTGAAGCTCTCCAAGGAACTGGGCACTTTAACAGTATAGGAGGGTGTCACATTTAGTGAGTAGTGCGATCTTGACTAAGACAAAGGGGTATATTTATCATGCTGTGTAAAAAGTGGAGTAAAACATTACCGGTGATGTTGCCCAGGGAAACCAATTAGCAATTAAATTTCAACAGTTAGAAAATCAAAGCAAAGCACCTGATTGGATGCTATTAGCAATATCACCGGTAATGTTTTACTCCACTTTTTACACAGCATGATAAATATACCCCCAAGACTGTGGTGCATACGCAGAACATCCAGTTTCAGTACACAGGAACATACTACAACAAACAAGACCTGCAGGTTCACCACTAGGTTCACATTTTCTATCTGTTTTCTAGAACAGGCAGCCATCTTTAAAAAGGTATTCTCCCTTCCTTTCCCTCCTTGCTTCATACTGCTCATGTGTTTGATCCCCCCCCCAGCAGATCCGCTTCTGATTGGCTGGTGGGCATGTGTAGCTCAGAACAGTTAACAGGATCAAGTTACACAACATGTGCATTGCTACTGAAGCCTACAGGAAGGGGAGAGAGACTTCAGTGATGTCACTGTAGTCTTCTAACTGCTGTAGGCTGCCAGCACCATATCTCAGAGAAGCAAGCAGGGATCTGGGAATTTAGATATGCAGTAAGTACTTAAAAAGAAAGTAATTTAGACTTACTTTTAATTTATATTAACCTTTCCTTGTCCTTTAAGGACAAATGAGGTAGCGATTTGCAAGAAGCAGGGGTGGAACTATTAGTGCAGGTTTGGGGGCTTTCCTTGTTTTTTAAAGCTTAGACATTTAGTTTGCTTTGCTCTTTGTTGATGAAGTGTGAGGTGTTACAATACCTACAATTGAAAGACCTCCCAGACACCTTAAGAAAGAAGGTTATACATGTCTGTAAGTCTGGGAAAAGATTGTTCCACTATCCAGAATAGGAAAACATTTCAAACAACTCCCAACTTACCTAGGCCATCCCAGCAAATTCAGTCCAAGAGTAGAACATAATATGCTAAAAAATAGTCTACAAACTCCAAAATTTCATCATGGGCCTACAGATAGCTCTAGCCACTATTCATGTCAAATGGAAAAAAAGGCTGCACAAATTAGTTTTATATTGGAGGCATGCCAAGTGGAAACCTTTGCTTTCTAGAATGAACACCATGCAAGACTTAAGTTTGCCCATGAAGACATATTTGACAAAAACCAAAGATCGAATTTCATCAAAAAAAACAAAAGCTGTCAGGATCATGTAGATGTCAACGGCAGGTGTTCTTTTTACAAATGGTTTTAGAGTTTTATTTGTGTGACAATACGAAAGATTTTTCACGTTTTTTTCCATGTCTTTTTTAATTTGTCATTTTTCACTTAAGATCTTTTAATAAATGACTAGACATTTGTGTTTTTTGTGTAAATGAGTTTAGTCATGGTTTAAAAAAACAAACAAACAAAAAACAGTGAAAATCCAAATGTTGATAAATCTGCATCTTAAAGTGATACTGACATAAAAAAATGTAGTCTTCAAAATAATGGTGTACGTCAAAAGTTATCTACCTATTATTGCCCTGATGACTGCTTTAGTAATTGTTACCTTAATGTCTGAAACCCAACTGTATTGCAAACCCGACTGGCACTTCTCAACCTGTCTGTTAGTATTTCTCTTCACTGACGTCAGTAGTAGCTGGGCGGATCTATGCTTTTTTTTCCCCCTTACTTCCTGCCAGTCTGTGTATCTTACACTGCTCACATCAAAAAGCTTTCACTAAGCGCTGCCAATACATGACAAAACCATTCTAACTAGTGCTCAAATGAGTGATCATTTTAAAGAAACACTTGCTTCGTTGCAGAGAAAAGGCACATTCGCTGCCTACTCTCATGCTGACAAATATGGGTCAGTTTATAATCACCTCGCATAAAATACCACCCTTGATCTTTAAGACTTCAAAGACAATAAGAGCAAATATGTTCAGGGAACACAAATGACTCATTCCTAAACAGTTCACTGTCCATAGCTGTTTACTACAGCATTCAGCATTCAAAGGTTTAATTAGAACTCCAGATTCCGATTGGCTAAGATCTTCAAGCTAAAATCATGGGCGGTGTTTTCAAGCAACACACAGACTACTGCATCTTAAACATGGCAGCCCCCTCAGCAAGAGACATATGAGATCAGATAGGTAGCCTGAAACTATATGGCTGTTGCTTTTATGTTAACATTAGACAGAGGATACAAAAATAAAGCAATGAAAGGTTTTTAAAAAACAGCATAATTTCTGGTGTCAGTATCACTTTAAAGTCAATGTTGCTGTTATTTCTCCTGCCTTACATAAATAAAGACTTAAACAAGCACTTTATTAAAAAGTTCCTTGGCAAAGGCAATTATAAAACTGAGGCCTTAAACACTGGTTGCACCATGGGATCTCAACCTGGTACAATCAGTCTTGTGCAACAATCCTTTTGGGCTTCTGCAGAATATTAATTTAAAAACTTCTGGCATAAAAAACAGCCTTTCTGGTGGCTATAAACACTGGTCAGAAGGGTAGGAGAATTACAAGATATGCCAGCTAGTCCTTCATATACACTTCTGTTTTTCAGACTAAAGGCAAGAATATCAGTTCACAAATGATTATTCCTTCTTTTTTAATCTCTCTCCATCCAACAAGAAAGAAGCAGGAATAAATAATCCAGATGCCAGACGATATCTGTCAATTTACATTGAAAGAACTAAAGATTTCAGAAAAACTTCTTTCTCCATTTCTGCCACTTTCTCCATTTTTTGCCACTCAAGCAACAAAAAGTGTACCGTGTTGCACACCTAGGCCACGGCACTCACTCATTATGCGCATACGTGTGCCCAAAAATGGCTGCCCACACTGGGGGCTCCCTCCCGGTGCGGGTAGCCCATCGCTGGCAGGGAGAGTTTTCATTTTAAAAAATATTGTTTCCCCTATCTGGAGTGGGGGCTCTATTAGGTGTGATAGGTGCCCTTTAGTCAGTAAGGGTATAGAAACCGTTATCCAGAATGCTCGGGACCAAGGGTATACCGGATAAGGGGTCTTTTTGTAATTTGGATCTCCATAACTTAAGTCTACTAAAAAATCAATAAAACATTAATTAAACCCAATAGGATTGTTTTGCATCCAATAAGGATTATTTATATCTTAGCTGGGATCAATTACATTGTACTGTTTTATTATTACAGAGAAAAAGGAAATCAGTTTTAAAATTCTGAATTATTTGATTAAAATGGAGTCTATGGGAGACGGGCTTTCCGTAATTCGGGGCTTTCAGGATACCGGGTTTCCTGATTAGGGATCCCATACCTGTACATTTAATTCACATATTCACGTTATCCAATTCCCCAAAAATGTCACTCAAGAAAAAAAAAAAAAAAAGTTGCCTTTGGCTGTCAAGTTACATAAATTTTAGGACTCAGATTTGATTCAGCTGAATACTAAGAATTTGGCCAAATCCATATCCTACAAAAAGTGCTCAGAGCCTGAAACAAATCCTGCATTTGGCCCATTCCTATTATGAAGAAATTAAATTAAAAAGAAAAATTGTTTGGCTTGTCTGCAGACTACTACATATTTGGCTTGTGGACTACAAAAGCAGCATCCTTGCAACCAAACAACTGCACAAGAGAACAGCAAATGCTTGGTCTTCTTTTGTAGATTTATGTAAGCCAAAAATGTGAATAATTTATTTTTTTTCTTAGATTCATTATGCCATCAAAGGTCTGCTTCACTATGAAAGCGAGTCTGTAAGAACCCAGCTGCAGTACAACTAGCAGAGAATGCATGTGTTATAACAATAGGCGACATAGTTGGTGATTCTGTCAACCCTATATAATACTAAAAACTTTTTTCTAGACCCACAGTCTAGTTTTAGTTGCCCTTTATGAGTATATAGAAAAATATAATAGGTATAGACAGCCTCCAAATTTTAGCAGAGCTATAACTTCACACCTATTGCTCTAATCAGTTGGCCTCAACAGATGGTAATTGTAAATCTGACAACATATAATATACAAAATGCTAAACTGTAGACCAGACTTAAAACCTGTGCCCTTTATTTTTCTATGGAAGTATATAGGATGGACTAAACATCTTACTAATACAGGCGATGCAATTCTAAATGATATGTGCTGCTGACTTAGCTTCATGCTTAACTGTCCTAAAAAATGTAATTTTAAGAAGAGTATGCAAATGTTGTGAAAAAAAAAGAGATCTAAGTAAATTATTCTCTTTGACAAGGATGCCAGCAATGCACAATTCAAAATATCTACATGACAGCCAAGTTGTCAGTCAGAATTACCTATCAACTTATTGTCTAGGGCAGTTGTCCCCAAACTGTGGGACTTGCCCCTGTGAGGTCATGACCTGCAGCACTGGCAGGGGGGGCTCAGTCTAAAGGCCAGTTACGGTGAGAATGTTCATTTGCTGTTATAGATACACTTGAAAGCCCAGCCTGGAGGTAAATTAAGGTGAGATTTTAAGTGATATGCATTTGATTTCTTGCTTACTCTTAAAACTATGACTAAAAACAATACTTTTATTTTCCTATATCTGTACTCATTTCATGGTCTTAGGGGGCTGTTGGAATTTGTAGTGGGGTTTGATCTTAAAAAGTTTGACACCCAGTGGTTTGGGACAGGTTTAAGAACAGGTATAGAGCATGTGGCTATTAAAGATATTTGGCCACTTCCAAATAACAACAATAAGGAAATTAGCAAACAGGATAAAGGTTGAAGACTTAACTCAGCATAAATGCTGAATGTCATTTAATTGGACATATGTACTAAAACATACCCACTATATAGGTCCCTTAAGAGCAGACTGTGTTGGTTAAAACTGAACATGGAAGAGCCAGGATTAGGGATAAGCAGCTGCCTATGGCCAGATACAAATGTTAACAGCCCCATACTAAACCCATTCTTTCACTTTCTATACCTTCAGATGGATTATCTGAGGCAAATCTGAAATGGAACAGGTATCTGGGACCATTGCTTTCCCAAATCATCCACTTTGCAGAGACGGAGTATGCTTTTCCTGCTTCTGGACTATGCACAGCAGATGTAAGATGTTAGTGGATGTCCTCGGTAGAACACAAACATATATATGACTGTAGTGTTCTAAACCCAACAATCTCTGGCCACTTCCCTGTTATGATGCACAGAGTGCTTGAAGGAGATCAGTTCTTTTCTTCTCCAGGGCACATATAAAATTCTGTGTCCTTTCTTCCCTCTCAGCTTTACATTTCTGCAGTAACTTTTGGCAGAGAATTAGGTCTTCTTCTGCAGTAGAGTACTCTTTATTACACAGATTTTCCTGCACCCAGGATTGGTCACTTTCTAGCTGTAACCTTGCACTCTGTCGATGATGCAGCTCCCTGGCTTTCTGCAAAAGAAGAAATACTTACACACAAACCAAACATTGCAGGTCCCAATATACCACCACTGTTTCATACAAATACGGAATCAGAAAAAAATATACCACTCTAATAGTGTCATTGGATAATCCCATATATTAAACTACCATGGTTTATATAAAACACTGTCCTCATACACAAATTGAAAAAAAAAAAAAAGTATTAAAGTATTTATAGATATGTGTGCGCCAATTTGATAAGACTTTAATAGGTTGCATGATATAAATTACCTTTTATAAACAATCATTCTGAACATATAAATTTTCTTTTAAGCTTTTAGTCTAAAAGCTAAACTACACAGTAAAATTTTGTAGGATGATGCAGAATATGATCCGTCAATCTGACAAGTTGGATGTAGTTGCATGGGTTCAAAAATTCTGAAACTGGTAGAAAAATCTGATGTATAAAGACCATGAAAGCTTTGGCATCCGAAGCCACATGCTGGTTGGAAGGGAACGACGCATGCTGCATCCAACAAGAGAAAATCCGATGTGTCTGAAATACTTTTTTTTCCCATTTAAATACATGGACTTGCAGATGCAGGAACATAATTGGTGAATTCTACATTATCTTATCTGACTTGCATTACAGCTGATGGGGGATCAGATTTTGCAGCATCCTACAAAATCTTGTGCTGTTGCATGGCAAGATTTTGTGGGTCAGATTTTGTTGTCCAAACTCTCCAGTTTAGTTTAGATAAGATATTTAAAGAAGCAACAACATGCCCATTTCCTCAACAGAAGTTCTGTTGTCTTTGCTGAATGTCCTGGAGTCTTAATTACTACCAAAGGAGAAGATTTCCTGCATCCAATCGCAACAAATTTTTGGGATGAACCTACTATAACATAGCATATCATACCATGTTACTTTATGACATTTAAACTTTGCTTCTGTAAAAGGTGATTTTACTGAACACATACTCATACTGAACTCTAACAAGTATCTCTATGAGTTGCATGATACTTTGGTTTATCCTATCACAGTAAGGGTGAAGACACATAAGGGACGATTAGTCGCCGCAACTTCCGCAACTTTTCAGAAAAGTTGCAGCGACAATTAGTGCAAATTGTTGCAGTGATGCTCATAATCCTTTATGGTGGAAAGTCGCTGAGATTAGTTGCAGCGACTAATCGCCCCGTGTGTCTTTGCCCTAACCCCACGGCATTCACACCTCTGTGAGAGTTTCAGATGTCATCTCTCTGAAGAGTTACAATGTGCCATTGTGGTTGGATTAGTGGAGTAGTTTTTATGCCTAGGACTTCCCATATCAGTCAGTTGAACTGAAGAAACTGCTCAGATGAGTAGTGGAACATCTTCAGATATTACTTAGGAACTCCAGTTGCTTTACATTTACTTATACTAGATGTCCTTTATAATAATGGTTACTGTTGGGAACACTCATTGATGACGGGTAAGATCTGAAAGGGGCACCTGAGTCCAGGTCTGGACTGGGATTTAAAATAGGCCTTGGTATTAGATGTACAGAGTGTTTCGAACAGCCTACACCAGTCTAATAAATAGTGACTGTTTACGGCATCTTACAGCTGCCCTCTGCTGCTAGTCTGGACTGGCCAAAGGTGAGCTACGGTTTTACATGGGTATATTAAACAATACAGAAGTACTGCATAAATGATACATACACATAAACCATTTGTGTTAAAGGTAAAAGGTATGCAAAACAAGAAAAGGCTTAATTACCCTAATATCTACCCAGCAGTTTTAGCAGCTAGCTGTCCACAAAGTAAATGCTAAGCAGAGAATCTTTGGGTTTGCTAGTTTTGACCAACTGGATTCTTTGGGTGGGTTAATCTATAGGATTTTTATTAGTAATTTTAATAAGCAGCTTATAAAAAAGCCGTGAGTTGCAAAGACGCATTTGATACCTTCTGTGATGTTCATTCTGTGTGGCTGAACGCTTCTCAAGACTTTGTATTTTTGACTTAGAATAAAGCTACCACTTATCTCAGTCTTGTTTTATAAGATACGGTTCTGGTAGGTAAACCTACCAAAATTGCAAACGGCATTAGTACCAAACTTTGACCAAAATATGTAAGCTCATGTGCCACATCAAGGCACATCATATATATACAGTCCTACACTGACTATTAGTATGCTAAATATGTAGTGCATTTTAGATCATCAGTCCCCTAGCAAATAGTGTTACTTAGTAAGTAGATCTTCTTGTACTTTCAGTTAACTCAGGAGCTCTAGTCAAAGGCAGGGCCCTTTAAATCCCTAGCTAATGAAGAAGCCCCTGTAAGGTGTTCCTTGTTCTAAAGGCTGATTTGTAGCTAAAAGCAATTTCAGGCTACAATGTATACACAAAGCAAAGAGAAAAATTCACCAGCGCTCTGTCTAATTCTCACTGCAACCCTGAACAGCTGCCAAAAACAACTATATGCCAGCACTAGGTCCAACCTACATTCTGGAGTTGACCAACTGCTAAAAATGATAAAAAAAACTATTTGTCCACAAAAAGTAGGAAAATGATTGCCAGTCTAAAAAGCATTGTCTAAACATAGTAAGTAGAATAGAAAAAAAAAAAAAAAAAAGACATGTTCCAGTTTAACCTTTTATGTCAACTTAAAACCTGCCTAACTGCTAGTTGATCCAGAAAAAAAGCAACCCCACCCAATTTGGCTCAGAGGGGTAAAATATTTCTTCCTAACACCAAGATGGCAAAAGAAAACTTTATAATTGGAGTCGGGGGGTATTTAATATCCACTTACTTGGATGTTACTGTAGTTGTATTGGTAACGCAAAATAGCTTCACAGAGGTTCCAAAAGGTATACTCTGGCCACAGTACAGATTGAAATACCAAGCAGGAATGGGACGTCTATAGTGATGATTAAAAAAAAAGTTAACTTCTGCAAAAGGTTTCAAAGATGGTAGATGAGTGGCATTAAAAAAGGTAGCGGTATTTACTTGCCTGCCACAGAAGAAAGTCACTCAGGCGAACCTCTCCAGAAGTACGGATGAGAAGGTCAGGTTCTAGAGATTTAGCAGTATAGAGACACTGGTCCAAAAGAGACTCTGATACATCCCTGGGTAATGTATCAAAGGTGAAGTTCATGTGATAAGAGTGTACTGAGTGAGACTGTGAGTAACACATATTATGTACATATCATGAAACACACAGTAAAAGATACTAAGAAGTTCAGGAACATGACACGGAGGTTATAGACATATACACCTGCAAACAGCAATAACAAAATAACTGGATATAACTTGATTTTATATTTTTCCCATTTATTGCAAGAAATAACAAAACCCATACAAATTCCTACTTAAAGCAATATGCAAACAAAAGTATGTTCAGCACAAGCCCTATTTAAAGAAGAAAGAGAGAGAAAGAAAAGAGAAGAAAAGGCTAAGTCACTTGGGGGTGCCAAAATGTTAGGCACCCCCAAGTGACTTTAATCGCTTACCTTGTACCCCGGGCTGGTGCCCCTGTTAAGAGAGAACTGCACCAGCCTAACATTTTGGCACCCCCAAGTGACTTAGCCTTTCCTTCTTCTTTAATGAACTAATGCAGAAAAAGCAAGTACTCTGCCCCTTTAATTCACAACTATAATCCAGATACCTTGGATCTAGCAGTCCTTCCTGCACTCCCCAGGCTGCCTCTCGTATGGCATTACTGATCTCATGTCTTGATGTATAAGCAAAGCAAACGTTTAGGAAACACCTGGAGATAGCAGAAAAAAGTAGTAACATAATTAGCATGACAGGATATACGTAACTGATTAGTTTTGCTGACTTGAAACTGTACATTATGGTATATTGGCCGAACAGATCTGCCTGTTTGGCAAGGCTTTGGACATCGACATGGAGGGACTAGACATCTGTTCCAAATGTCATCTTTTTGCCATATATACCCATTCTTCAAGTGAACAAAATGGCTCCATTTAAAAGGAGAAGGAAAGCTACTGAGGCATTATATTGCAAATACATTAGAAACAAATAGTTTAAGCTAGAATGCTATATTTATTCTGCAGAATGCTTTACCATCCCTGGGTAAACAGCCCTAGAAGCTCTCTCTGTTTAAGATAGCAGCTGCCATTGTAGCTTTGTTTGACATCACTTCCCTGCCAGCTCTCAGCTCAGAGGGATGGAGGGGGAGAAGGGAGGGAGAGAGAGGAGCTGCACAGGCTACTGCTCTGCCCTTAAGGATTTTGCTGGAGAAGGAAATCTGACACAAGATGCGAGTACAGAATAAGTAAGAAAAAGTAAGATATGTGTTTCTTTTCACAAAGGACACAGAGCTGCAGTTCTGTAAGCATTTTTTTAACTTTGGTTCTCCTTTAACCACATTGCTCTTCACTAACATATATATGGGCAAAAATAATGAACACAGATAGAAAGGTTTTTTTTGTGCAAACTACAAATTTTAGAATTCTAAAACTTTAAAATGCAAAAAATTTCCTCTACGTGAAAGTAAAAGCTGTCCTTCTCTTCTCTCCACTGTAAAAAATGAAAATAAAATTCTAAACAATTTTAAAAGCTTTGATGAATGTATAGCCTGGATCCCACCTGTATGATGGGGCTATATATGTATTTTAGCAGCTATCTGTAATTATATTGTTGAAACACTTTAAATGTTTGTTTGCATTTGACTAAATGGCCATTCTACTACTTGATTATTGCTGTTAAAATGTAACCACTGATCAGTAAATGACTGAATTTTTATTTTTGTGATGTTTACTGATGTAGTTTTTATTATACAGAATCCTGTTAAAAAAAAAAGTCATACAAACCGCATCAATTAATTTGCAAAACCTTTTTGATTTGTAGAGAGTGGTGTCTCTCTTTAAATGGAAATTACTTAAATGATTGGTGGGGTTATTTTATGCTTAAATATGTGCTTTAAAACCCATGGGGCCACAACTGCCTATCACTAAGTACTGGTAGGGTACAAAATGTGTCAGGCGGCATTTTGAGGGGTTTGTATGCTTTGAATAATGATTTTTGAATAAAATGTGATTTTTGATTCTTTTAACTTTTGCGTTTGGCTTGCCCTTTAAATCTGGGGGCGGTGTCCAATTCGATTTGGTTCATTTTGACTGGCCATTGAGGATCCCTTATTTTGATATAGTATAAATGCTATTTAATAGAACCTAAATGTTCAAAGATGCTTTAGAAAATTTTGAGCTTACTACTGTTTTTCATAAAATACTTTTTGGTGCCAGTCTAGGGTGTCAAAAGTTAAGGTGTAATTGAAAAGAAGTAGATGCTTATAGATTCTTATTTATATCAATAACTGTGCTTATGCATACTGTGGGAGCTATGGTAAGAAAAAAAAAAAAACATTAACAGCATGAAAAGAAACTCTTTTGCAGTAAACTTTCACGAAGAAAATCATGCATGTAATTTGTTTGACAAATAGCATAGGTACTCACGTAGAGTAGTCCTTGGTTTCCAGCACAGCTTGTGCTATTAATTTCTGAATGTCCAGTGGCAGTAAAGTCATATCACCCAGTACTCTGATACATACACCATGTTTCTTCAATTTATCCCTGTGTGCAGATATATATGCATCAATGTGCCACTTCCAAACTCACATTTTATTATTTTACTGAAATTATATCATTTATAATGACAAATCCCAGAACAACAAAGTGCTATTAGTTTACCTCAAGGAGCATTAGGACTTTCATGGCTATTCCTAATACTAATGGGGTATATTACTTTTTTGAATACACCCTTTGTGAGAAGCTCCACATTTTTCTGTACAGCACTCTACTAATGGAGAAATTACACAGTCTAAACAGTTTTTTTTTCAGATGAATTCAATATATCAGCTTTACATGATTGTTCAGGCCAACACAAACTACAGCAGCAAACAGTTCAAGTAGCTTCAATTCTCCTTGGACAAAACACAGAGAACCAGGGAGTCAACATCTGTAATTGTAATTTTATTATGGCAGCCTGCTTACTGGCCTTTTCCTTCACGAACAGTAATAAACCCTGGCCTAAGTTTATGCCCCGAACACTAAGCTGTGGTGGTGGTGAAGGCAACTTTAACACAACACTTAGGGGCAGATTTACTAATCCACGAACAGTCCGAAGGCGTCCAAATGCGTTTTTTTTTTCGTAATGATCGGTATTTTTGTGACTTTTCCGTTGCCATCGCGACTTTTCCGTATGTTCCGCAACTCTTTCGTCTCTGTCACGACTTTTTCGTCTCCGTTGTGAAAAAATCGGATTGGTTTTTCCGCCATTTACAATCGCTCAATACGAAAAAATCGCGACGGCGACGAAATAGTCACGCAAAATACGATAAAGTCGGGACAAATACGAAAAAGTTGCGACGGCGACGAAAAAACGGCGAAATTTTCATTTCCAATCCAAATTTTTGCCATTTGGGTTTTGGATTTATGGATTAGTAAATCTCCCCCTTAACCTAGGGAACACAAAGCTATAACCAATGCAATAACCAATTATATGCATAGAGATGCATCTTCTTGGTAGAGGTTATACTTTCTACACAGGAGCACATTGATCCTATTATGGCGCTGACTATTTTTGTATTTCACAAATACAACTATGGCTAGTACAGTATTATGTGTAGAAACATCACCGGCATGCACTCAACGGACTCCAGGACAGGACAGGTTGTAAAACTTCAAAAACGCTTTATTCAAGGATCTGACGCGTTTCGTGTGTTGCCACACGTATTCAAAGGTAGGTACCTATGAATACTTGTGGCAACTAGGGCTGGGCGATATACCGTTTAATACTGAATACCGGTGTTTTTTTTTTTTTTTAAAACTATATTCATTTTTCAGATACCGCAATACCGGGTGTCAGGCTACTCACCCGTGCGGCCCGGTCTCGCGCACCTCCTTGCGTGCGCGCGTGTCCCGTTGTTCGCGGGACGTTGCGCACGCGCGTCCAGGTGCACGTGCGTCAAAGCGCTCGTACATGTCAAAGCATGCACGTCCGCGACGCGCTGATGGCGCCGGTTCTGCGCATGCGTGGGGGGTATTTAAAGCTATCAAACGCCTCCTCCTGTGCTATGTTGTCTGCGGCCTTGCCTGGGAAACTAAGCCTGCCTGATTTACCTTATGACTTTCTGTTGCTGATCCTTCGCTTGCCTAACTCTGATTTTCAATACTGCAGTAATTATTCTCTAATTTATTAGAAAATGGGGTTAACACCTAATCATGCATAGAAAAAAAAATACCGTCAAATACTGTGACACCGATATAATTTTGAAAAATACCGTGATATAAATTTTTGGTCATACCGCCCAGCAATGTGTCTAGTGGCAACACACGAAACGCATCAGGTCTGGATCCTTGAATAAAGCTTTTTGAAGTTTACAACCGCTGTCCTGGAGTCCGTTGAGTGCATGCCGGTGATGTTTCTACACCTGATTTGAGGTCATGTTTTCCCTTGCTGCGGGTCTGGGGCCACTGAGAGGAAGCGGTGAGTGTATATTTAACCGTTCACAACTGCACGTAGTATATTAATTGCACTAACATGAAGACTGAATACCTTCAGAGCAGGAGGTTCGGGGCATAAGCACCCGGACCTGTAGTCTAATTTGGTGAGCGTTTGGCTTGTTATAAGAAACCATTAAATTTAAGCTTAAGTTTATAGTTCACCACTACACAAGTATATAAGTGAATAGGAACGACTGGGAGCCTCCAGACAAACAGAGTGAAGTGTAGTACAGTATTAACACATCTTCAGCACCACCCAAGCTAACAGAGCACTGTAAAGTCTTTGGATTTTTGTAGGAAAACGTGCTGGGAATTGTAACACCTTAAGCAACCTAAACCAACCAATCAAGCCTGTCAAATACATTTTCCGCATCCATCGAGAGGAAGCAGGCAGAGACTTGCGGTCTGAAGGCACAGGTGTTTAAGGCTAATGCCCCACAGAGAGATTAGTACAGGGCTCCTCAAACTACGGCCCCTCATTTACCCGGCCCCCACCTCCGCTGCGTCCTCACCCCTGGCTACTACCTGTCTGCCTCAGCGCATCATATGTGCCAGCCGGTGTGACTCTGTGACGTGACACACTGGGCCCAAAGACCACAATGAGGCAGACAGGTAGTAGTCGGGGGGTGAGGATGCAGTGGGGCCGTAGTTTGAGGACTGGCCCCCCAACAGTCTGAGGGACCATGAAGTGGCCCCCCTGTTTAAAAAGTTGGAGGACCCCTGGATTAGTAACTTGTGATAAAACTCTGCTACCATGGGCGACTAATCTCTCCAAAATGCCTTTCCACTGGCAACAAAGTGAATTGCTGGAGGAAAAGCATACACGTTGGTCCATTCTTCTGAAGGATTGCCAAGTTTCCAACTTTACGTGATTTCGGAAAATGAAGTGATGTGTATGCCTTTCCACCGGTGATTCACTTTGTTGCCAGTGGAAAGGTATTTTGGAGAGATTAGTCTTCAGAGCAGAGCTGTGGGTGACTAATCTCACTGTGGGGCATTAGCCTAAATGAATAGCTTTTTGTTGATCACACTGAGAAAGACTTGATTTAACCTTTTTCCCCCCCCCAAAAGCTGCAGGTAGCTTTATCAGTGTTGATTTGAGCACTGTTTGTTTGGTGTTTTAGAAGATGCAAGAATAAAGGCCTCTATTTTTATGAAACCAAGGGACATTGTTATGTAGCCAGTAGACTAAAAGCTATTGTCACCTTATGCACCTTATAACTATGCCCTTGCTTGACAGAGATAATCATTTTACGGAATCCACTAAAGTAATACATCTATTCTGGGTCTCTAAACAGCACAGGATCAAACCCAATTTTATCTAACCAACATCTCAACAAGTACCAAACGTTTGGGACACATATGCCAAGAAAACTTAAAATTAACATCATATGGTTCAATAAAATTTGATGACTTGCTGCAAACTAGTTACACATGTTGTCACTGTAGCCAGATCACGTCTTCCAACTGGTGGAAAAAACAAACCTTGCAGGAAAAGATCACATGGTAGCTAAGGTGAAATGGATCAGAGCAGAGATAAGGGACTATTTGATGACAGTTGCAGGATAATCCCCATATGTGTGCCACATGCAAAATAACTCAAGCAGCTTTGTCTGCATTTAGCACAGACAGGCACAGGATTCTTCATCTCACTGCTCATTCCTACTTACAGCATGAAGATAGCAGCAGATCGATTTTTCTCCACTGGTTAAAATGGACAATTTGACACTAGACTAAAGTTAGCCATACACGGGCAGATTTTAGTTGCCGATTCAGGTCCTTTAGACCACTCCAGCAGCTTATCTGCCCATGTATGGGCACCCCCAACGGGCCTACCTGACCATGATCTGGCCTAAAAAAAAAAAAAACACACAACAGACACTATCTTTATACAGTAATGACAGATGGGACATTTTGAAATAAGAAGTCAAAACACTCACCACTTCTTGCTGGTGCAATCCCTTATCCATTAGGCCAGTTTTACCACACCAAACAACACTTCGAGGGTCTACACCTCCCTTTATGAGGTCCTTCCACAGGCTGAGAATCAGCCCTGTGTGGCACTAGGCTTAGGCTAAGGGCATGGGGGACTGTGCCTCGGGATCTCGCCGTCTGCATTCTCCACAGGTGGGGATAAGCTAATGGACTCCCATACACTTCTCTGTGCATATACACTGACTGGCACGGCATTGGTCTGCGTGCACAAAAATGCAGAGGATTTCAGCACAAAGATGCTTACTTTCATGTTTTTTTGCAACAAAATGTGCACTGTGTCACTGCACACAGGCTGACTCAGTGCAGCTACACAGATGAGTGTATGGGAGTGCATGGGAGTGCACTGGCTTCTCCCTGCCTCTGGAGAAAATGCAGGTAGAGAGAAGCCAAGGCACAAACTCACATGCCCTTAGCCTTACCCTAACAGAGTATTCAATCCACAGATGCTGTTGACAATCCTGTCATAAAGCCATTGTTAAGATCATTAAAGAACTTAACATGATTAAGTTGCATAGCAAGTATCTTACTTCTCCTCCAGTAGACGGGCAAATTTTTGCCGAGCCAGCTCCATCAGACCTTCCACTTCCTCTGCTGAACGCTTAAAGTTCTCAATGCTGAATGCATACACGGTCACTTCGCATATCCCCAAGTTTAAACACCAGCGCAGGGTCTGTAGAAAGAGATGTGGAAGTAAAAATCTATTTGTGTCTTGTCTTGTACATCCCTAATGTCAATTCATCCTCTTTTATTACCTCAGCAAGTTTTTCAAAGCCTTGTGAGTGACCCTCCTGTCTTTCCACATGGCACTTCTTGGCATAGCGTCTGTTCCCATCCATAATGAAAGCAACATGCTTAGGTATTGGACCTGCCTATTGTAAAAGAACCAAGATCAGAGGTAGGTTAACCTGTAGGACATAGTGGTACACTGAAATGGTGCAAACATAGATCTCTGTTGGTGGCTATCAGGATGGCAAAAGAGAAGAGAAGAGAAAAGCCAGTAGCTTAGTAGGGCTCATTTAACAACAATGGGCAAGTTGGCACCTGGACAATAACCCATAGCACCTAATTAGTGATTAGCTTTATAATGGCAGCTGCTGGCAACGTTGTCCATCCAAATCAAGTCTGTAGCTTATTTGTCTGTGTATGGGGCCCACCATCAGGCCTGTTCGACCAATATCGGAGCAAAAGTCAGATCTGAGGACAGGTTTGACAATCCCATTAGACAAGGAACGCATCAGTGCAGTTCTCATCTGATGGGCCTTCATAGGCCCCAATATATAATTTAATAAGATTAAACCCAATTTGGCAGCACATGCAGTTGGCTAAATCAGGCCACAACCTGCTCATTTGGCAAACTCAAACAAGCAAATTTGAAAGTGTATGGCCATGTTCAGGTAACATTTGCTATTGTGTGTTTTAACCCATTATACCAGAAGTTTTCAAATTTTTTTTTAGTATTACTCCCATCATTACATTTCATATATGGTACACTTATGAGAAAGGAGCGCAGTGCTGAAATCTGCAGTCCCGTGTTAGGCACCCTAACAGTAAATCATAAGAAACAAGACTAAAACCTAAGTTCAATATTAGGTAAACCTAAAAAAAAAAGTCCTCTGGCATAGTAATGCATATATAGCCAGCCCTAGCACACTTGTTTGTCAACATTAGCAGCGCCAAAATGCCACAGCAAATCAGAAAAACTTGAAAATGCACAGCCAATACCAATTGATGGTTCTCTGCAGACACCATTAGCACCTCAGCTAATCAAGAGGCAGGGAAGCAGAGAAACTGGAAGCCTATAAAGAAAGCACTTGAACTGGCAGCACTTCTGGAGGACCTGAAAAGTTAGCTTAGAAAGAGATCTCCTGCAAGAGTGCTTGCTGCATTTGTAATATGTATCAGTTTCTGGGATATCTGCAGTTTTAGACAGGTAATACCAGACTTTTTAGCTCTCTCTAATTGTCAGAGTAACCTCAACCCTAGGGTTATCTGACTATGCAGGCAAAGTATTGTCAGTGAGGCTTTCAGAAACCTCTAAAAATAGAAAATGAATGTAAACTACAAAAGTGCTCACCGAGTTAGAGTTTAAACACTTTTAAAGATACAGTAACACAAAAAATGAAAATGGTTTAAATTAATTAAAATATAATGTACTATAGTTAATATAAATAAGCTGCTGTGTAGCCACTGGGGCAGACATTCAAAAGGAGAAAAGGCAAAGGTTACATAGCAGATAACAGATACCACTGTAGAATATGATGGGAATCTATACTTTAATACACTTTCATTTTTTGGTGTTACTGTTTCTTTAAACAGAATGAAAATAAATCAAATGAAGTAATAGTAATGGAAAATATGAACATGGAAAAAATTCCCAGGGTACAGACCTTCAGTACATTCGCGCACAGACGTTCAATTAAAGACAATTCTTTATCTCGAATCCATGACATGGTGATAATTTGCTAAAAAAAAAATGATATACAAATATATTAGAATTGGATTGCCATGTTCCACACAACTGCTAATTTCCATGACCTTAACAACAAGAAGTCTGTAAATACATCTGTTACATTATGTTTTCTTCGAGTAAATTGTATTTGCATTTAAAAAATACAAAAACATTTACTCTGTACATGTAAATCTAGATATTTAGGCCAGTCATAACAAAAAGCTGTCTTTATAAAAAGTTTCCTAAAACAGATTTTCCAATATCCCTGCTTTCTTCCTCACCAAAGAATAAAATAACCCAACTATAATACTTCAGCATCCTTCTACCAAGCTCTCAGCTAACGCATTTTAATTTACCCGGCTCCCTTAGAAAGCAACGACATCAGTGGAAAGGCTATGAGAAAGCTATATGTGTTACATTGCCACAAATCTATGCGAACACTTCTTAACTATAAACTTATTGCCAAAAACAGCCCTTAATTAAGTAAAAGAGACCAACGATATCTTCAGTATCAGAAGACTTTACCTTCTGTTCACGTTTCTCTACGTAACACTGTCATACAGTAGACGCAAATATGGACTGGCTTCAAGGAAGTTGTCAGATCGCAGTCATGTGACCACAATATGGGCGTGGCCGCGTGATGTCACACGGGGGAATGTCCTGCTAAGGACGTACTGACCTCACAACGCAACGTGATACAAAAAAAAAAAAAAAAAAAAAAAAAAAGGCAGTGATGATTATCGTAAGACTTGAGGGATACATTTGGATGTGGACTGTAGTGATATAACACTACGGAAGAAATGGTTTGAAAGATGCAGTTAGAGTCAAAATGGTGGATATAAGGATTGTGTGGGGAATGCAAACGTGCGATTGAAGGGGAAGGATATTATGAATACTTCAAAACTGAAGGGGCAGTTTTTTCTACAGAGCGCCAGCGTGATCTGGTTGCTGGGTAGTGCGTGGCACAGAACTGCTAAATACACTGTTGCTGTAGGAGTGCCGTGTAATATGTAGTGGCCTTTATATAAACACTGGGTAGTTGGACCTGATTAGTGACCTCTAGCATCCAATCAGATTTGCATATTGGAGCTACACGAATAAAAAGCAAAAATAGGGTTGGCTGCCATGGTGTACAGACCAGGTGCTCATTCGCCCAGTTAGGGCTTCTGAGGACCTTCTTTAGCTTTAGAGCTGGTGTGGGGGAGGAGAGATCGATAGTGCACTCTGCAAAAGAATACAGCTGATTTTCCATTTTAGAGTTAACACCAGAAATATAGTAAAGCCGCTCCTAGTAATTAGAGTTTTAGCTCTTTGTACTCTTTCTACACAAGAGAAGAGAGAGCGGGGGAGTGATGGGGGCACAGCGGCACTGAGCCCTGAGACAGCTCTGATTAGAAGCTACAATTGACAGGTTAAGAGACACAGTCAGGGATCAGGAAAACATGGTTTAAACTCTTGCCAGGATCCTCCTGCTTTCTTCTGTGAGGGAACCTGTTCAGCCCCATGTAAACTTTTTTTTAGCATGGCTGCCTGTTAAGTAATGGATAGCATACAATAGCCTTCACCTAACATTCAAAGTCCTTCACTCCTCTGCTCCCTCACTGGTCTCCCTGTACATTTTTCTGGTCATCTTCCCCCGCTCCTCTCAGAGCCTCCAATTTTTTTTTTTACACCAGCCACACTCACTGCTCTCTCTTGTCTTAGGGCTCTGGCACACGGGGAGATTAGTCGGTCGCGGGCAACTAATCTCCCTGAAATGCCATCCCACCGGCAAGAATGTAAATCGCCGGTGGGATGGCATACGCGGTGCCACGATTTCCCCAAAATCGCGGAAGTTGCCTTGAGAGCAAACTTCCACGATTTCGGGGAAATCGCAGCGCCGCATATGCCATCCCACCGGCGATTTACATTTTTACTGGTAGGATGGCATTTCAGGGAGATTAGTCACGGGCGACTAATCTCCTTGTATGCTAGAGCCCTAAAACCTTTCTATCTTGCTGCTCCTTACCTCTAGAACTCTATCCCTGAATTCCTTCGTAGGGAACATTCTCTTTAAGAAAAAACTCAGATGCTAACTTTTTAAGCACTAAAACATTATTTTGTCTAGTTTTGTGCTTAAAGGAGAATGCAAGTTAAAATTTAAAAAGCATACTGCCCAATAGTCCTCCTATTGTTTAGTAATAACGCCACACTTTTGGCTCACCTAATCAAATATTTACTCAGTCACACTTACTTCACATTTTCTAGAACAAGCAGCCATCTCTAAAAAGGTATTCTCCCTCCCTTTCCCTCCTTGCTTCATACTGCACATGTGTTTCATTCCCTCCCCCCCTCCCCTCTGCCAGATCCGCTTCTGATTGGCTGGTGGGTATGTATAGCTCAGAACAGGAGACAGGATCAAGTTACACACATGCTCAGAGAATAGGAAGGCTGCCGCTGGCAGCCTACAGGAAGGACAGAGAGATTTCAGTGATGTCACTGTAGTCTTCACACTGCTGTAGGCTGCCAGCACCATATCTCAGAGAAGCAAGCAGGGATCTGGGAATTTAGATATGCAATAAGTACTTACTTGGATGCCTGTCTCCTGTTCTGAGCTACACATACCCACCAGCCAATCAGAAGCGGATCTGGCAGAGGGGAGGGGGGGAGGGAATGAAACACATGGGCAGTATGAAGCAAGGAGGGAAAGGAAGAGAGAATACCTTTTTAGAGATGGCTGCCTGTTCTAGAAAATGTCAAGTAAGTGTGACTGAGTAAATATTTGATTAGGTGAGCCAAAAGTGTGGCGTTTTTACTAAACAATAGGAGGACTATTGGGCAGTATGCTTTTTAAATTTTGACTTGCATTCTCCTTTAAGAAACCTATGCCTGACTCTGTGTGGCCAGCGCATGTTAACTCATTCCTCACCAGCCAGCCAACAACTCCTAACACCTGCCCAAAATACATTCACAATTCATTCAAATCATGCTCTTTTGTCCGCAAGCCCCCAAACCCCCTTGCTGCAAATTGGACCTTTGCAGCTCACAGGGCCCCTAATTGTGCTCCCCCTGCCCCACCCCAGATGGAAGCCCTAATTCCTAGATAGGACCTATTTTCGTAATCTTGGGTCTGTATAAGAATTTATAATTTGTACAACATTTGAAAAAAAAAAAAAAAAGAATATACAGTATTTTAAAGGAGAAGGAAAACTAAGTAAGTTTTACCAGAAAGGTCTATGTAAATACAGCAATAAGCACTCACAGTTCTCTGTCAAAAGAAACAGGATTTGTTGTCTCTTTGTTTTTCTGTGCCAGAGACACACAGCTCTCTCCTCTCCCCTCTCCTGCTCCCCACTACCTCAAGAATGCTAAGAACTCACTCCTCACCCTTAGGAATGTGGATCTGAGTCTTCCAGCTGGAAGCTGACTCATTGTAAGGTGCTCTGCCGGTCCAGCGCGCTCCCTTACCTTAGCTCGCGCCGGCCGGCAGACGCGCTCCTGTAATGGCCCGCACTTCCGGGTTCGCGCGGACCGCAGGAGACGTTGCGGCGTAATGGAGCATGCGCGCTGACATCATGACATGCGCAGTTGCGTGCATTGAAGCCTTGGGCGCCATCTTGGTATAGGTTTTTTGTTTACTTACGCTCCCTTACTGTTTTGGCGTCCCTCAGTCCCTCTTTGCCCAAGCTGCCTTCTGGTTGTACCGTTTCCTGCTCACGCCTGTTTTGATTGATTATTCTGGTTTTTGACTTAGGCTTGTTTCCTGACCACGTTCATCGCTGCCCGACCCGACCTCTCGCCTGTTTCCTGGCGTTATACCCACCTGATCCTTGTCTGTACCTCGATTCGGTTATCTGTTCTCTGAAGTTTGTAGAGCCCCAGCTAGGACCGCAGCAGAAAGTTCCGGGGCCCCAAAAGGGCGTCAGTGAAGACCGGGACTAGTTGGGTGTCTCTGCGTACTAAAGGAGTCAGATTTTTCTCCAGCGGTACCATCCATTGGCTCCGTTCTAACTAGTACATTATACTCATACTCTTACACACTGAGCATGTGCACCAGTCTTGGTGCAAGAGCGAGGCATTATGGGAACTTTGTTTACAGCGCTCAGTGTTTTTTTTCCCTTTGAGACTTCTGATCATCTGAACAGGAGAAATATGGGGAGAGTTAAGGGCACTATTGAGAGAACTGAAGGTATGCCTGCAGCTTGAGAACAACTCTTTATTAGCCTTTCCTTTTCCTTTAAGAAACTCTCCTAAATGGATCAATTAATTATGAAATAACATTTTAATATAATGAAGTGTGTTTCTAAAACAATTTGCAGTTGGTCTTTATTTTCTTATTATTTTGTAGGTTTTATTTTTTTTTTTGCCATGCAGCTCTGCAATTTAGAGTTTAAATTGTTGTCTGGTTACTTTGGTCTCATTTACCTTAGCAACAATAAAAAATATTTAGTTTTATGTTTATCTATTTTTTGATCTCTGGAGTCAATAATCCACATAGTATTTTAAGCTGCTTTATATAGAGAAAGCCAAAAAAGAATGGCAAAAAACAGAACAAACAGAATAAAAATAGATACCAAGCCCTAACGCTTACATCCTTTCTGCTCCAAGTTAATATTAGGTGAACTGCTTGTTTAAGGCCCTTACCCATGGCAATCTTTAGCTGATTTGCTCACGACTGGGCTTAGAATTACTGTAATTAGAAAAAAAATTAACCACCCCCTCACAAACAAGACTATATTACCCTTAAATATATGTTGCAGTGTTACAGTGAGAAGAGTACTAGGATCTACCATGGTGGGAATAATATTATCTTTCCCTTTGTTTCCCACTTCTTATGTTTTCATTCACTCTTCTTTTTTATGTCTAGGGTCTTTTTATATTTGTATGTGTATTAATTTTTAGTATAATCCAACATGACAAGCTACACAATGTATATGTCTTATGCATGTAATCCAGAAGGGGGAGCTCTTCTCTTAAACTATAGCTCTAAAGAATTACATGATTCTTGTCTCTAATGTAGAACACAAGCAGAGGAAATTACACTATGATAATTGTTTGTATTCCTTTTATATTAATGTACATTTAACCCTGTTTCTTTTTAAGCTATAGTGAACAATTATACACTGTTGGTTATTATGTTTGGTTGCAAGTTGCAGTATGCCTTGGAACGTGACCCTGGACTTCTTGGTGAAACTGCCTGCCACATAGCATGAGGGCACACTTCTACTCACATTACACAGAAGCACCATGCTAAGCAGATGCATACAACACAGAAAACCAGATAATCCAATAATTTAGATTCCAATAGAGAGATTTGAATTTTGTAATATAGGTTTGTAGAGTATTCACTTTTGTCTGTGTGGCTAAGTGGTGTGCTTCCCTATTGTGGAGAAACAGCATCAGTATTAAGAAAAATTAAGCTGGAAAGTTTTTAATAAACATCACTCATTGAAATGCTAATGTGAAAAATTACTATTTTTGATGATGAGCCGGTAAAAAGGTAAAATTAAATCTAAACCATCCTACCTACTTATTTACTACCCTGATCTGATCCCAATCCCAATCCCAATCAGTCATGTTAAAGAAGCTGCAGTTTGGAAGATGCAAAGGCTTAAACTGAGGGAAACAGAACACTTGTATTGTCCATACACTCTCATAATGCAGTATGGACTTTCCACCCACGTTAATCTGCACAGGGATGATTTTCTTGCTAAAACATGCCTCAGGTCTGTGGTTGAACTGTTTCTTAGATAATTGCAGTTAGGCTTCTAATACCAGGCTTTTGGGCTCAACTGAGAGACATCACCCCTAGGGTTAACTGAGTGCATAGACAGGGTTGCTGACACTGTGTCTTCAAAGAGAGTTGCTGAGCTAAAGCCTACCTAGCAGTATAAAACTCCCTGAAACTGGTAATATCTCAAAAATCATCAAATATAGAATATATGTGTTGTAAAAGTACTCAAAGAAGCAGCCTGAGTAAAGGTGGCCATACATTGCTGATAAAAGCTGCAGATTTGGTCCTTTCCGGGCCTGTCTATTTAGCCCTCCGATGGGCCTGCCCCACTCATGTCTAGCCTAATCAGATTTTAAAATCTATTTACTGTCTTTGTCATCCGATCATACGTTCTCACTGATGGTGCTTAAAGGAGTAGTGGGCAATGTTCCCTCTAAGCCAGTGCTGTTCAACTTCTGGGGCACCGAGGGCCGGAATTTTTCCGGCCTCAGTGGTGGAGGGCCGATAATGGAAGCTAGTTTTGACCACTCCCCTTTTTAAAACCACACCCACTTAAACCACACCCATGTTATCGCATGACCATAGCCATATTAATGGTGGTAGTACAGCAAAAACCTGCCATTCTCTGCCTTCCCTACCCTGCCTGTGTGTGCCATACTCTGCCTGCCCTACCCCACCTAGGGGTTTACCATCTTCCATCACCCTCAGCTTAGCCGGATAAAGCAAGGAAAATTTATGACCTGATTTATGAAGCATTTTACACACAGGGACAAAGGCTCTCCGCTTTGCTGCCACCAAAGCTGAAAAGTCCTGAAAAGAAGTTTTATTTGCTGACAAGAAAAGTTTTCCTGTTTCCAGTATGTAGCCAGTCTTCATTTTGTCTGAGTAGTTTAGTAGTCATATTATTACCGGTCATGGACGATTATCCGAGAATTTCTTTGGACCAATACGATGAAACCGTTCAATTACGAAAGGAAGCATCTTCAAGACTCAATGCCTCTGCCAGCTGTTGTCAGAAGATGTTCTCACCACAAAATTTTAAACCATTAAAGGGGAACTGTCAGCCTAAGAAATGATTTCTATTGTGTTAGTCAAGCTGAATAAACTTCACTTAGACTATATAAATAATATAAAACTTGTTTACTTCAGTCTTAGAATTACACAATTACAGCAAGCAGGCAGGCAACATTTTGTAGACATTGCAATTAAGACAAACTTTTTCACCCCAAATTCTAGGTTATGTGCCAGAATGGGGGACCTGATTCTCATGCCCATGCACTGGCTACATAATAAGATAGTGAGGAGAAAAGGGAAAGTGAGTACCGAATAGAAAGTGAAGGTAATTGTCTGCACCACTTCTATGCCTAATGCATAAGGGTAGAGAAGGCAATATATGATTGACAGCTGGCATTTTTAAATGTCTTTATAATGAGTATTAATTTGGGTTTCATATTTAAATGAGAAGGAAAGCTTTACTATACCTGATAGCTCCCTCTGATAGCAGCTGCAACTTTAGCTTGGTCTTGGTAGCTTCCTGTTGCAGTTATAGCTGTTGGAAGCTCAGATTACACATTCTTAAGGGAGGGAGAAGTTAGTTCTTATGTATTCTTATGGGAGAGGGGAGCAGGAGAGGGGAGAGAGGAGAGAACTGAGCAGACTCAAGCCCCAAACCTGAAGAGAAGTCTGATACCGATGTTCCCAAAAAAGGAGACGAGAAATCCTGTGTTTCTGCGAGTGCTTATGGCTGTATTTGCATAGACCTTTCTGATACCTTTCCTTCTCATTTGAAAAGGACTTTTATTATACAGTTTTTTTATGTCTGGGTGACAGGTCCCCTTTAAGCAGAAACAGACAGATCCTCTGCGCTCACCGTTATCAGTATATATAGGACATTAAGACATTCTGTGCATTAAGCTACCAAGAAATTCCCTCCCCTTTAAGCAAAACAGGGATTTTTTGTCCATATATTGAAATATAGTTCAAGCTGGCCAAACACTTCAAAGTCACTCCCAGTCTGGCCAGTCCTACACTGACTTTCATCTGATTCATTAAGAATTCTACTGTTTCATTAAACATTTTACAAAGGGACTGCGTTTTACCTGCAACTTGCTTGCTTTCAAGGTTTAAACCTTCAAATGTTTGCGCTTTTATTGGTCCAGCCTAAGGCAACCACAGCCCTTTAGAAGTAAAAATATGAGCCTCCAAAGATGCCCCCAGCATCTCCCCATCTTCTTTTCTGCTGATTCACTGCACATGCTCTGTGCTGCTTCAGTTACTGAGCTTAGGGGCCGACACACAATATACTGTATATATAGAATATAAATGTCACAATGTAAGGCTGATTAGCAAATAATACAGATTATTACTGCATGGCATCTATGAAACCAGTGCAATTAGCATCACAAATTATTATTACTTCTAGAGATGCTGAACTTTTTGGCTGGTTCAATTTCAGTATACACAATATGGCATCTCTAGCCATATTCATTTAGTGTTTAGTTCTCCTTTAACTTTTAGCATGATGTTGACAGTCATATTCTAAAACAGTTTGCAGTTAGGTTTCATTTCTCAATCTTCTTGTTTTTTTGAAGAATTGAGCTTTTCTTTCAGCAGTTTTCCAGAAATCTCAGTATCTTTCTGGCTGTTAAGTTCCAGGTTACCGTAGAAACCAGACAGTGGTTTGAATGACAGACTGAAAGCTGAATAGGAAAATGCCTTAATATGTAGATTTATTACAATTATATAAAAAAAGACTAGAAAAGGCAAAGGTACTTGGGGTGCCAAAATGTTAGGCACCCCCAAGTGACTTTAATCGCTTACCTTGTACCCCGGGCTGGTGCCCCTGTACGGATGAGAACAGCACCAGCCTGGGGTACCTGTAGCGAGCGCTTCCTCCTTCCGTGTTTGCACTGCCAGCAAATTCCCGGTACAATCGCATGCGCAGTAGAGTGAAAAGCCGACTTTATAGTTGGCACCCCAAATGGCTTAGCCTTTCCTTCTCCTTTAAAAAATAGCAATAAATTTGTAGCCTCACAGAGTAAAAGTTTTTTGGCCAGTGGCAGACTGGCCTACCGAGGCACCCAGACTTTTCCCGGTGGGCTCTTTTCCCTTTCTGTAGCACAGAGTATTAACTTGTTTTGAATCTTTAAATAAATACACCAGTACATGAAAACTATAATGATATAATTCTCTGATGTCAGAATGAGTTGTTAAAAAAACTTAAAGAACACCCAGAACTTCTGACCTCAGCAGTACACAATATCCACCATTAGCCCACTGCCTTCAATTATTGGCCCTCCTACAGTCACCCTCCTTGATCTATGCTCAGCTCACCTACACCCTTGCTCCTCTCTATCTCTCTCAGTATTTGATCTTGTCTCAAAAAGTTCATCCACATTTTTCTCACTTAGTATTTATTCTGGACCCAGGTCTGGCCTGAGATTTAAAATAAACCCTGCCATTTCAATAACAAAGATGCCCAAACAGCCCCCCATCAGCCCTGTTATAAGAGCCCATCTGGCATTTGCCAGAATCCACAGATTGCCAGTCCACACCTTGGACCACAGTTGGACCCCAAACAAATACCTTAAAGGCTTAAATTAGTACTGATTCATGCCGTCTGCCAGCACTCCTATCTCTATGTCTTAGTATATAAGTTCAACATGCATGAGAATGCAGGAGAAATCATTTAATGGGAGATTTAGCATGAGATTCAAAAGCTGGGAATTATCAGGTATCCTGGTGGAAAAGGCAAGAATACAGGCAGAAAACATGCAGGGTAGATGAGGTGGTGGGAATTGTGCATGAGAGTGGTGTGTTGGTAGGGCAGCTGTTTGCACAGTTGCAAACTTCTAATAGCTGTGTAAATTACAGTAGGGGGTACATAGCCCTCACTATACACTGGTTTTGTGGTTTTAGAGGTTTTTGAAACCACAACTAAACTCATTTCCATGAATGTCATTTATCAAAAGATCCAAATAGAAAAAGCACATACAAAAAGAGATAGTGAAAAAATGCAAAACACCCTGAAAACCTCTAAAACCACAAAGCAAAGAAAGATCCTATAGTTGTAAAAGGGACATCTGGCATTAAATCCTAAATGATCTTGACAGGTTTTAGAAGGCGTATTTTTCCTTTCTGATTTGTCGCGCCTTTGTTGCATAATACATTGTTGAAAAACATGTTTTTTTCAGTGACAAAATTGTATTCTGGACAAAAACACATGAATAGTAAAAGTGTTAGAAATACCCCCCTGGAGAGTGAAGTACTTTTTATATAATAAATAAATAGGTAGGAATTCTGCATTAAACCACAGCTCACTTTTTCTTATTTCAGATTTTAAGTTGTACAAAAAATATTTACAACTCAGACACTTATAAGCACAGATTCATACAAACACAGTGATAACATGTAACCTCATGCAAATAGTGCCCCAGAACTGCAAGGCCAGCTTACAGTGTCCCAATGCAACTGCTTAGAACAACTGAAATAAGAATGCATGTTGCATATAGAATGGGATGAATATGGGATATGGTATGCATATTGAATAAATGAAAACAAAGGAAACATTACATTTGGTGTGAGAAAAAACCTGAGAAGAAGATGCAAACTGACTTCAATGCATTTTGTGTGGAAAAAAATGCATAGAAAATTGGCCATTGACTGTAATGCAATTTTTTTCACGGTTTTGTGGATGTTTGGTGAATGGCAATGGGACAGATATGCTCATTACTATATAAATAAATGATGAGGATTAATACTGATAACTAGTGATGAGCAAATCTGTTCTGTTTCGCTTCGCCGAAAAATTCGCAAATCTTTCAAAAGATCTGCGAAATGGCGAAAATGTCGCGCGGCAAAAAAAAATTTGTCGCCCACAGCTATTATTTAGTTGCCCGCGGCTATTCTTTTGACACCCGTGACTATTCTTGGACGTGCGCCAAATTTTTTCACCCGTTTTGCGAAACAATACGCCAATGGCGAAACGCGGAAATTCACCGCGAATCCATGCCTGCCGAAACATTTTGCCCATCACTACTGATAACTTATAGCTTACTTCAATTCAGCCACAGGGTGGCGACACAATACTCTTTAGTTATAGACCTATTTTTGTACTTAAACAGGCATGCCTTTTTTAAAGAAGGAACAATTTTTAATTTTTTTAATGTTTAATATAAATTAATACAATGTATGGAATTCATCTTTAAAGAACCAGTAACACTAAAGTAATTAAAATGTTTTGTATTAGTTAAATATTACGTTAAGTAGACCTTCACTTGTATAAATTGTATTTTTGCTACATAAGCTTAACTGCATCGGTCACACGTATTATGTGATGTTATGAATTACCTACCAACAGACACACTAAAAAAATAGAGGAAAAAACTTTTTTCTTCTGAAACCCAATAACCCCCCAGCAAAAAGTTACAAGAAAGTTCCAGTAAAAACTTCAGGGGGTAATAACAAGGTTGAATGTAAAATCTAATAGCTCCTGCTTCATGCTTTGCACATTTTTCACCATTTCGCAAGTTTTCAGAAGTTTTGTGGATTTTTTGGAAAAATGGGACAGGTTCACTCATTACTACATGTAATAAATGTCCTACCAACAGACCAACTAAATAAATACAGGGAAAAATCTTTTGTGCAGTTCTTCTGAAACCCAATAACCCCCAGTAACAAGATACAAGAAAGTTCCAGTAGAATCTCCTCCTGTTTACCATACTTTTGCGGTAGGTAAGTAGTGAATCTATAACAGAGACATCAACTAAATAGACCCATAATATATGACATTGCAATACACTGGCTGTGTGGTTACAGTAAGGTGATAGGTAATGTTTAGCAGTGACATACCAATGCATTCCCTTGACAACCAGATACAAGGCCCACTTTCTAAAGGAACTTAGCTAAGAGAAGATAAGAACTTGTAGCAAATATTTACTTTCCATTACCTGGATGCAGAGAAGAAAATATTCCTTTTTAGTTGAATATGTCATGCTAACTTTCCTAATACAATATATCATATTTGTTTGATTAATTAAGGTGGTAGGTTGGTAGGTGATCCTTAGCAGTTACATCACATGAGACCTCACAATGGTCTTTCCCCAAGCCAAAAATATATAAGAAGTTTCTGAAGGCACCAGAGCTCATATTCATAGAAGAGCAGCAGGGAATGGCTTGTAGCTTCAGCAGGTTCAGTTCTCTCCTGTTTTTATGAGTATTAATTGAAATTTCAATGTTGGAGTTGTCTCAAGGTTTTCTGTTTCACCCTATTTAGATTAGTAGGCTCTAGTCATTTGCGTCTCATTCTACATCAAGATTTAAATGGTCCTTTAAACTCATTTCTTCAGTTTACACACCACATCCTCATGGGCACTCTGAGCAACATTTTATCTCATTTGTCATCATTCATCATGTTCATGTATTTAGTTTTGTCCATTGCTGATTTACAGGATCCTTAAATATTTAACATTTCATTCTATAATGGGCTTTGAAAAGGCAGCAAATAAAAGCATTAAAAAGTTCCTTGGTAAGTTCTTTTTCTGAATTCTTTTACTTCAAGTATTTTAACTTTTGGCATTCACATATTAGCAGTTATGTTTAGTAACTGTAATCAGTAGCGATGATCAAATCTTTGCCATTTCTTTCCACTGAAAACTTTGCAAAATAACAAAATTCACCAAATGCATTTTAGACCAAGTAAAGTGGCTTCTTTAAGGACCCACAGCAATCAAACAAGTAACTATATTATATGATATTTCACTACTCAATTGGATCAAAGTGTTTGGCTTTGTCCATTACAGGTAATTAATTGTTCTGTGTTTCTTTACGGGATTTTAATAGGTAGCAGTGGACAGTATTAAAAGCCATTTGAAGTACTCACTGTTTCCTGAATTGCTTTAGTTCCAGTGATCAACAATGTAAATGTTGGAATTAAAGGCTTTATTATACTATTAATGAGGATGGTTTGGCCTCTTTTAATTGGAAAGTTTATTGAAAAGACATTCATTATAATGCTTACTATTTTCTTCCATACCATGTGTGCCCCTTTGTACCCTCTCTGTCCTGATAAGCCCATGTATGGCCACCTTTAAGAAGGGGGTGTAATTTTAACCATGAAACATTGCAAAGGCATTTATTGATTGTTATAATAGTAACAATTATAATATTCTTCAAATATGTTATATTCTGAGTTGATTTTTTGTGGCTGAGCACCAACTCAATATATTATACTGTAATGCACAAGTGGCCATCCAACAAAGCTGAAAGGTGTGCCAGTAGATTTTAGCATTCTTAATGCAGCACCCACCCTACTGGCAGAACTTACTTTGATAAAAACTTCTGCTTGGATTGAGCCCTGAAATGGTTAAACTGAGCTCAGGACAGGTTAGGAAAAAAACACATTTCTCCAGTATAATGCACAGCAAGAGCAGAATGATTATGGAACCCAATAGTGCCATCTCATCATTGACTGCTAGACTGAAGGGTGTATTTGGCAAACAGGACTTAATAAGATCTGAGCATGATCGGTAAGCCAAGAGCCAAGGGGCTGAGTGAAGAAGAGGAGGAGAAAGCCTTACTATTAACCTTGGTACAACAGGAGTGGCAGGTAAAGATATCAAAGAGGCTGTTTGCTGATTACACTTTTTGTGGGGGTTTTACATGTTCTTTAGGCATGCCAGATGTTACTGAGCTTATTGATCATCTGTGTCACATGACTTATGTATCATTGAGTTACAAGCCATCTGTAAAAGTTTTTGGCCTGTGACCTTGTGCCTTCCTATCTTAATTAGCTCTTTAATATCCTTATATTATACAATAAAGGGTGCAATATTCCCTATATAATGTTTATAGAACCTTTTTGTAAAAACCCAAAGATTTCCATTCCATATAAAGGGGAATTGTCAATGTTTTAATAATGAAACCAAACTGTAGTTGATATTTAATATTTTTTCATAAATAACAAAGACAGTTTGTTAAATAGATTTATAGTTTAGGATATTATTTTGAAATAATGCCACTAGCCTTCTAAAAACATTCAGTTTACCAAACAAAAAGAATGGGGGGGAAAAAAAAGATGGTCTAGCGGCCCCTTTGCCCTACCCCACTGAATATGGTGAACACACAAGAGTAATACTCTCTTCAAGTCAAATGTCAAATTCATGGAAATATAAAAACTTAGCTACACATACGCAGACGCTTTTAAAATTGTAGATCAAAAGGATTTTATTGGTAATTTAAAAAAAAAAAAAAAAGTCTCTAAAAGTCAGAAATAACAAGATTTATGTGCAGATATCCGGACAGCTTCCCTGAGTTCAGCATTTGCTGGATGTATCTATACAGCCTGATGTATACACGGCAGGCAATATTAACAGTCTGATATCCCTGAGGTAGATTTCTTACATATGTATAGTTATAAAAAATATCCCCACCCACCCGGTCCAGACTAAAGCTGTGACTGAGCCCATCCGGAGATTATATATTTATATATAAATGTATACATATTACATACATGTACACAATGTAAACAGAAAATATCCATCTGTCCAGAAGCTGTTGTATAAGCCTCCAACACCTCTCAACTCCCACCACCAAGCATATATTGTTGCCACAGTTCAACAGCTATGCTCTGCAGTTGCTTTAAACAGTTATTGTCTGTGCATATGTTTAAAAAAAAAAAAAACAGGCCTGTTTAATTTGATTGTGTCATATCATCAAACTGAAGGCAAAACACAAACCTAAGGAGACTACATTAATTAAGATAACGGATTTCTTTTGTGGGTGTTGTAAAGAACCTAATAGGGTGCATTAATTTACCCTGACACAATGATCAAAGTGCACTTTCTCAATGCAATGGCCATTTTTTCCACCACAATGCACCTTTTCCTCCAGAATTCATGCCCCATTGGGCACTCAAGGGATCACTGAATTGTTGCGGGTGACTAATCTCCCAGATATGCCATCACACTGCCGATTTACAATTTCGCCGGTGGGATGTCATATCTGGGAGATTCGCCGGTGGGATGTCATATCGGGGGGAAATTAGTCGCCCGCAACAAGGGAGATATGTCGCGGGCGACTAATCTACCTTGTGTGCCAGAGCCCTAAGGGACAAGTGCACTGCATCTTTTGATGCAGGGTACTGAGGGAACCCTGGAACTACCACCTGGTTAATAGTTGATGGCTCCAGGGTTTGTTTAGCGCCCTATGTCAATAGGTGCAGCAGCGCTCATTTTATAACAGAAGGCAGGAGGGACTGATTTCCACTAAGTACAAATATATGAAGTGTGCAGGGTGCATTTGGGCCTTTGGTACCTTTAATTAAAGTGGTTTTAGATGCAACTCGCTGCAGGGAAAGTGCAAATTGCTCACTGTGTCTGCGGACTTAAATGAGCCCTATTAAGAACTTTACAAGAACTTTAAAAAACCTTTAAAAGCAAATGTAAATTAGGATGCTAAGTTATTTAGTAGACTTGCCTATTTTTGCAACTGGTGGCCTTTGTTTGCAAGGTCCACTTTAGTAATTTAGCTACAAAACAATCAATCACAAGCATCCAAAGTGTTCTGCTTGGTGGATTTAAATCTGACTCAAGGAAGTGGAGGGAACTGAGAGGATAGAGGTTAAGAAAAACAGGAAGAAGACAGCAATATGGTAGCCAGATGGTTTCTCCAAAAATGATTAGACATCATTATCTTCATTACCCTGATATAACACTGCAAACCTGGGCAGGATCTATACACCTAACGCGTGGCTGATCATTCCAAATATTATCTCCTTACACAAACAACATGTTGTGCACGGTATTGCAATATAAGCCCTTCTTGTAACTATAAATAGGTATTGTTTTATATAGATTTACCAATATACATAGTTCTATAACACAGTATATATATATATATATATATATATATATATATATATATATATATATATATGCAGTACAGATTAATATACATATATAAAACAATATAAATACATATATATATATTTCCTGCTAAAATGATATACATATCCAGCAATATATAACACTCTTTAACATTAGTTCAGTTAATCTAAAAAAAAAAGGGCTACATATGTGAACACTAACTTAATGTGTATTGAGACCTTGCTACATATGCTTGTGAAGGAGTAATTATAATATTAATAATATTTAGGATATGCAGCTACGTCATTAAATATATCTCTCCACAACTTGATTAAGGTAAACTGTAGTTAAAGTACAAACAATTAACATAGGAAAGATAGTTTTGTAACCTGTACATGTTCTCAGGAAAGCAAATGTTTGAACCAAACTACTTACTTCCTCCTATGTTAGCCTATTGTAAAATGGCTACCAAACATTCTTTCATATATATATTTTATACATGTACTTAAGCTATAGTTTTTCCATTAAATTAACTCCTGCTTTTCTGACAGGATTGTCCAAAATTAGGGTTTACAGCAGAAATTTTTAAAAGCCTTTCACAGCCCACATTTTTAGGGCTAACTACAACTAGATATTTTGCTTAATACTGGAATTAAAAATATTTGGCAACTAACATGCAATTGCAGAAAGCTCATATCGCAGGGCTGTTAGTGGTTCTTGATGACTGAACTGCTCACCCTTGACCTAATTTATAATTAATCTCTTCCCTGCCTGGTTTAATGGCAGCACAGAGGTTAATTATTTCAGTGGACAAACAAGCATATATTTCCTCTCTTTAGGGAAAAAAAAATCCTTGCAGACAAACTCAGAGAGGAATGGCAAAGTAGCTCTGAGTAATTATGTTCTGCATATAGAAATATGTTACAAACTTGCCTGTAAAGAGGGGAGATAGATATCAGTATGTCCAAAAAAGTTTTAAATAAACAACATTGTAAAAGTAATGTTTAACCAGCATGCACATCAACGAATAAAAGAAATATAGATTACAAAATATAAAAATAGAGAGAATCTGAAATAAGGGGCCAATATATAGGGGAGAATAAGAAAGTGTGCGTTGTGTAGTTAAGATGGCAGAAGGCAAAACCACAGCATAAGATTAAGTAGAGACATCAGAGCAGGAGTGTCAAAATTGCAGCACCCTTGGGGGCTGATTTAAGAACCAATGAGCGCCACGTTTTTATACTATCGTGTGTTTTCAGAAAATAATAAGCTCACCACCTTTTCTGTCATGGGTAATTTTTAAGATGTCATGATAGATGCGCCCAGCATTTTCAATCAGACATTAGCTAGATTTGTACTATTTTCCCCAAATGGCATCCTGTACTGACTGTTTTTAACAAGAATTACTAATAAAATCTTGAAAAACAATTGTAGCAACAAAACACATAGCATATTTAAAAAAGTTAAAACATTTGAGTAAAAAAAAACTGAGATTTGGAATGGAGAAAAACCCACAATAGTGTTTTGTTACAGTTGAACACCATGGTCGCAAATAAAAAAAATGGTTAAAAACTTGGAAAAGCATCTGAGGGATCTTAGCAGGTCTAAGGTGCAAAACGTTTTCTTTTTTATATTTTTACAATTGCCATTTGAAAAGGGGTAGTTAACATTTAGTATAATGTCGAGAGTGCTATTCTGACACAATTTACAATTTAACTTTTTGTTATCCTAGCAACCAGGCAGTAGTTTCAAAGAGACAGGGATATGAGTAAAGGAGGACCTAAATAGAAAGATAAGTAACAATAAAAATAAAATGGAAGCCTCAACAAGCAATAGTTTTTTGGCTGCTTGGGTCAGTGACCCTCATTTAAAAGCTGGAAATAGTCAAAAGAAGGCATTCATTTAAAAACTATAACTAAAAATGAAGACCAATTGAAAGGTTGCTAAAAAAGTCCATTCTATAACAAACTAAAAGTTAACCTAAAGTTGAACCACCCCTTTACATTTTTTGCTAAAACCTTTCAAGAATTAATTAATTACAATTCTTTTGCTGCAATCGAAGATCAGGCCAGTTTAGGTGGCAATACTGAACAACGTTTCAGTCATTTGGCATAAATGCCATATTGTGGATTAAAGAATACTTTGCTTGCAAATTGGGTAAATATTTTCTAAAAGAGAGGTTATAAAACACCAGTACACTAACTGGGCCTATGGTTGTTAAAGATACCCCTTTCAGGTGAAATATTATTCCTGCAATGAAACACATTAATGCTTTGCTCTGCTGTAAGCTTATGCTTTTGGTATTTTCTACTGCCAGGGAAGGGGATGAGGTAATGTAGAGAGATTGTGTAGATTACTCCATAGTTTCAGGAATTAGCTCCTGTTCCTCAGAGATTGGCTGTTCTTCTAAGTTAGCAGCCTGTGAGGCTTTCGCTGGACACTGGGCAACCATGTGGTTTGGGCTTTGGCAGAAATGGCATTTCTTGGGCTGAGGAGGAAGCTTGCATTCCTTGGCATGGTGGTCTAAACCTCCACAGTTGTAGCACCTAATAAGAAACAAAAATGATAAAAATATGTAAAAGCTTGATTATGCTATTTTCAAGTAGGAATATTTTTACAATCAGATATGATTTTTCTGCTGTTTGGTAACAGATATCATGATCTTTTGCCATCAAAATCACCTATTAGTAGAATGTAATTCTGCTAATTATATAATAGACTGATCCTACATCTTTTAATAATTAATCTCCAATGAAGGCTAGAATCTGCAGTGATATTTCTAGTTTTTAGATCATGTAAAAAAATCAGGGACACTTCTAGTAAATTAAGCCAGAAGGGCCATACTAATTAGGGACGCACCGAATCCAGGATTCTGTTCAGTATTTGGCCAGGATTTGGCCTTTTTTGGCAGGGTTCAGTTTTGGCCAAATCCACGGGCCTGGCGAACTGAATACGAATCCTAATTAGCATAAATTAGCATATGCTAATTGGATTTGGAGAGGTTACATGTTAGAGATTTTTTAACCCCTCCGGATCCTAATTAGCATTAGCATTTGTGCATATTGGTGACCTGGCAATATGTACTCTGTTTACACATTTGAAGCAAGGTGCAGTGTAAGGGAGCCCTAAATACAAGGCTCCAAGCGCTCCTTACTTGTGCCTTTTAAATACATTTTGTGAATAGAACAGAATTAATTTTGTGTGGACAAATTCAGTTTGTGCCTACAGAATTCATTTTGTTTGGACCAAATTCTTTTTGTCACTACAAAATGTTCACAGCATAGACTTTGTAGGGACAAAACAAATTTGATTGTGTAATGTGGTTTTTTTTCACCACAAAATTAATGTTGGCAACAAAAATACAATGCAAGAATTGTGTCCCGTGTTGGCTATACATGGGTGGAAAAGAGCTGCAGACTTAGTCCTTCAACACAGAGTGGGCAGCTTTTTGGCCCTTGTATGGGGCCAACTGACAAGCCTGCCAGGCCAATATCTGTCTGAAAATTGACTAGGTCAATCAGGCAGGTTTGAAAATCTCATTGGATGAGGAGTGCATCAGCATGTTGATGCGATCCTTATCTAATTTGCCTCTATTGGCCCAAGTATTTGATCCAAATATTGGTTTCAGGGCAAGTGATTGAACCAGCCCAATTTGGACCTATGCATGGGTGGGTAAATCGCACCCAGATCCGGTCACTTGGCAACACCTCCATATAAGCAGTTCTAGCAGTGTATGGCCAGGTTGCCACATTTTAAAAACCCGTCATTTTGTTCAATTTTTTTTACTTATCAATAATTATGCTTAGCATTTAAAATATATTATATTTTTCTGACCTGTCTCCCTTTTGTCTTCTCTTTTGCTGCCCTTTTACTTTGGGTCTCCTTTCACTTCCAATGCATGGAGCCCCACCAGGTCCTGTCACTCGAGTCGATTCCAACCCCTTGGAGGATTTCTTGAAGGTGAATTCCACTGATTCTCCTTCCTTTAAGCTGCGAAAGCCTTCCATGTGGAGCTTGCTCTAAATGTGGGAAAAATAATGCAGTGCTGAACATGATGACACACTGATAACAGATATCTTTAGAGGGAAGTGTATATATAATGTGACATAATAAATAGACTGGGTCATGGTTTTGATGACAACCCTCCCCCTTCTTGTACTATTCAAACCATCTCATAATCTCTCATCACCGCTCTTTACTCCTATGGTTCTCAAAAATAAAGTGCTGGTCATACTGGGTTTTCCAAACCTGGGGTTAAAATATATTCTGTATTTGTTTTTACCCACATTGTGTTTCAGACCCATAGCAGAGCGACTGTTACATACATACATTATATATATAATAATAAAGCAGTATGTAATAATAAAACAGTACCGTGTACTTGATCTCAACTAAGATATAATTAATATTTATTGGAGACAAAACAACCCTTTTGGGTTTATGTTGCCTGCGCGCGCAATGACACCGGCGCACGCTCTGACGCCAGCGTGCGTCCTAGCGCATGCGCCTTGCGTTTTAAAAGACGCCGGAGGCCTAGGATCACTTGCGAAGTGATCATTTTCCTCCTGGAAGACACTGAGCGTTGTTATCCTTCTGAAACACTTGTTTTTGATCCGGCTTGCCCTTTAACTACGAATCCTGCTGCCTGTACCGACCTCTTGCCTGCCTGACTATCCGTTTGTCTCCCGATTCTGCTCTGACGCCTGGTTCGGCACTCCTGCCACTCCTCCACTTGGTCCCAGTCCTGTCTCCAGCTCCAGCGGCTGTGTTCCTTAGTGGGAGGTGTAGGAGAGGTCCTTCCTCTACGAGTTCTTCCAACAACACCTCTTCCTTGATCCTGACACCGAGGAGCTATAGTACCCAGTATATGTATCCATCTTGCCTCTTTCTGTAACAGTCTTTTAGCCCGATCACCACCTCTAGGTAGCGGTGGTACATGATCTATCGCCTGAAGTGTAGGGAGAGGATGTTTCAGTAACATAAAATGCCTTGCAAGAGGAGTATCTCATCTAGATGCAATCACTGTCACTGTCACTTACATGTTCGCCGGTGGGATGGCAGGGGAAGGCAACTCGGGGAGATTAGTCGCCCGCGAACAGGGAGTTTTGCCAGGGCTCTGGCACACGGGGGAGATTAGTCGCCCGCGACAAAACTCCCTGTTCGCTGGTGACTAATCTCCCCGAGTTGCCATGTCCCGCCATCCTGCCGGCGAACATGTAAGTCGCCGGCGGGATGGCACACGCCGAAATCGCGCCGCCGCGTCTGCCATCCCGCTGGCGACTTACATGTTCGCCGGTGGGATGGCAGGGGTAGGCAACTCGGGGAGATTAGCCGCCCGCGAACAGGGAGTTTTGTTGCGGGCGACTAATCTCCCCCGTGTGCCAGAGCCCTAAGAGAGTCTGGTCTATAGAGATTAAGATAATATTTGGGGGTTTATGTATCTGGTCATTTTTTGGTTCAATGTTGTTGGTTAAAAGATAAATATCTATTGATGGGACCTCAAATGTTATAGGTGACCTATTATGTTTTTAAAATCTGTGATCCCCCATTAATAATCCCCTTTGGAAACCTTCTTGAGTGGTTGGTTTCCTTTCCAGACATCTCTAGATAAAGCATGAACTGTATGGGAAATTACTTATGATCTTTTTAAATGGTTTTAATCACTATTTATTCACTTTCTATCACTTTTTTAACTTTTAATCACTTTTTAATGAAAAGATGTATTTGGTATAAAAATGAGCATGTTTTTCCCCTTTAAATGGGAGGGCATGAATTTGGACATATTATCATGTTTAACTGATTGTGTAAAATGATTGGTTGTGTATACTATTTAAACACTGTGGACACTTGTGTTTATCATCCTGACAATGATCCCCTGTGGATCGAAACGCGTCAATGTGAGTGTGGAGCAATAAAATCTATTTTGATATTTTGAAGTATACCAAGCCATGAGTGCTTTCAACTGATCATGTGTGGATAATTTTTTGGTGAGCACCCGGCGTGTGGCTCTGGAGTGGTGAGTGCCGTCAAAGGAACAGATATATATTATACACACACACAAATAAAGTTATACATATATACATATATGGAAACAAGGCTGTTGTTTATTGTTAACTACCCTAATCCCACCATTAATGTCAGACCAATGGCAATAACCATTTCCAATTTTCTATATACATTTCACAACATGTGCTCTGTGGTAAGTAATATGTATGCCTGGATTGCCAGACTTGCTGAAGAAGCTGGAATTTACAGTACATATCAGTTTAAGGACATAAAAATGCCTTGTCCAGTTTAAAATCCAATTCACCAACAATGCAAGAAGTGGTACCTTAATGAAAGCAGAGGGGATACTGATTTACCATCTGCCTCTTGTGCAAATGCAGAGAAAAATGTTTACTATTCTGCCTCTGCAGGGGAGACTGTTTTCATTTTAGTAGATCAACTACAATTTACATTTCCAATGAAGTGTGGCAGCCTTTATTCAGTTTACTATTTATTTATAGTTGACTGAAAAAGTATATTTTTTTTAAGTAAATTCTCTAAATACACGGCAAGTTATATTATCCCTGCACTGCAGCACACTGAGGCAGTTGCAGTAAATGTTTTTATCTGTAGAGGGAATCCCCACTCAACTCTCCCACAAATTCTTAAAAACAGGCTATGAGTTTAGGAATCCCTTCTCTGTGTGCTAAATGTGAGTTTTTCGGGAATCCCATGTTGATGTGTGGGGGGGGGGGTGTTGTTGCAAAACTGGGTAGGAGTGTGTTTAGGAAACAAAGGGATCTTAGACATGCTGAACATTCCCTGAATTCCACGGAAAAGAGGGGGAAGGGAGAAGTATAGGCGTGGGGGTTTGCTAAAATGTACAGGTAGCCATGTGCTTAAAAGACTACTCTTAGGGCTGGCACTGTACTCTGAGATACAAAAAATATCATAAAGTTCTGGCTACATAGCAGGGTTTTCCCAATCTATATCCCTGCATTTGCCAGAGGGTAGGGGTAATAGTGGGTATTATAGTTCATCAACAACTGGAGACTGTATATCCCTGACTCAGATTCAAATATGATGGCCATAAACCCTGTTCTGAAGGATGAACTCAGTTACCAGTCTATAGATTTTGTACCTGCACTGTCTTCTGGTTTGGCGAATGCTTATATGCAATAAATGATGATTACTACATGAGAATAATTTTAGTGAAACAATGAATCCGCCCATGCCCTGGCTGATATAAACTGATATTCAAATGTTACTTATTATTTGCAATATAACTGTTTTAACAATAAACCATTTTAATCCATATAATGGCATTCTGTAAGCTACAAAGTAATATGCAATACTGGTTTTATTTGCATTAATAAGATTTTATTTTGTTTTTATGTTGAATAGAGGCCCTGATAATGAAGAGGCATTAGATCAATACAGGGCTTTATAATCAACATGATTGATTGCTGCCCACTCACTATAAAGTTGCTTAGATTTACTCACAGCCTGCAACTATCAGCTAAAATTGCCTACGGACACATTTTATGATACAATTAGGTGGGATGGGATAGGATATTATTGTTAGGGGTTATTATGCAGCAAAGGGCACTATTATTATTAGCACACGCTGCTCACTGTGACCACTTTGTTGTATCTCTTCCCGCTGAAGAGTTGCAAATAACCCACAGCCTGCAGTTGTGATAAAATCTGTATGTGTCAGTAAAAATACCACTGATTCCCCTTGTAGCAGTGAGAGGTAGCTTTCATCAATGCAGTAATCAAACAGCCATACTGACATAAACTTAGGGTAGCATTCTTATTCATTTAAACCATTTAGGGCTCCATAAACCTTGGGTCACAAATTCTCACATGTTTTGGTTAGAAGGATGGTATAGAGAGAATTTAATGTAAAATATAATATATAATTGATTTTCTATTATCCATACTGGTACTGTGCAGCTTGGCTACCAACATTTTACATTTGTTTGTCCTGTTCTGCAAGATTTGCTTGCTGTTCAGTTTCCCTGGAGTGCTGCTAAAGATCACATCAAACAGATAGTGATGTTGAAAGGGAATGGTGCATTTTATCCTGTTTCTCAACATAGGGACTTGGTCTGGAAAAGATCATGTAATGATATCAGTTCCTTACAAACCCCATGGTGAGAACCAAGCAGCATTAAGAATATCAAAGAATGTTGGGATGAGATGGTTTGTATAGAGGTACAACAGAATCTGTCCGTATGTATAGTCGGTATTATTACAGGCATAAATGATATTAGTTTTACTGGCATGCCTCGCTCTACACAGAATTAATTCTGGTTAAACTATTGCTTGAAGATCCTATAATGAAGGCTAGTGGCACATTAGACTGTTGATTGGCTCAGAAATCACAGATGGAGAAAAACTGATCTGCTCCATCCTGCAAACAGGCATGGTATCAGTCTGCGAGTGCACACAGAGTAGATTTTGGCACAAAAAATGCCAAAATCTTTCGTGATTTTGAGTGAAATCTGCTTTGTGTGTGTGCTCACAGGCCGATGCTGTGCATAATAATGGCTGGACAGGATGTTTATGTATCACCCTTTTTACCCTTTGGACTTCATCCTACTCCAAACACACTGAATCATATCTTCTTGTTGGTGCAGGATGCCTTATCTCAGTCCATATCATTTAGACACTGTAGATATTAGGATAGGAAATGCATCTGACTTGGTGGGAGGGTGTCTCTGGCCAGGATAGAGACCTTTTGATGTTGGAATGTTAGTTACTGCAGTAAGGAAATTGTACCTTCTGGGCAATAAAGTTGGATATTGTCTGTATGCCACCCACATATGTGAATCCTGGGAGTGCCTGGCCTGGGTCAGCAAAAGGTTAACAACTGTAGAGCCCATTGCCTGGAGTATATCCTTATTCATTCATTTACTTCCCTGCTGGGCATCCTGCCTACTTTATTCTGCTGGCAATTATATTTATTCATATGCAAGGTTTACGTAAAGGATGACAGTAGGGGGCCACCAAAGAAAACATCCCACCACTAGAATGAAATGTTTCGCATGAGAATACAATCCACTTTCCAAATAATGACTCAGTCTCTGGTTTCCCGTAAAGGAGCAAAAGAAGGAATGAATAAGGTTAATGCGAGATGGACTTAAGCAGGCAGAAAAAAACCCTCCACTGTACATCTGACACAAATCTCTAAAAACAGACGTTAAATACACACCTAATGCTATTCTCACAACATTGCCTCAAAACCAAAAATGCTACCTAGAAATGGAGGACAGAAGCACGTATATTGTTCTATATTTATCCCTGAAGCCAACTGTGCATCCTGAACTACACGTTTTAATAGCATGGCTGTAAATACGGAGATACAGACACTCATTTAGAATCATACATTCTAACCACCAGATAATCTCAGATTAAATATGACAGATATACTTCTTTTTTTATAATTACCTGATGAACAAAAACATCCACTGGGGTCTCAAGATCAGTTCCCTCCTTCTTGGTCATAGTTAGGAATCCAAAACCCATTCGGACATTAAACCACTTGCATACTCCAGATCCTTGAAATATCAGAGATTCATCACTTTTGTGTATATCTGCTGTTTCATCCAAAGATTTTGGAAGCCCTCCTGTATATAGAACATACAACCAGTTAACTATATAAATGTAATTTATCTACACAGTGAATGATCTGCATGCTGTTAATAGACAATAGGCTAGATTTAATTTGATGAGAAAAACTGATTTACTAATTCAATGCCAGATTTTCTTGATACTTGATAAACTGTAAAATAAAATGTTCTCATGGAACCTAATCTGGCCCAGTATGACAAGCAATAGTAAAATGCACATAGGACAGCAGGTTGTAAGCTACAGTGGAAGAGGAAGTGCTTGTAGCACAATAAATTGCTACCCAATACATGAATATTTTTTTTTTGAGTATATTTTATTCTCATTGAATCTGGCCCATTATTTCCCTGGTTTATGAGAACTGTAAAGTACGAGTTTTTACATTATTAAAGGATACCTATTACAAACCAATTGTTGCACTAGTAAAGGTTTTTTTTTCTTAACCCAGATTGCAATTTAAATATTACACACTACTAGTGTATTTCTAGCATACTATAAAAAGCGGTGTGCCCATTAATCTCATTTCCCATTGTTATATATGTTTGCGATATACGCTTGTGACTTCTATTACTTTATCCCCAATTGCTCATGGTATACATGGTATTTTTGCTACTGCACCCATTAATATTTTTCAGAAATAAAACTCTTTAAAATTGCCCATACTGTGGTTTTAATGCAATTTTTCAGCAATAACAGCATTGGACAATTACTGGTGTTTTGATGCTACTTTTTAAGCAGGACAAAATGCACTGAACAAATTGTCAAAAAATCTTGAACTAAATCTTTCAAGGATGCTGAAAACATTCCCAATGTGAAGTCAGTGTCATAGGCAGTGTGTTTGGGGATATTTACTGTAGCATTTAGAATTTCAATTTACAGTAAATGAGGCTACAGAAATGCAATTTACCTTAAGATAAACCCAAAACTAAACTATAATTAAAACTAAACTTTTCATAACAAAAGGATCCTGAACACTTAGGCTAAGGTCATATGTGGCTTTTTCTGCTCCACCATAAATACTCCAGCAGAGAGTACACCAATCCACTGTAATACACCCTTTGTTCCAGCAGCACTGCCACTTATGGCATCCACCTATCACTGCTAACACTGAGTAAGCAGGTGGATGCCATATGTATCAGTTCTACTGCAATTAGGGCTGATGGCAGTAGACTGGCACTTTCTCTGCTGACTTATTTATCCTGGCAGAGAAAAGACCACATGTAATATTAGCCTATGATCAACCAATGACAGCAGGGAAATTGAACATTATACTTCCCAACATTTCAATATAAAAAAATGTGGACAATGCTCATATGCGCTAGTCATGCTCAGTTACATGAAGATGTGCCCCTGATCTGCTCCAAACCACACCCACTTTTCAGAAAGTTGTGCTATTTTTACAGCCCTGTGTTTTTGGGCTATCTTTCCATTTGTGTTATACTTGTACAAAATTATTTGCAAGTCAGTCCTGCTGCAACTACTTAGCTTTCCTTAAAGGCCCACAATAACTTTTAGAGTGAAGACACATGAAGCTACTTAGTAGGCCAGGAAATACCCTGCCATAGACAATGAGATAGACAATGCCTCTGCTAAAACACACGTAAAGACAATTATCAGCAAATGATCAGCATTTACTATTTTTGTAACCATGACAAGTAGTTGCTACTAGTAGCTCTGTGTGTCTTCGCCCTAAGGGCTCTGGTACACGGGGAGATTAGTCGCCCGCGGCAAAACTCCCTGCTTGCGGGCGACTAATCTCCCCGAGTTGCCTTCCCCCTGCCATCCCACCGGCGAACATGTAAGTCACCGGCGGGATGGCAGACGCGGCGGCGCGATTTCGCGCAAATCGCCGAAAAAGACTCGAGGCTTTTTCGGCGATTTTCCGAAATCTCCTGTGGGAGAGGTTTTTTCATCGCAACCGCGACTATCGTATTTTGCGCGACTATTCCGTCGCCGTTGCGATTTTTTCGTATTGAACGATTGTAAACAGTGGTAAAACCAATCTGATTTTTCCGCAACTAAAAAGTTGCGGAAAATATACGAAAAAGTCGCAACGGCGACGGAAAAGTCGCGGAACATACGAAAAAGTCGCTACGGCGACGAAAAAGTCACAAAAATACCTATAATTACTAAAAAAACACATTTGGACGCCTTCAGACCGTTCGTGCCAGCTTTCAGCCAGCTATCAGTCAGCAACAACAAGCACCATACACAGACCAATAAGCTGCTGGCATTGGTCAATTTTAATGTTGCACACAGGTGTTTCGACCACCTCTGCAGTCACCTATATGTAGCCTGACTTGGGTCCCTAGAAGTTTTTAAGATACAGCTTTAATCTTTCTAAAATATATAATCAAGAATTTTCGTAGTTGCAGTTTAAGGCTGATGCCACACGTGGCGTTTTTTTACACTGTGTATTTTCTAATTCTCTCGGCGGCTGAAAAACGCACAATATCATCATCCATAGAAATAACTTGAAAAGACTCGAAGCAAACCACACAAAGCGTAAATACGCTAGAAAACGCCTTAGCACGGATTTTTCAAGCGTTTGCCAAAATACGCCAGTATTTGCACAGCAAGCTATTCCTATGTATACACAAAGGCAGCTGCCAGACCTAGCGGAAATACGCTGCGTTTTTTACTATTTTGCACCATGGAAACGGGATTTGCTACGTCACCAGTACTAGGCTGAAAAACGCCATAGTCAGGGGCTGTGTGGCTTGTGCAGCGTTTTTAGGCTGAGAAAATACGCAGCGTAAAAACGCCACGTGTGGCATCAGCCTAACACCATCTGTTGGCCCCGATGGAATAAACGGGGATCTAAAAGAAGCAGGTTATAACATTTAGGGTTAGATTACACATGGTGCTGGTCCCCTTCCTCCCACGCTGACTTTAGTGTGGACAGATAAGTACAGCATCAGCCTGCCAGACATTGGGTGGCTTCTCAAAAATGCAAAAGTTGGGGAAGAAAACAGTGGGTTGAGTTTTATACCAGCGGTGAAAATGTCTGGTCTGACATACTCATAAATGTTAGAATCTGTTCCCTGACACATGGGCCAGTGCACTCTCAGGTTAGATCCTGTGCCTATAACTGCACCACGCTGGGCCACCTTGCCCCCCCCCCACGCACATGCGCAAACAAGTGAGCGCATAAAGTGCATTGGGGCAGTAAACATTGTGCATGGGGAGGGGAACTAGCAGTAGGTGACAAAAGAGGTACAAACCTAGCACCCCCCCCCCAACATTGTGCCATAGGCACGTGCCTATTCTGCCTACCCTTAATTGCAACCCTGCATTGCACACAGATAGAGGGGGCAGAAGGCAGCAGATATGCTTTTCAATAGATGTGCCAGCAGAGAACAATGCCAACCTGTGCCATTAGCCTAACCTTGAGTCCCTAGATGCAGTATGTAACTTAGACCTTAGAGCAGGAATCCCCAACCATTTATACCCGTGAGCGACGTTCAAATGGAATAAGTATTGGGGAGCAACGCAAGCATGGAAAAGGTTCCTGGGGGTGCAAATTAGAGCTATAATTGGCTATTTGGTAGCCTCTAAGTGGGCTGGTAGCCTAGAGAAGCCTCTGTTTGGCTTTACACTGGGTTTTATGCAATCAACACTTGCCCCTAAGCCAGAAATTAAAAAATAAGCACCTACTTTAAGGCCACTGGGAGCAACATCCAAGGGGTTGGGGAGCAACATGTTGCTCACGAATCACTGGTTGGGGATCACTGCCATAGAGCTATAAAAAGCTGGCAATTTTCAGTGCATTGTGGTAATCCATTTAACTTGGACTTCTCACTTCCTGTTTCTTTGCAGCTGATTATACCCTCCTAATGAGGAAGTGGGTGAGCACAAGAAAATTGCTTCCCCCAACCCCCATCCTACTGCAGAACAGTGCTTTTCCTAAACTCAGGTTTCCTGATATAAAGGTGGTGTAAACATCAAGCAATTCTTACTAATGGCATCTCTCTGTTACTAATGCTTTAAAATCTACATTTTATTTTAAGGGCATTGTGGTAATGGCATACACACAAAAGCAAAAAGGATTTTGCACTTGCTGAAAGCACACTTTAGTCACTTTGAAGCTGTTGCTAAACTACAACTCCCATAATCCCCTGAAAACCATTATCTGGCACATATATAATGAGGTGTTTAAAGTTCTTGACTGAACAGTAAGAAGAGAACAGGAAAGGCGAATTCCCCCAACAGCTAATCATTTACATATGCATATTACTATTACTACTATTATTATTAACGTATTTATATTTATATACAAAATTATATTTGGTATTCTATTATATATGTGCCCATGTGCATTTTAATACATTTTTAAGTATTATACCCCCTAAAAATAAATAGTTGCATAGTAGTCGAGTTTAAAAAAAGAAACATCCAAGTTTAACATTTTGCCCAAGTAAATCTATATGATGCAGAGAAAGGTGATGTATACTGTAATCTGCCAGTATAACCACTTCAGTATTAGCCTCTGTATCCAATGAAAAAAATCAAATATACACTTCTACCCTATTACTCATGCAGTTTTCAGTTTCTTTTTTTCATATATATCTATCTATATAGCATATAGCTATTTTGCATGAGTGTACCAAATCACACCAGATTGTGCTATTGAACAGAATGTTGGTAGTGATTACTTTGAATTGGCTGTACAGGATGAAAACACAGTTTTATAACTAAATTCACTTTATGCTAGTATAGTATTACTACTTATAATCTGATTGCAAAGCAAATCTCAATAATCAAAATGAAATGGGAAAAAAAAGAAAATTAAACTTAAAAAAAAAATGTGTTAGTATAAACCATTCCACATGTAGCAAATAATTCAGTTTACAATATTAATACATTTACCAGCAATAATCTGATAGCAAGTAAAGGCACAACTTTTAGTTATTTCTATCTTATTTTCACTCATTCGGGAAAAGATATAATAGCATAATAGCTTTTAGTTCAAAGTGTGCATTTCACTGAGTATAGTGGAAAAACTTGTGTACCAACATGATTAGCCCAATCTGTGAAACGAAATGAAATATAAATTGTAACATTTTCACATTTTAGTGACGTTTTTAACTATAGTTAACAGAGGTTAACAGATATCCAGTCATTGCCATAAAAAAAGGAGGAAATTCTGAAAATGCTAAAATTAAAAAAAATTAGGCTCATAAGAAACATGTAAAAATAATAAACCTAGTTCCATGCCTTTAGTGGGACTCTTTTAACCATCCTTGGTATAGGTAAATCATGTGGATCATTTATTTTGGTAAACAAAATCTGAAGCCCACACACAGAGATCCATGTGCCTCAGGACTGGTCAGTCCTTATGGTTTCCCAGAATATTCCCAATATAATGGCTCTTCACCTGTGATTTCCTGGTTGGAGACAGAGCCCATCCTGAAGTTATCAAGTATCCCAAGGGTCTGCCTTGAAGTTGTCCCAGCTGAAGTTCTGGTGCCTTCAGCCTTGTGAGATCATACAGCTTGTTAGACCCCCACCATCCCCCAAAAAGAGATTAAAGGGACAGAATGGGGAAATAAGGTTAGCTACATCTTCACTAAACAATGGAGGTGGGAGGGCTGTTGCCTTTCAAAAGATTCCAAATTCTGCAAGACAATAGTAGGCCAACAAGTATAGCCACCCCCTTCCACCCCTCCTCCTCCTCACCAACACCCTTCAAATCTCCAAAGCAAAATCACCTTTCAAATATAATTCACAGGCCTTCCCCCCACAAGAATCCCATTACCTTCTGCCATGCTGAGTTTCAATGATAAGGGAAGTCTCTTCTATCTGAGGTCAGGCTAAAATGGTATGTAGGTCCTCATTACTGTGTGCTGCCATAATGTCACATATTCACATTCTCTTGAAGCAGCACATGCAGAGTTCTCTGGGAATCTCTATACCATCCAGAGCTTTGGGGTACCATCTACTGTCCAATCAGCAGAATGGTAGACCTGTCTGGACTGAAATGAATGACCACCACCCTAGGACACACTATTAAGACCTCCCCTATGCATCCCCACCTCCCTAGACAAATGTGGCTGAAAGATGACCTGGAAGGGCTGAGCTGACCTAAAGTGATTTCCTAATTCCATCTCCTCTTGTTCAGCCCCCTCCCCCCAGAGCAGAGGTAGTTGGGGGAGGTTAAAAGGAATATTTGGAGATGTAATGTGTAGGTTTTTTTGACATCCTCAAAAGACTTAAATGCCAGGCTGGTCAAGTTATAGGCTTCTGCTTAAAACTGCCCAAAATGGAAAACCTGTTTGAGCCTCCTGATGTTTTTGGAGTCATAGAAATATGGACTATTTGGGTTATGTGGCTCTTTGGATACTGCGACTAGATTTGATGTATTAAAAAAAAGTAATTCAAAGAGAGCTATTGGTTTATGAGGACAAAACCCATAAAGCATTTTGATTTATCTGGATTTATTCAGGAAAAAAATGACAATAACCATACAACCTGAAACTTTGTCTGTAACACTAATTTTTCTATTAAAGTAATTGTCCTGAGTGTATCTTGGTAAAAATGAGTTAAGCTTGTTATTCCCTAAATGCTGCTACACATATAGGTATGCCATATTTTAGTTGTTCCATTATATTAAGCTGGCTTTATTTGATTACAGCACTCTCGACCATATGACTGAACTATCAAAAGAACATATTCTTATCAGCTGGTGAGAGATTTTTTTCCATTATGTTATATAAATGTTTATTACATTTCCTGCTAGTAAAAAAAGGCACTTCAGAAAAAGAGTTGCTTATGGCCATTTATGCTAAACAGTCAGAATTATTTTAAACCGCACCCGACCCTAACCCACTCTTTGTAATGTACACACAGTAAATGCAGGTATTTATTTGCATTTAAGTCATGAGCAGCATTTTAACTTTAAGAGCCAAACTTCTGGTTATAAAATTGGAAGTTTGACTCTCTGTGGGTGAAAGAATGCAGCAAGGCTCCCTTCTGTATGCTACCTCTGAATCTCTGCGTCATTTGGTTCTACTACCTCAAGCAGTAAAATGGTTTGAATTATTCTTGTTCTGTGACTTTTTTCTTGGGGATAACTCACAGAACATATTTTATTTTTGAAATCTTTATTTATGACTTTTTAATAGGGGGAGGGGGGGTGTACAGAAAAAAGAAAGGGGGGAGTGGGGGAGTATACAGGTTTTATATCATAGAAATATCATTTCACAGTAAATCGCATCTTAAATAATATTATAAAGCTTACTTTTAATCGCAGAACATATTTTAATATCATTATTTAGAAAATGTTTAGGTTTCTCAATATCATAACTATTAACACCCAAAAATACTTCTGACTGTATTTTAGGGTGATTATTGCATATGCCATACTTGTACAAATATGGTTTCCATGAACTGTAACAGGGAAAAAATCTTGACATTATGTAATTTCATAGTGAGCGATAATACTAAGGGGCACATTTACTAATCCACGAACGTCCGAAAAGCGGGCGAATGCGTTTTTTTCATAATGATCGGTATTTTGCGATTTTTTTGTAAATTGTTGCGACTTTTTCGTAGCTATTACGACTTTTTCGTAAATTGTTGCAACTTTGTCGTAGCGTTACGACTTGCGCGAATTGTCGCGACTTTTTCGTAGCCATCGCGCCGAGTACGAAAGTTTTGGATTCATTCAAGCTTCAGTATCGTGACTTTCCTTGGGCCAGGTTGGAGCTGCAGAGTGCCATTGAGTCCTATGGGAGGCTTCCAAAATCATGCAAAGTCTAAAAGTTTTACCCGCCATTTACGAGCGCTCAATACGAAAAAGTTGCGACAATATACGAGCAAATCGTAACGGCTACGAAAAAGTCGCGACAATTCGCGCAAGTCGTAACGGCTACGAAAAAATCGCGACAATTTACGAAAAAGTCGTAACAGCGACGAAAAAATCGCAAAAAATACGAAAAAGTTGCAAAATGTTCGTTTCTAATCCGAATTTTTCCCATTCGGATTCGTGGATTAGTAAATGTGCCCCCAAGTGTGCTAATGACTGCCCATTGGGGTGCTTTAATGCCTGTGGAAAAAAACTCAAGCACTTGAAAAAAACCTCTTAATTGTTCTGAATGGGAATTGCTGCAGGTAAAACATATGAATCGTGTAACTGTGCTGTTTCGGATTTGTATTTGTATTTTTACTCACGGCAATTCCTGTGAGTTCCAATGGCAAGGTAATTTTGGGTTCTTTGTTGCTCATCGGGGAGGCAATTTTTTACAGGTGTCATCACCCTAATGGTTCTTGTTGAATCATATTCAGTTTTCAACACCAAAACTTTATCTTGAAAGTACCTCATTGGAGCACATTTTGTGTAGACACTTTGGTGCATATTATTAAAGGGTAAACTCTATTCTCACACTTTGATAAAAATTCCCACTTTTGTTGCTCAAGACCTTACAATATCAGATGGGTACACCTGTTATTCAGCTGAATGCTTGTCCTTTATGTCAACTCACATAATACAATATCAACATGTTCCTTTGTGACAACTGGAAGGAATTCCTGCACCAGGATTTGTAAATGAAGAGCAAACTTGTATTTTGGGAAACAGAAAAAAATCACAAGACAGACATAATATGTTCCACTAATAATGCTTAATTAAAATGTTTATGAAAAACTATATTATGGTATATTTGTATGAGATATACACATTGCTAGAATTTAGTAGAAAAGCAGCACAACATTTTGATTTGATAGAACTCCAGTAACTCCAGCTGTTGGCATTCAGAGGATGCTGGGAGCTGTAGTACAGTTAGTAATTCTTTAGTTCCAGGTCCTTTCTTGAAAGAAATAAATCATTTTAAGCTGTGCATTTCAATAAACATAAACCCCAGTGACACAGGCACATTGGGCTAACTAACATTTATTTAAATAGTGTGTTTTTGCATTTGTTTTTGTATGGTGAGTCACTGCTAGAGCTATACAATAGTAAACCAGAATAAAGCATTTTTCTTTGCTCACCTAATTTGCTAATCAGGAGACTTCTATCTGCTTTAGGAAAACACAGCAGGGAGTGAGAGGGCCAAATTAAATTGATTCCCACCCCCAACTTGTTGACAGCTAAAACTGCATATATTAAAGGGCAAGTAAAGCCTAAAAGTTTTGGTTTCCCTTTTGTTGAAAAGTGGAAAGTGGAAAACTGCATAACTTATGTCCCTGGCCAGTAAAGACAGGGCCTTCCTTGCCTCTGGGGTGGCCACTCTGGTTCACCTTTTAACTTGTGCCAGCCCATAGGCGAAAAACTGAGAACATGCAGTCTTGGCAGATACACTGCCTGGCACTCTTGTGAAAACATGTCAAGTTGTACTGATCTTTTGCACTTTGAACAAAGTTAATAGATGAGCTCTACCAGCTTCAACAGTCATTCTGGAATAACTAAGTTCAGTTAAATGTGTATAGTCAAGCTTCTTGCTATGATCAATTCTGGTTGAGTCATAAATATACAATATTCACAGACACAAAGAAACTACATAAAATGATTCTATCACTATTTGAAGTAACCAGATATGTAAATAATATGAACCAGAATGTGGAAATCATTGTGTAGGGGGTATTACTGGTATAATATTTTATAACATGCTACCATTATATATTTCATGAAACCAATGAGCTTTCCTTAATTTGCCTTTTAGTGCCACACTCCTTATTAACTCAGATTTGTGCATGCACGTGTGCGAATATTGATTCAAACTGTTAATTCTATTTGTTAACAATTATGGGTAGGAAATGGAATTATAACCATGTTCTGGAATTGGGATAATCTCCCCTTGTGTTCCCTGGTTAAGACCACCCATTAGCTCCCTGTGTGAGGGTCTACTGAATGTACCATGGGAAATTCTGACCCTTTAGCAGCTTTCCCCTCCTTTCAAATTGCCAGGAATCTCAACAATGCTGGGTATATTTATCTTCCTCTCTTCCCCCACTACTCTGGTTTCCGTTGCCTAAAAAGGTGAAAGCAATCGGAAGCACTCTCCATACCTCTTCCCCAAGCCCTGTCCATGGGTATATTCTAGGACCCTCTCTGCAGTCTGAATGCTCTCCATTTGATAACCAGACTGGAATAGACTAAATAAAGCCATACTGGACCTTGCATCTCACTAACTTTACAGTTAGATTTCAAATGTTCTAAATTTATTATAGGATCTTAATGCTCATGCCAGGTAAAGGCAGCTTCAGATTAATCATGTGATGATAATTTTCATGGACTTCATAGAAAGCATGTTGCCAAAAAACAAGAAAGAAGGTTCAAGAACAGTAATTATATATATACATATATATACGTAATCACATAAATATATATGCATCTGTCTAATATTAACTAACACATGACCATGGTTGTGTAATTGGTGGTAGGTGATTTTACCAAAGTCAATATATAATGCATCATTATTTACTTTTAAGACTAAGGGCAAAAGACACACAGGTCGATTAGTCGCAGCGACTTTTTAAAAAGTCACATCGACTAATCTGCGTGTCGAAAATGAGCGATTTGTCCCAGCAACGCAATTATACTATATGGAGGAAAAGTCATGCGATTAGTTGCCGCGACTAGGTTAATTCAAAGTTGCAGGGCCTAATCGCCCTGTGTGTCTTCGCCCTTACGCTCCTGTCTGATCCTTCATCTTGGTGAACTGACCCCCACCCCATCAACCTGTGAACAACGCAAGGAGAAAACATGAAAAATGTGAAAGAAAAACATAAACAGAGAAAAGCTGATCATCAGCCCTTTGGAGTTAACACTTCCAAATATCTCCTGGGGTTGGGACCAGTTTAAACTGACCACAGGAAATTGTGTCTAAGCAGACAGGCTGGTGACAAGGCCTTTGTCCCCTGTATGGGTGTAACTCACAAAGATGTCCTTTTATAATACTCTTTGGGGGTGGGGGTGTGTGAATAGTTAGCACCTTTGAACAGAGACTTCACAGAAGCCTCAAATAAAGGACTGCCCTCAGGCACCCAAATCAAATGTTCTGTGGCCTCCATGCTTCTCTTCACTAAATCATTTCCCGCCTGAAGAGCACCCAAACAACCCACTCCACAGCACACAATACTCCTATTTGATATATCTTCCACCACTGTAATAAAATTAATCCTGTTGCAAGCAACTGTACAATTCAAATATTGATTAAATATGAAACAACTGATGATGTAAATGGGTAGCATGTACACACTACTGAGGAGCTCTGTCTGTTTCCCATTACATAGCATAGACCCATTACATAAACTTATTTTTCAAATATTGACAAATTGATTGCCCTCCATACTGATAAAGTTGCTGAAAAGGTACTGTCACACCAGAATCTTATGGTGGTCTGAACTAAGGAAAATTTTCCCAAATCCAGAACACAATCATACGGTCATTTTGTAGAAATGCTTAGTTAAGAATTCAAGTGGCAGTTTTCACACAAATGCACCCCTAAATTACTAAAGAATACAGCATACAAAGGCTTGAGTACATTGTTACTCAATTTTAAAATAAATATTATCTCAGAATCTGTTTCCATGTGTCACATGTCTGCTAAATATAAAATGCTAAAAGACTTATTTAAAAATGTAGTGTTGCATAACACACGTTACAAATGACCATAGTTTAAATCATTTGCAAAGCTGCGGGTTCACACACAATTAATTTTTATTGTTTTATAGATTACCCAAAACTTCTTTATTTTGCAAAGACTTATGTATAGGAAGTAAATATGGAAGTGACATCACTCCGGTCCTATCCTCTCTGTTAACAGACAAGAACAGATGTTCACATTAGTCTCGCAATAAGTAATGTTTGGTTAACAAAATATTTAAAGAATGCTGGAGGATGTCTTGGTGGCCGAATTTGCATATTTTACTTTTTCACACTTCGCACTTCACAATATTGCACTTCACAGTACAATATTAGGTGGTGCAGAACTGTTTGCCAGAATAATTCATGGGCAAGAGCAAATGCTAAATAGAGAGCAACCCACTGTCACAGAAACATGTTTAAAAACCATACACTGAACTGCTAAGTTTGCTTGTGCCCAGTGCCAATCCACCCATAGCAAATGAGGTGCATTGTGCCGAAGTGACCTGTACTACACATGTGCCATTGATTAGCCATAAAGTTATGTGCTTCCTTTATACATTGCACTTGAGAATTCTGCATATGCCCATCTATGTGGCCTATAGTGTATTGAGAATAATTTGGGTTTCATTTGCTCACAATAACAGTTTTTGTGCCTGTGTTGCTGCATAGCACACAAAAGTTTGTGCCAATTTTTGTTGGGCATAACTATGCTGGACTTATGGAGAAAATTATGCATTATAGTAGTGACCCTAATAGGTTCTGAAGAGTTGTAGATGCTTTATAGACTAATTTCCCTGAAATGCCACCCCACAGGCTAGAATGTAAATCGCCGGTGGGATGGCATACACGGTGCCGCGATTTGCCGAAGTCGTCAAAGTTTTTTCTCAGGGCAACTTCGGACGACTTCAGCAAATCGCGCAAATTGTACTTTTAAATGTCCAAAATTCGGACTTTAAAAAATGGGCCCCTATGTGTACCCTTATGAACAATCTCTTAGTGATTTGTTACCTGTATACTACATTATAGGTATAGCCATGGGATTTAGCGACTCCAGAGACTGTGTACTGTAGTTTTTATGAGCAGTCTCTTAATGACATAATTAGGTGAGATTAGCCTATGTAGTACAATGTGTAGGCCTTGCTGACTAGTGGTGTTGTTTCAATAATGCCAAATCTTGTGCCTCTTAGTGCTCTTGCATGTCTGCCCTTTTATATTTTGTGTGCAGTATTTTTTTTGCATAATTAATTTTGTATGTAAACATTTGGGTCGGTATTCATTTGGGAGAATAAATGCAGTTAAAGAGACAATGAAAATTTATAGATACAGAATGCAGTTTGTGATATTATACTATCATTTTGTGAACAAACTCAGTTTTTTTCTCATTCTTGACAAAAATATTGCTTTTATATATCTTTTTCCAGTGTATATCTGGAATAAATTCATTTTGTGTACAGAATGTATTTTTTATTTGGGAGAAGAGGCCAACATACATATATAATATGCACTATGGATACCAACAGCAAAACTCAGTTTTTCAGGGTCGCCTTCCACAGGCAGAACAGTTGGATATTGTCTGATGTGTCTGCTCACTTGTGTGCCTAGCCAGGATGAAAGCATTTCTGTTGCTGACATGCCTTCAGCCCACCCAGACACATTCATGGAGCTTGAGATATGGAACAGAGTTGAGAAGTTAAATGAGGACACTGATAGCCAGAACATATGTGGCACAATGCTAGTTTAAACGGCAACATTCAATTGAACAGATGCCTTATGTACAGATTATGTGAATTTTAGCTGGTCCTTTCAAAAGTACAAGTTTTCTGCCCTCTGCCTTAAATAGCATTACTTCCATTATTCCGCTTAGTTTAAATAAAGTTGCACCATGCTATGGTGATAAAAATAACTGATTCATTTTGCATGTAGAGTATAAAAGAATTTGACATAAATCATTTGTTGCTTATGCTCAGTTATAAAGATATCTAGAGGAAAACAGAAGAAGCACCAGCTGAAGGTGCTACTATTCTAAATAAAGAGCCTTCTGTAGGCTATTAATCCACATAGGGGCTACCAATAGCTAATCAGAGCCCTTATTTGGCATCCCCAGGAACCGTTTCCATGCTTGTGTTGCTCTCCAGCTCTTTGTAAAGTTGAATGTGGCTCAAGGATGAAAAAGTTTGGGGGCCCCTATACTGAAAGAATTGAAACTTCGATTTGATCACCACAAAGTTACCAGGGGCTGCTCTTAAGCACCCCTGATAAAGTACCACCTGAGGCAAGGTTGTTACCTTACCTCTTGGAAAAAAACAACTTGTTCGTTGCCATTCCTGGGTCAGCTGGTCTGTATTTACGAGGGAGGCATCCTTTCCTTGGATGCCAGAGCTCTTTGTTTTGGCATTGCTGAAATCCCACAATCTATGAGAATTTGCTTGCAGTTCATTCAGTCTACATTACAATGTTACTCTGCAGTCTACATTACATGGATAACGGTACTTTTTGGTATTTTTTGTCAAAACATACACACATTCAGTACATACAGATGACATACAGATGAAGTTGAGCACATTCTGCACTGCAGTGCAGTTTTACTAACCACTGTATTAGTGTTATATTAAGGGGCAGATTTATGAAAAAGTGTACTTGTTAATGAATTGTGTGCAAAGGTGCACAAGTTACTCCTATGATGACATGGTATTCAAGCAGCCTTAATTGTATGCAGTTTAGCAGGAGCAATGTTGATTGCCAAAAGGCACAACACACAAAGGGTGCCATGCACGAAAAAATTATCCCTTAAAGAATATGTTAACATAAAAAAATGAATGAAAATTGCCCAGGGTGCTCTTCTAAGCACTTCTGAAATTTACAATTACATTTTTTTAAAGTTGTATTTGCAGGCCCGGATTTGTGGAAAGGCCACAAAGGCTCGGGCCTAGGGCGGCACAAATTGGGGGGCGGCATGTCGCCCCGCCGCACCAAAATATTAAAGTTTTTTGTCGTATACGTAGCAATGGGGACCTCTCCCCCATTGCTCCGTATGCGATTGAAAAGACCGCGCATGCGCGGGGGGTGCGATCGCCGGTCGTGCATGCGCATGGGGCGGGAGGGGGTTAAGGAGGGCGACGGACAGGGGGCGGCCTCGGGGCACCCAACTTATAAATCCGGCCCTGTGTATTTGTTCCAAGCTTTTAAGCTGTTATAAACTTGATATGATGCATTTCGTAACAACAGTGCCACCTGCTTGTCAGTTCTTCCAACTGTACAGCTAAGAAGAATATCTTCAGGAGGAACACAGAGAACAAAAAAAAAGAAAGACAAAAAAAACCTATGACATTTTAGAAAAGAAATTATCGTGGTTACTCCGAATTTTTTCCAAATTGTGATTTTAAGCCCCAAAAATGCGGACTTTAATGAATGGGCCCCTTAGAGACAAAACTGAATGACTGAATGACTTGTGCTTTCTGGCTTTGGGTTCCAATTGGTTACAAACATAAATAGTAGGTAATTACACAGACTTCAGTGTGGTGAAGTGTCACCTATAATTTTTACAATGCACTTTCCCTCTAGCAGTCAGTTGCATCACTGATTTATCCTTCTAAATGTACTGGTGTTTCTACTAATAATACTGCTTATGTGGCTGCTTGTTCACCTTTAAACTAACTTATGATGTAGAGACTGCTATTCTGAGATTTGCAATTGGTTTTCATTTTTTGTTATTTGTGGGTTTTGAGTTATTTAGCATTTTGTTTAGCGGCTCTTCAGTTTGGAATTTCAGCAGCAAACTGGTTGCTAGGGTCCAATTTAACCTAGCAACCAGGCAGTGGTTTGAAAGAGAGACAAGAATATAAATAAAGGAGGGTCTAAAAAAAAGATAAGTGATAAAAAGTAACAATAAAAATGAAATTACAGCCTCACAGAGCAATAGGTTTTTAGCTGCGGGGGTCAATGACCCCCATTCGAAAGCTGAAAAGAGTCAGAAGAGGAAGGCAAATAACTTATAACTATAAACAAAAAACTATAACATAAAAAAATGAAGACCAATTGAAAATTTGTTAAGAATAGACCATTGCTCTTGCTCACGTTCTAGTCATCTCATGAGACACTGGCATGCAGTAGCTGCAATGGTGATTTGAGAACCATCCTTTATTCTAAGTAAGAGTAAATTATCATAATAAACACATGCTAATGTGCTGAGTTGAACGTTGCACTTAAGTTGGGCACACTCAATTTTCACATGAAAGGTGATTCTTGCTTTCCATTACTATCTCTGGCCAAATTTTACCATATTTGAATTCACACACTAACATGAGGCAGATATGTTGAAACCTCCTGTTATGTGGTTTTACACATGTCTAATGCAATAAAAAATTATCTGGTTCTGTAGAAACATGCCTAGTGAACTGCTGGCAGCTGAACTTCTAAAAATGGTTGCTATAGGATAAGAATATCCTAGCTTAAAACAAGGAATGGATAGACACATGGCTTACTGTAAACTGTAGATTAAACCAACATGTAACTGACAGGCCCGGATTTGTGGAAAGGCCACAAAGGTGGCATGCCACCCGCCACACCAAAATATTAAAGTTCTTCTCGTATACGGAGCAATGGGGACCTCTCCCCTACTGCTCCGTATGTGATTGAAAAGACCCGCGTGATCGCGAGTTCGTGCATGTGCGGGAAGGGGGAGGGCGACGGACAGGGGGCGGCCTCGGGGCGCCTGGCTTACAAATCCGGCCCTGGTTACTGACCATCTTCACTCACTCTCAGCAGAAAGTGTCTCCAGCCTCACAAGATTCACCCTAGCACACGTGATAACTAAAATCATACAAGGCCAACACCTATTGATTATTAATCAACACCATGCTGTGTAAAAAGTTGATTGAAACATTACCAGTGATGCAAATCAGATCTTTGCTTTGGTTTTGAAATCTAATTGCTGATTGGTTGCTTTGGGCAACATCACCGGTAATGCTTCACTCCACTTTTTACAAAGCATGATAAATATACCCCCTTGGAGTTTTTAGGAAAAACAAACTTCAGGTGTTGAATCAATTTAGGGCATAGTTGCAGCTGGCAGGTCCAGACTGGGATTCAGAAATAGGCACTGGCCCAAACAGCGCCCTGCAGCCCAATAAATAGTGACTGTCTATGGCATCTTACAGCAGCCTTTTTGGCATTTGCCAGAATCCACAAATTGCCAGGCTCGGCCTGGCAGCAGGTGACAAAGAGGATCTTGATGGCAAGCAAAGGCTCTGCAACCTATGTGTTGTCATACTAACATGACTTGTTGGTTTACATGGTTTAGATCTGTGATCCCCAACCAGTGTCTCACCATGTTGCTCACCAAAACCTTGGATGTTGCTCCCCATAGCCTCAAAGCAGGGGCTTATTTTTGAATCTCTGGTTAGGAGGCAAGTTTTGGCTCCATAAAAATCAGATGTACTGCTAAACAGAACCTCCTGTAGGCTGCCAGTCCACATAGGGGCTACCAAATAGCCAATCATAGCTCTTATTTGGCACCTACAGAACTTTTTTCATGCTTGTGTTGCTCCCTAATACTTTTTCTATTTGACTGTTGCTCACAGGGATAAAAGGGTGGGGACCCCTGGTTTAGATGGTAACACTTTCTAAACAGTGACTGAAAACACAACTGGGTTTTAAAATGTTTAGATGTTTAGAGTGTTTTTTTGTAGGAAATGCATATAGATTGGCCATTAAACCCTTTCTTCCAGTTGTACTTCTATAATAATTTCTCCTGAACCTACATAACTGCAGTGATAGATATACAGCTCAAACAGATGTAAGCAAAAAGAGTGAAAGCTGTTTTAAATGTGCCAAGATATCATACTATAAGCTTACTTGTGACTTACCTATGTGTACTGGTAATCTCTGAAAGAATCGAGAGGCACAGTTTAGAATAACTTGGAATACATGCTGCATCAGGTGAAGTCAAGCCACTTCAGCTAAATAGCTGAATAGCCCCAGAAATAATGTAAACAAATGTAAGAAAGGCAGGACCCCTATGAAAATACAGTACATATCAAACATGTTCGACAATGTGGAATCTTGTGTATTACAATCTTTATAAAGGAATACCTACTTCTAAAGTAACAACATAATTTCTACACCTAGAGAGAAAGTGAGTAACAAATACCATATACAGCAAGTGTAAAAGATTTAAAAAAATCTTATCTTATTGCTTGCTCAGTCATATATTCAGCCATAGAGTGTATGTAGAGTGAATAACTATGGCGCATTGGGTGTTTTGTCTGAGGCATTCATTACAGTACTTTTCATTAATTTCTGCTAGGAGCAGTGACAGGGAGACAGAGTGTTTTGTTTTCCACTGTTCTCCTCTTGATGGCAGTAGAAGTCAAAACAAAGGCATTCCATTACCCTAATATAGTCCATACAGAGTAGCCTTATCATAATTGCCATTAGGTTTGATTAACTATAAACTTTTTTTCTTGTTTGCTTATTTGAAAAAGAAATATATTAAAAAAAACTGTAGTGTTTACTTAAGTGCACAAATTATTATTATACAAAACTTACATGATACATTTTAAATCTATCTTTATGTCTGTCTGTATGTCTCTATCTATCTATCATCTATCTATCTATCTATCTATCTATCTATCTATCTATCTATCATCTATCTATCTATCTATCTATCATCTATCCATCCATCCATCCATCATCTATCTATCTATCTATCTATCTATCTATCTATCTATCTATTTATCTATCTATCTATCTATCCCAGCTGTTGTTGAAATGTGACTGTAGTATTGGTGTTACTAGGGGTATTTTTTCCTTAAGATCTAGTCAAACCCACCTCTAGTGCAGTTTCACAGGGGACTGCAGGGTTCACTAAAACTCCCATAGGATAAAAATGTATCATAGACTGGAATTCCTCTGTTTTTTATGAGATATTAAAGACCTATTATCAATGAGTGAAAGTAAGAATTCACCCAATGACAAAAATTCCCACCTAAATTATTAGAAAGCAGTGAATTATCACTTTGATGGACTGTGGTGAATTCTAAGGTATATAGTGTATCCTTTTCTATAGGTATAGGTTCCGTTATCCAGAAAACTGCAAATTATGGAAAAGACTCCCATAGACTCAATTGTAATCAAATAATTCACATTTTTACAAATTATTTCCTTTTTCTCTGTAATTGTAAAACAGTACCATGTACTTGATCCCAAATAAGATACTGTATAATTATTGTTGTTGTTTTAAATTTGTTTAAATTATTTATTTAGTACACACAAGGTAAGAAGATCAAAATTATGAACATCCCCTTATCTGAAAAACTCCAGTTCCCAAGCATTCTGGATAATAGGTCCCATACCTGCATACCCCAAAGTACTTCATTTGAATTAATATGTAAGTGTTGAGCGCAATATGGGCCCGATTCACTAAAGTGCGAAATAATGTGCGCTATTTTTAGCGTGCGTTAAAAATTTTACCGCTTCTTAATTTTGGCGACTTTTCGCACGATTCACTAATAGTACACTCGCGCTATTTTATGCGCGGTATTTCATGCGATATCCTTGTCGCGATAAATAGCGTGCGTGGTATTTTCCGCATGCACGCTATTTATCGCATGCGCTAATTGTCGCAACATTACGCACGCGACAATCGGCAGCATAAAAATTGCGACATTTTGCCTTGGGAGAGCACAGAGTGCTAGAGAGTTGTTGTATAAATGTTTATTTGCAAAAAACCCCCCCAAAAAACAATAAAAATATAAGTAAGAAAAAAAAAAGAAGTGCTAGAGAAAATAAAATGGGGGAGGGGGCATTTAAGAATATTTAGTCAAATACTTAGGGGTCCGTTTGCTAAAGTGGCTTAAATTAAGTTAGAGATTTTAGACACAGAATAAATGGCAAATATGTTATGGGCACTTTATTAAACGGGGACAAATATAATATTGCAATTATTCTGGCAACAAAACATTGGATTGACAGTTATCACACTCGCCAGAAAATACGCTACGTACTAATTAACGCAAGTTTGACTATTCAGCAAAATGGGCTAAAGACTAAATTGTTGCCAGAATATTTGCAAACATTTAACCCATATAGCATATTGATGCTGTTACTGATAAATGTAAGAGTGTAGGGGAAACTACATGAAAGTATAGAATACCATATCAAGGAAGGATAAATAATAACACATTACTCAGTTCAAAAGTATAAAACTAAAAACTTTTACTTAAAATAAAAAAGGGGGGGGGGGAAACTTAGGGCTTGCTGCCCTTGAGTTCCTCAAAGTCCCTCCTGAGTTCAGCAACTTCCCCCCGGAGCTGGGCCAGCTCAGCCCTCATATTGTCCAGGTCCTCCTGCATGGACCGATGTTTTGGGACTTCCTCGGCAGGAGAACCTGGTGGCTGGTATCCGGGGGGCTGGGGGGGGAACCCAAGGGCCGGGGAAAGTGGGCTCAAACTGAAGGAGGAGTAAAGGGGGGGGTGTCCGGGGTCTCCATGGCCTCCTCGGCCTCGGGGGCCTCCTCTGCCTCCTCAGCCTCTGGGGCCTCGGGGGCCTGGCTTAGTCCTGGGGCCTTGCTGGGTCCTGGGACCTGGCTCAGTCCTGGGGCCTTGCTGGGTCCTGGCTCAGTCCTGGGGCCTTGCTGGGTCCTGGGACCTGGCTCAGTCCTGGGGCCTTGCTGGGGCCTGACTCAGTCCTGGGGCCTTGCTGGGTCCTGGGACCTGGCTCAGTCCTGGGGCCTTGCTGGGTCCTGGCTCAGTCCTGGGGCCTTGCTGGGTCCTGGGGCCTGGCTCAGTCCTGGGGCCTTGCTGGGTCCTGGGGCCTGGCTCGGTCCTGGGGCCTGGCTTTGTCCTGGGGCCTCGGGGGCCTGGGCAGGTCCTTGAGGGGGGCCTGGGCAGGTCCTTGAGCCTGGTCTGCCTGGGGTTGAGCCTCCGGAGGGAGGAGAGGCGCGATGTCGATATTGAGTTGTGTGAGACAGTATTGCAAGATGTTATTTAAATCTATTATACATATATATATATATACATTCATACACAGAGGGCCACCATCCTAAATAACGGGGCCCCTCACAACAACATTTTTTTGGCCCCCCTCCTCCCACACCCCCACTGGCCCCTCCCCCTGTGAACCCTCACATCAATCCAAAGGACACACAGACTTTGTTAGCCAGGGCCCCCTAAAACATTCGTAGCCCTTCCCCCAAATGGGCCACTCCCTGCTGCTTCCCCCCTGCTTTAAACTCATTTATGCATATGTATTTGAAAATGTGTGTGTGTATATATATATACACAGGTACGGGATCCCTTATCCGGAAACCCGTTATCCAGAAAGCCCCAAACTACGGAAAGCCTGTCTCCCATAGACTCCATTTGAATCAAGTAATTCATTATTTAAAAACTGATTTCTTTTTTCTCTGTAGTAATTAAAAAGCACCTTCCTTTATTTTGTATTTTATAAAAAACATGCATATATATACACATATATATATATATAGAGAGAGAGAGAGAGAGAGAGAGAAAATACATTTCAAGTTCAAATTACTTGCTAAATCTTTTAAGAAACGTATTTTGTGTAAAACCATATTAAAGTAGAATAATTACCTTCAGCTATGTCAGCTATCTCCTGAAAGCTCCTGCGCTTCAGGTCTGACCAAATCCGCTGGAGCTGGCGGAGGTCCATTATGAGGCGAAGGTCCCTGCGCAACCCAGCTATTAGGTTGCGCAGTATAGCCCTCTTCCTCTCATGGACCCCTATTGGCCCCAGCGGCAGCCTGTCATACCCTGAGCACAGGAGGAACTCTATAATGTAGCGCCTCTCCTCCATTAGCAGCTCTGACACCCCAGGCATGATGCTCTCAGTGTGGTGACAGCAGGCTCAATGACACAAAATGGCCACAAGTCGCACATGTCACGAGATTCAAAAATCGCCACAAAATGGCCGCAAGTCGCGCATGATTACAAAGTCGTGACAAATCGCCAACATATACCTAGTAATGTATTTAGTGCGACTAAATATTTACCACTATTGTACTGTATAATATCGCGACTAAATGTTTACCGCTATATAGTACTGTATATTAGTAGCGAAATTCCATACATGCCAAGACTTTAGTGAAATTGAGTAAAAACACACATACTTTAATAAATAACACTGTAAGTCCATATTTTATTGCCAAAAAATAATTTACTGTACTTTTGTATAATTTTTCGCCTGCCTGTAGTAGGTGTTAATTTTCGCATAGCCGAATGCGATATTTAGCGCGCAAAAGTTATAGTGAATCATGCGATCGTATGCTTTTCAGCACGGAAATTAACGCATGCGGTAAAACTAGCGCAAGAAATACCGCATGCGAAAATGGCGACTTATCGCATGCAGTAATGCTGTAGTGAATCGCGCGCTAATTATCGCGTCTTTTTTAATAATTTTTATTGCACTTTAGTGAATCAGGCCCTTTGTGTTTTCCTATACACATACATCCATAGGATAGCTAATTACCAGGCTTCTTGATTTTGCCATGTTCACATTCCCCTAGCAAAAAAACTTCTATTTAACAGTGTTAATAAAGGAGTATTAGGTCTTTTAATAAGATTCAGAATACTTTAATGCCTTTAGACAGGCTCTGGGACAGTGTGTATAGCAAGGCATATTGTAAATTTTGCATATTATTTTTTTGTGAAAGGTTGAGGGTGCTGTGGGTTGAAATTTAATAAGAGATTGAGGACTGCAAATTGGACATCACTACTAAATATATGAGATACTCTTGTCTTAGACAGTGCCTCAGTGCCTCTCCTCTCCAAACTGTGGGCTTGCTGTGAATGCTGGGTGTTGTGGCTCACACTTGTCAGAATGGGCGTCACATTCCAAAGTTAACTTAAAGTGACTGTATTCTAAAGATTAATTTTATTTGTATTTAAATCCATGCCTAATGACTAGATTTGATTCAGGTAATAACTATATTTGTCTACTTCCTGCAATGTCATTAAAAGTGAATGTGCTCCCAGGAATCTTGACGGATGCCTTAATAAAGGCTACATTAAAACTCACGTGAATCATCCATGGCAAGAGGCAAACAAACCTAGCTTGTATATTAACTTATGTCATGGATTCCTTCACTTAGTCATCCACATAAAGTTGTGCCTTAATTAGGACTTGACTGTCCAACTTAGTTCTGCAAATAAAAATAAACTCAAAGAAACAGGAAGACATTAAAACACATTATCAGACAAGCAAACAAAGAAATGGCTGTGTACTGTGGCTGCTCATTTTTGTGACAAGGTGCGGCAACACATAAAATCACAACTTCCCATTTCCTTCCAATTGTACACAGGTTGCTAACATGGAACTAAAGCACACACAGGGTTGGACTGGGCCGCGGCCCAAACCCGATCCCCACAGGGCACAGGTAAGTTTAATTTACATGTGCTCGGGGAATGGGGTGGGGGGGACCCCTGGGTGGTGTAAAGGCCACAGCGGGGACCCATTTGGGGGATGCAGGGGTCCCTAGGGTAGTAGCCCTGGTGGGCCCTGCACGCCCCTCTCCGACCCTGAGCACACATGAAAAAAACCGGATGCTCCCAGGGCAGGAGTTTTACACAGAGCTAAGAAATGTTTTAATATAAAAGAAATATATATTTTCATTATGTTGCACTTTATATTTATTATTGAGTTCTTGTCGTTCAGAGTTTTGCTATTCACATCACTAATTGAGCCCCAAAGTAATGCCTTGCCCCAGGGCCACTTTAAGATACCAGTGGGCTCAGTGCAAAGATCTCAAGAAAATTGTGGCATTACTACATCCAAGCAGGTCAGTTTTAATATAATAATATTGTGCTTCTTGCTTGACAAAAAATAAGCAGAACCTTAAAACCCACCTCTATATAGGGCACCACCAAAAAATACCCCATTTTGTTCTAGTAAAAGGAATGTCATTGCCATGAAATTTGGTTGGTGTCTAAAATATAATGACAAAGCCTCATCCTTAAACCTGTTTTATGTTACAAAGGTTCTGGTCTGGAACCACTGAACTGGACTTTAGGAGCTTAGCATAGGAGCACATGTGTAACAGGTAGTAGTACAAATGCATATGACGGATTTCTGTTTTTGAGCAGTGTCAGCCAGTCACTGCTCGCATCTGCCATAGGCAGGGTTTTCCCCTGGCCTAGTAAAAGTGATGCTTGATGCCAATGTTATTATAAGGGAAGAATGATAAAAATATAGAAATGCTGGTATTTTTTTTCCAGAAAAGGTGACAACTTTAGCCATAGACAGAGCTTGTCTCCTACTTTGGTAGGGGTGTGTGACCTCTGATCCCAACAAGAGCCTGAGGATATATTTTACGTTGTTCACAACTTTTTTATTAAAAGACTAAGAATGCTACTGGTATGGATCAAGCACAGTCATTTTTAGAAAACTGAATTATTTTCTAAAAATAAACTATGGGAGATGGCCTTCCCATATTTGGAGCTATCGGATATTGAATTTGCAGGGAAGGGATGCCATACCTGTAACAGAATGATAAAATGTTAGTATATCGATTACAGTAACCCATTCATTTAATCACTATTATCAAGAGAGCTGGAACCAGGCCTCTGCTGAAAAATTCAGAAAACTATGGAAAAATTTCCAAATTCCAAAATTTTACCAGATACATTAAGGACAATGAGCATTTTTCCTCTGCTGTTTTCTTGTGTCAAATTTATTGTTTGGTGGAAAATGCATTGGAGTCAAAATTTTCCTCTCCTTGTTCAGATTTTTTGGTGAACAAAAGATGCATGGAGATTCTGATTATAATAAACCAGTGAAACAAAATGCATGGGAAAACTCTGATAATGCTAATTTTTTCCCCATGTGAAATATGTGGGTTTTTTTTCTCAACAAACCGAAATGCATGGTGAAATTCTAGCACAGAATCACAACTTTTTTTTGTTACTTTATGTATGTATGTATAACTTTATTTATAAAGCGCCACAAGGGTACTCAGCGCTGTACAATCTTAAAGAATACAAAATTACACACAAGGAGGACAAGTGATATAATAAATAAATACAATAAATATATATATATATATATATATAAGTGCCATGTGGTATGAGACACAGTAGGAAGGGGGTCCCTGCCCCGTAGAGCTTACAATCTAAGTGGCTACTGGCAGAAAATGGGAATTTAGCAGTGAAACTGTTTCAAGTGACACTAAAGACATCCTGACTTCTAATGGCATCAGAGGTGTTTTATGCGTCACAGTGCTCTGGCACGTTTCAGCATTAAGCGATGTGAGTGCTTTGATATATATTCAATTGTAAAGGCAGTCTGGAGATATCCTGTTTAGTGAACAATCTAGGAAGTTAATCACAAGCCCTGACATTGTATAACTGGTTTCACACAGAATTACAGAGAACTGATACAACTTGTTTGCTCACCCAGTTTCCCTTGATTTACTGTTAACAAAATATTCAGTTGTTATGCTCATTTATATGCAGCTCATTCCAGTTACAGGCAGACCAGCTCCTCTGCATGGCTGTTCCATGAGTTAATGGTCCTCAGGTTACCTGCACATTCACTGCCTATATACTATAGTTTCTTTTCTGCCTTTTATCCTTTTCTCTACTTTCTCATTTGTAGCAGGTTTGCTGAACTGAAATTATTATAAGGCCTGATCAGAGATGCAGGGAGGCATCTGCTTGTCATTATTAAAATCAAAATGATAGGTATAATAAAAGCTGCACAACAACATGTTATAAATAAAAGATTGAGAGACCATCAGATGTCTGAAATGCCATGCCGATATTCAGCAGCTAGAGCAAGATGTCATTGTAATGCCTTCTACACATTCATGCAGGATGCTGCCGCTTTGCAGAGCGATTTGAAAAAATTGGAAAACTGGGCAGCAAACTGGAAAATGAGGTTCAATGTTGATAAGTGCAAAGTTATGCATTTTGGTAGAAATAATATAAACGCAAACTATCTACTGAATGGTAGTTTGTTGGGGGTTTCCTTAATGGGGAAGGATCTAGGGGTTTTTGTAGATAACAAGTTGTATAATTCCAGGCAGTGTCATTCTGTGGCTACTAAAGCAAATAAAGTGCTGTCTTGTATAAAAAAAGGGCATTGACTCAAGGGATGAGAACATAATTTTGCCCCTTTATAGGTCCCTGGTAAGGCCTCACCTTGAGTATGCAGTGCAGTTTTGGGCTCCAGTCCTTAAGAAGGATATTAATGAGCTGGAGAAAGTGCAGAGACGTGCAACTAAACTGGTTAAGGGGATGGAAGATTTAAACTTTGAGGTGAGACTGTCGAGGTTGGGGTTGTTTTCTCTGGAAAAGAGGCGCTTGCGAGGGGACATTAGAGGGGATTATAGGCAGTTGGGGGATGTTCTTTTTTCCCGTAAAAACAAACAACGAACCAGAGGCCACCCCTTTAGATTAGAGGAATGGAGCTTCCATTTGAAGCAGCGTAAGTGGTTTTTCACGGTGAGGGCAATGAGGTTGTGGAATGCCCGTCCTAAGATGTGGTAATGGCAGATTCTGTTAATGCCTTTAAGAGGGGCCTGGATGAGTCCTTGAACAAGCAGAATATCCAAGGCTATTGTGATACTAATATCTACAGTTAGTATTAGTGGTTGTATATATAGTTTATGTATGTGAGTATATAGATTGGTGGGTGTGGGTTGTGTGTGCTGGGTTTACTTGGATGGGTTGAACTTGATGGACTCTGGTCTTTTTTCAACCCTATGTAACTAACATTAATCCACATGAAGACAAAATCCCAGCATGTCCTTCTTCCAATTAAGCCTCCGTTATTTCCACCCTCAGTAAATAAGCCTTTCCTATACTGAAGATGAAAGCTTCTTTCCTCCAGTTCTTGTTAAAAAAAAAGTAAATCTTTTATATTGACAGTGTACATATTTGCATCTAAGGTGCATTATAGCAATTTTTGGGGGGAATTCCTTTCACAAAAAAATGCAATCATGCAGGGAGTTGCTTCTCTAACATTTGAATTGCTGCACATAAAATACATTACTTGATTGCTTAAAGAAACATTCTAAGAATTGTATATAAATCAAATCTAAATTCTGTTTGTCACCCATGGAAAATCTACACTATTGCGGGTGACAAATCTTCCAAAAATACCACCCCCTTCTCTAACATTTGAATCACTGCAATCACATTACATTCTCAGAAGGTTTCTTTCAGCACTGTTGCATTCTACATTCATTTTCTATTTTTAGGAGTTTGTAAGATATTAGCATTATCTAATGCCAAGTTTTTGGCTTTATTCAGGATCAGCAACCTGAGGGCTAACTGAATCCCAAAAGTGCATAGAGAATTATAGACATTTAAGGGTTGATTCACTAAAGTGCGATAAAACGAGCGCATTATTTCTATGCAAGAATTAACGCAAAAAAACATCCTATAACGCTAAGTCTCCCTGACACTCTGGGCCTTCCAAGAGACCTGTTGAGCTGATGCCTGCATAGCAGTATAAAACTGTCTAAAACTGCTAATACCTTAGAAACCATGTAAAGCAAACAACTGATGGAAATTGCAAAGGTGCTCAAAGAAGCACCCCAATAAAGTTTGCATCAATTTATTTTTTGAGTTTAGATCCCCTTTAAGATGGGAGGTGCAACATGACAACATCAGACATATACAGTATCAAATGCAGAGTGATGAAGACGTCAGTATATGTGGGGATACCAGGCATCCTGAAAGGCAATGCTGCCAAACTGACAATGGCAAGTGGTATAGGTGGCATGTAGGAAAGTAGCACCAACACTCAGGGTCAGACTGGGGGTGCAGGGCCCACCAGGTCCCCCAAGGTGCCCTGCCAGCCACGCCCCCTAGCCCCACGCAGGGGCACCCGCCCAACATCCTCTCCTGAACGCATGTAAATAAAACGCTTCAACGTTCCCCCGCCGGCCGGGGAGCAGTAACAGGGATCGGGTCTGGGTCAATACTTTTTTGTCATCCGGATTTTGTTATATGGAATTACAGAAGGCTCCTGTCTTCATTGGGAAAGTTATGATCGAGAAGATGGTGGGTTGTAGTGACAGTCCCTGTGGAATAAGCTACTTCATGTTTTTGACTGTAATGTACAATGGAGAGATGGGGCTGGATTTTATTGCAATTTGTGCAGTTTGCTTTTGGACATATTCAGTTTCAAGCATGCAGGTATGCAGGATGCTATAGGAGTGAGGCATTTGGTGACAGGCGATATCGGACTGATCCAATCATTTGGCTGTAAGGGTGAGGACCATATCAACAAACTAATGCACTCCATTCCAACAGGACTTTTAAACCTGCCCCATCAACATTTGGCCAATTTGTCGTGTAGGCCCCTTGAAGGGTCCGATACACTGGCCGACAAGCTGCTGACATGGTCTGTTGGCAGCTTTTATTGGCCCGTGTAATAAAATCAAATGCAGAGTGACCTTAAGTCTATATTGGATCTCTGGATCTCCAGGACATGCTGTTTGTTTATTAAAGATATTGCAAAAGTATGTCCCTTCCTCCAGGTCCACACTGTGGATTCTGATAAATGCCAGAGGGGCTGCTGCAAGATGCCATAGACATTCAGTCAGTCAGTTAGTGGGCTAGTGGGGGCCGCTAGGACCTCTGTGTACTGGAAGTGGCAGTGCTTATTTTTAATCCCAGTACAGACCTGCTTTGCTCTTTCCTTCTACTGCTTAAACATTGGTGCAGGACCTTATCCTCTCTGGGATAGACTAATGCAACCTGTTACTAGCTGGTGTCCCAGAATCTCACTTTCACCCACTGCAATCCATCCTTACTGTTGCCAACATCATCCCACTTGCATCTAAGCCTTTCTATACCCCACTTTACCACTAAATTATTTCTCATGGCTCCTGGTCAAGTGGAGCAAAAAGTACAAAATTCTCATCCTGTTCTGCAAAGCCCTCTCGACATATCTGCCCCCATCTCCCTGTACACTCCCTCATGGTCAGTATTCTCAGCTTGGAACTTTCCATACAGTTCACCACAAGAGCTAAGTCATGCACAAAACCATTCTCCATAATTGCCCTATGCCTCAGGAATGCTCTTAGACCTTGCTTTCTTGAGAAAACATTTCAATAGTCTTCCTTGGCAACAATGCACTTCTAACTTGTGCACTTATATTATTATATTTTTTATTATGTAAAATGTCCTTTAGTTGTTTAGTATGTTGTAGGGCTTTTGAAACAACACACTCATTATATAACTTTGAAGTACTCATATGGAATAAATGTTGGTTGCAACAGATGCCTTGAGCTAAACTAGAGCCCTGATGCAATATAGCAGTCACGGCTCATGCTCCTAATAGATCTCATATACAATGTAACATTGACTGCAAAGTTTACTATAGGTCTAGTCACATATAGCATCAAATCAGCAGGTAGTATTTACTGGTCACCCATTCAATAGAAAACATCTAATTGGTTGCTATGGGTTACTGCATCTGGGAAAACTTTGCCCCTTTCATTACATTACAAGATCTCTGACTACCAATAAAATCAAAGTAGATAGAAGTAAAAGAAATAAAGTAAAAAAAAAAATCTAAAATGTTTTCAGAAGTAAAGTATACCTCTTTTTTTTCCAAAGTACCCCCCATATAACATGATATATTATTTTCTGTAATACTCCCTTTTTGTTTTCATGTCACCACCCCTTTAAAAGTAGCACATTGTAATGCTGTCTCTTAAAGGTAATATAATATATGCCAAAAAATAAAATTTGCAAGCAAACACCCTGAAGGGCTGTGAAAACATATAAACTTATTATGCACACCTGTTCAGCATGGAGTGCTTTATAATTATAAAACCTGCTGCAGTCTTGGGATTGTGTGCATTCTTGTAATGTTGAAATGTAATGTTTTTCATTTGTGCTTTTTTTAAATGGCTGTTAGTTAGTTTATTTTGTGGTTTTATAAATTAGGTTTATTCTCTAATGTAATGCTTGCTCTCCCAACTCCGCCCCTTTAAGGACAGCCTTGCAGTTAAGAAGGTGTTTATAAGCTCAAAAGATGAATAGTTTCTTTGCAAGAGCTCATGCCAAATAAAGAGAAAAGCAGGTATGGTCTTTCTCCCCTCAAAGAAAATATATTCTCTCTTATTCTCACTAGGTTAGGACTGACGCAAGGACACTGATTTGCCTCAGCTTATCTATACTTTGTGCAAACCATGTAACTAAATGTGTTTCTTTTTACCAGAGAGCAAGATTAGATTTTCTACATAAAGGAGTGCTGGGATAATGTGGATAGTTTATTTGTGGTTCCAAAACCCTCATAAACTGAAGAAAATGAGAATGTTGAAAAAAGGGGCCTTCCCAAAACCACTGATAATTTAGCTCTTATCTGTTAACTGCAATAAAACTAATAGAAAAAAGTTCTTGCTATCAGTTATTGTCATTACAGCAGATGAACAGTAAGTAGAAAAGTAAGGCTTACCAGCTATAACTTGTTTTTAATGTTATTTTGGCAGTACTGACTATTTAGAGCTGTTCAAGATATTAAATCATCCTAGGACATACCCTTAGTCCTTAGGGGGACTTAACTGATCCCTGTTTTCAGCCTTCTTAAAAGAGACTGGGGGTGATGATTCAAAATAACATTTGTTATCTCAGACAGAGCCGTTTTGTTACCCTTACTTCTTTGTGTAACAAAAAAGTATCCCCAAGTACTGCTGCTGTATATTTAAAGATTACTAAATTTCAAAATGGTATAGGTGACATACAGACCTACAGTGAAAATAAGAAAGGGTTGATGGTTCCTGGATTGGACCCACTAAGGCTTGGCCCAACCAGAAGATCCTCTGGTGCTTGGCAGGCCAGTCCAACCCCAAGTAGAATGTGATGCAGGATTCCTGTACTAGTCAGAGTAAAGCTCAGGGCAAGGGCATATATCTTGGGTGACAGAGTAGTGGAGTGGTCAGCTTTGAACTGTTGGGATCCTTGGTTTATTTTCAACCACCGCACTTTCTACATGGTGTCTACAAAAACTGAAATGGTACCCATATACCCTTCCTGCACCTGTGAGTACTTTTTGGGGGAACCTGGCCTCCTCTGATGAATAGTGTGCTGGTACATGCATTAATGCTAGGGAACCCTGGAATTACCACCAGCATGTACTTACCTGTACTGTGCCCTGCTTTCAGGTTGCATCAGAACCACTGTTGACTGAAGTACACTTGTGGCGTTAATAACGCTGAGCACATTGGTGAACCAGAATTGATACCATCCCCGTTACACAAAGTGTTCTGGCACATTTGCTAAAAACATTACATTTTGGGAAATCAAGTATGGCAATTTGTTTTGGTTTCCTCATACACTCCAAAAACATGCTGGTAGGCTAATTGGCTGCTCTTGACCTCAACCCTAGCTAGTAAGTGTAAAAGTGTAACATCCATTGGACCATAAAACTGATATGATTTATTAAACATGCAATATAAAGTTTTGTGGAATATTTCATGGCTGTATAAATAAATCCTAATGATTATCTCGAATACCTATTAAAGTGGTAGCACTGAATCTGACCAAAGAGTCAAAAAGAAAACTTAGTAAGTTTCCAGCAAGTCACTACTGATGGTTATTAAATAGAAATGCTAGTTTGTGAGGTAATAAGACTAGCTTACATTGTAAGGATTTTACACTTGGTGCAGCATCCAGGTTCTCAGAATTAGTGATGAGCGAATTGAAGAAATGAGCAAATTTTTTCTTCAAGCATGGATTTGGGGCGGATTCAATGCTTCTGCGTGCAGGCACAACTAGAAGTGTAGGGGCAGATTGTCAGCCTGCCCTTGCCCTAATTTGGATAAAGATTAGTGACTATAAAATAAGGTTTACAAACAAGGGACAGCAGCAAAAGAGGCATATGGGGCACAAGGACACCTACATGACCTTCCCCTACCTACTCCCCTTGAAAACAGCACTGCAAAAAGTAGACACCAATTTATTTAGTTAAGAAGGCAGGATGCTAAGTGCAAAACATGGTAGATTACACCATGCCCTTGCCTAATACCAGCTACAGCTCTGTCCTGTGAACAAAAAGAACAAGATCTTCACTGTGAGAAAATACCAGAAAAATAAAATAAAAAAAAGTTGTAAAAAATTTGCAACTCTCATTCATATGTACTGTATAAGTAGAATAAAACATGCAAAGTATGCTCATGGTGCACAATAAGCTACACCTCAATACTTTAATGTCAGTTAAAAAAATAGAGCAAAGGCAACAGCTATGTGTCCTGAGGCTTAAAGATAGGTGATATGTACACTATTATGTGCAAAGTTTTCAGCAGTGCAATATCCTATTCAACCAATGAGCAGTGAAGCTCTGTTGTTGAGGTGCAGTTATAATAAATTGTTACCCCCCGCTGGGGAATCTCATGGATGGATATATTTCTTATGACCCAGTGGTGTTTAGAATTTAAGTAAGTATAAGTATTTAATTCAAAGAAAAGACAGATTTGTTTCAGTAGTACATAAAGGCTAATCCAGAAAAATATCCTGGGATTTGATCAGTTCCTGAAATGAATCCTGGATTTGGCACATCCCTGCTTAGCTTTTTGGCTTTGCATACACAAATCTGATTTGCTCTGATTATTTTGCAGACTTCACTGTGATGTCATGGCCTTCATTTACTATAGTTTATAAAAATTCTTTATAACTCACAATTACTGCTGCAAATTGATTAACTTCACAATTGACTTAACCCAGTGTTTATTAATTTGCCTTCTAATATTATTATTACTGCAAGTTGAAAAAGTAATGTCAGTGATATTTTTTTTGTGATTTTTTGGGGTCAACTTCAGTTTCTGCTATAAAGGTTATGGATTTTTTGGCTTCAAAATATACCTATTGCAAAATAAAACACTTTTGACAAGTTTATAAGCATTATTGAGAAATTATAAAAGGCATAATCTTGCCTGAATGTACATGTACATGTATATGCATACCTACATTTGACTGACTGGATCATGCCATAAGCCTGCGCAGGGCCACTAGGAAAAGACTGCATCTACGCGCAGATGTGGTCCTCATCTGACAGGATTTTCAGAACTGCCTTATAAATATCTGAACAATTTTTACCCATATACCTATTTGGACAGGCAGTCTGTAAGGGCCTATACAAAGGCAGATAAGCTGCCGACTAGGTCTGAAGGGGCTGAATTGGCTACGTAAATCTGCCCATATTTGTAGGCCTGCCACCTTTATTTCTTCGGAACTCAGGGCAGGGGGCAGGGGAGTGACATAAAGGAGGCAGACGGGTGATGTCATGGGGTGGTCAGGGGGCTGGGCTATGATGCAGCTATAAGAGATTAGCTGATTGGTACATTGTTTAAGGGAAGTCCCAATTTGAAAAACCTGGCAGGCAGTTTTGACCCAGGCAGCCCTTGCAAAAACCAGGATGTCCACATTAAAATTGGACAAGTGGCAGCTCTACATGTATGGCTAGATTCACACCAGTGTACCAACACAGAAGCCATTTTCCAGAGGAAGAAGAAGGACTATGCACCATAAGGCACTTATGCTAGCTGCGTCATGTACCAGAACAGCTTCAGTCTTGTCAATTCTGCCCCAGGTGGAATCTCATGTTGGAATTTGTCAAAGATCCGTTTTGATTGATTTCCTTACTTTCCACGGTATTCTCAAAATCATCCCCAACACCTGTATTTAAATTTAATTCTTTTTCTGTTCTGCTTCTTTTCTAAGTAGCAACAGGTAATATTAGGCAGGTTTTTCATTTAGTTCTAAATAACTAGTCATATAGCTCAGCAAATTCTTGCTTCTATTATTTATTTATTGCACATGATATAAACACTGTCATTATATTCACACTATTTGACTAAACTGATTTAGAATCAGTTCTAAATGATCCATAATGATCCCTGGAAATTATTACTGCAATGTTAGACAATTGCTGGGGACCCAAGGTTCTCTAGATAAGGGATCCTTCTGTACTAAGGTACACCATAGAAAAAAATATAACAGCGCTTGTTAATTGCACTAAAGGTGGCTATACATGCACTGATATTATCGTTCGAAACCTAGTTTCGTACAATATGGCAAAATCACTGTTTTAAAGCTGAATCGTCAGGTGGAGGTAGAATCCGTATTGTTTCTACCCCCGTATCTGACGATTCAGTTCTGAATGTCAGTGGAAGGAACTAACGTTCTTTCCTGCGGCCAATGGTCACAGGAAAGATCGTTATTGTAAGGTGTATGGCCACCTTAAGGCTAATTCCAGACTGGGCTGATTTTAACCGTGCGGAAAAATGCAGGCTTATAATCGGCCCCTATGCTGGCATCAGCCTTTCCCTGTGCATGCACCCAGGACCATTATGTTGGCCTGGGTGCTAGCACACAGAGTGTGTTTTGGTGCCCAAACGCTAGAGTATGCATTTCATCACCGAAATCCACTCCGTGTGCCTGCAAAGGCTAATGCCAGTGTGTCTGCCCTTACGCTTAAAAATTCTACTTGTACCTGCACCCGAAAGCATTGAATCCACCTGGGTGCAGACACACACAGCTGATTTCTAGCATTTGTTGGCAGAAATCAGCTACATGTGCACGCAGGTGATCCACACAGGATTGAAGTGCAGGCACAACGAGAAGAAATTTTAAGTTTATGGGCGGATTGTCAGCCGGCGCTTATCCGCCCAGTGTGACCTTGCCCTTATGGCTCCTTTAATACAGCTTTGTGTTTCTTGATATAGTTTGTAAGGGAGAGATGATCCTTGTGTTCACTGCACACATTTCCCATCTGCTTCTTACTGTTTGTTTAGTGAATTTCCATATCAGCTTTACTTGCCACACCTTGTATGAACCCTTTTGAAACGCTCTGTCCAAATTAACATAAGCAGGTACCAATCATCCTTAAAAATAATGCTTATTGATCTTTACATTGTACAGAGAGGGAAGAAAACTGTGTCCCTGTCACATCACACTGTAAATACCTACATGTTTAGCCCAAACTGGAATATGCAGTGTCACCTGAAGAACAAAAAGTCAGGTGTGTGCAGGGAGCAGAATTCTAGCACAGGACAATAATACAGAACAAATATTCATAGCTCTGCAAATATATGACTTCTTATACAAATACAGATTGCCTAGCATTTTATAGTTCTGTACAGTAACACGACTCCGTATACTTAAACCCCACATCGAGTGCAAGGAAGTAACACATTCAGTTATACCTGTATACACAATATTCCCTGCATACCCTTAGGCTCTACAAGAAGTATATCTGCCCCTGCCTCTTAAAAGGGAGTCCTACAATCAGCTCTATTCCCGCACCTGTGTACAAACTATTGGTGTCCCATGTGACAACAAGAGCCTGGGGAGACAGCTGAGCGTCTGCATCCTGCTGCTTTACTCCCCCTCCTCCTGCCTCAGGCCTCACAGCCCTTCCCTCTCATACCCCTCCTCTCTCTCATCCTCTACCTGCATGTAGTGACAAAACTATTCTTTATATGGTCCAGTAGTCACTGGCTCTGTGCTGGCATATCTATCTATATCTAGCAATGTCTTCTGGACTGTCCCACCAGTCAGATTCCACCCTTGCTTCTCCCACCATCAAAAAGAAAGGTATAAAGAAGAGGCTGGTTAAACTTTTCTCCAAGAGTGAAGGGAACCTGAAGGAAAAATTTCATACAGCCAATGATGGAGACAGTTCCTTCACAGAAGATGCTTCAATGTCTACAGTGGAAGAAGTACATTTGGTCAAAAAAGGCAGAAGCAGCTGGAGTGAGAAGAGGGGGAAAAAGGAACGGTAAGAACTTGAAATGACACAGACAGGGGGATGCAGTAAAAATTAATACCAAGAAACTTTTATTAAAAGTAACAGTTTAGCAGAGTTAGACACCTGCACTTTAATTTGTTGGTTGGATGTATTTGTTCCTAAGCAAAGATTTTTAAATATGTTGCATTGATCCTTGTCCTATTATACATACTTATGTGTGTGAAATATACGTATTTTTCTGTATGTAGCCAATGGTATTACATAAAATCTGACATAAAACAAAATCTGGTCAGGGGTCATACATACCAACAGCCCACAGAAAAGCAAAGAGACATAAGGGTTGATTTACTAAAGGTCGATAAGCGTTATTTCATGCTTTTTTGCATTAATGCGTTAAGTCGCATATCGCGTGCGTTAAATAGCGTGCAACTGAATGCGTTACTTTTAACACATTGCGTTAATTCTGGCGCAGAAATAATACTAACGCATGATTCACAAACAGACGCACTAAATATCGCATTTGTCTGTGCGAAAAATAACACCTACTTGGGGCAGGTGGTAATTATAGAAAAGTACAGTTCATGAGCTTTTGGCAACACAACACGGACTTTGCAGTGTGATTTATTCAAGTATGTGTTGGCCCTAGAGTGATGCATCCTCCAGTTTGCAGGGAAATGGTCATTTTCAGAACAGTAGTTTTCCGAAAGTAATGACTTGTATGGCTAATATGGGTGTCCTTAACTGGCATGGTTTCCAGACTGCTCACGTTGGGCTCTGACCAGAGGTAAGTTGCTGAGGCCCATTTTAACCCTATGTATGACCTGGTCAGCCTGAGTTGACAGTCAATGCTGGCCTGTGTTTGGCATAGCAATAATGAAATATTTTATTGAGGGCTTTACTTGCCTTTAAAGTGTGTTCATTGTGCCATAAAAAAATTTACATTTCTGAAATGTCTTGTTGACTTTTAGAACAATGCTCTGGTTTATGTGGGTGCATAATTCTGGGTGTATATAATAGTATGGGAGAATATGTTGGAGCATTGTGTATGTGGTTATGAGAGAAATTAAATATTTGCTTTATTCTCTTGATCTGCTCATGTGCTACACTGTGTAAACAGCAAAGGGTCAGTGAATGTCATGTACACACCTTTATGCATACAGTATTTTGTAAGAAAATTTTTGCGGACATATCCTCTAAACTTACAAATAAGAGGCCTCCTGAACCAGTGCTCCAAATGTTTCTTCATATTAGTGGGCCATATTATATTACTGTGATCAGAATGTCTTCAGGATCCAAGGACAGGCAGGGGACCATGTAATTCCATTGCAAATGCCACATGTGACATTTGGGCCCCCAGCTGGCCATATGCTATAAATGATAAAAGAATCTATGGTATTTACTTAAATCTGATGAAAAAGAAATGCATAATTCCTTAGACAGAGAGGAGAATCTATCCCTCACTCTGAGGGGGCCGTAACCCCACCCCCTTATGGCAGGGGCACACTGAGCAGATTATCTTCATTCCTCAGCCTACATTTTGTACAGATCTGCTGGCATCCACTCAGCATAGGCTTGTGTGGAGCTACACTGGGAAACTCAAATGTTTGAATTTTTGTGCCGAAATGTGCTCTCTCTAGCTCCACACAGGCTGACACCATACCAGTCAATGGAGCTACACAAGTCATTCAATCCCTCCCTCACTTTGTTAAATGTTAGAGAGATGGATTCTGTGATTTGAGGTCCCTCATTACATTATTCACTTCCATTATTTTAGCCCAGAATGTTGTGAAGGAGGGGATTAATGACTTAATACCAACCTAATTTGCGGTAGGGCATTAGTCCCTGCCAGGTAAACTATCATGGGTTTCCCACAATCTAAAGAATCATGTATTTATACTTATTTTTGGCAGTTCAGATATTGTTTATGCACCTTTCTTTCATAAGCTGAGCTAAATGATCTTATGTAAATAACAGGGATATATTTATTAACACTATTTATATGTTGGGTTCACTTTCATTTTTTTTCTTCTTAAAAGTAAGCCCAACACAAAAGCCTAGAAAAAGCTGTACAGACTGATATTTATTTGCATACTTTCAGATATATTCAAATAAAAAAGAGATGCCTTAGGTTAGGAGAACCTTTTTTCTGCTTGCATACAAAATGGATCTGCTCCTTCGTATATGTATACTGAAAGACATGGTGTTGACCTCCGTGTAGCTACACTGAGCGGATTTCAGCACAAGAATGTAAAAGTTCGTATCTATGTGGTGAAACTGGCTCGGTGTAAGAAATGCCATAGAGAAGATCTATTTGTTTGTGGCCCATATTATGTGCAGTTTTTAAACAAGAAGGCATTAACATTGTTCTTACATAAGTAGGATGATGGAAATTCTTCTGAGTCTATTAGGCTGTATTGTCACAGAAGCATAATCTTAGTGTTTAGACACCAGGAAGTATAATTTACAGATAATTGCTAGATATAACATTGCAGGAGGTAGACTTACTGGACAATGACAGGGTTGTCCTTTAGTGGCTGTGGGTCCCATGACAACCACAGACTTTGTAGATCAACAATTCCTTAAATTATATTAGCAGACTTATCCTTAATGGCTGGCAAATCTGCATTTTGCCCTGCACTTGAGTAGGACAGTAGAAGAGGGGCAGAAGGCACATCCCTGCATCATCTGGTAATTGAAGTCCACTGATATAGGGATCTGCAATGGATGGCTTGTTTAAGGCATCAAACATTGAGGACATCCCCTAAAATAAGACAAGGCAGCCTATGGACTTCAGCTAATTTTAAACAACAGCTCCCACTGACAGACGTAGATTGTAGGAGGGAAGCCTTTTCCATTATTATTCATTTATCAAGACATTTAAGCATTCAGGGCTGTCCTCCTGCTTAACCCTGGAAAGTCAAGAAATCATGAAATGGCAAAACTCACTGATTTCTTCTTGCTCCCTGTTTAAAGAATCCTCTGAGCAGAAAAATAAAAACATTGTTTCAATGCAGAACTAAGGATAATAGTCTGTCAAGGGGCATTTGATACGTGTCAAGTGTCATTCAAAATTTAGCAGATTTGCTGTGTATTTTCTGTGGCTACCTTCCCATCTCTTGGAGTGTTGTGATCATGCACAGCTGAAGTGTTGCTGCCACTATCTATCCCAACAATGCCTAGTGGTATCACACAGTCTGTTACCAGTGTGCAGATGATCAAACACTATCTCTTATAGAGCAGCATGTCACTATGGCCAATGGCACATGGGGTGTTTCCAGGTGTTTTGTCACCCAAGTGATAAATTTCAACTTAACTCCTATCATCTGACCCACAGATCCAAGCAATTGCCATTTAGATGAATCAGGTCTGATTTCAAATGTTTTGCCACCCACCCAGGTTTGGACTGGGGGGTGCAGGGCCCACCAGGGCTACTGCTTCAGGGGCACCTGCGCCCAATAATGGGCCCCCACAGCGGCCTTCATACCACTCCTCCAGGGGCCCCCCGCCACCCATCTGACCCCCTCGATCATGCGTAAGTGAAACTTACCTTTAGCGTGTTGGGTGAGGGAGACCGTCAGAATGGGGGGCGGGCCCTGGGGGGATTGGATTTGGGCCGCTGGGGCCCCCCAGGGCTGCACCCACCTCCTGGGCTGGAAATCACTAGGGAATGTACCATTCACCATTACTTAAGAAGTGCAGACTGCAGGGTTATGATTATCTACCATGTAGAATTATCATTTTTTATTTTCCTTTGTCTAGAATGGTCACATTTATATTATGCAGCTTATGATTGCTGCCATTCATAATAGACACAAAGATAGGTGTTGTCCTTACTTAGTTTTAAATAGAAATCCTATTGAGAGTTTTTTCACTGTTTTTATTTGTGCTGGAATTGTAATGATTCTATTGTCCTGTCAATTGTATTGGTTTGGCTGATGGCAATTGCTGGCTCTGCGCTGAGATTATGAGTTCTGCAAGGATTTTGTATGTTCTCCCCTTTGTCTTTGTGGGTTTCTTCCAGGTACTCTGGTTTTTTCCCACAATCCAAAAGCATACAAGCAGGTTAATTGGCTACTGGCTAAGTTTGATAAATCTGCTTAACATATGGATATGCAGATTCCTTAAAAAAAGGTTTGTCTAAATTTCTCAAATGTTTGCATTCTGGCCTTGGCATATCTTAACCACACATGGATTTTATTTGCAGATGTGAACCACTCTTACGGTTCAGTCCTATGGAAAGCCATGGCCAGCATTTTTATCATGTTCTACTAGATTTTACACTGTTACAAATTAGGATATCATATTAATAAGACTTTGAGGGGAAAACATGGAAAGATGAATAACTGCATGGATGGTCATAACAGTACTAGCACATTTTCTTTTACTAATTTTATGAACTAATACTAGTTATTTGGCCATTACATTTAGCTACCTATTCAAAAACTCACATAACTTTAATATCAAGCAATGACAGTGCCGGAACAGGAAGGAGTGTTTTAAACTTAGGGTAAACTCCACTGACCCCCAATGAACTAACTGTTAATTAGCACATTTATTAACAGAACTTTTTATATGAAAGATGCTTATTATTTATATGAATATGCTTATTATAGAGTAACATCCACTGTTTATATTGCACACAAGTGGCATGGCCACAATTGTAGTACTGTGCACTTGTGTTTAAATAACTTGTACAGGGCCCCACATTTTTTGATGGTGGCCCTGGTTGTTAATGATCCCTTGTGTTTTTATTCAGGCTAAAACTTTTTATGTGGTTTGTCCCATAAGAGTCTGCTTTGCTTAATAAAATTTTGACTTTTTAACATATGGATGACTAAACTTTTCTAAAAGGCGGCATTCTGACTATTAACGGAAGGATATCTCTAATATCCTATAGCATTTCCTGTATGGCAATTGCATAAAAAGCATTGTCCAATTGAAAAACAGTTATCAACTTTTTTTCTTAGCACTTCATTTTTCTTGAAATAGTTATAATCTATTTGAGGCTTTCGTGCAAGGTAGCATGATACAAGTATGACAAACATCAAAATACTTTCAGAGGCAGAAAAACTAGTCACTTTGGGAAAAGAAATGCATGAGAATCTTTAGTGAACACGCCCTATTTGCTAATGACCACAACCCCAAACCCCCAGGCAACCACAAATATCTTGACACACATATATCCGGCAGGGAAACAATAACTGTTAAATATTATACATAATACTTACCCATTTGATGGTGAGTTTATGGGTAGACTTCAGCATTATTATCCATTTACTGCCCAGGGGTGAAGACACTCAAGGCGATTAGTTCCTGCGACTAATTGCATGCCAATTTGTGGCCCACCAATTAGTTGCCTTTTTTTGTTATTTTTCATATGCACTTTACTCCGCTCTTTATGACATTTATAAGTATCAGTAAGGCACAAGTGGCACAATTGTCTTTATTTAGTCATACTGCAGGACTTTTTAGCCATTGAGCTTAGTTGATGTGCACGATCATATCGAGCACATGTGGCTAGCGGGCTGGATTACATACAGTACATAACATACATACTTTTTCACTAACATTAGTATAATGTACTAAGCGTATATATGTATATATCCTGGAGTACTGAATCAGATATCTGTGCTGGCAGGTAGGTAGAATAGGAAATTAAATTAGGAAATATTAATGTCTTATCCTGACAATGTTACACTTTATAAGAGCTGTATATTGCCTGTGGGTATAATAAATGTCAGTCTCCTTGGTACATTCCGTGAATGTTCTCATAACAAAAGAGGATTCTCACAGGCCTGTTTCATGTGCCTGTTGAAAGGAGCGATTACTTGAACCTTATTTAGTTTACATAGAAGGGCCAGCCCAGAAAAGGCAAAGGGTAGGCTATAAATATATTAATATTTGCTGGTGTATTTGTGGGCATGTCACTGAAAAAACTTCATCCTTACTGCATTCTGTTATAACATGGTTGTCAGAAATGCTCCACCTAGTGGTATCCTTGAATGGTAACCATCATTAAAGGAACAGTAACACCAAAAAATGAAAGTGTATAAAAGTAACTAAAATATAACGTACTGCTGCCCTGCACTGGTAAAAGTTGTGTGTTTACTTCAGAAAGTCTACTATAATTTATATAAATAAGCTGCTATGTAGCCATGGAGGCAGCCATTCAAAGGAGAAAAGGCACAGGCACATAGCAGATAACAGATAAAACACTATTGTATTCTACAGAACTTATCTGTTATCTGCTATGTAACCTGTGCCTTTTCTCCTTTTTTCCAGCTTGAATGGCTGCCCCCGTGGCTACACAGCCGCTTATTATATAAATTATAGTAGTGTTACTGTAGCAAACACACCAGTTTTACCAGTGCAGGGCAACAGTGCATTATATTTTTATTACTTTAAAGCTCTTTCATTTTTTAGTGTTACTGTTCCTTTAATAAAGAGGATTTAAAATTTACCACCAGCACAAATACAGTAACATCTCTAACACATTGCATTTCTTAATCCCAATGAATAATTAATAGCTGAATGACCCGCAGTAGATATTTAGCCTTAGTGAAGGCTTTTGTGCCCCCAGTAAAGACCTATTGCAGTTTTGGGGCTGAAGCATGTTGGGTACGATGTAGTCATGTAGAAATATTAAAAACATTTTTTTTTACTTTCATATATGAGAGCCCTGTATGTATTAATGTGTCATTGCAGTCCACCACCACTTTGTGATTACCAGCCCTTTATGCCCCCTTTATGTCTTTGGAGCCTGCAGGCTGGCATTCCTCTGTCTGGATATTTTGTAGGTAACACATTATAGATATCTCTAGACATGTCTCCTCTGGTCCACTCTGTTTGAAAGGCTCACCTCCAGATGGGCCTCCAGCTCACAGAAGTAAACTGTTATGACTTTTGTTTGTATCCCTTTTCTTAGTAAAGTACTGCAGACTATATACTTATATAAATAACAATAATGATAAATAATAATAATGGGCACACTCAATTTTTTTTGCCTTCTCTGCCTGATCTTGTCTTCTCTGGCTTTCTAATGAGGGGAGTAGCATACCACCCCACAATGTATATACACTACATGTGGTCTGTAAAGGGATAGTTCATCTTTAAATTTACTTTTAATATAATGTAGATAACAGTATTATAAGTACATTTACCATTAGTATTAATTGTTTATTTTCTTGTGGATTTTATTATGTTTTATTAGTAGTAGTATTATCTGTTATTTAAATAGCTTCAACACAGAGATTATTCATTTTGAGATATTTACATTTTTGGATCTGGAGCTCCAAGACTTGGAATTTCAACCGCTATCTGGTTGCAAGGACTTACTTGCACTAGCAACAGAAGATTAATAACAGCCTAAAAATAAGCAATAAAATTAGAATAGCAACAAAACTGAACCCCAAATGTCAATCTGTTCTTGGTTGCTGGGGTTAGTGACCCAACAATATAGACAGAATTTTCGCTTGCGGCCTGGAAATAGGTAAAAAAAAAAAAGGAAGGTTAATATTTCTGGTCTTTGCGTTCTTTGCACAAATGATTGAAACAATAAAAAGACAGCCACATAATATGTTAACCCTTCATACTGTCTTGTTCCATTTGACTGTGGGCCAATCAGTCTGTGAGGGTATTTGATGGGCACATTTATTTGCAAGTGCCTACTTGCACTGCAGAAATGGCCAAAAACAGTAAAAACATGAAAAGTTGCTGTGGATAATATTAAAGGCAGGGATGATTGTTGTTATAGGGCTGCTGGTCCTCTTAGGTGGTATGGCATATTTAGTATGTAAAATACAGGATTTTTAAGTTCGAAGTGGGTGTTTTATTCCACATGCAAAGGCTGAGCTTTTGAGGCCTTTAGCCCTCCCTTAACTTTAATAAATAAGCAGTTATGTTATTATGTATAAACTATGTTTAATTCTTCTTTACAGTACAGGTATGGGACCTGTTATCCAGAATGCTTGGGACCTGGGGCTTTCCAGATAAGGGGTCTTTTAGTAATTTGGATCTCTATATTTAAAAATCATTTGAACAGTAAATAAAAGAAATAGGATTGTTTGCATTGAATAAGGATTAATGATAGCTTAGTTGGGGGGTCAAATACAAGGTAATTAATGTTTAGAAATCTAATGATTTGATTAAAATGGAGTATATATGTTTCTGGATAACATAATATGGAATTATACAGTTCTCTTTTACTACTTGCCTAACATTTGTGGTTCCATTCCTATTAATTAGGCTGGTATTTATATATGTAAAGGTCCCCATACACGGGCCAATAGTAGCTGCCGATATCGGTCCCTTGGACTGATTTGGCAGCTAATCGGCCCGTGTATGGGCACTCCCGACAGGCCTGCCCGACCGAGATCTGGCCTGAAATCGGCCAGATCTTGATCGGGCAGGTTAGAAAATCTGGTTGGATCGGGGACCGCATTGGCTGGTTGATGCGGTCCCCGAACCGACTTTGCCATTGCCCATTGTTGTAATTCGATCGTTTGGCCCCAGGGCCAAACGTTCGTATTACCCTGGATTCTCCCGATATCGCCCACCCGTAGGTGGGGGATATCGGGAGAAGATCCGCTCGCTTGGCGACATCGCCAAGCGAGCGGATCTTATAGTGTATGGGGACCTTTAGTCATGTTTGGGGTTAGGAAATCCAAATCTCTGCATTTATCTCTATCATTCTTTTATCTTGCTCAAAGTGTTATCTACAATCTTTCCTTAATCTTTAATCTTTTAACTTTATAACTAATGATTTAAAACATTGTATCTCTTATCTTTTACTGTGTAATTCTCATGCTTTCTTGCTCCTAAAATGCCAGCCTGTCATTTATTCTAAACCCTGTGCTATTTAACCGTCCCATTCTCATATTTGTCTAATCCCTCTGTACGAATGAATCATCTTTTCTCTTAGTTTGTTATCTCACACAGTCTTTTTTGCCACAGGCACATTCTAAGATCAGCTTTTGAGTTTAATAATAAACGACATGGCAACTCCCTATTTGTTCAAAGGGACATCATGGACTGAAAAAACACAAATGTATATTTAAGCAGTCCGTAGTGTGGTAGAAGACAATCCAGTTAAACAAACGTGAAGAATTTTAGTTTCAGCTTCAGGCTATGCTCACAAGGACAAGTGTAGTTGTTTGTGCCTCCAGCAATCTGAGAGTGCCCCATATTGTCACAAATAAAGAAATAAAGTAATATTTTCTCTTTGTAACTTTGTTATACCAGCAGGTACAAGTTGTATTAAGGCATATACTGTATGTTGCAGCTTTCAAAACATGTCCCTGGTACTTGGCTGCATCTCAGTATCCCAGATGATCTTTCTTTTGATGATACCGGTATAGGATCTATTATATGGAAACCCCTTTCTAGAAAGCTCCAAATTATGGAAAGGCCATCTCCCACAGACCCTATTTAAAGCAAATTATTCTAATTCTTAAATACAATTTTCTTTTTCTCTGTAATAATAAAACGGTATCATGTACTTGATCTCAGCTAAGCTGCACAAATTCATATTGGTGGCAAACCTATCCTATTGGGTTTAATTATTGTTTAAATGATTTTTAGCAGACTTAAATGGGAACTAAAGCCATTGTACGTTATGTTTTGGGCTTCTGTACCAGCCCAAGGCAACCACAGCCCTTTTGCAGGGCTGTACCTCTGAAGATGCCCCCAGTAGCTCCCCATCTTCTTTTCTGCTGATTCACTGCACATGCTCTGAGCTTAAGGACTGACTATATACATGGCCGCCATCATGAGGGCCCAGGACGATTTTCACACTTAAGGAGGGCCTGGCCGTGCTACAGTTCTTTAGCTTGGGCCCCCTTTAATCAATTATGGGCCCTGTCATTGGTGGTCAGTGAGTAATCCGGTCGGTCGCGCCCTGTGCATATGGGGCGCAACCTTATAACATGGCCTGGCCTTTTGCTTGGAGACACAAGTGAAAAGACGTCATCCTGGAAGGATCTCATCGGAGAAGCCGATGGAGGAGCCAAAGCTGATGGAGGAGCCAGATAAGCCGCTGGAGGAGAAGGAAGAAGACTACAAAAAAAGGAAAATGTCCCCTGTTGAAGTTTTGTTGTCAGGGGCCCTGCGATTTCTGATGGCGGCCCTGACTATATATATATATACTACAACATACTGCATAAATAGAATATAAATGTAACAGTATAAGGCTGATTAGTAATTAATTTAGATTCACATTATGTGGCAGCTCAGAAATCAGTGCAATTAGCAGCAGAATATAATAATTAGCCCTGTAGCACCAGTTTATATGACAGACAAGCCTAATTTTCTGCTTGATAATTTGCAACGACCCCTAAGCTTAGCTTCTCAACAGCTGCCCAGAGCACACTGAGCATGTGCACTGTCCTGGACAGTTCTAACAGAATCCAAGATGAGGAGCTCCTGTGACAACTGTAAAGACCAATATCATTACTACTGCTGAGATGCTGAAACTTTAAGCCAGTGCAGTCAGTTTATTATATAAAATATGGCATTTGTAGACATTCATTTTTAGGGTTTATTTCTCCTTTAAGGTATGGAGATCGATATACCTGAACTACTATTCACTCTTACACACTTCCAACTTAAAAACTACACTGGACTAGAAGGGAGAGGGTATGTGCTAGGCAGCTGATCATCTAGAAAACCACTGATATATAGGTCATGTTCAGTAGAAAACATGCTTTGATGTGGGCTGTGGTTTTTAGTGTTTTACTTGTCCTTTAACCTGTTATTTTGAAAAGGAATAGTATGGCACTTTCCACTAAAATTAATAAACACAAATATGCAGAAATAATTATCCCATGCTGTGAATATATGTCATGGAGACACCTATATGTAATACACATGATAACAATAAATAAAAACACACAGCTCTCCAAAAGTGTCCCTGGTTCTTGGCTGGTTCCCAGTATCCCAGTTGATCCTATTTATGCTGATACCACAATTGACATTTGTGCATGTCCAGCTTAAACACTACACAGGACTAGCAGGAATTGAAAATGTATTATAAAATATTTAGCTGGGAACAGATTTCATGCAAAAGCCTATGGGTTGCATCTTATTCCTAATTAAAAAGCTTTACACTGAATGTATATGTTGCTATAGTCTGTGGCGTGTGATCTGGTCAGTGAGAAATATAAAATCTGTGTCAGAACCCCCTGCTGCCCGTGAACCCCTGTGAAAGGTCCAGATAGTTTAATGGCTAGTGAAAGTGCTAGCATTATGTAGAGAGGTGTCTTCTAGAACAATTTAGTATTGTCTATATTTCTGTGTATACAGTATATAGGGAATAATGACCCCCCTTTTGTAATACAGTATAGGCAGGCCTGGACTGGTAATCTGTGGATTCTGGTAAATGCCAGAGGGGCTGCTGCCATAGACAGTCACAATTTAGTGGGCTCATAAGGGTTTATTTGGGACTCAGTAGTTGAAATGAATTGGACAGAAGTCTGCCTGGCATAATTTCCGGTGTTTCTTTAGGCACAAATGCTCTATGCCTATTGACTCTGAACATGAAGGGAACCAGCTCCAGGACCTAAAATGGAAGGCAGGAAGGAGTGGTACCAAGAGTAACAATATTCATTGCATTTTCATGCAAGAACCTTTAATGAAAGTGATTTTATGCACAACTCACTGCAGAGAAACTGCGGGGACTGCAACAGCACTTGCTGACGTAAATGAGCCCTCTGTTCTCCTGACTGCCAAACTGACTAGCAGATGGCGCTGTTGTTACAAAATTCATTATAGTACCAGTTTAAATTATTGTTAATACCTTGTAATCTTTCAAAAAAATATTCACGTGAATTTCAAAAGTGCTTACAGGAGCAATTTTACATTAGTTTTAAAGGTTTCAATTTCTGTTAATTCTTTCATTCTTGCTGTGAGGCACAGGGGGACATGTTAGTCTAAAGGATATTCTTCTGCACATATTAGAACGTTGTATTCCAAGTCTTCTGATTATTGCTTTTGCTTGTTTGCTAATCTCATTGCCCGATACAAGTAACACAAGTAATTGTCTGCCTGCTGATGCTTTTTCAGGGTATGGGGCACCATGGAACCCATTGTTTACACTTTAGCTTTTTGAATGAAATACTACAATGGCAGATGAACAAGGTTTATTTGTCATGACACATAGGGCCTGATTCACTAAAGTGCGATAAAATGTGCGCTATTTTTAGTGTGCGCTATAAATTTTACCGCGTCTTAATTTTGGCGATTTTTCGCACGATTCACTATAAGCATACTCGCGCTTTTTTACACGCGGTATTTTCATTGCGATAAATAGCGTGCGCGGTATTTTCCGCATGCAGGCTATTTATCGCATGCGCTAATTGTCGCAACAAACCTATCGCATGAAATACGCAACAATCGGCAGCATAAAAATGGCGACATTTTGCCCGGGGAGAGCACAGAGTGCTAAGGAGGTGCTGTATAAAAGTTTATTTGCAAAAAAAAACCCCCAAAATTATAAAAATCTAAAATGGGGGGGGGGGGGGCATTTAAGAATATTTAGCCAAATACTTAGGGGTCCGTCTGCTAAAGTGGCTTAAATTAAGTTAGAGATTTTAGACACAGAATAAATGGCAAATATGTTATGGGCACTTTATTAAACGGGGACAAATATAATATTGCAATTATTCTGGCAACAAAACATTGGATTGGCAGTTATCACACTCACCAGAAAATACGCTACGTACTAATTAACGCAAGTTTTACTATTCAGCAAAATGGCCTAAAGACAAAATTGTTGGCAGAATATTTGCAAACATTTAACCCATATAGCATATTGATGCTGTTACTGATAAATGTAAGAGTGTAGGGGAAACTACATGAAAGTATAGAATACCATATCAAGGAAGGAAAAATAATGACACATTACTCAGTTCAAAAGTAGAAAACTAAAAACTTTTACTTAAAATAATAAAATAAAAAAGGGGGGGAAAAAAACTTAGGGCTTGCTGCCCTTGAGTTCCGCAAAGTCCCACCTTAGTTGGGCAACTTCCCCCCGGAGCTGGGCCAGCTCAGCCCTCATATTGTCCAGGTCCTCCTGCATGGACCGATGTGCTGGGCCAGGAGAACCTGGTGGCTGGCATCTGGGGGGCTGGGGGGGGGAACTCAAGGGCCGGGGAAAATGGGGGCACACTGGGGGAGGAGTAAAGGGGGGATGTGTCCAGGGCCTCCTCGGCCTCCATGGCCGCCTCGGCGGCCTCCTCTGCCTCATCATCCTCGGGGGCCTGGGTCAGTCCTGGGTCCTCAGGGGTCTTGCTGGGGCCTGGCTGGATCCTGGGGCCTCTGGGGCCGGTGGTCGGGCCTCTGGGGCCAATTGTTGGGCCTCGGGGGCCGGTGGATGGGCCTCGGGGGCCGCAGGTCGTGCCGCTGGGGCCGGTAGAGCCTGCTGGGCCAGTAGAGGCTGGAGGGCCTGGGGTTGGGCCTGGGGAGGAGGCGCCAGCTGAAGTTCTGTGAAATAGTTTTGCAAGATGTTATTTTGTGTAATATATTATATATATATATACATTCATACACCATCATAAATAATAGGGCCCCTCCCAACAACATTTTTTGGGCCCCCCTCCTCCCACGCCCCCAATGGCCCCTCCCCCTGTGAACCCTCACATCAATACAAAGGACACACAGACATTGTTAGCCAGGGCCCCCTAAAACATTCGTGGCCCTTCCCCAAATGACTCAAACTATGGGCTGCTCCTTGCTGCTTCCCACTTGCTTTAAACTTATTTATGCATATGTATTTGAAAATAGATGTGTATATATATATATATACAATAGGAAGTGCTGGGAAGCTGCACACCATAAGGAACAATAATACCTGGGTGCCTGTGGCAAAACAAAATCTAGACAGGCATGGGGTGACGGCACACACAGGATTTTGACAAGGAGTCACAAAGATGTGAAATAATATTCAGAGGTTTATTGTGAGCAACGTTTCAGTTCCTCACTGGCATTATGGTTGAACGTGATGGACGTATGTCTTTTTTCAACCCAACTTACTATGTTACTATGTTACTTTCATCATCCCTGACATTTCTTACATTTGTACCTTTAGTTCAAATTACTTGCTAAATCTTTTACTGAACGTATACTGTAAAAGCATAATAAAGTACAATAATTACCTTCTCTAATTTCAGCGACCAGTTCTGGGCTCCTGCGCTTAAGGTCGGACCACAGCCGCCGGAGCTGGCGGGGGCCCACATCAAGGGCAAACCTGGCGAGCAAACCTTCTCTTAGCTCGTCCAGGATTTCCCTCTTCCTCTCGTGGACCCCAAAGTCCCCCGGCGGTGGGTGGTCATACCCTGCACGCAGGAGCACGCTGATAATATAGCACCTCTCCCCTGGTAGCAAGTCAGAAACCCCAGGCATGTCCTCTCAGTTTGGTGGCTGCAGGCTCATTGACACAAAATGGCCCCAAGTCGCACATGTCAGTAGATTAAAAAATCGCCACAAAATGTCCGCAAGTCGCGAGATTACAAAATCGCGGAAAAAAAAAATAGCCAAAATATACATAGTAATGTATTTTGCGCAACAAAATATTCACCGCTATAGTACTGTATATTTTGGCGAATAAATTTTTACTGCTATAGTACTGTATATTAGTAGCGAAATTCCATACATGCCAAGACTTTAGTAAAATTGAGTAAAAACACACATACTTGAATAAATAACACTGTAAGTCCATATTTTATTGCCAAAAACTCATTTACTGTACTTTTCTATAATTTTTCGCCTGCCTGTAGTAGGAGTTAATTTTCGCATAGCCGAATTCGATATTTAGCGCGCAAAAGTTATAGTGAATCATGCGATCGTATTCTTTTCAGCGCGGAAATTAACGCATGCGGTAACACTAGCGCGAGAAATACCGCATGCGAAAATGGCGATTTATCGCACGCGATAATACTATGGTGAATCGCGCGCAAATTATCGCGTCTTTTTTACCGCAAAAAAGCATGCGATAATTTTTATTTTTGGCATTAAGAGCCAACAAGAAATTCTGATATTTTAGTGGAGTGATCATAAATGTATTCTCTGCACTAGCGATACAGTCCCCTTCTTCCTAGTTCAAACACAGAAAGGTTAGTGCAGGGATTGACCTTTTGCGCCAGGTAAGTGATTCCCATAGACTGTTAGAGAAGTTGTCTTCTCCATTAAATGCATGTAAGTTACAGTTTCCCTTATGTATTCTTCCATTTGAGTCAGGTAACATCTCTGTTGGCAGTCCACTGAGATGAACAGTGGTACTGTTGTTTCAAATTCATTATATAAGTAAAATAAACAGCTAAGATCTTAAAAACTAGAAAAAAAAATCTAATTTAATCTAAAATGCAGAATGCAGATATGCAAATGTGCACTCTGAACAATTTTATAATAATTTGTTTTACCTTTATACTCATCTATACTTATGTGCAGTTGCACATGCAAAGAACCAAAACGTGTAATGATGTAGCACGTTCCCTAGTTGCATGCCATGCATATTATTTGCTTTTACTTTTGCCAGAGCAATTATTCAGTGAAACAGAGGTAGAAAGATGAGACAGAGGAGGAGAGATGCTTTGTTGGTATTTACACCTAGGTGCATGGCATAAAGAGCTTATACTATACTTGAAGTCAGATCTTACCTTGCATAATGTGCATCTTATTCAGACATTGGTTTTGCAGCCACATTGCTAAACTAAATTTGGGGTTTGCTTGTGTCTATGTGAGAGCCTTAAAAGTAACAGCTCCTTTCTTACATCCATCCACTGTGCACTCTGTACATTATTTAGCAAATTGGCCACAACTGCCAGTTTGGTGCAGTGAGTTCAAGTTCAGATGTGTGTATATTGATGCACACATATTGATTTTTTGCTGCACCTAGTAAAGGAGCTCCATAAAAGTAACATAGTAAGTTAGGTTGAAAAAAGGCACACATGCATCAAGTTCAACCTTAACGCCTATATATAACCTGCCTAACTGCTAGAGGAAGGCAAAACACCCAAACTCTAATTTGCCGCAGAGAGGAACAAATTCCTTCCTGGCTCCAAGATGGCAATCGAACCAGTCCCTGGATCAACTTGTACTAAGAGCTATCTCCCATAACCCTGTATTCCCTCACTTGTACTGAGAGCTATCTCCCATACCCCTGTATTCCCTCACTTGTACTAAGAGCTATCTCCCATAACCCTGTATTCCCTCACTTGTACTAAGAGCTATCTCCCATAACCCTGTATTCCCTCACTTGTACTGAGAGCTATCTCCCATAACCCTGTATTCCCTCACTTGTACTAAGAGCTATCTCCCATAACCCTGTATTCCCTCACTTGTACTGAGAGCTATCTCCCATAACCCTGTATTCCCTCACTTGTACTAAGAGCTATCTCCCATAACCCTGTATTCCCTCACTTGCTAAAAAGCCATCCAACCCCTCCTTGAAGCTATATAATGTATTAGCCAGGATGACTGAATCAGGGAGAGAATTCCACAACTTCTCAGCTCTAACAGTAAAAAATCTTTTTCAAATATTAACCTATTTACCTCCTTTGTTTTAATTGGAGTGGATGCCCTTGTGTCAGTTGGAAGGACACCCCACTTTGCAGTTATTTATTTGTAAAAAATGTTTGGAATCATGTATGATTTTCGTTCCACTTCTCACATGTACACCACTTTGTATTGGTCTTTCACGTGGAATTCCAATAAAACTGATTCATGTTTGTGGCTGTAATGTGACAAAATGTGGAAAAGTTCAAGGGGGCCGAATACTTTTGCAAGCCACTGTATATATATATCACCCCTTAAGCGCCTCTTCTCTAGTATAAACAATCCCAACCTGGCCAGGCCTTCATCATAACTGAGACTTTACATACCCTTTACCATCTTAAGTGCAAAATACAAAAAAGGAAGTCACTCACGATTCAGTAGGTGCAAAAAAACTGCCTCTAACGTCTGTATTCTTCTCACTGATTGCTCCAATAAACCTGCATGGAGGCAGTTTTTTTGCACCTACTGAATCGTGAGTGACTTCCTTTTTTGTATTTTGCACTTAATATGTTTATAGCCGGAAACCTCAGCTTTTAGGAATACGCACTCCAGGTTAACTTTATTATAGACTCTATTTTAGATAGCACAACCGATTTTTTCTTTTTGCCTTTACCATCTTAGTTGCCCTTCTCTGTACCCTCTCTAACTCAATAATGTCCCGTTTTTGCCTGTTGAAAAGCATGCAAAAAGTTTACCCAGGTGTAGTATCCCATAGCACCCAATATGGTGTTTATCTTATTGGTTGCTATGGGTTACTGCACCTGGGTAAACTGTGTGCTTTTAATTACGTATGTGTGGTAGTTTTCCACCTAATATTGAAATGAAAAAAGTGTGTGTGTGTTACTAGGGCCAAAGGAAGTAGAATATTGAATTTCAAATGAGAGAAAGAAAGCTTTATGGAAATATAATATACAGCTGCAGATTTATACATAGGAAAAGCAAACAGAGAATTCATCTTAAGGGAATAAGGAGCTGCAACAAAACAAGACTATTATGCTAATACCTGGTTTAACAAGTGATAATCTGTGGTATATTTTACATATGTGGCTGCATATATGACTAGCACACCTAGCTTTTCTTGCACTGCAGTTCTTCAGAAGAAGGAAGTTTTCTAGATAACCCTGTATTTAATGACTGAGCACTGCCCACTAAGACAGGGAGAAATGCAGGATAAAGGAAATGCGAAGGAGTTAAAGGAAAACTATACCCCCAAACAACGTAGGTGTCTATAAAAATATATTGCATAAACAAACTCATATGTAAAACCCTGCTTCATCTAAATAAATTATTTCTATAAAAATATACTTTTTTTGGTATTATGTGCTATTGGTACTCCTAAATAGAAAATTGCCATTTTAAGAATTAAGGGCCGCCTCCTGGGATCATAGGATTTACAGTGCACACAAACAAGCCAAGGCACACATACATGTTAGGCCACATCATCCAATTAATGGACAGTGTTATGCCTTTTACTCCCACACTACTTCCTGTTACAGTTAGAGCTGCATTACTTCCTGTCAGGTGATCTCTGAGGGAGCACACAGCCCATCACTAAATGGTGGATTAAGGGAAAGGATGTAAAAGGTCAATATTTACTGATATATATATTCCAGTTTGGCAAGATTCTTTTATAGGTCACTTAATGTTATATCAATTATCTGTTGGTTAAGTATTCATTCTGGGGGTATAGTTTTCCTTTAAAAACCAAAAAACCACAAAGGGTTAGAAAAAAAACATTAAAAGGCAAAATGTGTGAGAGGAGAAAATGGGTATTAAACATGTAAAATACATAGAAAGAGCATAAAAAGGAGGTTTAAATGACCGAATGATGATGTCAGGTTTCCTGGCTGGCCTTAGTCTTGTAATGATGTCTTCCAGAAATAGGGCACACTAGAACATTAAAAATAATTGCTGCGTATTATTTGATTACTAAAACACTCTTTCCTTGTAGTCTATAGATGTTATGTTCCCTTGTTAGAGATGTCAATTTGGCCGCTCCCAATCATATTATAAACACATATTATTATTATAATTAACACATATTTTTAAGCACCAGCATATTTCTCAGCATTGTAAGGTAGAAGGGTGTATACATCACAAATACATTACACACACATACTGACAGATGCATGAGGTACAGAGTGTCAATAACGCTTCCCGAAGGAGCAAAAGCTACTCTTATACGTTTAGAAGAAGATTTCCAAAAATATATGCTTCAGCCAGTGTTCAGTAAAATATACAATACACCATGCAAATATTTTGTTTTTATTTTCTTCACACTTCCAGATGTTAGGCTTTCTGCTACGTTTTTCAAGACACACTATTCCATGGAAAGAATCTAAGAAATGGTTCACTCTAAAAGAACCTACTAAACAACTAGTTTGTTTGTAAGGTTGTAAGAAATCATAATGGAGAAGATTAAGAAATTTCAATATTAATAAATTCTTGCATGCAGCATTAAGATACACAGCAGATTGCACCTGTTTTTTCACTTTGCATTTAACTTTGTAAATAAGCCACAGGGTCTTGAAAGGGTGCATCTTGGATGCATAATGTGTCAGGTATTATTTTGAATTAAGGTATGACAGAAATAGAGGTCATTGTAACCCCAAAGTATGTCTCTGTTTCCACTAAATAAATCTTATATAGAAAAGTTATATAAAACCAACATGCATAAGCACACAGATGGTTTGATCCAGAGGTAAGAAAATACACAGTGTGAGCAAACTTGTACTGGAGGGCTGCAGAATGGTTGTTAGCATATACTTAGGCCTCTGATGGAATTAGTTGATCTATGATATGCAAAATAAGCAGAGCTGCTTTATCAGAGTCAGACTGGGGTACCCATGGCCCACCAGGTACTTAACTCAAGGTCCCACTACTCGGCACTGCCGCTTCCTGCTCCACCCCCAGGCACTGCTGCCCCCCCTTCACTACTTACTTCACTGTTAAACATTAAAGATATTTGTGTGCTCCACAGTGGGCAGGGCAGATAAATGGGGAGCAGCTGGCTTGCAGGATGGTTGCAGGGCCAACAGGATTTTTCCCAATATCCCGGTGGGCCAGTCTGACCCTGCACTTTAAATGGTTGGCCAGCAAATTTGTAGCAGTACTGCCCTGACCTTTGTCCTGTGAAGTACACTAATACTGATACTGGTAAAGTGGACAAAGAGAGGAGGCACAAATGCCACTGTGAAAAAAAATGTTGTTATACCAGGAACGCTGATTTATAACGCACATGGATTAATATTCCAAAATATGTCATGCTCATACAATATAACAGTCTGAAAACTATTTAACTTTTAGACAGAGCTGTTCAGAAGTACAAGATTTAAAACACTCACAACAGCTCCAACCTCTGAGAGCTAAGGGGAAGTAAATACTGTAATGCATTGTTTCCAAGTATGATCATTTTACGCAGACCCAATTACAATGGGTATTCTCCAGTGCTTGCCCCTGGTCATACAATATATGTCATTAAAAATATATTTTCTTGTTCTTGTTCTTTTTACTCAGTACTATCTGTAACTGCCTGCTAACATTTATATCAATTTTTAGTTTACCTTTCTGCCATAAGTATATTAGTGATAACTACACAAAGGATTAAAAATGTGGAGTTAGACAAAGGCTACATTATAATATAGCAGGCAATTGAATATTACAATTTTGGCATTGTAACAATGAACTTGCATACAAAGCTGTGTGCTAAAACTCATCCCATGACCCACACAAACACCACCTACTTCACCAAGACTAGCCCATTTTGTGAACTGTATATGGCTGTTTTCCTTATCTGGGCCCTTCCCTGTCATGGGGCTCCTGACTACAATACCCAATATAGTTGGGTTATAAGTGCCCAGTGTTTGGGCTACTAAAAGACACATTGTAAGCATATAAAATTGTTATATGTAATGTACCATACTATAGGGAGTTGTTCTTGCACTTTAACATTATGTTAAAGGTCCAGTAGTGGTAGGTCATCCCCCTGTGCCACTAAGCCCTCAGCCTTCTGGATTCTTTTTGGGAATTTAATACAAAAAGAGGGTTATGGGACCTAACAAGGAATGCTTTGGCCAGCTTGCCTTAGACAATGGCAACTTTGCCAGCTATCATATTTTGCATGCAAGTGACATGCTATATTATTTATACAGTCTTTACAGATGTGAAGTAGAAGACACAACAAAAACAAATGTAAAAGAAATGTTATATTGGAACTTTTACCTTATGTCTGTCATTTTTACAGGAGTGGTGCAGAAATCGAAAGGCAGGGATGGGGCCATAGTCTCCCACACCTCAGATACCACAGAACTGAAGATTCCATGTTGAGAAGAACCAACAGAGCATCAAAGGTCAGAGGAATTCGTTCAGTTGTATAATCTATGTATTACATACATGTTTTGTTGTCTTGATGGCTGAGTGAAGAGTAACTGTTTCCTACGGCAATATTTATGCAGAGGGTACCCATGTTTTGTTATTAATTACTGCATCATTGCATCTAACAATTTTTCTAGGGCTCAGCTAACTTGTCTCAGTTTATCTGTGTGTCACTTTGCACTGTGTGCTTGTCATTGGATCATTTATCAGCACTGTTCAAATTTGCAGTAATCCATGGCAAGCAGTCAAATGATCACTTTCATTGTTCTAACTTTAGTTGGCTGGAACCAATAAATCACTGATGGTTGCTATGGGTTACTGCCCAGGTGCAAAAATACCTTGTGTTGGTAAAGGAGCCAGGGAACAGTTACCTATTAGCAGTCATACATGGCTTTAGGAAGCATGCTTTCAACAGACTTGGTGCAGCTATTTAGTATGGTTTAAAGAGTCATTATAAACGGCATCAGGGCTGTTTATCTTTAACATGTCCCAATAAACTGTCATTGCTTACCACTGAGTCACTGCAAGTTTCTGCCTTTTGCAATACCTATTTTCAAGCACAGAGGATTCCTTCCTCACACGGGAGATATGATTTAATAAGCAATTTAGTGCCACCCTGTTACTCAGTTTCAGTTCTAACTCAATTAGCAAACAATAGGTTTGAATGCATTAGGGGCTCTGGCACACGAGGAGATTTGTCGCCGGCGATTTTTAAAAGAGCGATTTGGTGACAAGACGAGCGACAAGACGCCAATGCTAAATCAATGGAAATCGCCAGCGTCAAAACATACGAGGCTACTTCAAATCACCTGCTGTTTCAAATCGCACACAGACCCTTTTCTGAGCGACTTGAGTAAACATGAGGGGGGTTAACTGTTGAGTGTACCATGAGCTCAACTTGCATAAAATCTCTTTGTGGGTATTGTCGTGGCGACTTGTCGCCAAAGCGCCAGGGGGAAAAAACGCAGGCGACAAATCTTCTCGTGTGCCAGAGCCCTAAAGGTGGTAGAGTAAGCTTCTGCATCATGGCACTTATTATCATCCCTGAACTCTTTCTTTATGTGCATCTCATTTGCCCAGGGCAGTTTTCTATTAAATAATATATCTAGTTGTCTTAAAATATCATAATCTCAAGCTGCCATATAAATGTTTCATTTATTTAGCCAAACTTTCTTATCTTGGCCGCGTTGCTTTAGCCTATGTATTGGGCCTTCAGATAGGCCTGCCCAACCAACATCTGCCTGGAAATCACTAGATATTGATCAGGCAGGTTTCAAAATCTTATTCGGATGCAGACTGCATTGGCTAGTTGATTCAGTCCTTGACCTAACTGCTTGCATTTACCACCATTGTGATCTAAGGGCCAAAAGATTGGATTGGCCAGATATCACCCACCTTAAGATGGGCATACCAGGGAAAGGGAGGTGACCTCCCAAATAAGTGAATCTTTAAATGTTTGGCCAGCTTTAGACAATTTTAGTATATATTTTCCCAGGAAAGCACAACAGCGACCATAACTTTTTGGTACATTACGGTAAACCGAAAAAACTATTTTGTTTACTAAACATGAAATATTTTTTACAGTTACAAATAGAAGGTTTTGTTTTTGAAAACAATGCTCCTTTAGGAAAAGAAGACACAAGGATAACAAAATCATGTCATCAGGACAACAATCATCTACTTTTAAAACAATGTTACCATTCAAGAGATAAGTTCTTGCATGATTCTGTCTTTTTGTACAACCCAGTTTGCTGAAATATATCCTGGAACGCATTTCTAGGGAATATAGAAGTGACCTACAAATGGAGCCAGCCTACATAGAGAGTTAATACGGAACTGAAGAAGCATAGTAGGGCAATGATTATTCATTGTCCATAAGTAGGGTGCACTCTGCTGTGATTTCTGGGAACTGCATGAGTACTTAACATTTGCAAATATACTGTAGGTTATTTTCTAAAGTCTGCATGGTGCTGAACCAGAAAAAAAGGGTACTGATAAAATGATAACATGCTAATAACACCCTTAAAGAAATAAGTGGTATGGACCATTTACTTAAATCTGGATACATGATGCTATTTTATAGTAATTTGCCCAATGTTTGCACCTTGATGACTTTAGTAAATTACCATGCTCTACAGCTGTCATTCTAAATAATCCTGTATTGTATTCCTTATTTCTCTATTACCTTACTTTTTAAATCCTGAAGCTAATGTACTAACATAAATTTTTAATCACAAGTGCAGTTAGCAATAGCAACTAGCAGCAATTAAGTAGTTTTAATCAGTCTAGCACAAGTTAAAAATAAAGGCAACAATCTAGTTGCTTTGGTTAACTGCAATGTAACATTTATCCATGTTAGTATATCAATACCATTTCCTCTCTTCTCTCTATTGTCACCTGTCATCTCTCCTGATCCTCTTTTTTCCTTTAGTTTTTCTTTAACATTCATAAATGTATAAATTTTCTAAATTTTAATTTCTGCTTGCTCTTTTAATCTTTTTCCAACTCTTTATCTTTCCTTTTCCTGTAATTTCTCTCACTTTTCTATCCCCCAGACCCGATCACTTAGTTCCTCCGAGATGAATTTGCCAGCCTCAGGCTTTCTGCAGCGGTTTGGAAGTCTGACCTGGCGCAAGAAGAAGTCCAGTGTCTTAGGTGGCAGTGGTTTGCTTTCCCCTGAGTCCACCCCTGTGGACACTCACTGTTCCCTGAGTCAGCTAGACAGACCTGTGGATAGTGTGAGCGATCTGAAGGATGATGCTTTATTTGCTGACCCAACATTGGAAAGTTCCGATTTTTCTCCCAAGGACAATCGGAGCATGACAGGAAATGTAGAAATGTCAACATCTTTTGATTGTCCTGCTGATGGGACTGTCAGTTATTGCTCCAACGAAGTGGATACTGGGGATACAAATGCTCAGCTGCAGTCCTTTATTGCTTCAAATGAAAAGGAGGAGGAAGAGAATGAGGAGGCAATCCTCCCATATTGGGCACAGAGTATACTCAAGGAGTATATGCCATATTATCATAAGTCACAGCCATCACCAGTTTCGAAAGAACACAAAGAATGTGAGGAAGAAAAATGCAGCACAAGTCTTCACAGTGAATTGACTTACAACACTTTACAAGTTAGAATGAACCAAGAGCAGGCCAATTCGGCCCCTCCATCCCCCCGTCAGAAAGAAATATCCCCAGAGCAAAATCAGTACTCCCAAAAACATCCCAAATGCCTTTACCAAAATGAAGAGCAAGATACCCCTCAACTAAACCCACTGTATCCAGGTGTCCAAGTAGACTTATTGGTGCAGAATGTGACTGCAGCCTCCACTGTATCTTCAACAGTATCTCCAAAGCTCCATGGCAAGGATCAGTTTACAACCCAGGCAACTCCGGGTACACACAAAGTCCGTTATGAAATCATCATAATCATGAAAAAAGAAGGACATATGGATGAAACAGATGTGTCTGAGTTGGGAGAGGCCATATTAATAGGGGAGGAACTTGCAGGACCAGATCTTAACCCGTCACCTTCATTGGAATGCCAGGCATGTGGCCATGATAGGGCGGATACTGCAGCACTGACAGCTCAAGCACACACAGAGCAGCCTAAGAAATATACAAACCTGGAGGAGGAAAAGATCTCTAAGCAGAAGAGGGGAGGAGATACCGGCGTGAGGGCACATCTGGACAGGTAAGGAAAGGACATTGCTGGGAAGGAGGACTAGAATACCTACAGTTAGCTAGAAATAACAAACCTGTGTGGGGAACATAAATTCAGGTGAAAGATAAAAAAGAATCAATGGATTTACAACTATGGGCAGGCAATCTGTTCAAATGAGGAACAGGCTGTGTATGTTATTTTAGCTTGACTTAAACCAACATTTCTTTAACAGTCCTGCCGTATTATGATAAAAGTGGATACAAAGTCATGTTGATTATTGAAATGTAACATAAGAAAATATTATAGCGTACCTGTGTAGAATTAGAGAGAAAGACGCAGATGCAGAAGAAAACTGATGACTGAAATTACTTCTCCTATTTGTTATACTCTTGTGTTAAAAGATGAATGGACTATAGTATGGATTTTATGTGCTATACATGACTACTTCAAAAGAAAATATATACCTACATAAAATACATACTTCCTCCTTTATATATAAAGGTCATTTTCCTGCTTACATTGTATCCAGGGCTTGGCTGCTGTGCAAGGTTTGGACTCTGTATTCTGCAGGTGTCTGCAACCCACTGACAGAGATACAAAGTCCAGTGTTTGGGGAAGTCACTATATAATAGGATAAGAGTTCATGGGAGGGATAGGAGTTCCCCACGCTAATTATTCCACTAGGTTTTTTATATATAACAATGCTGGAAATACTGAATGAGCTAAATGCTTTTGGTGAGTGGGCACTAGCTAAGTGGACAATTTCTGTCAAACACACACTTTAGAAAAGAAATATCAGTGTGTCAAAACTGTAACAGATGAAAGAGAAGAGAGAGACTGGCAAATGGGGAATTTGGCTAAACTTTTTGAGTGTATGAATGTTTTGGTATGGTGTATTGCTGACACTGATCAGCACAAGCTGAGGTAGGTGAGCAGATCAACAGCTGAGGGTTAGGTGGGATCTCTACCACTAGTATAAGGTTCATGGTAAATACTATATGAAACTACCAGTAGATTTATAAATGTTCATTTCCAAGGTCAGCATAAGTATTTATGTCTCCTGGTTACTTGTTAACAGTTTTATAAGCCACAGTTTGTGAACTTTTTACTGTTGTGTTACTGTAATCTCATAGGGAGTGCAGTATTTAAAATGTTGCATTCATAACTGCATATTTCCATAATGGGAAGCTATATGTAAAAATAGGGAATAGGGACAACAAATAATAAACATATTTATTCTCCCCCTCCCCCCCCCAGTATATTAGGTAAGGATTAACACTCTTTGCTGGGGAAGAAAATCTGAGGTGCAGCTGAACTACCCCTGTGTTATATGTTTTAGGATAATAGTGCAATGTGTGTTTACTTACAACTCACAGCCATTTTTGCTCTCTAGCCTAGGGTCTTGATGTTTTGGTGTGGCAGTGCACAGTTCAAGCAGTTTAATGTGTTATGCTGTAAATTGTGAATACTTTGTTGTATTACAATCGTTGTTAGCTTGGCAGCTGAAAAATGTACAATGTCTAAAAGGGAAAGGACCATAACAGTGAAGTCTGCAGGTGTTCCTTTTAATGTAGAATTTCACTGTGGATTCCACCTCCCCAAAAAACTGACAGACTGGTTTGTGATGACGAATAGAAGAAGTGATTCTTCTGAAATGACTGAAAGGCGTAATGAGAAACTGACTTACAAATTACCTAGGTCACTCAGCTCAGCGCATCACAACTTGCCTGCACAGTCTTACTTATATATTATATATATATACTATATATTTATAGCTGTTAACTATCCATAATGTCATGGGATAGTGCCTAATCTGAGTCACAGAATTTTTTCCCGTTAAACTTTCATAGGTTTTTAAAGCCTACCAATGTCACACAACAATTTTAGTCCTTCTCTGACCAAAAATAATTTTTGGAGCAGAGGGTAGGCGGCACTGTCATAGAAAGACAGTCTAAAAAATATATGATGTGATTTAACCTTTTTTTAGTAGGTACCTACCTGAAGGATGGCTGTTTAACTGTTGTAGAAGTAGTGGGAGAGTTTGTGTCAGCCCCAAAAGTGATGTATGTCTTAATCCCATGTGACCCTCTATCCTTATTGTCCCAAGACTATAGCAGGAAGGTACATTCAACACTTTAGTAACAGTAATACACTTGTGAGTCCAGGCTAGACGATCAGGCATTTTTATCTGTAAAAATTGGGCATTTGTAAAATCCCCACTGGCAGTATTGCTTTAACACCCCTTCCAGGAAAAAAGTGCTTTAAACTGTTCTTCCCTACCCTTTGTATTTTCTTTTTTAGTAAACCAGGCACCTTTTCACAGACTTATGCTCTTTTGATATACAAAACATAAACACACTTTCATTTTTTGGTGTGACAAACCCAAACAGGTTCCTGTTTATCGACTTGCCCTGACCTGTGATTTCTGATAATCAGCCACTCCCTCCCAGCTTTGCCAATTGCACAAACTTTATACATAACTACTTATCCTAACCCCAACTACAAAAAACAGATGAACTTGTGCATTTACTAACAGTTACTGATAGCTTGTTCTGGCAAAGTAAATGGGATTTATGCTAAATGGATTCCCTACACAGGTTAGGGGTAGTTCTTTGGTATTTGCCAGCAGGGTCGGACTGAGCCGGCGGGAAACTGGAAAAAAACCCGGTGAGCCCTGGCCCAGACCTGATCCCAGCTGACCTCCCAACCCCGATTGCATCAACTTATGTGCGCTCTGGGGGTGTGTATGTGCAGCAGGGGGTTCTGAGAAGGAGCATGTCCAGGTGGTGGGGGCCCCTGCAGGGGAGGGTGTGGGCCCCTTGGGTGGCAGCCCCATTGGGCCTACACACCCCCAGTCCAACCCTGTTCGCCAGCAGTTTGTGATTTTCAGCAGTTTAATCTCCTTTATCATTTATCTAAACTATTTGTTCAGAAATATTTTCTTGACAGTCAGGAAAACTAACAAATGAACCTATTCAAACCTAAGTGTCAGTTTGTAACAATGTGTGTGACTGCTTTAAGCATATAAATGTAATGGCACAGTAGTGATCACACTATCAGCCATCGGAATGCTTGCTCCCCAATGCAAATTACATGTGTGGAGAAAGGATTTGGACAATTATTTTCTACACTCAAATCATTCAAGCAAAAAAATTAAGTTAAGTAATGTTGGTACTGATTTGCCAAGCTTGCTAAAATTGACATGATAAATCAACCCCATAGTCTTTTTAAAGTTTTAACTGGTTTACTGCACAGTTCTGATTAAAAAATAAAAACATTTTATTTTGTACTTGATTAATTTAGTATTTTTCTTTCTGCAGGGATATCAGTTTGGCAGGGGATGAAGAACAGCATCTTCTGGTCTGTAAGCAGACACCTGAATGTCATACATCCCAGCCTTCCAAAATGGAACAGAAGTGCAGTCTCGATAATGAATGTAGCCCCAGCCCAGGGAGGGCTCAGCCTTCCAGAATGGTACTAAGTAATAATGAAGTATCAAGAGTACCAACCAATAGGGATAGAGAATCCTTTCCAGCTCATGTCAGAACAGAGTTTACGGGCTTAACACTACCAAAATCTTATGTGGGACATGTTATGGATATGAGGAAAGTGTTTGAGAGTAACAGCACAAAAGAAGATTTTGTCCACAATTTGGAAACTGTGAAATCAAATTCACACAGTTCCGTAAGGGAAAACAAATATACTGTAACTCAACATGAGTTCAGTGAACTTCACAAACCAATATACTCTCAAGTTTTCAATCCCCCTAAACCATCGTTAAAGAAAAAAAGGCTTAATGACTTATTATCTGATTTGGCCAGGAAAGATTCTGTCAATGCAGCACAGGCTTGGGACAGCCCTGAGGAAATTAACAGTAGATCGGTTTCAGAAAAAGAAATGATCCATTTACGTGACAGGGATGTAAAACTTAAAGGGATCAAACATAAACATACAATATTACCGCTCAAAGATCTCCATGTTCACCACAGGACACCTACGCCTCCACCAGATAAGTCAAGTACTATGTCAATTTTTCTCACATCACCAAAAGGTTGGAAAAAGGAGAACCTTAGGTGTCAGTCACCGAGACCACTTCATGCCCAGACAGATGTAAATAATATGGATGCTGCTAAACCTGTATTAACCAAGAGCCCAGATAAATTTACCTTCACATCTGATAAAGATGGCTACAAAAACTATGTTACAGATTCATTTTCAGCAAAAACAGCAGAAGAAGCTAGTGGAGAAATGCATAAAGATTCAGAAATAAATAATAATGTCCTAATCACAAATCCACATATAACTAGCAAAGCACAATTTGAGAATCCTTACACACTTTCTGAAAGACAGCTAAAAGACGCAGGTAGTAGTGAAGAAGTCATACTAAGACAAGAAAGCCCTGTGCAGGACCTTGAAATAATATCTTGGGAGCAGACAGAGTCTCTTAAGTCTACTGATTACCAAAGTGTTCCTGCAAAGAGCAATTCAATTATTATAGGAGTATCAGATGACTGCTATGAGCAAAGTAATATCTCTGACACAGTGAAAAGTCATATAACAGAAAATGATAAAGAAGTGGATAACCTTGTGGCATCAGACCATATACTTAATATGCAGAACGTACCATCAGATCAGCCAGTAATTTTAAATTATACTAATACATTAGTAACTGCAAATGTATACAAGAGTGCAGAACAAAATGCAAGCCAGAATTGTCCTATTGCTGTATCAGCCACAGAACCAGCTACAATCAGAAATGATCTTAATCCTCTGGAAGAAACAAAAACTGAGGCAGCAGACTTTGTTGACAATTTTGGAAATTCTGAAACAACATCATTTACATGGGATATTCCAGCATATAGTAGTCATTGGCCTACATCCATAGTACTAGAGAACATTAACATTGATAATATGAATGATAAAGGGTGGCACAAAGCTAAAGCTCAGATGGTTTATACATCGACAGAAGATGAATCAGAGCAAAAAGCACAAAACAAGCCAATTTCAGAAGTCTGGACCGAAGCTGGAAATGTAATCATTTCTCATCCAGAAGGAACAGAATACAAAACTGCAAATGTGACTGAACAGGATGGAGAACTAATATTTTTTATTTCAACAGAAGATAGCCAAGCTTACCACTCAGGAGAAAAGAGAAAAGAAACCAAGGATGGGACAGCTGCTGATGGAATTGGGTTGGTTCTTAGGTCTACAACTCAGCAACCAGCAGGCAATGAAGGTACAATGCAGGAGCATATGATAACAAGTTATGACTCAGGAATCAAAGAAAGAACTGAACAGGCATCTGTGGATCAGTATGTAGTTCTAATTGAGGACAAAACCAGAGATTCAAATGCCAGCCAAAATGTAGATGGGAGTTCATCTGTAGTCGCAAATGGCAAACCAGTTTATAAAATTTTGACAGATGAATATGACAGAGAAAAAGTGACATGTTTAACTCAAGATGCACTAGCATTTGCTTTAAAAGAAGCATCTCCAAAACAAGCTTCAATTCAACAAAGTGAAGAGTTAATCTGCATGCATAGTGATAGTAAAATAGATATCACTTCAGCAAATGAAGACACAGCAGAAAGTGACAGTGACATCAGCGATGTAGATAAAACTCTCCATGCATATGGCCCCAGGGAGAGAGATTTGAAAAAAACGAATATGGCAAATGACAATATTAATATCATTGATATTGCGCCTTCATTGAAGGAGCAAGCAGGTGATCTATTAGCTGTAGACCAGGACAGTGATGTTTTCTACGTACATACAAAGGAGGCATTTGTGGAACAGGATAATGACCAGACAAATGCAGATTTTCTACAGAAACGCAAAGAATTAGTAGACCAGACTGAAGATGGAATAGATACTGTAACATGTTTAACTCAAGATACACTAGTGTTTACCCCATCAAACGAAGAATATCTACAGCAAGCTAAAAGTCAACCAAGTAAAGAACTTATCCACATTTATACTAATAGTGAAATAGATATTATGTCAGAAAAAGAAGATCGAGCAGACAGCAACATTGATGTGAATGATGATGATAAAACACACCAAGCTGGGGAACTGTTTTTTCACATACATTCAAAGGAGATAATAGTGGAACATGCATATGACCAAGGGGGGAAATATTTGGAAGAATTGGATGTGACAAATGACAAAATACATAATATTGATATTACGCCTTCAGTGGAGAACCAAGTAGAAAATATGAGCGGCCCATTAGCTATAGACCAGGAAGGTGATGTGTTAGTTTACATATCCACAAAGGAGGCTCCAGGGGAACAGGCTAATCACCAGGCAATTACAGATAGGTTACAGAAACTTGAACAGCTGGTAAACCAGGCAGACAATGCAACAGATTCTGTGAACTTAAAGAAGGAATCAGATGAACATATCATTAACTGGGAAGGTGATGGTAAAAAAGACCAGATGTTTGATTTCATATCTTCAGTGGATGTATCAGAAGAACATGCCTTTATTCAGTCTAAAGAATATTTGATGCAGAAGCCTAGAGATATGATAGACCCATCTGAAAATGTGATAGATGAGGACTTAGAGGAGAACCCAGAAGAAAATGATAGCGGCTTAGAAGATGAAGACACTGTGGAGCATGTTGTGGACATGCAAAATTACAGATTGGGTATGGGGAAATCAGTAGAAGATACTAATGAAAAAACAAGTAGGGATACACCTGTAGCTCATGAAGACCATTTTTCAAGTCTCACTGATATTTTATCTTCAAAGATGGTCCAAGCTGAGCAAGTAATCAACTTTACTGATAAAGATATAAAAGACCAATCAAACCATTCTCAAAATGTTATCTTTTCTGCATTCTTTAATAAAGCATCTGTAGAACACAACATATATGAACCAGCTGGCACAGATCAAGGAGAAACTTTAATAAATCAGTCTAATGATAGAACCAGTATTGTGCCTACCGAGGATCAACAAACAGAAATCACTGGTGAGCAAGTAAATTTTATAACTATAAAACCTGAGGTGGAACACCACAATGAAAACTACTTACCAACAATTGAAAATGACATGCAAGATGCTGGATGTGCTGAGGAATGTGACAATGTTACCAACAATAGAAACTTGTTGACACAAGAAGTACAAAAAGTTGAAAATGAAAACCCTAGTTCATTTATTGGTATCCTGTCTCATCCTGGACAGATCTTTTCAGAGATAAGTTCAAAATTGTATGATGAGAGTGAGCAGGAGGCAGATGCCCAAACTACAGGTCACAGAGCTATAGAGAACAAAATGTCTTCTGACGTCCATGGACATAAGAATGACAGATTAGTAATACCTTCAATGCCAGAAGTGCTCACAAACTTACCAGAACAATCAGTTCATGTTGTGAAAGACTCTCAGGTTAACAGCACGGTGCATGTCAAGAATGACATTACAACAGAGTATACAGAGGATCAGTACAATTTGCAGATTGAGGAGGAGTCTTCTAAAGATATGGAGATGTGGATTAACACACTTCGACACCTAGAGATGCCTGAATTTATGAAATATCAGAGAGTACCAAGACAGCCACGACATTCTGCATTATCTATGTATGCCACTCTTCCCCCCATCAAAGAGGATGTGTGTTCCCCAAATAGTGATCACATTGATAGCAATAGTCCCCCACAAGTCAAAAATGATGATCTGGAGATAAGTCCAGAAACAAAAGCAATACCGAATTTGGAGCAGTGTGAAAAAAAGTACTCCTGGGAGAAGGACTTGGACAAGCCACTACAAATCTCCTCCCCACTTGAAATGATGAAGAAACATTCTGAAGAAGAAGCTGAAAGGACTGCATCTTATAAGTCCTTGATTACCCAAAACCTCAGTCAACGGCAAGGATCGATCATTGGATCTCTGTTGTTGTCTGACAGGCAAGAGAGAAAAAATGAACAGATACAGGAAAAATCATTTTCTAGGCTGAAAAGTAGTTTACTTTTAAGCAGTTATGTTAAACCTAAAAAAGAGCCTTTAAGTGTTAATAGAGAAGAGGTAGAAACCATGTCAGACTTGGTGCATACCGAAGCTAGAAGCAACCAGTTGTCTAATGTGGCTGTTTTTAGAACAACAAAAAGTCCAAACCATCCAGTCACTGGAACCCATAGCTCTCCAAAACATGAGGATACTGTGGATTCTGTGCCCCCTCTGGTATCCAGAGAACTCCCATGCAAGTCAAACATAAGGACTGTATCTCATTTTAAACCTTCCACTGATATCTGGGTAAAATTCATTCTAGCATTTTCTTTTTGGTTAATGTTGTTTTGTAAGGTTTGCACTCTTAATACTGATGGATGTTTATTTTTAGTATGTATTGTTAACTAAAGGTAAACTATAATAATCTCTGAACAAATACTTTGCCATGAGTAATTTTCTAGCCTAATTATACAGCTGTACATAGTGTTGTGGTGTTTGAGCTGATGCCAAGTAGGGCATAATTTCTACTGACCTGCAACACTGTAATACAACACCCTACCCAGTTGCCTATTTAATTTCCAAGACATTGATTTTATTGTTGAAAACAATGTTGTTGTTGAAAACAATTATTGAAGAAACATCCTGTCCTGTTTGGTGTACAGTAAATATACCAAATAGATATAAATACTACTATTCACTATTAAACTACCAGGCCCCTTAGCAATCATACCCCTATCACAAAAAAGTCACTATAGGGGGGACATTTATAAACACTCGAGCCTTCAGGCTCTAGTATTCATATCCCAAAACCATGTGGGAGTTCCCAAACTTTTGCATGGTTTCTTCATCTGTATAGTCCGATTCATAGAAATTGGGTTTTTCTTTTCCCTGACCAAAAAAATAAAAAGCTTGGCAGGTTTTAGGTGCCAAGCTTTTTATTTTTTGGTGGGGGAAAAGAAAAACACGATTTTCCACGAATCATGCTATTCGGATAAAGAAACCACACAAGAGTTTAGGAACTCCTGCATCGTTTTTGGATACGAATGCTCATAAATATGCCCCCAAATGTCAGTGCAGTTAATAATAGTACAATGAGATCTAACATGTAGTAGCCTAAACAAAACTAACTGGCCATTGTTAACTGCACTTGTGTAAATCACCTAGGGTTGTAAACAATCCCCTCTGTCTCCTTTGCTCTGCCTTTACATAGAGCCTAATCAACTGACTGTCAGTAATCTGCTTTTTCTGGACTGTTCCCAGTGCCAGTTACTGAAAATATAAAGTATTCAACAACCCTTACTGTGTTCTAAAATAGAAATGATTCTTAGTAAGCCATTTATAGAATTCCTAATACAAGGATCACTGTTAGTTGATTTACTATAACCTCTGTATTACATTTATGAGGCCTAAATATTAACTAGCACCTGTAATTTGCAGCTTGTAAATTCCCATTTATAGAGTGCCAATGCTCATCTGTACTTGATTATTAAGGCAAGATGGTATTTTGCTTATTTATTCTTAATTCTTTGTTATGTCTTGTATTGTGTCCCCTCTCTGCTACCACTTCTATGGTGGACTGTGTTCTCAAGTCCTTATTACTGTGCAGGTATTTCCTGGCTGGTGTTGTCATTCATTGGGTGCACTCCCAAACAATCTTACAGTTAACTGCTGCTTATTGCCTGTTGACACAAGTGAAACCTGCAGCCTGCAAGGAAAATTCTATGTGTGCTGCCTGCTGTAATATATGTAATAGTTGCCCTTCATCCCACCTACTTACTGTACACATAGCTGTACAGTATATGGAATAGAATTTGGAATTGGTAAATGCATATGTCTACAGACATAACGTGCATTGGTTTAAAATAATCGAAGAGCCTATTAATTCACATTTTTGTAGAATTTTTTTAATAGAATATAATGTTATATTTATTTGGGTTCATAATTACATGCAACTACCAATGGCTTAATTATTATGGGCTTTAGAATTTGCATGGGATTTATATATAAATGTTGTAAAGAATTAACAGTGCATTTTAGGCATGGAACTGATCTGCCTTTACTAGGAGGTATTTTTGTTATAAATATTCAGCTGCAACAGGCATAAAATATTGCTCTTTAGTTATAACAGTTATTTATTTTAGCAATTATTATCAGTTATGTATATATACTGCTGGTTGGCAGTGCATTACAACTAACAGTATTTGTTTTTCTGGCCACTCATTTAGCAACATACCAAGAAAGAACATGGCAAAGTGAACCCCAGACCAGGGAAGGTAGAGTATATATATACATATCTAACTTACCGCATTGATTTGCACCCTGCATGGCTAATCAGTACCAGTATCATTTAAGTGCATGCCATCATTAATGTGCAATATATGGATTTAATACATGTCCAAGTTTTAAAGGACTTATGTGACAAATCCATGTGATAATAACACATGCTGCATTCCACCTGCATTTGACACTTACATGCGCCTGTGTAAGTACTGCCCTATATAGAGTGCAATACATTTCTTCTTACGCTCGCCTGTGGTGGAATGCACCACAGGGAAGCGCAGGAAGAAACAAGATCTAAAGAGGGTTCTGAACTGTGCTGGTAATTTTAAGCAAAGTATTTGCACATTTTGCTCTGGCCCACATAAGGTAAAACACTAGTTTTACAAAACAGGTTATGCAAACAACTTGCTCACATGCTTTTGTTTTCATGTTATAGGTTCAACTGTTTTCAGAATCAGGGTTCAGTGGGAAGTACTATGAAATTTATGGAAATGTGAGTGACACAAGTGAATGGGAACTTCAGGAAACCATATCGATACGGGTTATCCGAGGGGGGTAAGTGTGAAGCTGTTACACATTGCGTGCCATTTGAACTCTGCTAGCACTCAGCCATTAATGATGAAAAATCAGACCTTAATTTGAATTTTTACATTTTCCATTCAGCATTCCTGTCTCTTAATAGGTCTTACATTTCTGTGTAGATGTTACTCTACGGAGATTCCCCAGGATTAACTGTTTCTTTGTGTATATTTTTCTAAACAGATGATAATCAAATGTACTTATTTACTCCTGCACTGTCACTTTAAGTCAAACCAAACATTTTTCTATATTTGACCATGAGGATCAAATTGGATGCCTTTTATATGTCCTTAGACATTCGGTCTGTTGCTAGTGTAAGAAACAAGCAGCCCAATGGCCTAATGAAAATAGGCAATAGTATTTTTTTGTGGTCATACACTAGAACCCCAGTGTACAAATATAGACTTAAACCAACCTTTATATACGCACACATATATAAACTATTTATATACAAATATCTATACTAACTGTAGATCTTAAAGGCATTCTGCTATGGTTTTTATGGTATAGTTTTTGTTACTATATTACACTGTTCCCTTTACCTTTTAAAACTTTATTTTTGAACCAATACATTTATTTTTTAGTTGTATTATTGGTGTGTACGCAGCTATCTCAGTGCATTGTAGTAGTAAATATAGTAGTGGTATTGTAACACCAGTATATTTACAGCTGACTGCTAAGCACTGAGAAATATTTTACTATTTTACTATTTTGCATATTATTATATGATGATCATAACAATCAATGTCCACATCTAGATGGATCCTGTATGAAGAGCCAAGGTTCCATGGTAGGCGTGTTATGCTTTTAGAAGGTGATGCCGAACTAAAGTGTCCATGGCTAGGGCAGACTGACTCAAACCTAGAGCCTCAATTAACATCAGCATTTTGGGTTGGATCCCTGCGCCTTGTTGTTAGGGTGAGTGGAAAAAAATATAAGCAGATAAACAATAGAACCTTATTTCTTCATGTTAACACTCTCCCTGTTTCCTATACTGTTCAGGATTTTCGGGTCCCCAGAATTAGTCTGTTTTTGAAGCCAAATGGGGAAGGAGAGAAAGTACAAATTGAAGGAGCTGCACCTGATATGAGTGAATATGGTGGGGCAATCAAAACAGAATCCATCATTGTGCACTGTGGCATGTAAGAGAAAATGGTATTTGGGGGGGATTGCAGTGAAACAAGGAAGAAAATAAATGTTGTGTTATGAAAAATATCACTACATGCACGTTTTTTCTGTTTTTATTAGGTGGCTTGTATTTAGCAAGCCATTATTTCAAGGTGACCCCTACATTCTGGAACCTGGTGGTTATCCCAACAGGACATCCTGGGGGGCAGAGGATCCTCAAGTATGCTCCCTTGAATCTGCACGTATTGTAAGTTTGCTATACACATCACAATAGTAACACCAATAAACAAAAGTGTTTAAAAGTAATTACAATATTATGTACTGTTGCCCTGCACTATTGAAAGTTGGGTATTTGCCTCAGGAACCCTGCTGTAGTTTATATAAACAAAGATGCTGTGTACCCATGGGGTCAGCCATTCAAAGGGTAAAAGGCACAGGTTACATAGCAGATAACAGATAAAACACCATTATATTCTACAGAGCTTATCTGTTATCTTCTTTGGAACGTATGCCTTTTCTGCTTTTTTTGAGCTGAAATGGCTGTCCCCATGACTATACAGCAGCTTATTTATATAAACTATAGTAGTGTTTCTGTAGAAAACACACAATTTTTACCAGTGCAGGGCAACAGTACATTATATTTTTATTACTTTAAAGCTCTTTTATTTTTTGGTGTTACTGTTCCTTTAAACTTAATTGCTTTTCAATAATGAGCTACCTTTAACATTCATATATATGTATATGTTACTATTTCACTGGTATAGAACTAAATACAGTACATCGACAATAACTGGAAAAGGGAGATCAACTGCAACTGTAAAAATTTGCAGGAATGATTTTTTTTGAAATGGGAAGTTAGACTTGTAGTAGGCCTCTCTACGCTAACCAAATTGGGCCTAGCTAAAAGGTGGGAAAATAGAATGTCTTGATAATGTATAGCCATTACAATGGGGGAGTTATGTGGTTTTTGGATGACTAAACACTACACAGGAGAGGCCTGGGCCAGAGATTTGCCAATAGTCAGTGATTCCCAGTTCACATCAGACATTTTTACTTAAAGGGGATATAAACCCCCAAAATAAATTGATATAAACTTGCAGAGTGGTCCTCTGAGCACTTTTGTAATTTGCATTCATTTTCTATTTTGAGTGGTTTCTTGGATAGTACCTGCTACACAGGCTTCAGCTCAACCGTTTTGAAGGCCCAGAGTGTCAGAGACTCTGCCTATGCACCGTCTATGCTCTTTCTGTATTTAATTAACTCTTGGGTTACCCTTGAACCAAAAGCCTGCTATTAGTAATCTAAACATGCAAATATCTCAGAAACCAAAAACAACAGAAAATGAATGTGAATTGCAAAAGTGCTCTGGTAAATTGCACCTTGTGACCCTGACCATAAGGTTTTTCATGGTTTTGTACTTATAATGTCACATTATGTTAGGGACCTTTTAAATATGATTTTGTGAACCTTGTATTTTATATGAAGTAGTTCTTTAAGTTTCTTGTGTAATATTCATCAGTCTTTTATTTCTTTTAATCTCCCTTTCCCCCATTTCTGTACCCCTGTATTTTTTCTAGCCTATACTGTTTCATTTTCAATGTTTAACATCTTGCCTGGCATAGATAATTAAATCTACAGCGCTGGCTGTCAGTGACCTGGGTGACACACTTGGGTTTGAAGTTGAAGAGGGCCAACAGGCAAGAGGTTTATCATTCAGAGATATACTATTTATTTATTTACATATATTTGTTTTTGCAGGGAGGCCCCACTGTGGAAAAACCTAATGAGCCCAAAGTAAGTAGATGCTGTGTACCACAATGTAGCAAATAGTGTATATGGTATAAGGTATATGAAATTGTAGTTGCACCAACCTAATAAGACAATGTTTACTGGTTAAAGTTAAACATGGGACACATATATTTCTACTAGATTACCTACAAGTTTTTTTGCCCAGCTCAAGAATGTTTTTTTTTTATTTGCCTCACTTCACCTTCCAGAAATAACCAATTTGAATCCATTTATTAAAAACTGCACATCAGTTAGGGCTCCACTGAAGCCCCTAAAGTTCTTGGGCTCCCAGCAACAGCAGGATTTGAATGCCCTAATGTTGCACCCCTGGGTGGTTCCATTGTATCTCATGAGTTCCAGATCAAGTGTGCAACAGGATAAAAATATGTATTGTGCACTGAGGGAAAAGTGCATTTTGTAGCAGTATGGCACGTATAATGCAATATTATGAAGTGGTACAAGGAATACTGTGCAATGAATAGTGTAGTTCACCTGATACCATGTGGTGCTTATATTATTTCTTTACTTAGTGGCCAAATTAGTGTGCTATTTTCTTTTTTTTGTCCCTACAGCTCCTCCTGTTTCAGAACACTGGATTTGAAGGTACATGTTTGGAGGTGACTAGAGACATGCATTCTATTCAGGGGGAGCCAAACCTTCGGGGTGAACAACTATATTCTTTGGGATCTTTGAAGGCCTCGGGGGGCTGGTAAGTATAACTTGCAGTATATTTGTTATCATTTCTGTGTGCATTTTTGCCACATCATATCCTCTCATTCTTTTTATATTTGTAGTTGGGTGGGGTATGAGAAAGAAGGATTTCGAGGTCACCAGTACCTGCTGGAAGAAGGTGAATATAATGATTTCTCTGACTGGGGTGGCTGCACAGAGGAGCTGGGATCTGTCAGACTTATTCGAACGGTGAGATTGGTGTTACTGTACTGTTTTTTTTTTTTATTGAAGTTTTGCAATAAACATGTAGGATAAATAATGACAAATTATTTAAATATAGGTTGTACAAAAATAGTCACATTCGACAGTTTGTCCTTCAAAAAGATAAGAAATGAAGAAAATAGAATACTTACAGAGAAACAAAATAAGTAATTTAAATAGAGAAAAACAAAACAAAACAAATTAACTAACTATGCCCAGAGGATAAACTATAAAAAGAAAAGAAAAGTTTCCCAGAGAGCAAAATCAAGGATAATTTTGCTTATATATTCATGGATTATTGAAATAAATCTATATATGCAGCATTTTATAAATCTGATCCTTATTTCTTGTATCTATAGCATTAAAGAAAAATTACCATGTATTTTTAAAAGGGAGCCTGGATTTAGGTTCACTTGTTTTTGCTTTGACGGCCTCTTGCCAGCTAAGCTGATTAAGATAAAAAGTAAATTCTGTTATAGGAGGGGTTTCTTTACTGTACTGTTTTTGTTCATAACACATGCATAAAAAAAATTACTTTTAAATATTTAAATACATTTATCTTTTCTATTAGGATTTTTCTCAACCTGAGATTGTGCTCTATGAGTTGCCTGGATGTTTAGAGGGTCCATGTTTGCGCCTTAGTGAATCCTTGGCTGATTTAGAAGAGGCTCAGTATGGAACAAGCACGGGGTCCATTCATGTTCTAAGTGGAGTGTGAGTGTTCTTAACAATGAGTGTTGCTTTTTTTAGCTTTTTTTCTGCACTCTGGAGTAAGGTGTAGCAAAAAAGGGAAAGTTGAGCTACCTTACTCTGGCATAAGGTGCACAGTTCAATGTCAGTGGGCACCCACCTCTGTTCCCTAACTTAAATGCCTGAATGACATAGACGTTAGGGGACAGGAGGGGGTGGGAAGGGGGATGCCTGTGTGTCTCTGCAGGTCTCTGTGCTCAGAGACAGAACACAGAGCCTGCAACAATTTATCTAGGCTGGAACAGAGGGTGCAAAGTGCAAAAACATAGCAGATTGTGCCATTTTTTTTTTGGATTTTGCATCCTGCCTTCCAGATTGTAAATGACCCCTACAGAAAATGACTCCTCATGAGTGAAAAGCTCAAGTTTAAGTTATTAACATGGAAAGGAAGCTATATTGCATTTTTAACACATAATTAAGACACATACTATGCTATTTATGGAAAATGCCTCATTTAATGCTTATAACCCTTAACAATCATTTATAATGACATTCCATGCCAACGCCTTCAGCTTAATCCCCAGTTTCATATATCAAAACCCTACAAGAATATATTTATGAGGATAGCTAATGAATGTCACTCCCGCTTCAAATACTGAAGGTGCGACTAATAGTACAGTATAATGAGAAAATAAATGAAATTTAGGTTAGTAAAATGCATAATAAATTCACTTTGTAAGTACAGATGTGTAGTTACACATCTGTAGTTATTTTTGACATGATAAAATAATGGATACTAAAACAAGCAGCATTAGCTGGTGTAATAAAATGATTCATTGGGTTTAAGAAAATTTTCATGAAATATGAGCTTGGATCATTTTTTTTTACGTTATCCTGGCACAATAAAATTGAGAAATCGGTATTTTACTAGCCTGGTAACAGGCCCGGATTTGTAGCAAGGCCGCAAAGGCCCAGGCCTAGGGCAGCAAAATGATTATACTCAGTTACTCTTTACACTAAAAGAGACAAATTTCAAAAAAGAAATGTCAAAAAGAGACAAATTTCAAAAATGGAAATGAGGCTCTAAAAAGTTATGGGGGGAGGGTATATAACTACCTGAGGCAAGTTTCTATCATGGGGGGGCATGTACAAAACATTTGTAAATTTTAATCAAGTGGTATCCCAAAGCAAAATAACAAATTTTGTTTTTATTTGCATTAAAGGGGAACTATAGCAAAAGTTAAAATTTAATATGAGGTTCAATCAGCAGCACTATTCAGCTTAATTTTTACCCCTTTTTTTGCCACACCTATGTTCTGGTGTGGTCCATGATGCCCTAGGCACCTTAGTTGGCTTGGGCCACCCACCGCCAACACCCCTTCCCCTCGTGCGCGCATGCGCGCACAGGTCTACAGGAAAAGGTCCCTGCACAGTGGGGGGAAAGGGTCCAGAACCGGTGGTAGGTGAAAGAAGAGGTACCTGCCTGGCGCCCCCCTACCATTGCGCCCTAGGCAGGTGCCTCTTCTGCCTACCCTTAGTTCTGGCCCTGTCTATGACCTTCTTTGCTCTGAGTAAAAAAAACTAATATTCTACACATAGTGGCAACACAATGTACATACATATAGTTTGGGGTAAAGAGAAGGAGGTGTGTTGATCAGGAATAATAGGAAGTAGGTACCATATACAATGGAGTAATAATTGGTTTGCTATTTGTCTAGTACCTCATAGCAATCAGCAGCTAGCATTTACTGGTCAGCTTTTTGAAAACATGATTGGTTGCTATGGGTTTCCAGAAGTGGACAAGCTTGCCATTATATCATCCCTATGGAGTCTAATTTGCCCTACAATGTTATCACCAGACTGACTTTCTTACACAGGTGGGTGGCATACGAGAATGTGGATTTCTCAGGGGAGCAGTATATTTTAGAGAAAGGGATCTATCACAACTACCAGGATTGGGGAGCTGAGAGCGGCAAGATCTCTTCTGTGCAACCAGTGATACAGGTGAGAGCTGCGTATTAGTCATGGAATGAATGTGCGTCAGCCACAACAGGAAGTACTGGTGCTTTACTCATCAAATAAAAAAAATGTACTAAAATAGCAGCCATGGGAGTGTCAAGCTAAGGTACAGCATGTTTGTATTATTACAGTTAGGAAAAGGATTATTACTGGCGAAGCATCTAGAAAATTATATCAGTTACTCACTCACAAACTGTGTATTGCAACCAATATAATGAGTTACCCTGTGCACCAGGTTTAGTCCACTTTAATCATTGTAAAGAAACCATATGCTGCTTGATAATCACTGCTAATCAAGCTTAACTTAAGCTAAGGCATATGATCCACAGACGAGAGTATCTGGACTGAGCTCTGCCAACCACATTAAAGAGCTCAGGGGCTGATTTACAAAACTAAATGTAACTTGCAAGTTGGAAAAGGAAACCAACCACCTGATTGGTTGCAACTGCCAACTGCACTTGTGCAATGTAGGACCTATGTTTGTAAACCAGCCCATGGTATGTATAAAGCAGCACATTTGCTGAATAGGAGGCACTTGCAAAAGAAAATATTTTCAAAGATCATATGGTAGACTTCTTATTGGTTACTATGAGTTACTGCAATGGGGAAACTTGGCAAGTGTGATAAATAGCTAATGGTAGAACTATGTTTTGGCCTTGCAAAATGATGTTATGTAGGTTAACATGCATACCATATGCATAGCAGCCAGTGGTTGATGGGTTATTTATGAATTTTGTCTTTCAGGTTGGGGGAAACAGTCTCCATTTTGTATCCAAGGTAAGCTAAGACGTTATACATGTATTTAATGCACACTATAGATTTGGGTATATCAGGAAGTGTGAACTTTTTGTCTAGAAACTTTTCAAATTGTTTTTCTCATTCATTCTTTTTCTTTACAATTTACTGTGTAGATGTATAAGATGTAAAATATGAGCTGCTGTTTTCCTTTCCTAATCAATTGATTAGTATTAAAATTGCCTTTTGGGGGATTTTTATGCTATTCCAGTTGACTTCAATTGTGCTAGGTGGGTTGTACTATATTTAGAATGGGTAGTAAAATGCCTCAATTGCCATACATTCCATTGCCCCAAGCTATAAATAAAAACAATACAACTGCTTTGCTGTAGATGTGGAGTTGTGATGGTTAGTTATCATCAATGACAAAGAATTACCTCATTATTAAAGAAAAACACATTTTTATATCCCATGATTTAAGTTTTCCATGCCCACACTTTAATTATGTTTGGGAACCTTATCCATGATGTTCCAATATTTGCATTAGTCTGGTCTCTCGTTCTACCTTTATATGCTTCTTCCTAAATGGATGACTCAATAAAGTTTAAGAATTAATCTAGATGTTCCCTTATACTGTTATACATTCTGTACTTTCAGATCCACTTGTTCTCGGAGCCAAACTTCTATGGTGATTGTTTAACTTGCAGTGAAGACCACATGGAGCTCCCAGAATACTTTTCACCTCAGTCTTGCAGGGTGGAGTGTGGAAGGTGTGTTTTTCTATAGCTTCTTTTTATTTGTCCAAATATGGTTTGTTTAAAAATATTATACTCTTTGCTGTACAGATATAAATATATGCAACTGGGGGAATCTGTGAGTTTGTAATCAAGGTATGGATATGCTGTGTTCCATAACTTTCACAGGCAGACACTGTATATAAATGAATGTATACACTGTTGATGTGTTTTAAAGTAAAGTTACCCAGTTTACTCCTTTAATCCCACTGGTTAATTGGGCTGTATATTTGTTGATGTGTGATATTATGAGACATATTTCTGTCTATATATGCAACAGTATCCCTCTTCAGAATGGAATTACACTTGGCAGATTTATCAAAATGTGAGTTTAGAGCTTAATACATAAAAACTCACCCACGTTCTATTTATTCCTAAGAAATTTTTGGAAATCTATTTATTAATGGGTAAATGTTAGAATTCACCACTTGCTAAATATGCTTCTTAAAATCCCCTGGGAATGAATAGAATGTGGGTAAGTTTTTAGTATTAAGCTCTAAACACATATTTTGTTGAATCTGCCCTTGGTGTCCTGGAATTTATTGCTCATTCCCTAAATAGCAGGAACTGGAGAAAGCATTTTGCTCCACAGCAGGTTCCATTGCTATTGGCTGGGATATGTATGAACAGTAGTGCAAAAGAGTGCAAGATACAGATTAACAAAACTGTCTCCTTTCCCACAGCTGGAGCCTGTATGAGGGCGAGAATTGCAGTGGAGAACAGTACATTCTGTCAGAAGGAGAATACCCAACTCGCACTGCCATGGGGTGTCTGACACCTTGCCCTCTACGATCTTTCAAGATGGTGCCTCTGGTATGTTTAAAATCTGATTCATTCTTGTTATAGTGATTTCTATTTATTTGTGTGACTGACAATGCCAGTTTCCAAAGCATGACCAGGTAGCACCAAATATTAGTCTTCCTACAAGCTTGTGCCTTACATTGTAATTGCAAAGAATGTGCAGCAGCAATCATAGAGCAAAGAGCAAACTTTGTACTCATTTGTGCACTAGAACAGAATTATAGATGATTTATCTGTTATTTACTATGCTATACTATTACTACGAGTTGTAAATCCTTTTAACTTTATGTATAGCAGTATCTTCACCAACAAATAAGAACTATGTCAAACTTGGTGTTCTGACCATGTTACATGTGTGTTCTCAATATTTAATATGATTACATTGCACAAGGTCACACCAAACAAAGAATCTGGAAAGGCAAATAACTGGTTCAATCGATAATGATTTTGTGTGTGACCAGTTTAGCCCTGCTGCCTAATTACACCACAAAACCCTCTGATACTTACTCATACTCTATACTGCCACTATAATCACCCAAACTCTGTCTCTACTGTGCAGTTTTGCTTTGTGCTGAAACAGAATGACGAATAATAATTACAATCGAATCTATAGAGACAGAACTGTAATTATTTGCTTTTTCTTTAAACTGAGATCAGTAGTCCACTTATAGTCATAAGCCCAGCCCTTAATAATTACTGTACTTGTGCTGTGTGCTGATTACACTAAATGCTGCTAAACACTGACAATATTCTATGTTGCTGATCCCAGTTCTACTTTGTTTTCCCAGTACTTTTCTATTCCTTCTATATCGCTCCATGGTTTAGAGAGATTTGAGGGAAAGGAACTGGATTTTACGGAAGAAGTTCGGAGCCTTCAGGGAGAAGGGTACAACAACCATGTGATGTCAGTGAGCGTAAAGAGTGGCATGTGAGTTAAAGCACCTCTGTATCATGGGCATAATCTTCCATTTATTGTCCTATAAACAGACACCAATGTAAGATGACCTAGGTTCCTAGGTCATTGTGGGAAAAACTTGTATCTCTACATTTTTAGTAGGACCAGCCTTATTGTTCGTATTCTTACCAGACAGCTTAAAAAATGTGGACTTATTATGACTAAATTATTTAACAGTACAAAGTAGTTCATTGCCCACTGCCTTCCACTTGCTCACATAAAAAGACTGCACATTTTGACGCTGGTTACCTGACAACTGATCTTAAATCTACAATTAATTAGGGGATATAAATAAATTCTATAAGGACTGGTGTGGGAAACAGCCATACTCACAGGCCTTAGATTGCATGAGCATAGTTACATGGAACTTGGAAAATATACATTTGTAATGACTTTGTTTTAAATAAAAAAATCTGGGACTTTGGGGAAACATTAGTAAATACAATGTATATATACTGTATGTATCTTCAGGCTTTCCCGTTATGTTTCCTTTATTCAGTTCCACAATGCTTTGCTATTATCTTTAATTCTCTTCTCCCTTTGTCTGTACAGATGGGTTGTTTATGAACACAGTGATTTTAGGGGTAGACAGTGGTTATTGGAACGTAAGCAGATTCCTAACTGGCTGCTTTACAGCGGGCTCCAGAGAATTGGATCACTTTGCCCCATCCGACAGGTGAGGTCAAGATCATCCTGCTATGTCTACTTGTGACAAAGTAAAAGCTGGAGTACTTGGTGGCCTGTTTATGAAGACAAAATGTTAATCTTACCTGAAAAACCACACAAAAAATGGCATAAAATGTATCTCATATTTATATAGCTGTAATGTAAACAACAAAGCAAAGAATGGACATATAAGGCTACAAACACACAAAACATGTGACTGAGGCTGTTAGGTGCAAAGATTAGCCCTGACAACAAATGGTGCAACACCTCACCCACCATGTAAGGGGTAGCACATGAACAATCCATTTGGACTTTTTTTAAGAAAAGAGAGCAGTGATCTTATAGTGAGGATGTGGTGCCAGCATTGTGTCATTGTATGTTGCCTGTGTGTGCCATACACACAAGCAGCAGAGGGCAGGCAGAGTATGGCACACACAGGCAACATAGGGCAGGCAGAGTATGGCACACACAGGCAGGGTAGGGAAGGCAGAGTATGGCACACACAGGAAGCTAAGGGCAGGCAGAGTATGGCACACACAGGCAGGGTAAGGAAGGCAGAGTATGGCACACACAGGCAGGGTAGGGCAGGCAGAGTATGGCACACACAGGCAGGGTAGGGCAGGCAGAGTATGGCACACACAGGCAAGGTTAGGGAAGGCAGAGTATGGCACACACAGGCAGGGTAGGGAAGGCAGAGTATGGCACACACAGACAGGGTAGGGCAGACAGAGTATGGCACACACAATCAGTGTAGGGCAGGCAGAGTATGGCTCACACAGGTAGGGTAGGGAAGGCAGAGTATGGCAGGTTTTTGCTGTACTACCACCATTATTATGGGTATGATCATGTGATAACACAGGTGTGGTTTCAAGTGGGTGTGGTTTAACAAAGGGGAGTGGTCAAAAGTGGCTTCCATTATTGGCCCTCCACCATGTAGGCCGGAAAAATTACGGCCCTCGGTACCACAGAAGTTGGACAGCACTGCTCTAGAGCATACATTAATCTTACCACTTCACTTCTGCCCCCAGAGGACTGTGTATTTCCGTCTTCGTAATCGCAATCTGGGCCTATTTCTCTGTATTGCTGAGCTGACAGAAGATATGAAGGCAGCCCGGGTACTTGTGACTGAGCCAGAAGATGGGAGGTGTTTGCTGTGGTACTACGAGGAGGGACGTCTTAAAAACCAGGTTGGCAAATGTTTTTACAGTAGAAATAAGCCTGTTGTGTATTAGGTTCCTGGCTTCCATGGGCTCCAACATATAGATATAGAAAAAAGGGCATGCATTCAAAAACTTTTTTTAAAATTTATTTTTATACAGCTTTTTCTGCTTTAACATACTATTTCTTTTTTTTATCATTCTATCTCTTGATGTTACTGGACAGATGGCTCCTCATATGAGTTTGCAAGTGATTGGCCAATCATGCTCTGGAACCAAGGTGGTGTTATGGTCTGAGAGTCGAAAGCCAATTCAGACCTGGATCCTAGAAGATTCTGGTTGCATAACAAGTTGCATCTTTGAAGGAATGTGCCTTGATGTAAAAGGTGGGCGAACACACAGTATTATAGCTTATACCCATTTATCTGTCATTTAACAGATGTAATTTGTTCACGCGCCAGTTTTTTTTCTTTTTGTTTTCCATTTTTTGTTTATGTGTGGATCTATTTTTCTGGGGCCCATTTATTATTTGCTTACACAGTAATTTATTGTTTCTAGGGGCCTATATATTATGCTGTGTAAAACCGTGTAAAAGGCTGTGTAAAGTTAATGGAGAAGTTTGCCATCTGCAGGGTCAGACTGGGGGGTGCAGGGCCCACCAGGTGCCCCCGCCAGCTGCGTCTCATCCCCCAACGCACCCCCCTAACCCACCGCAGGGGCCCTCTCCCCTCCTGAGCGCGCATAAGTGAAATGCGTCAGGGGAAGATGCACCAGCGGCAACAGGCATTGGGTCTGACCCTGGTTGTCCAAATGCCAGATTTTATGCCATTATTGTATGTAAGTTCCGGCAGAAGTAAAAAAACGCATGAAAAAAATTACACCAATTTTACATCATGTTTTACACAGCGAAGCCTGGTGATGTGTGGTGAATTTTGTCATCATTTTTTACTTATCATTATAAATCTGCCCCACAGTGTTATAGTGGTTTTTACTAATTTTGCTAATTTCAGTGTTACACAATGCCTCTGCCAAGGTAAGCAGTATTTCAGATCCAATAAATAATTGTTAAATTAGATAATGAAAATTATATTATTATGTTCTAAGCCCTTTGAACAAATACTGCTTATCAGTATGGTTCATTTTTGCAAATACTTTAAGCCATGTCTACCATAGAAGTTACATTCTTTGTTACAATTTGTCTGTTTTATACATGTGACTTTATGGTTCACATAATTAAAAGCACATTTAGAGCAATAATATCTTTTTCAGATTTTACATATAACATATTAACTGTATAGTGAACCAGTATGCTACTGCACATTAATCTGTTCTGTGTTTGGCTAGGCCTATCCCATATTAATGCTTCACCATTCTTTTAACTTTTGATATCCCAGGAGGCCAATGTTATGACTCGGACCATGTGGTAATATGGGAGACTGCAGAAGACAGACCAACCCAGCAATGGGACCTGGAAGTGTTCTAACAAAGCAAAGTGGACCCAAAGCAAAGAGGATTGTGAAAATGTTAGCAAGGGTATACGCAGCATAATTCCTAAACGTTTACTTCAAAAAATGGCAGCTGGACCAGAAACATCTAAACATAGCACAAAAAGGCACATTTTCCTGTCCTCTTATGTGCGCTGGTTTAGAAGGCAGGAAACCCAAAACTAACGGTTTTGTAGTATTAAAGAATACTTTTCCCTTAATATTTAAGCTACAAACCCACCAGAAAACCTTAACCTAGTTACACTAACCTTAACTTCATCTAGTTTCTGTAAAGCGCAATCACCCTCTTATCCTCAATAGGAAATATATACCCTCTGATGTGTTAATTAAATGTAATATTTCAGCTGTAATTTTTATTATCATCATTAATCATCTGCCAGAAACTAGCATTATAATTTTATATAGTATTGTTCTATATAAAACTATAACTATAAAGCTATAATAGTATATTTTGACCACTGCTTCTATTTGCAGAAAAAATGACCTGGATAATGCAAACACAGGCAGGCAGGTCTTTGGTTAAGAAACTACTCAATTGAATGTTTTAAAGCAGTTCTCTCCAACTTATAATATGTAGTGGGGTGATTATTTCTCATAAATCATGGCCAAGAGTCAGATTGTATTAAAATAATGTTGTACAATGAAGTCTGACACCCTTGAGCAGAGTGGGGGGGGGACATAAAAACTCTTTGGAGGGCCACATCTGACCTGCCGGCCTCCAGTTGGACAGCCTTGTTTTAGAGGGACTGCCTGTCACTATTCTGTGTGTACGTGTGTCAGCCATGGTGCTTTCTATGTAATGGTATGGTTTACCTTACAGTTAACCTTTAGTATGTTATACCAATGTATTTAGTTGGTCTTTATTTTTTATGGTTTTTGAATTATTTGCTTTTTCTCTGACTCTTTCCAGTTTTCAAAAGGGTTTCAAAAGCTATTGCTTTTCAAGGCTACAATTTCACTGTTATTGTTACTTTTTATTACTTATCTTTCTATTTAGACCCACTCCTATTCATATTCCAGTTTCTCATTGAACCACTGCCTGGTTGCTAGGGAATTTGGACCCTGGCAACCATATTGTTGCTAAAATTCCAAACTGGGGAGTTGCTGAATTTAAAGCTAAGCAATTCGAAAACACCAAACAATTAAAAATAAAGACTATATACAAATTGTTGCAGAATGGTGCGCTCTACACCCTCTTCAACATACTAAAAGTTTATGTAAAGGTGAACAACTCCTTTAATAACATCAGGAATGATAATAAGAGGGCAGGGGTGGTTTTATCTGCTATTGCCACCCAATGGAAAACAGCAGCAGACAAAATTCCCCATGTGCCTCTAGCCTTGCAACAAATCTTAAAAAGACATTATAATTCTGCCTTAATCCATATGTAAGAAATGTGAAGACGCCGTGCAGCACAGGTGGACATCACCCTGTATATAGTGTTAACTAGCATAATGATGTTTTAAGTAAAGATACACTTTTATTTATATTTGAAATGTAAATTTTTATACAGATTTTACTTTCTCCTTTTTAAGTTCACAAACTCTGGGTGGTTTTGTACATTCTGTATTTGGAACATTAAAAATGACATTATTTAAAATGCTCTCTTGAATCTTATTGTTAATGTGATGGATGAATTCCAGGGTTTGTTTAGCAAGTTACGATCAATTATCAATAGCTGCAACTGACTAATGCTGGTATTACTGTTGAACACCAGAAGAAGGGACTGGAAATACATGGGTTCTGGCAAATGCCAGAGGGGCTGCTGTAAGATGCTATAGACAATTACTATTTATTGGGCTGGTGGGAGGCTGTTTGGACCTCAGTGTACCTGATATACCTGGGCCTATTTTAATGCCCAGTCCAGAAGTGATGCCAACACAAATGGAGGGAAAAAGTGCAATTTACCAAAACAGGCACTAAATTGCTTCTGTATTGGTGCATCCCACGCAAGTTGCAGGGGACACAAATTTTAGGGTAAATAAGATTGATTTGCTTTCAAAAATTACACTTTCAATATTTCACTGCCTTTGTAAATGAAGCTACCAATAACAGTATTTATTATTTCTTAATTCTAAATCAGCATATTTTTTTTTTTTTTTTTTAAATCTTCATAAATCCATAAATCTCTCTAGTGTGTAGGTGAAGGACAGAGGATGTAGAAGAATTGAAAGTTGAAGACGAGTCCCTGCTGACTTTGCAACCCAGGGTGCCTTCACTTATGAGGCTCCCCTGCATACGTGCAAAGGCTGGAGTAGAGAATAGGCTCTTCATAAATAGCAGTAGTTGCTGTAACTGCTGCCAAAAATGTGCATTTTGCTGTTCTGGTTATGGCTTTTTTTCTGTTAATTTAACAGGAAATTTTGCACAAAATTAATTTTTGCAAACACAATTCTAACTGCTCTTTAATGATGTCTCAAAGAGATGAGGCTCCAGTGTTAACTATGGCAAGGCATGTGAGGAAAAAAAAGGCGAGAAACCACATCAGTAACATTTATACAAAATGCACCTGTGTTTACTGCCTTAAGTATAGCTCCACTTGTGGTAACAATACAGGAAGGATGTGGAAGAACATTGCAAAGCTGTTGTTATTGAGGGCTCCCCTGACGACCCCATTGCCCTGCAGCTCTCCATTAGGTGTGCACTGAATTTAAGATCTGGTTATGCTTCAGCAGAAGACCAAAAATGGAGGACTGGAATTAACCAACTCCAAACACTTAGCAGCATGTGACTTTAAAGCAACTAAAAGATTTTTTGTTCCCAGTACATTCCAGTGCATTCTGTTATCCAGAACATTCTGAAATATGGGAAGACCATTTCCCATAGACTTAAATAATTCGACTTTTGAAAAATGATTTTCTTTTTCTCTGTAAATATAAAACAGTGCCTTGTAGTTGATCTTGACTTATATATAATTAATCCTTATTGGAAGCGAAACATTCATATTGGGTTTAATTAGGGGCAATAAGGAAACCCCGCATGAGATAAGGTACTCGTTAGTTGAGGTATTTTCCCCCCAAAAGGGTCGAGCAATCTACCATTTAGGGCAGTGGCACATGGGGAGATTAGTCCCCCCACAATAAATCTTCACTATTGCGGGCGACTAATCTTCCCACCGGTATGTAAATTGCCAGTGGGGTGGCATACTCATCGCATATGCTTTGCCTTCTCGAAGTCGCCCAAAGTTGCCTTTTTACGAAACTTAAGGTAAACGAAGTGACATATATACCATCCCACCGGTGATTTACATTCTTGCTGGTGGGATAGCATTTTGGAGAGATTAGTCGCCCACGATAACAAAGATTTATCGTAGTCAACTAATCTCCCTGTATACCACTACCCTTAATGTTTAAATAATTTTTTAGTAGATGGTATGGAGAAGATCCAGAAAACCCCAGGTCCTGAGCGCTCTGGATAACAGGTCCCATACCTGTATAAAATTAATAGGCAAGTAAATTGTTCAATATTAGCCAAAGCTATTAAGGATAACTATGAATTTAGTGTATCCCTACTTTTGATAATGATTATTTTGCCCCTCTGTAGAATTCTGGCGATATAGCCAAATTCGAGAAATGTGGAAGTATAATGAAGATCTTTTAAACTGACATGCAGAATTCACAACTGCAACAGTTCTTGCAAAATTCAGCTCACTTTAAAACCTTACTTTTTGCCTGTATTAAAATTGCTGAGATGGAGCCACAAGAATAATCCAATCTGTTGGATTTACAGCCTTAATAAGTTTTGTATATTTGCTGAATACAGAAATGTAACCCTATATAAAAAGAACAAGTACCCATGAGTATACAATTCACTTATTATCCTTCTAATCACATGTAGGAAATTGTGTTTCAAATAGTGATACACTTTTATTTAATTGAATTTCTGTCAAGTTTTTTTTTTTTGTGCTTTTCTTCTCCATTTCCCAATTTAAGCAAATGACAAACTAAAAAAAAACTCTGGTGAAAAACAATACATATTTATTTAGCCAGTGTATTGGTTATGGGGATATTTAAGCAATTGGTTGAATGGAAGGTGTTGAGGAGTGGTCAGAGGAGTGTACAATCAAATTGAGCCCAGCCGCGCTGAAGCAAGCATTCAAGAGGACAATCTGAGGGTTCATCTTACGGACTGCTTGGTCATAGATGAAGCACAAGACACCTTTGATAGAGTAAAGGAACAATATTTGGGTTTCCAGTAAAGGATTCTTCTCAGGTATTAGTTGGCCAGCATATGGTAGAAGAAGGATAGGAGTGTGCAGATGAACAGTGATACTGGAGAAGTGAAGGACCCAGGGTTGCTACTTGGCGATGGTTCTGGATCTGGATTAATCTCTAAAGTGCTGTTTTGCTGAAAAAGAATGTATGGTCAATAAACAGGGTGCAATTGTAAGGAACAGTGTTTGTATGCTATAAGAGAAATTCAAACAATAAAGGGCAGTTTCTATGTGTACTATATGGTTGTAATCTGGGTTAAACAAAATGAACTGCCATTGGAACATGTCAGCAGAGATGAAATGGCTGCAGCACTGATTTATCAGGGGCTCTCCTTCTGATTTAATACTTTAGTCAGGAGATTAGTCATTGAGACCTGTCCATCCTACAGTTGGCAAATACTGCATTCCATCCACCTGAGCCATTATAGGAATCCATCCATTACACTGTTATAAAGTTAATTTGGGTTAAAAAAATACAAAAATCCATCAGGTTGAAGGGGCAAGGACAAAGCCCTACAGTATACATTATGCATAAAACCATGCTGGTGCAAACCTATGGCACTGTGATTTGCAATTAATCTTATTCTTTATTATCTCTTCTACAAGCTTTCCTACTAGTGATTATCAGACTAACAGGCCTATAGTTTCATGCTAAGAATGGGATTCCTTTTTGAATACTGTCACATTATTAGCAATTTGATTATCTCTCGGCACTATCCAGATCTCAAAGCAACAATTAATAGTCACTATATTATATAGTTAAGGCCCCGTCTAAACAATACATAAAACAGTGTTTTGTTTTATTTTTGAGGGTGGTACATTAAGTAAAATATGACAATATTACAGGGATCTTTTTGATCTCTGGTACTCTCTGGCCTTAGATCTATTAAGATGTGCCATGTCTGCTCCAGATCTGTTAACCCACAGCAACTAACAGTATGATTGCTTTCAACCAGTAGACCAGTAACTGCTACCTGCTGATGGGTTACTAAACCTAGAAGAAAAACATTGTGTTTCCTAGCCAGTGGTGCAACTATGGGCTTGGTCCACAGTAAAAAAAAACCTTTGGAAGGCCCAGCATGTGGCGTTCTCCTCTGCTTCCCCTGCTGGCTGCCTGCCCACCTGCTTGTTTGTTTGCAGTGGGTGACAAAAATTAAATGGCAAATGGGGCTAGGGGATGAGACTACAATACAGCAGAACCAACGGCTTGTGTCCACTCATGATTGAGAGGTTTGCTGTATGGTAATTCCATCACTGTTGCCAGCCTTGAGCTCGTTCCCACTGGGTCCATATTCACAACAAAGACTGCATGCTGCACAAATTTTATATAGTACTGGGGAATACAGAAATCTGAATAAAAATGTGAATGCTTTAAATCCAATGCTCCATCTAAAATATGCAAAGACATGGCTGAAAAAAAATATTAAAAAAATCACAGGAAGTGTCCAAGTAGCTCAATTAATATTGTTTAATATTAAAAAATAATTTTACATTGATTTAAATTTATTACTGAAATGAATATACATTTTGGAGAGTTAATACTGAAATGGCACCATGCTGCAATCAGAACAAAAGCCCATGATGTATAGTGAAGCTCTTCACAATATCTACATCTATCTATAACCTTATTTGACAGTTATTTTGCAACTGGAAGTTCCCATGGCTGAAGACAAAAGCTTCTTTATCCTTTTGTTCTTTGCAAAAATCAGTTACTGATTAGATTTAAAAATCTGTTTTTGTGGAGTGTTTATAAATGTATGGTTACATAATTGAAAATAAATGTAACAACAACACTGCTTTGCTGCTTATCAGTACTGCAAATTTAAGCTGCTATGCCACATAAAACCGTTCACAGACATTTGGGAAATGTTTCATGTTTAGGCTCATTAAGCAGTAGGAAAAAATATCCTTCATGTAATTTAGCTGACCTTTAGAGATTGTCTTTATATTCAGCTATATACCAATTAGTCATTAAAGGAACTGTTCGGTGTAAAAATAGGTTTAGTTATGCAAAAATGTAATCTATAAAGGCTGGAGCGGGCAGATGTCTAACATAATGACCAGAACACTACTTGCTCATTTACAGTTGTTAGTTGTTAACCAGTCAAATCAGTGACTTGTGGGGGGGGGGGGGTCATATGGGACATTACTGTTCAGTTAGTTTGCTTCTGAATCTGACCTGCTTGCTCACAAACTAACTGAACAGTTATGTCCCATGTGGCCCTCCCTAAAGTCACTGACTAACTAAGAGGTTAAAGAGCTGAAAACAGGAAGTTGTCTTCTGGCTATTATTTTAGACATCTGTCCACTTCAGTCTTTACAGATGTATTACAAAGAAACCACCTTATTTGAAAGCAAGCTGTATATTCAAGAATAATAACCATTTAGGATTAGGAAACGGCAAAGTCTCAAAATGCAAACACTCACTTTTTTTGAGGAGTCAATGGCAACTGCAAAGAGAAGAATGGCACTGAAGATCAGAAAACGGTACATGATGTTGTGTCTTTAACAAAACAGAGTTTAAGTCACAGAGAAACTTGTGCACTTCCAGAGAGATGTTTTCAGATCACACACTTGAGGATCTTCACACTTCCCTTATATGTCATAAATTTAACAACATATTGCAGCTGCATGAGCTCAACCCCAACGGTCCTCCCCTAAATTAAAGTCACCTATCCTGTGTGTGTATATACCTTAAAGGGATACTGGCATGATTTTTAAGGCATACTTTTTATTTCTAAATTACGCTGTTTACATGGCAAATATTTTTTAGTAATATTGGCATGTATTGATGTGAAATATCACATGGGGCTAGCCATATTCTTTATTTCCCAGGGTGCCACAGCGATGTACTCTTAAACTTCAGTCACACTTTACTGCTGAGCTGCAAGTTGGAGGGATATCACCCCCCCCCCCCCCCCAGCAGCCGATCGGCAGAACAATGGGAAGGTAGCAAGATAGCAGCTCCAGATATCAGAATAGCACACAATAGTAAGAAATCCAAGTCAGGCGTGGGACTCCTCCAGTTACATGGGAGTAGGAGAAACAATAGGTTACCTGAAAGAAGTTCTAATGTGTAGCACTGGCTCCTTCTGAAAGCTCAGACTCAGGCACAATGCACTGAGATGGCTGCCTATACACCAATATTACAGCTAAAAAGAATACATTTGTTGGTTCAAGAATAAAATTTTAAATGGTAGAGTGAATTATTTGCCATGTAAACAGTGTAATTTCTAATTTGAGGGGAAAAAATTCCTTCCTGGCAATTGGACCAGTCAACTTGTACTAAGAGCTATCTCCCATAACCCTGTATTCCCTCCGTTAAAAAGCCATCCAACCCCTTCTTGAAGCTATATAATGTATCAGCCAGTACGACTGGTTCAGGCAGGGCCACCATTAGGGGGGCACAGGGGGGACAGTAGTTCATTTACCATTTAATCAATTCTGGGCCCCTGTCATTGGTGGTCAGCAGGTAATCCTATTGGAAACTTATAAAAGTGAGAATGCAGCAGGGGAGCCTGGGGACACAGCCGGAGGATGCAGGAGGGGAGCCTGGGGACACAGCTGGAGGATGCAGGGGGAGGTCACAACCGGAGGACGCAGGAGGAGCCGGAGGATGCTGGGGAAGACGCTAGGGGGGTGGGAGCTGGAGGATGCTGGGGAGGACGCTGGGGGTGAGCTGGAGGATGCTGGGGAGGACGCTGGGGGGAGTTGGAGGATGCTGGGGGGGAGATGGAAGATGCTGGGGAGGACACTGGGGGGAGTTGGAGAATGCTGGAGGGGAGATGGAGGATGCTGGGAGGGGGAGCTGGAGAATGCTGGGGGGAGAGTTGGAGGATGCTGGGGGGAGCTGTAGAATGTGGGGGGAGTGGGGGAGCAGGAAGCAGCGGGGAGCGGCCCATAGTATGAGGACACTGGGGGAGAACCAGCAATGTTCTAGGGGGCCCTGGGCTGGCTAGCAATGTTTTAGGGGGTCCCTGCCCTGGCACCACTGCAAAATGTAACCCCTGGCTACCAATGTCTGTGTGTCCTTTGTATTGATGGGAGGGGTCACTGGGGGAGGGGCCATTTGGGGCAGGGCCTTTGGGGCAGGACATGGGTGGAGGGGGGACCCAGAAAATTTTGGTGTGAGGGGCCCCGTGATTTCTGATGGGAATTCCACAACTTTACAGCTCTCATAGTAAAAAATCCTTTTCTTATTTAAACGAAACCTTCTAAACAAAGTGGGTGCCCTTGTGTCAGTTGGAAGGACCTACTGGTAAATAAAGCATTACAGAGGTTATTATTTGATCCCCTTATATATTTATACATAGTTATCACATCACCTCTTAAGCGCCTCTTCTCCAGTATAAACAACCCTAACTTGGCCAGTCTTTCTTCATAACTGAGACTTTCCATACCCTTTACCAGCTTAGTTGCCCTTCTCTGGACCCTCTCTAATTCAATAATGTCCCGTTTGAGCACTGGAGACCAAAACTGAACAGCATATTCTAGATGGGGCCTTACCAGCGCTCTGTAAAGGGGAAGAATAACCCCCTCCTCCCGTGAATCTATGCCCCTTTTAATACAGCTCAAAACCTTGTTTGCCCTTGCAGCTGCTGCCTGGCATTGCTTGCTACAGCCAAGTTTATTATCTACAAGGATTCCAAGGTCCTTCTCCATTATGGATTTGCCTAGTGCAGTCCCATTAAGGGTGTAAGTGACTTGCATATTTTTACATCCCAGGTGCATGACCAAACATTTATCCACATTAAATCTCATCTGCCCCTTAGCTGCCCAGATTGCCAGTTTGTCAAGATCCTGCTGAAAGGATGACAGTAAATAAAAATAATAACAGGTTTCTGGTAATTAGATCCCATAAATGTACACAATTTTTACAACATTGGTTAAGGACAAACAAGGCTTTTGATGCAATCGGTGTGATTTAAAGCTTTTTATTAACTGGTACTATCTTTTCTCACTCACACATTGGCAAAAAATACTGGATATGCTATAAATTAACCTGTACAGTTATAGGACCTGTTATCCAGAATGCCCGGGACCTGGGGTTTTCTGGATAAGGGACCTTTCCCTTGCTAAAAAGAATTCAAATATCGAATAAACCCAATAGGCTTGTTTTGCCTCCAGTAAGGATTAATTATATCTTAACTGGGATCAAGTACAAGGTACTGTTTTATTATTACAGAGAAAAAGGAAATCATTTTTAAAAATTAGAATTATTTGCTTATAATGGAGTCTAGGGGAGATGGCCTTTCTGTAATTCTGAACTTTCTTGATAACGGGTTGTATACTGCATTATTTGCCCATGTAGGTTATAGTATATTAGAATGTGCACTACAACCTTTTGAATTGGAATGAACAATCATAGGACATCTATACGTGCAGTTCATGCAAATGGGAAATCTGATGTGCAACTAAAAAGACAATGGACACTCACTCAGTGTGGTGTATTCTGTTAGATGAGTGATCCCCAACCAGTGGCTCGGGGGCAACACCATCCCCTTGGATGTTACTCCAGATGGTTATTTTTGAATTCCTACCTTGGTGGCAAGTTTTGGTTAAATAAAAACAAGATTTACTAATAAATAAAGCCTCCTGTTAGCTGATAGTGTGCATAGAGGCTGCCTAATAGCCAATCTTAGCCCTTATTTGGCACCTCCATGAACCTTTATGATGCTTGTGTTGCTCTCCAATTCTTTTTACATTTGACTGTGGTTCATGAGTAAGAAAGGTTGGGGACCCCTGAGTTAGATCATGTACCTCTGTTGAGAGGAGGGTGATAGAGGTAAATTATTGCTACAGATGGAAACCAAATGAATTCGAACATTGGACGCCGTGGTCTCTAGGGGCCTAGAGGCCATAGTGCCATAAAATGTATTGATTGGCATGCTTTACTTCGAGAGATTATGTCCCTATGAAGAAAACGGTGACATAGATTATGTCACAATAAGGAATATGTGTTTAATAGTTGTGGGGTAGTGTTTGAAATAATTGTGTAAATTATATCAATGGCACTGACTGAAACTGATACTCTAACACAAATTCACAACTGATATCCTCCTTTAATTGTTGAGTACTATACATTAATTATGGGTATATGTTTTCCTTGCAGTATTTGAAGTCTGAACAAGTCTGGAGGAATAGTTTTGGTGTGTTATTATTAATCTAGTCTAGATGCTACTTTATATTAGTATATTAGTTTTGGTGCAGTGCTGGGTTTAAATGATCATGATGGTAATGTGTGATCATGTAATGATATTGGGTTTGTTACCTTCAATGTAGTGAGTGAGCAAGTTAACCTATTTAATGGGAAATATATGAATAATATCTTTGAGCAATTATTTACGCCACCAACCACAGGCATGGCACCTGCAACAGTTTGTATAACAATTTTTTTCCATATTATTTATGTGAAGTGGCTGCTGAACTATAACCATATGATTTAAAATTGGAACAACTAGTTATGAGATGTCATTGTGTGACATTGTATGATTTTTATGATTGTATTTTTTTATACACACTTTAATCACTGGTCTATCTATATAACCCAAACATTTATGGAATTGTAATGTTTGCATGTGTGTTGTTGTGTTTTGTTGTTTTATACTATACTTCACAATTGGTAGTTTAAAATATTTCAACTGCATAATGACTTCCAGTGGGCATCCTGATGACTTTAGTTGATGTGTGGGATTATGTGAATAAACACAAAGGCTTCTTTACATATGTCTGTGAGTGCTTTAATATTGAACAAGAATTAAATTAGAATGGAGTGGTGATGGGAAGCACCAGGAAGTAGGTTTGAGTGGCAAGTGCCGAATTGCAACCGACACTTACAGACTGCAACCAGCACTTACCACTCTGCAACCTAATTCCAGGTGCTTTCCAAATAAATCAGATAAATGCAGAAACTAGAAGCACTCACAGGAATAGAAACTTCACATGATCCCCCATCAACGCATTTCAATTCTCTTTGAATGGTCGACTGTTCAAGGAAACCTGAACACACTGATGTTTCAATTTCAAGTTTCAATTAACTTCCAGTTTGTATATGTATATATATATATATTATATGGAAAGGCAGTAAAGGTTTAGCTCCAAAATGATATATTTTTATTATAAGTGAAAAGCCATGGTCCTGACACCCCAAACCGCACCCTTCTAAAAAGCACGTTAAATCAAGGCTGGAGAAGGTTTCAGCATAATATCAAAATTAACTCTCCATTGCTAAAAATGCTCCCATGCTGCACCTAGTGGTAGATATCAAAATAGCACCCACGAAACAGCAAAAGCTGAGTCTAAATTATAAGAAAAATTATAAGAATTGAAAAGGTGAGATAATAACCTCCTTAAAAGAACTTTTCTATGCACATTTTTTTTTATTTCAAATCTATTAAGCTTATGGTTTTATCTTTTTCATACATTGTATAAGTACCAGTATTAAAGATATAGATAGAATCATATAGTATGTATTTTCTACAAGCACATACAAACAATATTATCATAATAACATAGTCTTACTAACATTCCTGTTGCTCTGCTCAGGAAAGAGATAGGAAAGTGCTGTTGTTACAAATATAATTCCAAAAGTCAAGGGCAGTTAGTAAGATATGCTAGTAACCCTGGAGAGGTCTCCTGAACTGCAGCACTGAGCCCCATTCCCAATAGCCTTACCTGTTTGAAAAAAAAGTAAGTACCAGGAGCAGGTGCAGTTAAAGCCTGTCTGGATGGGCTTTAGCTGCCCAGGCTCCTTGTCAGCAATCGCTTGGAAGAAAAGATTAAACTGTGTCAGACAGCACCCAAGAACCCCACTAAACAGGTTGCACCCTAGGAGATATTTAAAAAAAATCTGAAATCCATCCATTCAATGAACATATGAACTGTAGTTTTGCTCTTTACAGCTCCAGCTGGCCCATTTTCCCACCCCATCAACAAATTACCCCAGCCAACCTATCCATTTCCCCGCCCTGTTACATCATCACCCCATTGCCAAGTGGCATCCCAGCCCTGCCCTACTGATAGTAAAAAGTGGCAACCCTAGTGCATGCACAGGCCCCAACATACACTGTAAACCTTGACACATACATAGATTAGGGTTGATATATTTTAAAATGAAGTTATCCTATTCAAACTCAAACTGAAGCTGAAAAAGTGTGAGCCCCAGGGCCCACTGACCAAGGTCAAACAGGAAAAGTCAGAGTAGCTATCTGTGTTTTCAAATGAATCCAACTGCTCAGACTTTGTAGGCTATAGATGCCTTATGAAGTCAGGAGAATGTTCCAGCAGTATCTAGCTGTAGCAGAAGTCAACATATTGTAAAATTCCAGTGTAGAGCAAAGGTTTACAAAACACAGAAGCATGCAGAATTATTAGTTGGCAGCTTAGATTGCACAGAGCATAATCCTAACCATTACCAACCGTTAGGGCTTTAATGGGGATCTAAGATAAAAAAAATGTGCTTCTCTATGCACATTTCCAATTTACATTACTCTTCTGTTTGTAGTGGTTTCTGATACCGGAAACCAACAAACTGTGGTTGCTAATACCAAACTTTTGGATAAACATTTCTCTTTAAAAGTCAAAGAGTCAGCAACCCTACAGTTAACTGACTATGTAGATTGGGTATAGTCAGACACTTTTACTTTCAAAGGAAGCCACTGAGCTACAACTACTACCTGACGAAAATTGCTAAAATCTCAAAAATAAAAACACTTAGGGCTCTTACACATGGGTGTATCTTCCTTCAATGGAGTGTAGCATGAAATGCAGTTCATTCTTCCCTATTGGATCATACTCATTCAGGCACATGCAAGCGCCAAAAGCAGGTAAAATGCAGTGTGAGCCCTTAAAACAGAATGTAATGTAACAAAATGTAAATTGCAAACTTGCTCAGAGGACCACTCTTTTACATCAATTACTTTTTGGGTTTAGATCAGATATTACCTTTACTTGAGGTCCAGCTGGATTATTTTATCTGTTACCTCCCCCCTACAGAGCCAATTGGTTTAATTAAGAAATGCAGAGCATGTGATCCAACACATTTTCTTTGTGGCACATACTTAATAGAACTATTTCGTTTGCTTTATTATCTAGAAGTTTCTGGTAGCTCAGCAAGTAGAATTAGTGTACAGAATTCAACTGTCCTTTATGATGATAGCTGGATTCAACTTGACGCTGACATGCTTAAGCCCTAAACTAACAGTCCTAACACTAGTAAGAAAAAAAATAATTGTAGTGTTTTGTAATACAAAAATTATGTATAATATAGGGCCACATAAACCACAATCTTGTTTCCAGTCTTTTTTTCATCCTTTTTAAAAGTGACTGAGGACCACTCCCTTCTGCCTTTGTTTCTCTCTGGGAGGATTCTGAGAACTGAAATTAAAGATAAAGTTCCTGCTTACACACAAATGAGGAAGTGGTACAAACTGAGATAAACATGAACAGAGAAATGTTTCCTTTCTTTACATGAGCATACTTATTATTAACAATAGGCAGGAAGCTCGCTCACAAGACCATCATTTAACATATACAATGAAACCTTCTGCTTTTATTCCTGGCAATATTAGGTGAGCTCTCTGTGGTGCCATGGCATTTTAAATACATGGGGCCCAAACAGCCCCCCACCAGCCCAATAAAATCATGATTCTCTGTGGCATCTTACAACAGTCCCTTATTAGCCAAGAATCCAGAAATTGCCAATCAGGGCCTGGTCCATAGACATAGAGATTGCTTTCTACATTATACTACTTTATTTATATAAATAGGCAACTATATGCAATAAATTTAGTGATGAATTGACTGCCTGCATACTTTGACTATACACACAGGGGCTTATTTATCAAAGTTCGATTTTCAGACTTTTAAAAGTACGTTTGGGAAAAATTTGGATGAAGTATGAAAATTCCTGATGTTCGTTAATTGCATGAAAATTTGCATAGTGGCCGTACGAAAATATTGTGGTATGATCCTAAAGTTCTGAAATTTTCATATCTGAATGATTGTAAACAGCGCAAAAAGCTTTCTGACTTTAGACTTTCAGTGCATGTTTTTTAAAGCCTCCCATAGGACTCAATGACACTCTGCAGCTCCAACCTGGCCAAAAGAAAGTCACGATATAGAAGCTTGAATGAATAACAAATTGTCCAAAGTACGAAAAAGTCACAGAAATTAACTAAAAAATCACAGAAAATACACACTGTTCTAAAAGTTAGAAATTTTTTTTTTTTTTCCATTCGTACTCATTCGGACTTGAATGGGCCCCTTAATAAGCTGCTTTATCATATTGTGTCAATGAGTTGTTACCTCACTTAACTGAAGATATGCAAATTCTCAGTCAGCTGGTGTTGTCTAACTGTAACCCACTGAATCACCCTCAAATATTCCATTCAATAAAGTATCACATTAATTAAAAAAAAAAAGAGTTCTTGAAACTTCCCTTTAACTACGTCTGTTTGGAAATGGCAGTGTAGTTAGATTTCGGGGTAGCTGCACTTTGGATGATAGAATAACATGGGTTGACCCTGAGTATGTTTCAGTAGGAACCCTAAACATACACATTTTAACTATCTGCAAAAGCCAATAGGCAAACCACCACTTTTTTGTTGTTTAACATTTTAACCTTCTCTGAATAAAACGGCTCTTGCATACACGTTTAGAAATGAAGTCAAATGTTAAAGAATGGGGAAATTGTTTCCATACACCATTCAGATCTATTTAAAGACAATTAAATGGTAGCCTCACAGGGCAACAGTTTTTTAATTAAATTGGTTAGTTCCAACTAGTACAAGTTGATCCGGGGACTGGTCAGATTGCCATCTTGAAGTCAGGAAGGAATTTTCCCCTCTGCGGCAAATTAGAGAGGCTTCAGATCAGGGCCAGAATTAGGGGTAGGCAGAAGAGGCAGCTGCCTAGGGCGCAACGATTGAGGGGTGCCAGGCAGGAGCCTCTCCTGCCTACCCCTAGTGCTACTTTGTCATTGCCTCCGCCGCTTGTTATTAGCAGTGGAGGCAATAACCGATCTAATCGCCCCGCCCCCCCCTGCACCGCCTCCTGTGCTTTGGCGCGCATGCGCCGTTCGTGGGGGCGGGGGGGTGGGCGGAGTAGGCCGACCGGGTTGCCTAGGGCGCCCGGTCGGCTTGGCCCGCCCCTGCTTCAGATGGGCAGTTAGGCAGGTTATATATAGGCATTATGGTTGAACTTAATATACATATGTCTTTTTTCGCCCTAACTTACTATGTTACTATGTTACCAGGGTCAGCCAGATGGCATTCTGGAAATGAGCAGCACATGGACATGGCCCATTTATATTACCCACAAAGATCTGATTCTTTTTTTTATGTGGTGTTTTTTCTGTGTTTGATAATATTTTCCCATCACGTTGCTCCCATAACCCAGGTCATTTTATCCAGGATGCTCATATTCTCTTTTTTATCATGTGTTTTTTTACAGTGCTGTTTTCTTACATTTCGCTATATTGTTTGTCTATTAATAGGAGGAGGGTGAAGTACAAAGAAAACTTAACGTGAATTCCTAAAGGCAGAGAAACACCAAACCATCGCTCCTGTTTTGAGCACCGATAACGGATCAGACCGCGATATAAACTGCATGATTTTAAGCGTATATTACAAAAACAGGTAATAAAACTTGTATAAGAATGGTGCGCCACCTGCTGGTCTCACGTACCATTGCGCTTCGGGCTATAACCAGGCGGCGCTTACAGTCCAGCCTCCATAATGCCTACCCTACCGATTCCAGCCACAGTTTAGCTAGTACCCACACACAAATACCTTTGCACAACTGACTGAGCAGTGCCTTTCAGCATCCAGTTCATAACGCCAAACACTCGTGTTAGTTATATTGTAAACCAGTGCTGTCCAACTTCTGTTGTACCGAGGGCCGGAATTTTTTCGACCTGCGTGGTGGAGGGCCGATAATGGAAGCCAGTTTTGACCACTCCCCTTTTTGAAACTGCACCCACTTGAAACCACACCCATGTTATCACATGACCATACCCATATTAATGGTTGTAGTACAGCAAAAACCTGCCATACTCTGCCTGCCTGTGTGCCATACTTGGCTGGTTTGTGCCATACTTGGCCTGTGTGTGCCATACTCTGCCTGTGTGTGCCATTCTCTGCCTTCCCTACCCTGCCTGTGTGTGCCATACTCTGCCTGTGTGTGCCATACTCTGCCTTCCCTACCCTGCCTGTGTGTGCCATACTCTGCCTTCCCTACCCTGCCTGAGTGTGCCATACTTTCACTGTGTTTGCCATTCTTGGCTGGTTTGTGCCATACTTGGCCTGTGTGTGCCATACTCTGCCTGTGTGTGCCATACTCTGCCTTCCCTACCCTGCCTGTGTGTGCCATACTCTGCCTTCCCTACCCTGCCTGTGTGTGCCATACTCTGCTTGCCCTATGATGCCTGTGTGTATGGCACACACAGGCAGCCTACAGTGACACAATGCTGGCACTGCTCCTACAGTCTGCACAATAACTATATATTAAAAAAACTTTTTAATTGCAGTACCACCTCAGTATATGTTCTTTTTGTAGTGTGCAGGGATTATTTGTGGGTTTCTACTGCTCCTGAGGTGTGAACAGGGGAACAATGTGGGTGATTACAGCCTGAGCCTGAGGTGTGAACACTGCAGGGGGGGAACAATGCAGAAACTAAAAGGTGTGAAAAACACAGGGGATTACATATTTAAACAATACAGCCTGATTACAGCCTGAATCTGAGGTGAGAACCATGCAGGGGGGGAAGTTAATCACAGTACTGATACCATTTAAAGCTTACACAAGAGTAAGCCATCAAAGCAGTCAGACAGGTGGGGGGCCACACAGAGGGGGGTCGCGGGCCGCATGCGGCCCGCGGGCCGCCAGTTGGACAGCACTGTTGTAAACTATCAGACATTTTGTTTGCAGTTATCGTTCTAAAGTAAAATGGAAGGTTTTGTCAGTTTTAGATAAGCGTTACACCAGCCGTGAATAACACAAAGCAAAAACACAAAATAAACATAGATTTTCCTACTGTCCCTAGCAGATGCCTCCACACAAAGAATCGAAATTATTAAACCTTTAATAGACAAAAACCCCAACGCCTCAATCTGCTCTATGCGCGCTTGCTCTTTGCGCAGCCAATCAGAATACTGCAAGCGTTACCTAGCGACTTGTACCAAACAATATGGCGACCCAGTGAGTGCAGCATGAGCAGCCCTTTATTTACTCTGGGAAGACCCCGTAAAACCAGAATAGCATTGGCCCAGCAGAGTTACAGCGGGGGGCAAAAACAGGCGCACGAAACACCTTTGCAGGCTTTGGCTCGCTGTGACGATGGGAGCAGGACCTCTGCGACTCTGGAACTAATAAGGGAACCTGACATACCCATGGCAGGGCAGTTGTCGAAACCTCAGATTAAATCGCCGAACCAGTTACCTGCGCTTGAATCCCCTGGGTAACTAACTGCAAGTATTTTCATCCGTTTCTGGACTACATCATCCAGTATCCCCTGGGAGCCAGCGGCCAGAGCTGGAGGCTGCAGTTCAGCAACCTTTGTAAAAGCTACTCTTCTTGAGCAAATTATCTATCTGTTATCTAACTGTTATTTCTGCTTATGTTTACAAAGTACCCCCCAGATATTACTTGAGAAAAAGAATGAGCATCTTTTAATATTTTTATTTTCTTCTTAGAAGACGAGCTGCACCATTCAAATCCATGGCATACTACACGGGTGAGTTATTTTTGTTCTACCCATTAATTGCACATATCAGTGATCAAAAAAAGGCCATATCTGGGCCAATATATTCCCATTTTTACAAACCTATTCAGTTTTATCTTCTTGTGGATATATTTAGAATAAATAATAAATAAGCTGTTTGGGGTTCTCAGAGTTAAAAATTAAACAGTAATTTAGTGGTTTGTATTTACTTTTATTTTCAATGCATCGCATTCAGTTTTTTTGTCTCTGTCCTTCCAAGTTTTAGTTGTATTATCCCCATCCCGCTGACCGTGACAGTGCCTTGCAATCAAGATTGCAAGTTCTTTATCCCAAGATTACAAAGTATTTAAAACAGCAGTTCCACAGCTTTAAAGTAATAAAAATATAATGCACTGTTGCCCTGCACTGGTAAAACTGGTGTGTTTGCTACAGTAACACTACTATAATTTATATAATAAGCTGCTGTGTAGCCACGGGGGCACAGGTTACATTGCAGATAACAGACAAGTTCTGTAGAGTATAATAGTGTTTTATCTGTTATCTGCTATGTGCCTGTGCCTTTTCTCCTTTGAATGGCTGCCCCCATGGCTACATAGCAGTTTATTTATATAAATTATAGTAGATTTTCTGAAGTAAACACACAACTTTTACTAGTGCAGGGCAGCAGCACATTATATTTTAGTTACTTTTATACACTTTCATTTTTTGGTGTTACTGTTCCTTTAACTCTTAACTCTCAGGAACATACAAACTAATTGGGGATTAGCCAGATATTGCTCACCTCAGGTGAGTGTATTAGAGGAAAGACCTAGCTAAATTAGTGGATCTAATAGTGTATGGCCAGCTTTAGTTTATTATTCAAGGGAATGCACTAATATCTGTTTGTTGATTGCAGAAGAGGAGATGATGCTACTTGAAGGTCTCCCATCAAACACCACAGGACCCACAAACAAAGGGAATTACTCCCATCTGGGGAAAGTTGTGCAGGGTTAGTACCAGTTTCATTTGGTCTAATGGACTTTTTGGTACTGATTGCCATAACACAATACTGTATCTTACTTAACTGTTGTCAAATTAAGGTTTACTGAAAGGTATAGAGTTGAACAGTGTAATGTGGTTGCAGGTTCGGCTCCCAGTGACTTTGACCTGCTAAATTCTACAATGAAGCGTTTAGGAGAGCTGGAAAGGAGGGTGCGGGCCCAGGAACAGGAGATACAATCAAAGGTCAGCACTGAGACCCTTTATCCAAAGAGCCATTTTGTCCTTTACTTTTGAGTATAGTCCCTTAAAGGAGACATATTATATAAAAGTTAAGAATGTACCAGTGAATTATAGAAGGATTGTGCTTAAAAAAGTTGTGTTTTAGACTGATTTATTGAGAAATTCCACCAAAACCCCACTTGTCCCGCCCATCTGTCTTACTTCCTGCTGGCTGAATTCTCTGGATGTGCAGGGGGGGCGGCGGTTCTCAGTACACTGCACTGTACCAATCAGCAGCTAGGCTGACCTGATAGGGAACTGAAGCCTGTCTTTGCTTGTGAGAGTGGCTCTCCCCCTCCTACTTTTCTTTGGCAGGGCTTGTTAGGACTCACCCACCCTTCATTTAAAACACAGACAGAGAACTGAGAGGATCTATCGGGAGCTCCAATAAAGGGGCCATTTTTACAGATAAGATGCATTTTTAGCCCAAAGTAAAACAAAGTAAAACCATTACCGTATATTATTCATAATTGCCTACAAAATCAGGTTTTTTTTCTATCTATCCTACATGTCTCCTTTAAAACCTTTTCACATTTACTGCTGCATCATATCATTCTTTAATATATGCACATTTTATGTCCAGTAATAGTGATAATGTTTACACTAATAGACACCAATTTTTTTATAGTAAAAAGGCTGTGGATTACTTAAGTAGGTTGGAGAGAGAACACAACCCCCCCCCCCCCATAGATGTGATTGTCTCAAAGGTTTTCCATGCTTTTGGGCAATTATCTTTGTAAAAAAAATTCTAAGTTTAAATCTAATACTAAAAAACGCATTATGCTGGATTGATGAATATTAGTAACTTGGCATTTTCTTGTTATCACACCGAATACATGAGGCAAGAATGAACAGTTGTTCATAGATGTGCTTAGTGCTTAGGAATACTGAGAAAATATATCTGTGTGTCTGTCTCTCTATCCATATCTATACCACAGGATCAGGAAATCAGAGACCTAGAAAAGAAAATCAAAAGACTTCAACAGCTACATTCAGGTTTGTTTGGGTTGGGGATGTGCCCAATGGTGGGTAGGAAAATGTAGGGTTTATATGTCCTTTAACTCAATTTTTACATACAGGGAATGCCACAAGTGGAAGGAGAGAACAGGAACTGGAACACCAGTGTAAGGAACTAAATAAAAAAATCTCTGAGATGGAGGTGAGTGTGTATGGTGTGCCATATTTTTTCTAATAGCTATGTAATAAGTGAGACCCAGAAATGTTTTGTTCCTCCCTAGCGTTTCCTTGGTGATTATGGACTGGTCTGGGTTGGGGAAAACAATGCAGATGTCTCACCTGAATCCACTGCCAGAACATGGAGCCCAGGTAATTGTAGATTATAACATTGCCACTGTAAACAATCTCCTTGGAAGCAGCGGTTCATAGCAGGCTATGAGAAGCTTCTATCTGTTATTCGGATATCACTGGAGTATGGAGTAGGGTCAGCCCTGAAAACTTCTGTTTAAACAGTGTAAATTCAGTGTATTAAGGGCTAAACTACATGGGAAGTAGTTTTCTAATGCTACAGTATCATTGATCAGATAAGTAGACAAGCCTGTACTCAGCGTTGCCAGGCAAATAGAACTCCTAATGGTTATTAATGCTAAGGTAATTAGAGCCAGGGACCTTAAATAATGAAGAAGTGAAATGTTTGCATACACCACAATTACTATTTTCTTTAATCCTAGGTTCTAGTATTTGAAATAAATGTCACTAGGCATTAACTTTTCCATATTATTGAAAAACCATGTTATAACACACCGATTGACAATAACTAAAAATATTGCTTCTCTGTATATTTACTAGGGATGCACCAAACCTATATTTCAGTTCCTTGGGTACGAATTTGGCTAAATACCGAACCAAGCCCAGAGCAGAAGCAGAAAATGCAGGGGAAGGCATGCTGCAAATATTTTTCAATACTTAGGGCTCAGATTCAGCTAGGCGGTTGGATTCGGCCATGTCATGCTAAAAATGGCTCCGATTTAGCTGAATCCCAAACTAAATCTGGGATTCGGCCCATCTCTAATATTTTTTACATGCTTTAAGTAGGAGTTCCACCTATTGTCAGGAATCAGTCCCTATAGCTTTAGCACTAGTGGTGTTTTCACTTTACACTTTTATTAAATAAATGGGTAATATGAGACTTTTAAAAATAGTTGTATTTATAGTAATATTTTTTTAATCTCCATAGGACCTTCTTCACCTACTTCTTTCCTACCAGACTTTGATCTAGTCCTGGAAAATTTAAGAGATTTGAATGTACTTGGAGGTGAGGGAGAATCGCATATTGAGTATCAAAAGGGAGGGGCCCGTTTGAGAGCACCCGAGTCTGTCCCATTGACTTTGTATAAAAACGGGATTATTATGTTCCAAGGGCCCTTTCGATCCTACAAGGAAAAATCCACACAGGTGAGGAAAACAGAAACAGTGGTATGTCAGATGGGAAAGAAGTTATTTTCCCTGAAATAATTTGTCCTTCATTGTGTTACAGCTATGTATAAGAGATATCATGGATGGCTATTTTCCCTCTGAACTGCAGGCCCGGTTTCCTAATGGAGTCACATTTCAGGTAAGAGAATTGCTGAAGAATACAGTCTACGCATGTAGGTGAAAAGGACTCTTGAAAAGTATCTTTGCCTTGCAGGTTACAGACAACCGCAATGTAATTTTCCAAGAGCAGCGGCGATGGGATGATTTTCCTGGTTCTGGTCAGACTATTGGGAGCTCAGGAAGTAATTTACAAACTAACAAAAAACCAGGTAAGGGCTCTCTTTAAAAATAAGGCAAGCCCTTAAGGGTTTATAGAACATTTTCATTGTAAATTCTGCCCACCAACAGGACCACAGCTTTCCACTGACCAGTTCTTGAATAGACTGCCTAAATCTGTAATTCGTGGGGGTAGAATTGTGCATGTACGAAGTGCTGTAAGAGAAGCTCTGCAGGTTTGTACATGACCATGGGAACGGAGGGTTTGGTGGAGCATCTTCAGACAGTTAGCTCTTGTTGTTTTTCTAAGGGGTCAGAAGAAAATGAGATGCCAAAAGAAATCTTAGTGGAATCTCCACAGCTATCAAAAGAGCAGAGGTACGGATAGTAAAATGTATTCCATAGGGTTAAAGGGGGGTAGTCATTACATAATATCTTTGCTGTTTTTGTTTTTAATATTTTTTTTATTAAATATAGTGTTTTCCTTTGTCTCATAAATCCAGTTGTCACAGTTATATTTATTCAAAGTCCAGCGTTTTTTATTGATGTCCTTCAGTTAAGCTTTCTTTCTCAAGCCAAGAATAAAACAGCTTTATTATTATTATTATTAATGTATTTTCACAAAAAGGTGTGTTGCTGTACATGGGCCCATAAAAGTTATCCCCATCAGCCCTAAGACTTTGGGTAGCCACATGGGGCTCCATCCTTTCTATAATGGCACAATTGTAAACAATGTAAAGAACACTGTTGGAATGTTGCTTTTGGCGAGTTTTAAAGGAATAGTTTAGTGTAAAAATGAAACTGGGTAAAATAGATAAACTGTGCAAAATAAAATAATAGTTTCAATATAGTTAGTTAGCCAAAGGTGAAATCTATAAAGGCTGGAGTGGGCAGATGTCTAACATAACAGCCAGAACTCTACTTCCTCCTTTACAGCTCTCTAAGCTATTATCAGTCAGTAGCCAATCAGTGATTTTGGGGGGGGGGGGGGGGGGCACATGGGACACAACTATTCAGTTAGTTTGTGAGTGCACAGGTCAGATTCAAAAGCAAACTAACTGAACAGTTATGTCCCATGTGGCCTCCCTAAAGTCACTGACTAACTAAGAGCTGAAAGCAGGAAATAGTGTTCTGGCTATTATGTTAGACATCTGCTCAATCCTGCCATTATAGATTATATTTTTCCATAACTATGTTAATATTATTTTTTATTTTGCGCAGTCTATTTTACCCAGTTTAATTTTTACACTGAACTGTTCCTTTAAGACAGTGTTGCCATCTCTCTCTCTCTCCTGATGTAGGATCACAACTATACAACAAGATTTAAAGAATATAAATATTTGTATTTGTTTTAGCACACAAGACAACATGGTAGTGTCAACTTTAAGGATCAGGTCTGAGTCTGGTGATAAAACATATAAAGTGCGAATGTTGTCTTCAGAAACCCTTGCCGACTTGCGAAATTACTTGTCCTCGTGCCGGTATGTGTTTTTTGTTTTTTTAAAATCCTATAACATATTTAGTCTGTTTATTTCTCATTCCTTATTATATATTTTGTAAGCAGGGCACCTGATCTCTCCTCCTACAACATTATCACCCCTTTCCCTTACTGTGTGTATGAAGATGATACATGTACCTTGGAAGAGGTTGGCCTCGTCCCCAATGCTTTTCTAGTTCTCAGAGCAAGAAGTGAGGAGGAACAAAAAAAGCAATCAGTCTGAGGAAAAAAGAAAGAATTTCATTTATGAATCTAAAGAACAGAAGAAACAAAGGGGCGGTGATCTTTTATCTCTTCCTGATGACTGTTCAACTTGAACTTTACAACATGCACTTTTATATGGTATAATTCTACAACTATACATGACCATAAAGGAACAATAAACTAATACTAACAGTTCTTTATCAGTATGCAGATTAAATTATGTTCTACTGTGAGTAAAACTTGATAGCTGGGAGGCAGATTTTGCCACTGAAAAGTCACCTGTTAGAAAATACATCTGCTAAAGCTATCCCATATAGTTGGGAGGTCATTTTTAACACTATTAACACAAGAAACATTCTTAACACAACAAGAAACATTCCCCTAAGTGTTGTACTCCATACAAATTTGCCATAACATCTTATAATTCCCACTAATTGCAGTAACGATGAATCTAGTCATTTGTTTATGCAAGAAACGTGCAGGAGATAAAAGCAAATCATTGTAGCATCCATTACCTTCTTCCTGGCTTTTAAACAGAAAGTGACGGTGCCTGGGGGGGGTCATATAGACCAATAATCTTGCAATCCTGGGGGATCTAAAACTATACCAGGGTGATTATTGCGGCGTTTTTAAAAATCTGATTGTGGCGATTTATCACCACACACAAGTACAATAGCAGTTTGTCCCACACTACATATTTATGTTGCAGCAACTTTATGTTGCAGTACCTTTCCATATGGAACTTGGTGCCGCTGCGATTAGTCGGCAATCAGATTTTTAAAAATCACGGCAACTAATTGTCCCCTCTGTCTTCGCCCTAAAGTAAGTGACTCCTTCACTTCCTGCTTTTCTGGAGCAAAATAAAGATGCCTGTAGAATTGTATGGCCACTCGTGTGATATTCTTTTATTCTGCCCAATCGGGCTAACAAACCTTTAATTAGTTTAAATGGAAACTGCTTGTCTGCTTCTATAAAACAAATGACATGACGGACTCCTCTTCAAGATTTGGGCACTTCCCTTCCAGCTGAAAAATGCTATTTTTCATATTCCCAGCCTCTATATACAACCACCTACAAACATCTGTTTATTATTCGTGGAATACTTGAGCAAAACTCATAGCAATTTCAGTCATTTAGTTAGGAACAGATAAGTGTTTTATTTTTAAATGAAAACAATGTGAACAACAGGTTTACTGATCTACTGGAAGACATTCTCACTTCCTCTTTGGCAGGAAAAGCATGGAATGAGTTTAGAAGTCATAAAAAGGAAAGTTTTTTTTTTTTAGATCCCTTATCTGCCAGCAGGGGGGGGGGTGGTTCTGAAAAAAACACAGAAAAAGAGTTCAGGGCCTCTTCCAGTATCCCAGGAATGAATGAGGTGCAAGAAAGTGAAATTTTGGAATGTATAGGAAAAGATGGAATGAATAATCCCTGTTTCTAGTTTACTCCTTTGTGGGTGAAAATAAGCAGGGTGTGGGCTCAAATGCATTGATGTAACAAAAAAGGTTCAGCATCACAGAATCTAAGCTTTAAGCTTAAGAAACTGGCTCAATATCTCATCTTCAACAGCAGCTGCAAACTGCTCATAGTCCTAAAATAAAGAAAAAGTTAGAGTGAGCACAGGAAAGGATTTAGAGTAAATCATATTCAAGACATTTAATATTATGTATGCAAACCCATAATTAAATGCACCATCATGCATTTTATTCTACATTTAGTTTACAATACATAACACAGTACACCATGCCCTAAAATTCTTACTGATGTTGTGGCATTTAGTTTTTTGTCCAGCCTATTTTTTTTCATAAAAAATTATATATTTTTACTTGAAGTAGCCTACCTGTCTATAAAACAGCAGTTAGGTACCTTGTGTGTATTTTTCTGGACCCATTCAAAGTTTACAGTTTTCAGGTCAAAATCCCTACCCATGTGAACAATGACATGCTTAGTCAGCAAAAAGGAGCTGGCGGAGATACACCATGTGACATTAGCCAAAGCCAATAGCTAGGAATATGTGCCAGCGAAGAAATGCCTCAAACTGTCCGTACCTCCTTCCCATTGGTCACAAAGCAGGTGGTTAAAAGTACATAGAAGATGATTATACCTGCTGTGACATTAACTTATGGCAGGGATTCCCAACCTTTTTTTACTGTGAAACACATTAAAATGTAAAAAAAAGTTGGGGAGCAACACAAGCATGAAAAATGTACCTGGGGGTGCCAAATAAGGGCTGTTATTGGATCTTTGGTAGCCCCTATGTGGACTGGCAGACTGCAGAAGGCTCTGTTTGGCGGTTCACATGCAAAAAAAACTTGCCTTCCAAGCCATTGGCTTATGGAGTACAAAATGGCAACACACTTACCCCACAATATTGGTCATCGTTGAAGATTTGAGGTGGAAATGCATTGGGGTTCCCACACATCTGCCTCATTTCTGTTCTGATATTGTTATCCGCAGAGATATCCACTGTCTCATATTTAATGCATTTGCTATCCAGGATACGAGTGATTTCACTTTGTTTAGACTTTATCTAAAAATTAAGCATATATAGATACATTAGTAGTAGTAAAATTATGGCAAGTGTTTACAACATAATTGGGCACAGATGTTCATAATAGGAAGTGAGAAAAAAAAATTCAGTCACAGGAAAAAAACCCAGTTTGTGATTATTTAAGGAAGTTCTTTACAAAGGCCAACAGGCTAAAAAGTATTGTGTGTCTTCTGCATTTTCAGGGATTGCCCCACTTCCTTTTTTATAATTTATTTAGTGCACAGACACTAGGGCTGGCCTGAATGCTGAAGTACATTCTGTAAGCTGGTAGGCGGTCAGTGTATATCCTGCAAAAAAGTAAGGTATCTCTGCTAATATCAACTGCTGCACCAAACACTCTGCCAGTAGGAGATGCCCAATTATTAGCAAATATATTTCACTCACTCTTCAAAAGTGCTATTCTGCATAACATAGTAATGTAGTATTGCTTGCTTGGACTGTTTCCCACAGACTGCACAAAGTTCAAACGCAGCACTGCAGTATGCTGTTTGAGAAAGGAATTATGCAAAGACACCGTGGTATTTAGAAACAAGGCTATGCTAATGCTCATTTTTTATTTTCTTTCAGAGAGGGCAATACATATTTTCATGTGGCATATTCAACAGTAAAAAAAGACACTGAAAAAAAAAAAAAAAAAGATATATTTAGATGCAGTTTAGAATTAGAGCCGAGGGCGTGTATAAACCAAGAACAGCTCAATATGAAAGGTGTGTTCGTATAAAGATTTCACAAGCGCTGGCAAGCAGCAAGAAAACGCCCATGCACTGAGACTATATGGACACATAGAGCACTGTGGAAGGTAAAATAGAAGACGTACACTAGAGGAAATATGTGTTTGTTTTGTATAATACAGGGGTCCTAAACTTTTTTAACCTGTGAGTGACATTCAGATATAAAAAAAAATTTGGAGAGTCACACAGGCATGCAAAATGTTCATGGGGGTGTTCTAGCTAAGAATTAACAAAAAAAAATAAGCACTTGCTTTGAGGCCCCTGGGAGCAACATCCATCGGACTGGTGAGCAGCATGTAGCTCGCGAACCACTGGTTGGGGATCACTGGTATAAAGGATACACATATTGTTGAAAAACTAGTCTATATTATCGAGGTGCTGAGTTAAGCTTATGTTGAAATGAACATGCAGTTATAGAAAATAATACCTTCTACTACCAGTTACTAATGTTGTCAATTTTCAACAGAGGAGTTAAGAGCACTTCCCATAAATAATACGTACATGTCACAATGTAGCAATTAGTGTTTCTAAATCAGTATTTGTGGCTGCTAACAAGAAAGGATGACAATGTGTAAGAGACAGACTAGGGGGACCTCTGATTGGATGGCAATCAGTAGTCTTTCATCATACCCTTTTTTGATCCCTGCAATATAAGACACAAAAGCTGAATTTCCCTGCATTTTATCTATGCAAGTATATCAAAATGATTTGAATGAAAGCGATACAACACAAATGCAGTAGCTGCAGTTTGTTGCTGGCTGTGTCCCAAGATAAGTTTGCATTGTGCATTGCATCAACCAATGTGCCAGACATATATTTAAATGCAAATGCCACAGGGAGTGCTTCACAACTACAGGAAGTTGTAAATAAACGCAATTAAAAATCCTCGGCCATTTCTAAAGCCAACATTTCCCTCGGTGGAATAAGGTACTGATTCTGGCATTTCTAAATAAGGGCGGGGAAGCAAGCCCTCCCAACCAATATAGAGGCAGACGCAGTATTTGTAACGCAAGTTGCACACACAATCCATCGTAGCGCCACTTTTGTCAATGCATGTTATCATGAAATCTCACCTCCCGGGATCCGGTTACCGACGTGTAATACACTTTCACCACCATCCTTAGCTCCAGCCGTGATATTACTCTGCAGCAGTACTTCCGGCCTCTCCCACCATGTGATAGGCAGGGGACCAATCACAAAAACATACTTTGCGCTTATCTACAATTGCCTAAGCCTATCCAGAAACGCTTTTGTGTAGTGTATCTTCCTTATACCTAGCGGCTAATGTTCGTATACGGAACTTATATATTTCCCGTCTGTATGTATATGCTTATATTTTTAGGCGCCATCTGCTTTTGTTTAGTAAACGTTATACCACTATCCCTTATTTACCTATAGGCATACGCTTTAGTTTTGTGGGAAGATGTGTCCAACTTACAACTTCTATTGCAATGAGTTAAACAAGGCTTAGTGGTCTCTACTCTCAAGGACAATTATTGCTTACATTATTGCTTATTAGTTGGGTTGTCTTACTGTGAATCAATGTGAAACAAAATCAAGGTAGATATTTGTAAATAATAACAGAATTAAAAAGTTTATGTAGAAATAAACTGTCTCTCATCATTAGAAAGACAAGTGCTAATAATTTTTTTTGCATTGGCTCATCAATGGCTGAGCCTGGACGTTGCTAGAGTAAATTTCCCCTTGCAACCAGGCAGCCATCTTCATTTTAAACTAGGGAGTTGCTTTAGGGCTTTTACACCTGGATGTTTTTATGTGTTTTATGTGGCATTGGCATTCATGTTTTAAAAATGCATTAAAAAAAAAAAAAATGAAAAACACCCACCACCAATCATAAACGAAGACCATCTGCAAATTGCCTCATGTTACTTTAAAGGTGAATTATCCCTTTACACATGGTAAAGAGGGGCAGGGGTATTTTGGTTTTCAATATTTTCTACCACCTGTGTTGAAACCCTCGCTGGACCACAACTTCCAACATTTTAGCTTGCTATTATGTTAGGGATTCTCGTGGTATAGCAACATCTAGGGTTCCAAGGTTATATCTATAACAGAAGCAGGCCCAGTGATGGTTAAGGGCTATTAATATATAGGGGTCCCATTGAAACACTGACTGCTAAGCAGTTTCAATATATACATACTTATAAGGTATTTTGTCCAAATATGCGGTGTTCTTCTTTGAGCTGTAAGTTAAACATGGAGATGTTGTAAATTTGACACATGAGGTGTTTTTGTAATTGGTTCTGGAATATAGTGTGAGATTTTCATCGTCTACAGGCATCCGTTATAGGAGAATATGATGTGATGTGTGTGTTGGCCTTCCTGCCTCTCCAGTAATGCAACCACCAGAGAATATGATCTACCAGCAGATATTCAGATGGTTGATAGAAGATCTTAGGTTCAGAGCATTGTCCACAACTAACTTCATTAGATTATTGGCCAGGTTGCTTTGGTTACATCTGTTATTACATTTTTAATAAACAAATTGTTTTATTTATATTTTTACAATACCCATATTTAGATGTGGAAGATCTTTATGTTATAGCGTCACTTTAAAATACACACAAATACAATAATACACAGACTTACACTGCCACATAAACCAAACAATGCTCAGTACAGCACATTATAACTGATTCTTCTGATTTCCTGCTGAGGTGCCCAACCCTTCACTAATCTCCTATGCTTAATGTCCATTAATTAAATGTTTATATTTAGTAATTTTATTGTGTGAGGCAGAACTCAGCCAGAATCTAATGTACTACATCAGCAGGGGGCCTCATCAATTTGTGGTCCCTGATCAAACCTGTCTGACTGAGATCTAGCCAATTTTAGGCCAGATATTGGTCAGGTAGGCCTGTCAGGGGTGCCCATACACAGGCAGAAATGCTGCCGAATCGGTCTGAAGGACTCAAAACGGCAGCTGAAATCTGCCCCTGTATGGCCACCTTTACACTCACACTAATAACGAGTAGTCAATATGACTGACAATTTATATTTTGGTGTGTAGGTGTTTTATTTATTTCATTGTTTAAGCTTTCATACACAGTGAGTGAGTCAGAAGTGAGGTGGTATGGAGGGGCTGAGGATCCAGCATGGCATCTGGTTATTCTTTGGCCCAAAACTGAGAGGAAGCAAGTGGTGATGCACATGATGAGGTCAGGAGGGTCATGTGGTTTGTTTGGTTCCCCTCTGCAACTGATAAATGAAGTTGAAAGGCTAATTTTTATCAATCCCATTCCTACTCCTTACATACTGCATGCGTGTGCACGCACACACACACACTGCAAAACTTTAAATGGGACAGGGTGTAAGGAAGGCATGTCTCCCTGTCACTGGGTGATGAGGAGGAGCAGAGATAAGGTCATTTTCTGAAATGGCTTGTGCTCCACCAGATTTGTTGCCCGTAGTAGCCCAGATTTAACCATCTCCCTGTGTGCTGTAACCCTAGGGTGGAGAGAAGCAAATGTGTGTGTAGCTGCACTGTAATTGACCTGATTGCAGCTACATGCAGCAGAGGCCTACATTCACATGTTCTGGGCCTATTGTCTCTCTTTGTAGCTGCAATCAGGAAGACACAGTGCCTTAAAATTGCAATTTTTTTTATTTAGGATTACCCAATAGCACATACTACTTAAAAAAAAAATAAAAAAAAAAAAATATATATATTTTAATTAAAATGGTTTATTTAGATGAAGCAGGGTTTTACATGAGCTTATTTATACAACATATTTTTTTAGAGACCTACATTGTTTGGGGTTATAGTGTTCCTTTAAGGGAAACATCTATCGTGCAGGCATAATGTTCTTAAGACTTGCATATTAAGGTGAGGACACAATTGCCCTACAGTTCACTTCTCTCCATCTGTGTTTTGTATTATGTGAAAAAGTTTGGATACCCATTTCATTTGTCCAGGGACCCTGACCCTTATTACCTCATTAGGCCTCAAAAGCTCTTCGGAGTTGCCAGCTATAGGCAACTTCAGGGCATAGGTTTTGTGTGGCCACTCAACAACCATGGGCAGTGAGGATCTGAAAATTAAGCTAATCAATATCTACAAAGTTATGGAAAGGCTATAAACATGTTGCAAATTGGTTTCAGCACACTGTTTTAGCTGCCCATAATATTATTGGAAAAATGGCAGTTAAGAGGAAATGTGGAAGAAAAGGCAAGATCTGAAAGACCCAGAAAACTTCTATAGAGCTGCTTGTGTGCTAGCCAGAAAATCAAAGGCAGAGACTCATATGACTGCTTGGAACCTGCAGAAAGGTTTGGCTGACAAAGTACTAGTGTCACACCTCTCCACTGTGGAGCTTTGCTTACACAAGAAGATCTCTCAAATTAAATGTTATCTGCAAGAAACAGTGGGCAATGATCCCTATAGAAAGCACTGAAAGACATTTTCCTGGATACAAAAGGCATTTACAAACCATTATAATTGTTTATTTTGCAATAGGTAGATTTTTTCGTAATGGCAAAATATCTGAAGGTGTGTTATTTGATTGAAAACCAGTCTAACATGTTTTGAGCTTTTTAGAATCTTTGTTAAGGAAGCAAGCTAAAACCCTGCAGGAAGGTAATCTAAGGCTAATTACATTGAACACAATTACTTCTGAATGAACAGCCTCTTTGAAATTTTTCAATACCTGCCACACTGTTGTCCAGAGGTTAATAGTAAGGCTGCAACATCTCCTTAATCACTTAGATTTCCTTCTCCTCCTCCTCTAACCCACTCAGCCCCCTCCCTCAGGAATTTGCTTTGACTTCTGGCTTGTGGGCATGCTCAGTTGTTCTAAGCTCAGGTTACTAAACACGCCCCCAGTCTAGCAGCCAGTGAAGAGCTGGCATTGCTGGTTCCCATAGAAACTCATCTCTAGCTGTTTGATTCAATTTTTTTCTGATAACATTCTCTCCTGAGCTCAGCTCAAACAAAACAGAACTTTTATCAGAGACAGTTCTGCCTGTATGAGTCTGTATTGGTGATGAAATGTATGCTGAATATGGGTGGTGTGTGTGTGTGTGTGTGTGTGTGGTTTGCAGATTTAACTGTATCGGATTATGTATCAGTAGAAAAATGGCCACCTGGTGAAAGCTACTATTTGCTTTAGGAAAATGTGATGGTGCTGGCAAGCGGAGGGGATATATGCAGTACAAATGATGCCCTTTGGGTGGGGGAGACATGCCCAACTGATCTACATTGTAGGCAAATGTAGGCTTTACATATCCTTTAAATCATACCCTGTGGCTCCCACTGACTTTAGTGGGGCAAAACTGAAAGCAGAAGTAACAGCACTTCTAAATTTTTGTTCTGAAAAGTAACAGCATTGATGCTTTCTCATTTAAGTGATGGGAGGTCGCAGGAACATTGAAGATGCTTCTGCCTGAAAAACACCTGCAGAAAAAAAGTGCACCAGAAATGATATTCTCCCCTAATTAGTTTATTGCTGTTGTCTATTTTTTCCCTTCTTGTAAATAGTAAAATTGCAAGAAACCACAAACAAACCACTACCATTTTCTAAGCACTTTTGCAATTTAGATTAACAGAACTGATAGCGGGAAAAGGCAAAGCACTGAAAATATATATATATTTTTTTAAAATCTACTTTCTCAAATGTGCAATAAAATAGTTAAACTTAATTACAAAAGTTAATTTTTTTCTTTAAAGGAGCTATTAAATGTGCCCAAAAGGGGAAGTACTGGTTTTACATTACAGCCCAGAAGGAAGGGGTTTAGGGACCCTGGCAGATGGGATGCTTTATCAGCTGCAGAAAATGTCCTCTCCCACTGGTGATAAAGCACCCGAAAATTCTGACTGTTTACTTAATTCTCATTTTAATCCCCTTAATGGGAAAAACTGTAGTGCACACTAGCCCATAAGGCTTTTAAATTAAGATACAAGACCCCATTTCAGCCATTCTATTTACCTTTCATATGTGCAGGACAAGTTTACAAATTATGACAACTTGAAGTTTATTATTTTAATGGTAAAACACAAAGCAGACAAAAACATAAATATACAGATTTTAAATTATAAATAATCAGTCAGAAGCCAATATATGGCCTGCAAACAGTACTGCATGTGATCAGAGACATGAATGTAATGTCACACAGTATAAGAAGTCTTTTATTCAGTATTAGAAACAGCTCAGTGCATCAGCCGATAAGTAATCTGCACTTATTATAAAGGAGCTAAATGAGCAGCAGTTGCCAGTGGGATTGATCTCCAAACCAATGTTAAAATTTAATAAAAATGCAATACACATTAAGCTCAAGGGTTTCCTGCAGCAAGTGCTCTAATACAGTTATTTTATCTCAGATGAAACATTCTGGATTTATGTTTTTAAATCTACAGTCCAGTGAGAAACAAAGCTTTTACTCACAAAATTGATTTTTATATGTTGGTCAGTGTGCAAAGAGTTAGAATTATCCTCTCATGCAGAACTGACCACAAGATCCTGCACGTTAATGTGCAGCTCATACCCGTCATGTTCATACATAAGGCACTTTGTTCCTTTATCATATATTTTAAAAGGATGGATTTCCAGTACTCACGGTGATATATCTGTTACACAGTCTGTGTGAAATCCTGTGTCAACTCATCACTGACAAAACAGTCCCCTTACTGTGTGATACAGTTATCACCCATATCCTGTGCATAACGGTCACTTATGGTGGTTCTCAAGTCCTCAATCTCTCTCTTCAAATGCCTCACTCCATCCAGATGTTTATCCAAAGACAATGAATCACTTGTCCCATCTTGATCCTCAAAATGTGAAGCAGCTGCAGATGCAAACAGGAATAATCAAAACAAAAGAAAATTTATTATGTGGTTTAAAAAATGGCAATTAAATTTGCCACAGTTTGGCAGGCTTCTCCATGTAAAAAAAAAAAAAAACATCTTTTTTTTGCACAATTTTTCTTTTTTTACTTCTGCCAGAAATAACAGCATCAGACCTGGCGTTTGGACATCGTAAATTAAAATGCCTTAATAAATTCACAGATTTACACAGCATAATAAATAGGGCCCAAAGTGTTGGACTGCCTGTTAGGGACTACTTACAGAGTATTAAAACCACAACTTAAAATGCTATATATATTTGAGAAAGGTACAGGAGATGGGACCAAAACATAATTTTTTTTGCACTAAAATGATATTATTGATTCTTAGTAAAGTGCTTTGTCCAATCGATTTCTATATGTATTTAAAAACATGTTCACTTCGGGCTAGAAAGATCTGCAAATGATCACACTTTTCTAGAAATGTGTAGGCTAAGGTGAAGAGAAAAAAAAAAGAACTTTGCATGGTTTACCATAGGGAAATTTCACAGCTCTCTCTTTACTTGTAAAGATGAACACTTGATGATCACTTTTTCCCCTTAAAAGCCTACACATGTGAACGAAGAACTTTGAAACTTACCTCTGGTGAACCACTGCAAGCTGCAATGAGTTTTCCTTATTTACAACAAATTAACAGGACATGTAAATAAGGTGTGCATGTGAAATTCAATACTGCACACAGCTGGCTTTGTGCAGCTACATTTTGTTCTACTTACAGTGTATCCCCAGGAGCAGTGACAAGTTGGGGTCTCTTCCCTCCATTCTCTGACTAATAAGAGTACATATAGATCTCAGGTCTTTCAGGCAGAGATTCAGCTCACTACAGAGGGCGACGATTGTCCCAGATTCTAATTCAGCAGGTTGTTCTGCTCCCCTTGTCTGACGCAATCGCTCCTGAAGAGTCACATTTTGCTCCATCAAGTCTTGATTCTGCACTGCAAGCTGTAAAAGATCACCATTTTAAACCACTTAAAAGGGAATAAACCCTCAGTAAAAGGGAAAAAAAACTGCTCTGCCGAGCATTTATGTTATTTACTCGAATTAAGAAAGCAATATTTGCATTGCATTGCATGGTGACTGGTGTTTAATTAAAAAATCGCTTGGAAATGCCAAGCTATTAGTTCTATGATTTCATGTAGAATGGCTCTCTCTCATCATTTCAGAATACCACTTTCTACACGCAAACAAAAAATATGCAGATAAATAAGCTATGGCTACAAGCTTCATTGAACACTGGAAAGGCTGATGTAAAGCACACTTTCATTTACCATAATTTCCATTCTAAGTGGCTGCAGAATGTTTTAAAACCCTGGAATTATGTAGAATTTGGCGAGAAGCCCTTCTTCATAGATTGTTCCCTAGTGCTTTATTATTAGTGTTAGAGGGATGGAAGAACCTCTCTCATATCAGTTCTCATATACAATACATCATCTGCAAGTAGCTTTAACTTTCTCATAAAGCTTGTGCTCACTGTCATCATATTTATTTCTGTGCATTAGATGCAGCTTCCCCAAAAGACTCAAATCTTTGTCTGTACTATGCAGAAATTTAGACAGTTCTTAAGGATAAAATACAGTTGTGCCCAAAGAACTACCAATTTAAAACAAACAGGCAGCATTTACATCTGGAATATACAGTTTGAGAAAATATACATGCAACAAGATTCAGCACAAGTACCATCCTACAAAAAGCACCACCTAATGGTAAATATTCTGTACAGTTCCTGCAAATGAAAAACTATTGAAAACATTGCCATCTTGTGGTTAAGTAGAAACACTGCCTTTCAACACTGTAAATAAATCAATTCCCGTGACTCCTACAGACTGCCATATTGACGTTAAAGAAAGCAAGACTAAACAAGGCACTATAGCAGTGTAACAACCCCTTGGATGTTACTCAGTGCCCCTAAACCAGGCAGTTATTTTTGAATTCCTGATTGGTTGCAAGTTTTGGTTGAATAAAAACAAGATTTACTAACAAATAAAGCTGATAGTGGGCATAGATGCTACCTAATAGTCAATCTTAGTCCTTATTTGGCACCTCCATGAACTTATGATGCTTGTGTTGCTCTACAAATCTTTATACATTTGACAGTGGTTCATAAGTAAGAAAGTTTGGGGGCCCCTGCACTATAGGGGGGTGTTTTCAAAAGGTGCATCTCACACATGAATGTAAGAAGTCCGTGGTATGTGGTGGTCAGTCATATGCATACTATATAATAATCACTAACTTTCTTGATAATTTCCTGGTGGCAACTTACTGATTATGCGTGCATGAGATGCTGCCACTAGATATAATTCAGGACTTCATAATACTCTGTTCAGCATACATCTTAGATGAGGTCCTAACTGATCACAAAGATCTTTGAGGTTCTATTGTCTTTAACCAATTAGGTATTTTGTTTCAGATAGGACAGTTATGATTTAATTCCTAAAAGCCCAGAAAAGCTGCACTGAGTCCTCTGTCAAAAGAAACACAGGATTTCTGGTCTCCTTTTTTGTAAACATGTCCTTAGGGTATCTGACTTCGGCTCTCCTTCAGTCGAGGGGCGGAGTCTGTGCAGCTCTCTCCCCCCTCCCATAAGAATGCATAATAATCACTCCCCCTCCAATCAGAATGTGTGATCTATCCTCAATGCAGCAGGAAGGCCAAGTGAACACCAAGCTACTATGGCAGGTGTTATCTTAAACAAAGAAAGCTTCTAGGGCTCTTTACTCAGGTACTTTAAAGGTTTTTGCAGGATAAATATAGCGTTTTAGGCGACACTAATGTGGCAAATCTATTGGTAGTAAAAGGCGAAAAATGACTTTCCTTCTCCTTTAGCTGAATATATCAAAATGGATATGTTTGTAAGCAAAAACTCCAAAGTACAATCCCTAAATAAAATAAGTGATATTTACAGTTTCTGCAAAACTGACACTTTGCAGCATAATTTCTACATGCTCTATGATATAAAAAACAAAAATCATGATCCATATTGAGTTGTTTGATAGCACATGTGCTGCTTAGGCTGAGGGCACAACACACATTGTATGAAGTGTATCAGCTCCTGTGTGCAGCTCCAGTGACAGGAACAGTTAACCTAATTGCAGCTAGATGGAGTGGAGATCAGTCCGAAACAATTTATCTAAATATATTTACGTTTACTGATGTTACTGGTCCCTTACTAAAGGGTTAAGTTGGGCTCTCTCCTCCCTAGATGAGCTAAATGTGTAGTTTAGAGAGATATAATGACCTTCCCTTTTTCTCTCCTTGCTGTTGGTATTTTAGGCAGATTAGGTAGTGAGATTATAGGGACACTGTTGTCATATATTACAATTTCCATTAGCTTGTTATTAAAAGCACATCGTATACACCCTTTTCTAACAATTAATAAGCAAATTTATGATATAAAAACAGTTTATTTCTTCACAAAATGTCAATATCTAAAACATTATTTTGCTTATTGCAGCCTAGAGTTCTCCATACCTGCCAAAAATGTGTAATTACTTCAAAAATTTAGTAACATTTTCCAAATCACCAACCTCTTTGACAGCTGCTCGTAGTTGCTGTAGAGCAGTTTCTTTCCTCTGTGCTTCTTCTTTAAGGGCATCACCTGTACCTTCTTCCTGTGCCACCTGTTCTTCCAGGACCTATTTAAATTGAGTCAAAAACAGCAATTGCCATACTTAAAAACATGTTGGTAGGATCCTAAAGGTGGAGGAGAGATTGAAATATATATCATGCTAATGTATAGCACTGGATTGAATTGTTATAAGGCATGCACATGTGGTGTTTTGTATGATTTGGCATTATGTAACCCTATACTACATTCCACTGACACCAAAGGCCTGTCTACTCACCTTTACTTTATTGCACATCTGTTCTATCTTTTTTTTTTGACTTTCTATCACCTGTGAAAAACAAAAGAGAATTTATCATGGTCTTTAGTATTTGAAGGAATCACTCATTTGGAGAGAGTTTTACCTTCCTCAGACACTCCTGCTCCTTCCGTAGAGACTGCACCTCTTGTCTGAATTCTTCTGACTCCTGCTTCAAACGCTTTTCCTTTTCTCCCGATTCCGTTTGCTTGAAACATTCTATTTCCTCTTTCAGGCTGTTAAACAATGTCCTGGTTATATGTGTTCCGTTGACTTAACAATCCTAATGCAGAGGTTGAAACTAACAGCACATTTCACTGCCTCCTTCCAACAATTACCTGTCAATGGTACTCATCAACTCCTGTCCCCGGCACTTTTCAGCTGCCAGCTGGGTCTCCTTTTCTCTGTTCACATTTCTGATCTCTGCAAGCCTCTTTTCCAGCTCACTCGCTTGCTCCTGCAAGAGGCTACTTTTTTCCTGAAGAATCTTAAGCTGGGGGGAAACATTTACATAGTTCAATTCAACAAAAAAAGGGATAAGTATTTTTTATTAACTTTATTCAGAATCATTGTGTTTTCCAACTGTTGGGTTTAATTTTTTCAAAAGTATTTGCTCTTTTTGGTGCCAATTTACAAAGTTTGGTTAACTATAAGGCTTACAGCAGGTTTGCCAGAGTTACATTCCTTTGTAATTACCCTCAGTTTGAGGTGGGTGGCGTTTGATTAGTTCACCTTAACAGACTGTATAAATAGAACCACTGGCACTCCAGTGGAGCTTGCTCTGGTGGTAGGTGCTCTATAAATGATTGCTCTTTAAGTGGGTGCTCTGTAAGTGGAGTTATAATCACAGGAGTTAGTGGGTGCTCTGTAAGTGGAGTTATAATCACAGGAGTTAGTGGGTGCTCTGTAAGTGGAGTTATAATCACAGGAGTTACAAACAAAAGGAGTTAAAACAAGGTAAAAAAAAATTTGTATTTATTTTAAAGCCTTTTTCACCAATTTTTGTTTAACTGTTTCTGTAACTGGGAGAATGAGTGGTAGCAACATTGAAGGTATGACACAGTGCACAGCCTGCCGCATGTATGCAGTTGTGGAACAACAGTTCCAAAGTGCATACCTCTGTTGTGGATGTGAGCGAGTTGCCACTTTAGAGGCTCGCGTTAGAGCTCTAGAGGAACAAGTTGCAACACTGCGTTCTATTGACAATCTTGAAAGAAGTCTCTTGCTAACTGAACAAGAACTAGCGGGGTCAGATAGTATGGGGGGAGGGGAGCAAGGAAAGGATGATAGGGCAGTAAGCTGGGTGACAGTTAGAAAATCTAGTGTGGGGAAAAGGAAAAGGGAGGCTGCTCCAGGGTTTGCGCATCCCAACAGATTTGCCGGATTGTGTGAAGAAGATGGGAGTGTGAACTCTGGACTGGCGGTTCTAGATGAGGCTGATCTCTCTAACAGCCGGGAGACCAGTTTCTCTAGTAGTGGTGGGAAGGAGAGCAGAGCTAGGCCTAAACAGATAGTGGTTATAGGGGATTCGATCATTAGGAAAGTGGACAGGGTAATCTGTCGAGCGGATCGCTTCAACCGGACAGTTTGCTGTCTTCCTGGTGCCAGGGTTCGGCATGTGGTTGATCGGGTCGACACATTATTGGGAGGGGCTGGGCATGACCCGGCTGTCTTGGTACATATCGGTACTAACGACAAAATGAACGGTAGGTGGGGGACCTTAAAGAGTGAGTTCAGGGATCTAGGCTCTAAAATTAAGCAAAGGTCCTCCAATGTCATTTTTTCGGAAATTTTGCCGGTGTAGCGTGCTAGTTTAGGGAGACAGCGGGAGCTTAGGGAGCTAAATGCGTGGCTAAAGTCTTGGTGTAGGAAGGAAGGGTTTGGGTTCCTAGAGCACTGGGCTGACTTTTCTTTGGGGTACAATCTATACAGCCCTGACGGATTGCACCTCAATGGAAGGGGGTCTACTGTGCTAGGGGAGAGAATGGTTAAGAGGCTGGAGGAGTGTTTAAACTAGACAAGGGGGGGGGGGGGTTGGTAAGCTAGATTCTTATGGGAGAGCTAGTGTAGATGGGGCAGTGGGACCAGTAAAGGGTTGTGGGGGGAGGAGTGAGGGGGGCATATAGTTTATCAGATAAGGAGCTTCCATTGTTACAAGGGAAACAGACTAATTTTCACTTTAGCTCTAACTGTCCTTTAGCTAATGTAAGCATCAGAGGAAGAAGTAGTAATCTCCGCTGCATGCTGGCTAATGCGCGTAGCTTGTCGGGTAAATTAGGGGCGCTGCAAGCTATTGCATGTATTGAAAATTATGATTTAATAGGTATCACTGAGACCTGGTGGGATGAAAAATGCGACTGGGCTGTGAATTTAAATGGGTATATGCTTTTTAGGAGGGACAGAGTGATTAAAAAGGGTGGAGGGGTTTGTCTTTATGTAAAGTCAGATTTAAAGCCATGTAATAAAGACATTACCAATGAAAACGTTGAATCTCTTTGGGTAGAAATTTCAGTAGGGCTGAAGGTCACAAAGAAAATCATCATTGGTGTATGCTATAAACCACCCCGTATAGAAGAGGGGGATGAGTCCCAGCTACTTTTGCAAATGGAGGAGGCTTCAAAATTGGGTCAAGTTGTTATTATGGGGGACTTTAATTATCCGGACATTGACTGGACTAATGGGGTGGCTAAGTCAGAAAAAGCTAGTAGGTTTGTAAACATGCTAAATGACAACTTTTTATTTCAGGTGGTTCAAGAACCTACTAGGAATGATTCTATTTTGGACCTGGTAATATCTAACAATACTGAACTTATCTCTAACATTTGTGTGGATGAGCATTTGGGGAACAGTGATCACAACATGGTCTCCTTTGAGATAATGCTGCAGAGACAGCTCTATAAGGGAGTAACTAAAACGCTCAATTTTAGACGTGCAGACTTTGCCAGTATAAGGGCATCTCTGCAATGTGTCAACTGGGAAAGGCTTTTCATGGGATTAGACACAGAAGGAAAATGGAACATCTTTAAAACATTGCTTTGCAGGTATACACAACAGTATATTCCCCTTGTAAGCAAGGAGAGGCATCGCAAAGCTAAACCTTTATGGCTGAATAAAAGAGTTAGGGTCGAGGTTGGTAATAAAAAATGTGCTTTTAAAGCATTCAAGTTAGCTGGGACAGCGGAAACTTTCATCAGGTACAAGGAAGCAAATAAAGCATGCAAAAAAGCTATCAGGCAAGCTAAAATAGAGATGGAAAGGGATATTGCAGCTAGGAGTAAAAAGAATCCAAAATTACTTTTTAATTATGTGAACAGTAAAAAAATGAAGCAAGAAGGGGTGGGAACTTTATTATCACGGGGGGATACGTTGGTTGATGAGAACGGGGAAAAAGCAGAAATTTTGAACTCTTATTTTTCATCTGTCTATACATCTGAGGAGCCACCTAATGAAGGCTTCCCTTTTAATATACCCAGTTCTAGTAATTTAGCTACTGACGCGTGGGTCAAAAGAGACTTGAACATGTAAAGGTAAACAAAGGTCCAGGACCGGATGGGATTCATCCCAGGGTATTAAATGAGCTGAGCGCTGTGATTGCCAAGCCTCTTCACTTAATTTTTCAGGATTCATTGAGGTTTGGCATGGTGCCGAGAGACTGGCGAATTGCTAATGTGGTGCCATTATTTAAAAAGGGATCTCGTTCTCAGCCTGAAAACTATAGGCCTGTTAGTCTGACATCAGTAGTAGGAAAGCTTCTGGAAGGGGTAATAAGGGATAGGGTACTTGAATACATTGCAGTTCACAATACTATTAGTTTGTGCCAGCATGGTTTTATGCGTAACAGATCTTGCCAGACTAATTTAGTTGCCTTTTATGAGGAGGTGAGTAGGAACCTCGATGCTGGAATGGCAGTTGATGTCATCTACTTAGATTTTGCTAAAGCGTTTGATACAGTACCTCACAGAAGGTTAATGATCAAATTGAGGAATATTGGCCTAGAACATAATATTTGTAATTGGATAGAGAACTGGCTGAAGGATAGAGTACAAAGAGTGGTGGTAAATGGAACATTTTCTAATTGGGCCAGTGTGGTTAGTGGAGTACCGCAGGGGTCAGTCCTTGGTCCTTTTCTTTTTAACTTGTTTATTAATGACCCGGAGTTGGGCATAGAGAGTACTGTTTCTATTTTTGCTGATGACACTAAATTGTGCAAAACTATAAGTTCCATGCAGGATGCTGCCGCTTTGCAGAGCGATTTGACAAAATTGGAAAACTGGGCAGCAAACTGGAAAATGAGTTTCAATGTTGACAAGTGCAAAGTTATGCACTTTGGTAGAAATAATATAAACGCGAACTATCTACTGAATGGTAGTGTGTTGGGGGCATCCTTAATGGAGAAGGATCTAGGGGTTTTTGTAGATCACAAGTTGTCTAATTCCAGGCAGTGTCATTCTGTGGCTACTAAAGCAAATAAAGTGCTGTCTTGTATAAAAAAGGGCATTGACTCAAGGGATGAGAACATATTTTTGCCTCTTTATAGGTCCCTGGTAAGGCCTCACCTTGAGTATGCAGTGCAGTTTTGGGCTCCAGTCCTTAAGAAGGATATTAATGAGCTGGAGAGAGTGCAGGGACGTGCAACTAAACTGGTAAAGGGGATGGAGGATTTAGGCTATGAGGTTAGACTGTCGAGGTTGGGGTTGTTTTCTCTGGAAAAGAGGCGCTTGCGAGGGGACATGATTACTCTGTACAAGTACATTAGAGGGGATTATAGGCAGATGGGGGGGGGGGATGTTCTTTTTTCCCATAAAAACAATCAGCGCACCAGAGGTCACCCCTATAGATTAGAGGAACAGAGCTTCCATTTGAAGCAGCGTAGGTGGTTTTTCACAGTGAGGGCAGTGAGGCTGTGGAATGCCCTTCCTAGTGATGTGGTAATGGCAGACTCTGTTAATGCCTTTAAGAGGGGCCTGGATGAGTTTTTGAACAAGCAGAATATCCAAGGCTATTGTGATACTAATATCTACAGTTAGTATTACTGGTTGTATATATAGTTTATGTATGTAAGTGTACATAAAAAATAATGTAAGTGGGTTTCTTTCACTGTTTGTTAGTTTGAAACCTTGTAATTTCCAGACATTAAATAGCATGTAGCAAAATACCTCTTGGGTCTGTTTTTGGTGGTCTTGGACAGTAGGAATATCAGCCAAATATCTTTCCAATGTCTCAATCCTCTGTTGTTTTTCTTTGTTTTGTTCAGTCTCTTTCTGACATTTCTTCTTTAGAGAGTTTATATGTTTGTCCCTTCCCTTCACCTACAGAAAAAATTCAACACAGATTGTCCATGCATTGCGTAATGTTTATTTTTAATGGGACTCTTTTCTGTTAGTGTTAAATTACTGAAAGAAATCGCCAGCGCTCAGTCTAACCCACGCTGTAGTGTTGACCAGCTGCTAGAAACACACTATTGTGCCAGCGCTCGGTCTAACTGTTAAATTACTACTCACTGCATGCCTTAAATGCTGAGAAGAAGCCTCTAGAAAAGGGAAAAGCCTTAAAGGGGTGGTTCACCTTTATGTCAACTTTTAGTATGTTATAGAATGGCCAAATCTATGCAACTTTCAAGTGGTCTTCTACTCTATTATTTACTTATCTTTTATAGCTTTTGAATCATTTCATCTTCTAACTCTCTTCAGCTTCAAAATTGCTCTGAGAGACTACAGTTTTATTGTTACTTTCTGTTACTTATCTTTCTTTCTATATAGGCCCTCTCCTATTTATATACCAGTCTCTCATTCAAACCACTTCTTGATTGCTAAGGTAATTTGGACCCCAGCAACCAGACAGCTGCTGAAACTCCAAACTAGAGAGCTGCTAATCAATAACGTAAATAATAAAAAAAAAAACACAAAAAACCCACCAAAAACTAAAAAAATGAAGACCAATTGCAAATTGTCTCACAATATTACCCTCTACATCATGCAAAAAGTTAACTCAAAGATGAACAAACCCTTTAACTAGAAATACAGATACACAAGTAAGTCAATGTTTTGTATTTAAAAATGAAAACTGGGACACATACAAAATTACAAAGTCTTAGGCTGATGCCACATGTGGCTTTTTACGCTGCGTGTTTTCTAATTCTCTCGGCGGCTGAAAAACGCACGATATCATCCATAGAAATAACTTGAAAAGACTCGAAGGAAACCACACAATGCGTAAATACGCTAGAAATCGCCTTACCACGGATTTTTCAAGCGTTTGCCGAAATACGCTGTTATTTGCACAGCAACCTATTCCTATGTATACACAAATGCAGTGGCGTTTTTTACTATTTCGCACTATTAGCACCATGGGAAACGGGATTTGCTACGTCACCAGTATTAGGCTGAAAAACGCCAGTCAGGGGCTGTGTGGCGTTTTTAGGCTGAGAAAATACGCAGCGTAAAAACGCCACGTGTGGCATCAGCCTTAGGGATCTAAATTTCTAATGTTTCTTACCCGCTCTTCCTGCTTTCTTAGCTCCTCAGTGTGTTTCTGGGTAGCCTCCTTTATTGCTTCTCTTAAGCCTCTGCTTTCTGCTTCACCAGCATTTAACTTTTTTTCCAAGTCTGCTTTTTCTCTGCTAGAAGAATCCACCTTTTCTGCAAACTGTGCCCGCAGGAAAGTAATCTCCCTCTGCAGTTCCTAAGATCATTCAAAAATGTGAGGTTTATTAACAAGTGATACTGACACTAAAAAAAAACTACTCTTCATTATTAATGTATGTAAAATGTTACCTATAGTTCATGTTTCTCATTTTTCCCTGATAGAGTTGCATTTGTAAATAATTGTTACTTGAAGTTCCTAAACCTGACAGTTTGTCCAACCTGACTGTCCCTCCTCAACACATCAGTTATAGCTTCTAATGCTAACGGACTACTGCTGCACAAATATGGCTGCCCCCTCATACAGAAACATGGGGGGATCAGATAGGTAATGTAAAAACATTGGGCAAATACATTTATGGCAAAATTATAAAGAAAACAAAGACAATGTTATGACAGTTGTAAAAAGGGTTTCATTTCTGGTGTCAGTATCTCTTTAAATATTTAAAGCAAAAAGAAAGGATTCAGACTGGTATGCTTACCTGCATCTTCATTATATACACGTCACTATAGGGGCTGGTCTGGCTCAGCAGAGTGCTATGTGCCTGTACCTCATTTCCTCTTAGCTTTTGCTCCAGTTGTAAAATATGCTGCCGTTGTCTGCAAATATAATACAAAACTCATTACCACCAGATAAGGGGACTTACCAAAGGAGTGTCACTGCAGATGCTAGAGGGATTAAAGTATTCCCTAACCTACAGAAGCAGGACAGAAGAAACTAAAAATTCCTCCCTTCTATAAAGCTGTACTCCACCTCAATTAATCCCAGCTGTCAGAGGTAGAGTTAGACACCACAAACAAAAACTAGGGATGCACCGAATTTGCTAAATTCCACTGGAGTTTTTTTTGTTGGATGGTGACGGGTCGACAAAACATATATATATATATATATATATATATATATATATATATATATATATATATATATATATATATATATATCTCAATCCAAATGGTGTCCGCACTTTTATCCTTGAGAAAGGTCCTAACAAGGACCGAAACGTTGGTTTTAACAATATATCTGCAATAAAAATTTTTTTGATGAAACATTGAAGGGTGTTCTGGCCACAGATGATTATTATATATATATATATATATATATATAATATAATATATATATATAATATATATATATACACACACACACACACTACAGATATAGGATCCCTTATCCAGAAACCCATTATTCAAAAAAAAATTTGAATCCAGATTGGTGGCAAAACAATCCTACTGGGTTTATTTAAATGTTTAAATTATTTTTAGCAGACGAAGTCTGGACTTTGAATTACAGAAAGATTCCTTTCCAAAAAAAAAAAAAAAAAAAAACCTAGGTCCCAAGCATTATGGATAATAGATCTCACACCTGGACTGGCACCAAAAACACTATTGCTTATTCATAGCACTGCCTGGTTGCTAGACTAAATTGGACACTAACAACCAGATAGCACCTGCTATTCCAGTCTACAAAGCAGTTGAATAAAAAGCTAAACCGTTAAAAAACAAAAAAAAATAAACCCAAACATGAAAAATGAAAACAAATTGCCTTTCCTGTCTACATCATATTAAAATATAATTCAAAAAGGTGAACTACCCCCTTTTAACTATGGATGAGAACCCAGAATAGGTTTTGTGCAATTAAGGATGAGTCTCCACAATGCTCTTAAAGGATGCATGGAAGTCATGATTTGTTCAAATCTCATAACTTTTTCAAAGATTTGGTTGAACCCTTATGGGCTTATTTATCAATATGTGAGTTTGTGAATGAGAGTTTTTTCTAATTCAAATAAATTCTCATTTTAAAAAACTCGAATGCTTGCTTATTTATTAATATGGAAAAAAAAAAAAAAAAATCCACTCGAATAGCTCAAATTTTCAAATTTACAAACTTGAAAATCTCAAATTGAAAATATGGCTTGACTTTGCCTAGGACAACTCCCACTGACTTTTACATGAACCCACAAGCTTTTACCTGCCAAATCTTTACATTCACGTTTTTGTTTTTTTTGCACTTAATAACAGACATTTGCATTTTTGAACCATAACTCAAATTTTAGCACAAAAAACTAGAGTTGTGAAAATTCAAATTAGAACATTGATAAATCACCCCCTTAGTGCTTAGTTCATGTAGTAGGATCACTGGTGTTTGTGGTGCTCAAAATGATGGCTGCATGGTAATTTAACATTCAAAAAGATAATCCAGTTTGTAGTTAAAAGGTCAGTGACAGGTTAATATAACAAATTAATTTTCTATGCCCTTTACTCACCTCTCCAACAACATTTCCTTCTCCAGCAGGACACTCTCTCTTGTCTTAAAGATTCTTTCCCACTGCCCAGGATCAGACTGCAGTCCTGAACTATACACAGGTGTCGGGGGACAGGGTCTCACCATCTGCAGACAAAAGAGAACTGCTATTCTGGATGTTTATTCTGGGTTTACTTTTTGCCAAAAATGGTCTTTGGAGCATGGAATTATTAGATTCTATATAGTATTTGCATAATTACCTGGAGCTGTTCCATTCTTAGTCTCATGTTCTCAGCGTTTTGATGCTGTCTCCAAGCACTAATTTCAGCACCTGGTTGCAGACTGTACTGCTCAGGCTTCCACCCATGACTGTTTTGATATGTAGCAGATTGTCCTATCTTGCATGTAAATTCCCCCTTTCCAATAGCTCTTATCTCAGGCAGAGCACCATATGGTTCAGTGTCTGCACTGACTATGCCTGTGGGAGCACCTGGACGGTGATCTGTGCAAAATGCATCCAGTATGCCAGACTGGTTCAGTGTTGGTTCTATATTAGGTGTTTCAAATTTCCTAGTGTCTTCTGCTGTAGTGTGGTCTGGAGGAGTCACACTTGAGTAGGCATGCGATGCAGAGTCTTTATGGCCAAGAGTAGAAGGCATGACATGAGCTGTAGGGATAGTGACTTGGCTTCTGATTGGCTGGAATGTCATGTTTCTGCTAGCATTACAAAAGTCTAAGGAAAAAAAAATGTAGCTTTTTGTAATGTAAAATATTAAGTGAGACATTTTAAGCTATTATTGGTAGACTTGAAATGGCTTCTTTGGTCACTTCTTGCAACGGGGTGTCAAAGGGCACCCCACAATCCTGTGCTCTATAAAACTTTATTGAATACAAACGAAACCAGCACACAGCCACACAAAAGCATTTACTCTTTTCCAAACCTTGGTAAATAGGATCAATCTCCAGTGTCACTGAGTAGCATGTGATAATCAAAAACATAGAAGACAAAAGCACCCTTAATAGCAGGCAGTAGGCATGTTTCTCAGTTTCCCCCTTTGCCAAAAGGTTTAAAAGGTTGCACACAACCTACCTACTACACAGATGTGTCTATGAACATACACTAGACAACAAAGACCGTCCCTGAACAAAATGTTTCTCATACCTGAAGGTTGACAAATTCCTCCTCTAAGATATTGGATCACAAGCCATCTAATATATAGGTACTTACGATCTAGCTAATAAACTTAGAAGACAGTACAATCCAACATCTTTTAATCCTCAACCCAATTTTTTTTCAGTTAATCTTTACATTACTACTTTAGACCAATTTTCTCTCCCACATTCACATTTATTATTTTCCCTCTTCTCAGGTGTTTTTGAACACCCGTTTTCTCTCCAGACCTATGTTGCTCTTTTCCTTCCCCTTTTAATGGCCTTGCCTTCTTACCCTATCCCTAATGTTTTCCCTGTTGATATTTTCTTTTTCTCTTAACTTTGTAGACAGGGAGATCAGATGGAGGCCATATGGCCCACAAATGGTTTCTTCCATGTCTCTTGCCAGTTTATAATGAATAAACTGGTAAACATAGGCACAACTCATATTATTCAAAATTTCAGACTGTTTCAGGTCCACACAAGAGCCATATTTTTCATCTGTCAAGACTAAGACATTATTGGGCAACATGTCACCGCTTATTCCCTTGCTACTTTTTTTTGCTAATATTCACCTGCTTTCTGTTGACTGTCCCTCAAGATCTTATCTGGCCATGAGCTTCAACAACCAAAGCCATCCTAGTGCAATAGGAAGTACACACATAGGTAGATTGGCAGGGTGACTTTAAGAGGCAATAAGGTTTGACATTAAGCAATAGTTCAATTCTACATACAAAGTGAGAAACAACTTTAATTTTATTTGGATTTAATATTATATATGAAGGTCTCACAAGCATATTGTACTAATGGATGGAGCGGACCTTATTTTGTAAAGTTATACATTAAAATATATATTATTAATTATATTTAGAGACAAGTTACATTTTTCATACTGCAATCATATGTATACACATAACTTAAGAGTGCAAGATCAGTGCTTACCTCTTGAATACCCATCTGACAGTATGAAGCGCTTATACTGAGCAAGTCAGTTTCAGCACTGAGATCAACCATCCCTTCAACAACTCAAAAGGGATTGGCCTTGTGCCCCTGTTCATGTTTGCAAATCAAGGCGTTGCTATGGGAGTTGGAAAAAGAAGGACATCTGTCCCAGGCACACAGCCCAAATTTGATATACCAAGAGGCAGTATGTCATTTACACCACCAGGAATACTAAATACAGATGAGCTTCTCCTACAGTATAAAGTTGCATGGGAGATAAAAGTGACAGTGAATGCTTTTAATGTAGCACTAAAAATACAGGTTAATATTCCAGTCAGCAAATAGAATCTCCCTAGCCTGTAAAAGACAGGATTTCTGCAAAGTGTTATATATAATTTATGATAACTTAGGGGCAGATTTATCAAAATGTGATATTAGAGCTCACCACAGAAACATAATTCACCCACTTTCTATTTATTCCTATGGTATTTTGGGAGCATATTTATCAATGGGCAAAAAAATTGAGTTCACTATTTGATAAATACGTCTCTAAAAATACCATAGAAATTAACAGAAGTTTTTTCTGTTACGAGTAAGAATCTCGCATTTCGATAAATCTGCCCCTTAGGTACAAAAGTTAAATATTATAAGTATAGTGAAATTACTTCATTGTGGTTTTTTTAAGAGAAAAAATATTAAAAGAAAATATCAAGTGCTTAATATTTGTTCTTATTGAATATAGCGCAGTAAAAATACTTGGCATATGGAGCAGCAGCCCATGGATCTGGTGGTTTTTATTCCACGGTAATTAATCATTTATCATTAAATTGTAAACTTTTGTGAGCAGAATCCCCTGATCCTATTTCTATTCTTTTACTTTTTTTTTTTTTTTAAATATTGCAAGACTGTTATAACAATCATGTAGCATGTTAAGTATTGCATAACGATGGCTTATTCTGTTTTAGTAAAAGCATTTTGGTGGCATTTAAAAAAAAAAACAAAAAAAAAAACCTACAGAGACTACAGGTCATTAATATAAAGGGCTAAAAATAGTTGGTGGTGCTCACACCACTGATAGTTTAAATTTAGAAAACACTATTTAGATCATCTCTTAAAATAGCACAAGGGAAGCTTAAAATAAAAGTGCATGCAGCAGTTCAGAATACGGTAAAACTTTTCCAGATATTATGACCTTCCTGAGAAGGTCCTTTGGTTCTAAAATTAACAGGTTGAGAGCACATTGAGAGCATGGCTCCACATCTAAAGCCCCTTAAGTCGGCTCCAGAAATTATAGGTAAATTCATGCAGGGGATTTGTGTGTGCTGATCTAAATTTCAAATGGGAGTGAAGCTTCAGTATAAGCCGAACCGTAACATCTCTCTATACATAAAACACAGGACCTAAAGGAAAATGCTTCCTGGTCCTAAGCAACAGTATCATCAATATAATAGTCAATTCAAGCATATTCAAAAAAGAAAGACATGTTAAATCAACTGGGAAAATACATATATTTTGTTTATGATTTTCACACACAATATAAAACCAAAGTTGAAAAAAAAATTCAGTGATTGATTATATTTCATTTTTTCTTATATACACCTAAAACATGGCAACCATTGTTTATACAGCTCAAATCGCTTAATAAAGGTTTCCTGAAACCTAAGATCCTTGACAAACATGTTTTTTTAAAGACCACCCAGCCCAATCCTGATCTTTGCGGCAGACAGCCTTACTCCTCTGTTTCTCACCAGCAGACCTGGCCAGGGAGCTGAAGAATACCTTTCCTTGCGTAAAGGCAAAGCTGTAAAAGTTCAAAATACCAATATTCCTGTGTTTTTTAGAATGCAACACCTTACACATGCCCACCACACAATGGTAACAGACAATGATAAATAAAATTCTAATGGTTTAATTTCTAAAAACTATTAGTTATGCCCAGGCGCAATGTTTATTACAGATTATGGGATAAGGATGATTTTACTATATGCGCCCCTTTAAAAGAGATTGTCATGATTTTTATGGTGTACTTTTTATTTCTATATTACACTGTTTACATAGCAAGTAATTCACTCTACCATTTCAATTTTTTTTCTTGAATAAACATTTTTAGCTGTAATATTGGTGTGTAGGCAGCCATCTCAGTGCATTGTGCCTGAGTCTGAGCTTTCAGAAGGAGCCAGTGCTACACATTAGAACTTTCAGGTAACCTATTGTTTCTCCTACTCCCATGTAGCTGGAGGAGTCCCAAGCTGGACTTGGATTTCTTACTATTGAGTGCTATTCTACTGGCAGCTGCTATCTTGCTACCTTCCCATTGTCCTGCTGATCGGCTCCTTGGGGGGGAAGGGGTGATATCACTCCAACTGCAGCGCAGCAGTAACATGTGACTAACAAGTTTATCAGAGCACAGGTCACATGGCTGTAGCACCCTCGGAAATGAAGAATATAGCTATCCCCATGGGAAATTCAAAATTAAATATAAATATATCAGCTTGCGTTGCCATAAAATGATTTTCTCATACGCATTCCTGTCAGTGCAGACATGTAAGACAGCTCCTCCTCTGTTCCCCAGTTTAATTGTGCATATGGCTTTCAAAAGAGTGCTCAGCTTGTTCCACTAAGGCTCCAAATAATCCAACTGGAACTATACTGGCATGTATATTACTTCAAGCCTTTTTGTCTTAGAGTGTGCACCACTCATCAACGCATATCACACAGAATAATCAGGTTTTCTCCCACAGTACAACACAAACTAGTACTACAGCTGGCTCCAGATAAAACTGAACCTTCTTTGTGGATGCTTTTAATAGAAAATTAGACTGTAAGCTCCAGTGGGGCAGGTAATGTATATGACTGTATATTATGCCTGCAAAGTGCTCCATAATACGTTGGTACTATTAAGTATTGTAAATAGTTGCCCATCGAAAAAAAAAAAAATTGCAACCTTTCCCCTTTTTATATAGAAAAGGTAATACCTTAAACCAGTTTCAGTTTTCATTTCAGTGCAATATACCAGAAATATATCTCTTTATATTAGAAACTGTAATAGCAACAGCCAGTTCTAGTGTTTATGCAGAGTGACAATTACAATCTGTCTCTTGGGAATCAGGATCCTTCTTAGCAGAGGGTGCAAAACTTGCATGTTTTGCAAGCTGCTGAACATAAGAACAAGTCACTGTGATCAACTGCCTCATATGCAAAACTTTACCACCACAAAGTGATAAATAGGCTACTTAAACTGCCTTTAATAGTAACACACTATAGTAAAAAGGGTCTTGCATGTGACTTCAGAGTACACTTAAAGGCCACATAATTCATACTGGTGAAAGGCACAGTTAAAATGATAAAAGAATGAAGATTTTTCATACCAGTACCTATTAATTTAATTAATTGCTACTACTGTACAGTGTACCAATCCATTGTGATATCACTGCCACACAGTTCTCAATGCTTAGATACTGTGAGTGCAAAAACAACGTAAGGTATGTAATTACTGAGCACGCCATAAAACGTGTGAAGGCAGAAGTTGAAAGATTCCCGAAACCTACTAGCGTAAGGGTCACAAGTAAGCAAAGATGGACAGAAATATCTCCTGGAAAACCTGTTGTGTGTCACTGTTATGCAAGCTAAGTGATGAAATCTTTCTGCAATCCATTTCTTTAAAACTCACCTTCCATACCTTCGAGACAGGAGGTCCCAGACCTTGGGTCACCTTTTATGATCCCATAACCAGTAGGAAATCTGCTGACAGCTTTACCAGACACTAAAGGGGTTTGCCACTCTGTGCATGACAGAACATTCTTTTGAGAAGATCCAGATTCTGCAAGAGAATCAGAGCAATAGGTAAAGGACACCAGTTTTATTAAAACCACATAACAGAATACCAGCAGATTTACCCACATTCATACTACAGTACAGAAGTAACTGAAAGCCTGTAACCACTTCAGAAATTGGAGAAGAAGTCATATCTTAAGACTTAAATTTAAAAAATGAACCAATAAAAAACCTCATGTACTTTAGCTTCTTTAGATGCAGGCCAGTTAAGGTGGCTTTTATACCTGAAGGGGGGGGGGGGGGGTGTAGTTCTCCTTTAAGGGATCACATACAAAATTATGTTCTGGAGAATGGCATTATGAGCAGTAATCAGCAAGGCTTTATGAAGGATAGGTCATGTCAGCCAAATGGCTTTTTATGATGGGGTTAGTAAGAAGCTTAACAGTGGGGATGCAGTAGATGGATTTGGATTTTGCCAGAGCATTTGATACTGTTCCCCACAAATGACTGCTTTCTAAACTAAGGTCTATTGGTCTTAGTGAAGTTGTTTGCTGGTTACAGGATTGGGTACAGATGGTGGTTGTTAATGGTACATTCTCTACTTCGGGGATCCCCAACCATTGTGACCCCTGTGACACATTTAAATATAAAAAGAGTTGGGTAGCAATACAAGCAGTTAAAAAGTTCCTGGGAATGCCAAATAAGGGCTGTGATTAGCTAATTGGTAGCCCCTATGTCGACTGGCAGCCTATAGAAAGCTGTTTAGCAATACACCTGGTCTTTATACAGCCAAAATTTAACACCAAGCACCTCTTTAGAGCCACTGGGAGCAATATCCAAAAGGGTTGGTGAGCTACTTGTTGCTTACAAGCCACTGGTTCGGGATCACTGCTCTACTTGAAGTAAGGTTCTCACTGGGATCCCTCAGGGTTCTGTACTGGGGCCACTTGTTCATAAATGACTTAGGGGAGGGTGTGATGTACTAGTGTTTACAGATGTCATAAAAGTCTGCAGCCCATTCATTTCTATCCAGGATGTGGCATACTTGCAGTAGGATCTGGACAAACTGGCAATCTGGGCGGCTAAGTGGCAGATGAGATTAAATGTGGATAAATGTAAGGTCATGCATCTGGGATGTAAAAATATGCAAGTCACTTACACCCATAATGGGCATAGATTCATGGGAGGAGGGTGTTTTCTTCCCATTTACAGAGCGCTGGTAAGGCCCCATCTAGAATATGCCATTCAGTTTTGGTCTCCAGGGCTCAAACGGGCATTATTGAATTAGAGAGTGTCCAGAGAAAGGCAACTAAGCTGGTAAAGGGTATGGAAAGTCTCAGTTATGAAGAAAGATTGGCCAAGTTGGGTCTGATTACACTGGAGATAAGGTGCTTAAGAGGTGGTATGATAACTATGTATAAATATATAAGGGGATCATATAATAACCTCTCTAATGCTCTATTTACCAGAAGGTCCTTCCAACTAAGAGGGCACCCACTCCGATTAGAAGAAAAGAAGTTCTGTTTAAATATTAGGAAAGGATTTTTTTTTTTTACTGTGAGAGCTGTGAAGTTGTGGAATTCTGGCAGATACATTATATAGCTCCAAGAAGGGGTTTTTGCCTTCCTCTGGATCAACTAGTAGTTAGGCAGGTTATATATAGGCATTAAGGTTGAACTTGAGGGACATATCTTTTTTTATAAACCTAACTTACTATGTTACCAATAGGAGGGGCCTGTGAGCATTTTCAGCAATTCAACCTATTCCTAAATTTGTTTTTAAAACCTTTTCCAGCCATCAGGAAACCTGCAATTTTAAAGAGTAAATGTGGCCATACACAGGCAGATATAAGCTGTTGACTCAGCCCCTTCAGACCAATTTGGCAGCTTATCTGCCCCTATACAGGGACCCTATCCGATCAATATCTATCTGAAAATCAGCCAGATATCAATTAAATAGGTTTGATTTGGCTCTAGGGCCAAACAAGTAATATAAATATTAGAGTCTGTGCTGCATTGCTAAGCCCTTGATAATCAACCTGTAACTACAAAAGTTTGTAGGTCTTTATGGCACACTTGGATTGAGAAAAGATTTTGCCACCATAATATGGAGGAGCTTGCTTATTTACTAAACCTGGTGCTAATCATCAGTGCAGTTTCTAACAGAAATCAATCGGCAAATATCTGAGCGTAATGCTGATTTCATAGCAACCTATGTTTGTAAATGTGCTGTGTGCACAGACAATCCTCACCTGCTCTGCTGGTTCGCTGGTACCCTGCATCCTGGTATCTTTCCATTGTTTCCATAGCATCAACAGGTTTCTTAACAGGAACAGTGGTTTCTAAGAAACAACACAGTTAAGTAAATTGACACACTTTATAAAAAGACATGAAAATCAGATTTGACCTAACTCGAGTCTTCTCTTTTTGGTTGTAGTTCCCCAAACAATACTTTGTACTTGGCTGAATATTTTGGCTACTTATTATTATACTAGAACAAATCTGATGAGAAACAAGCCTACCAGCACATGCTGATCACAGAAAAGAGGGTTATTCCCACCCCCAGCTCTGACACTGGATTTAGAAGCAAGCAGCAGCCTGGGGGTGTTTCAAGTGCTTTATTTTAAATAAAGACACCCAAGGTCTGCAGTTCTAGGCACAGGCCCTCAGATGTTTATATTTGTAGATATGGCCCTGGCCTGTGGTGTAGCAAATTGCTAGCTAACCTTGTGGCACAGATCAGCGTGTGTTTCGATAGAAATCACATTGGCAGTATAATACTTTTCATGCATTCACTAAACAGTGGCATATATATATATATATATATATATATATATATATATATATATATATATATATAATACCTTAGCCTGTGGTGAGCAGATACTTGAGGAAAGGATTAACTATGGCAGCTGGCATTCTATATGCAAGCACCCCAAGTTACCGAATTTATGGCTTAAGCCACTATGTTTACAGGTGTCCAACACATTTGTATGCCCCAGTATTAGCCTTTAGTTCCCTTTTAAACTTTTTTTTTAGCAGGACTCTAAGAATCAGTTTGTCCACTTAATAACTGGCTTATAAGCAATTACGTTGCTAATTGTAACTTATTATTTATATTACAGGAAGACTTTACAGGGATAAAAGTGACCCACCGACTCAATTTTGGCTCTTAACCGCACTGTGGTAAAGAACCCCATGAAATAAAAAGTCCAACAGACCCTCATCTATAGCAAAACGCGAACTACAATTTCATACCTCCAAAGTGTCCTGCGAATTCCGATTTTCATAACACTGCCCACAGTCCCGAATAGATAGCAGTTTGAGTATCCCGCTCCTCTCACCCTGACGGCCCGCTTCTCTCACAGCTTCGTCACAAACTCGCGAGATGAGACTTTGAGCTGACGATTGCGCGGGTATATAAGCGCAGTGACGCGCCACGCACTTACATTGAGAGCTGAGAGATAGAACGGTGTGTGTGGTTAGAGATATAACTATCAGAAATAGTTGTTATAGAAGGTAGCTGTAACGCTTGTCTGTGCGGGGTACTTTCGATTACAAACTTGTTGCTTTGCTGACAGCCCCTAGTTCTACCGGGGAACCAAAAAAACAAAAAGAAAACTGTAGGCCGACATCAGAACTTTACCTTGGAATGAGACGAAGCAATTTTTTGTAACTAGATTTCATGTTTATTCCAGAGAATGAAAAAAAAACTCAGTTTAATTTTTTTGCGCAGAAGAATTGTTTGAGCTAGGCGACAAGTGCAAATACCAATATTTGACTGGTATAGGTATGTTTTTATTTTTGTGCTGAAAGCGCCAACTTGAGCCATCGAACAATGAAAACTTGTCCATACAGTGTTAGATTTTTTTTAAATTTAGGAACGAAGACTAATAAGAAAAATTCGATTTTTAACACTGGCATTAGAGGGTGGCAGTGTTTAAGTTTTCATATTTTGCAAATTAGGGCCAGATTTTTTTCACAGATTATAAACAAAGGGCTAATTTAGGAGATGATTGGGTAAAATTGTTGGGGGTGTTGAAGTGGGATCATGTGGAGGCTGAGCAGACTTGGGGTGTGGTACATGAGGATAGTAACTAAGCAGTTGCTGTGGTTGGGCAAGCTGAGGGAATGAGAGGTTAGGACGCTAGCCCAAATAGTATTACCGTGGCAGGGTTTGTTTGCCCATATCACTTAAGCATCGTGGCACTTTTGTCATTACAAGAAAGTGCTATAAGTTTGCAGCCTTTTTAGTGCAGTTTTATGTTGTAGGATTCCTTCAATCAGATGCAGCTTTTTGGCACTCTGTCTGCTTTTGTATGGAGTTATACTGAGTGTCATGCAGTATTATTCCCAAGCCATGTTTGCTAGGTGCATCACTCAGTGGTTTTTCCCCAGCTCGGCTCTGTCCTGCTTGGGTCAGAAGGTTTCTTACAAAAGCCCATAAAAAAAGTGAACGCCTAACTTGGTTTTTCCTGGCCAGCAGTTCTCTTTTCTGAGGAGAGTACTGCCGTATTGTTAAGATGGAAAAAATATTCTGCACATATGGCTGCAGGTACAGGAATCTTAAATAGCACTCATGCTGCAGTAATATTACATGGGCCCCGTATTTCATTTTTCTATTATATATATATATATATATATGTGCATTTCATGATTTAAAGGCAAACAATGTTGTTTATCTTTATACAAATAGAGCCATTTTTGCAAAAAAAATAGAAATAGTATCTGGTAATAGATAATCTTACACTGAAATCTGTCATTTTAACAATGGGGGGAGATTTATCAACGTTCAAATTCTTTTTTTGAATGATTCAAGTTTTTGCACTAAAATAACCTAGAATTTGAACTATGGTTAAAAAACTCGAATGTCTTATATTTATGAAATGCAAAAATCCCGAAAAGTTGAATGTGAGACTTCACCATCTAAAAGCTTACGAATTTATATAGAAATCAATATGTTTACAGGGTAACCCTTTTAAATAAAAAATAACAAAAGTGGTATAAAGGGGATACCTTTATTGGCTAACTAAGATAACCATAGCAAGCTTTCAGAACATTTTAGTTCCTTTTTCAAGCTGATTACAAAGAAGCTGTGGTGCTCTCTGATATATTTATACAACATACAGCTCATAGATAAAATAACCAGAAAAAGAGAATATTGATCTCTGTGGAAGGTGTTAACAAAGTCATATTCAAGGGGGCCTGCAAGGGATAAACAGATAAGGTACAGGGTAATGTGGATCAAATGACTTGATATAAATTAAGGTTAGTTACTGAAGTGTGAAGTAAAAGGAATTCCATGGGATTAGTTGGTCCAGATGTTTGTACAGAGTTACATCAACTTTTCATCACCTTTTCAATACCTACTTTCGAAGTCAATGGGAGTGTTCCTAGACAAAATCAAGCCTTATTTTCATTTTGAGTTTGTAAACTTACAAATTTGAGAGATTCGCGTTTATTCAAATGAGATTTCCTCAATAATAAATAAGCAAGCATTCAAAAGACGAATTTTTTTGAATTAGAAAAATCTTGAATTCACAAACCTGAAAATTGATAAATAAGCCAATTAAAGTCACAAACGACACAGATGGGCATACATTGTCCAATGATTGGACAGAGGCGTTTGTTTTCGCAATAGATGTAGAAAGGATTTGCAAGATTTAGAAATGGCTAATATATTATTAGTAAATAGATGATGCATATCTGAATCAGTGATTGGGGTACTAATCAAAGGAAAGAGAGAACAGTCTTAAAATATAATAAAAACATGAATTTATCAAGGCATACCTAAAATAACCACAACTCGGGAAACATGAATGGTGCGCTATGGAATTATTTGGATACCTTTTTGTACCCCTGTCCTGATAGATACCTTTCAATGATAAAAAGTTCTTTGTGGACTATAGCTTATGGAGTATGTGAAAAAAATATAATCCTACAGGAACTTTATCTGAGCTCAGTTGGAGCCACTTTCAGTCAGGTGGATACTAATAACTGAGATGAGACTGAATGTGACTGGTTGATTCTGAATGCGGCCACATCCTTGATTATTAAAGGTTGTGCACAGTAAGGCAACCAGTTTTGTATGATTTTTGCTTTTCCTTCTTTTCAATTTCTTTGTATAGATGCCAATTTTGCAAAAAAGCTGAATAAGTTCTGACAGGATTTATACAGTCATATGAAAAAGTTTTGGAACCCCTCTTAATTCTTTGGAGTTTTGTATATCATTGACTGAGCTTTCAAAGTAGCAACTTCCTTTTAATATATAACATGCCTTATGGAAACAGTAGTATTTCAGCAGTGACATTAAGTTTATTGGTTTAACAGAAAATATGCATCATAAAATTAGACAGGTGCATAAATTTGGACACCTCAACTGAGATATTACATCAATACTTACTTGAGCCTCATTATTGCAAATATAACAGCCTCTAGACGCCTCCTATAGCCTTTGATGAGTGTCTTGATTCTGGATGGTGGTATTTTTGACCATTTGCTCATACAAAATCTCTCCAGTTCAGTTAAATTTGATGGCTGCTGAGCATGGACAGCCTGTTTCAAATCATCCCATAGATTTTCGATGATATTTAAGTTGGGGAACTGTGACGGTCATTACAGAATATTGCATAAATGCCTTTGTTTAGGGTCATTTTCTTGTTGGAATATCCAACCCCTGCATAACTTCAACTTTGTGACTGATGCTTGAACATTATCCTGAAGAATTTGTTGATATTGGGTTGAATTCATTCGACCCTCGACAGTAGGTAGCAGGTGTTTTTCTCGGAATGCAGTGTTCTTCTTCCGCCATGCAAAGCGATTTTTGTTATGACCAAATAACTCAACTTTTATCAGTCCAAAGCACTTTGTTCCAAAATGACTGTGGCTAGTCTAAATGAGCTTTTGCATACAATAAGCAACTCCGTTTGTGGCATGAGTGCAGAAAGGGCTTCTTTCTCATTAACCTGTACAGATGTTCTTTGTGCAAATTGCACTGAACTGAACAAATGATGTACGGCTGCACCGTCTGCAGCAAGATGTTCTTGCAGGTTTGGAGGTGATCTTTGGGTTGTCTGTAACCATTCTCACAATCCTCCGCATATGCTTCTCCTGTATTTTTCTTGGCCTGCCAGACCTGGATTTTACAGCAACTGTTCCTGTGGCCTTCCATTTCCTTATTACATTCCTTACAGTTGAAACTGACATTAAACCTCTGAGATAGCTTTTTGTAGCCTTCCCCTAAACCAGTGCTGTCCAACTGGCGGCCCGCGGGCCGCATGCGGCCCGCGACCCCCCTCTGTGTGGCCCCCCACCTGTCTGGCTGCTTTGATGTTTTACCCTTGTGTAAGCTTTAAATGGTATCAGTACTGAGATTAACTGCCCCCCTGCATGGTTCTCACCTCAGATTCAGGCTGTAAACCCTCTGTATTGTTTAAACATGTAATCCCCTGTGTTGTTCACACCTTTTAATCTATGCATTGTTCAACCCCTGCAGTGTTCACACCTCAGGCTCAGGCTGTAATCACCCATATTGTTTGTCTGTTCACACCTCAGACATTGTATGTACTGCCTGACTATGCTGTCTGTGTGTAGGCAGCATTGGGTAGGCAGAGTATGGCACATAGGCAGCATAGGGCAGGGAGGGTATGGCACACACAGGCAGCATAGGGTAGGCAGAGTATGGCACATAGGCAGCATAGGGCAGGGAGGGTATTGCACAAACAGGCAGCATAGGACAGGGAGGGTATTGAACACACAGGCAGGGTAGGGCAGAGTATGGCACACACAGGCAGGGTAGGGCAGAGTATGGCACACACAGGCAGGGTAGGGCAGAAATAGCCATTAAATGATCCCTAAGGTGTGTAATTATGTACTGGGGGTTGCTGTGCTATCCACAGGGGAGGAGAAGTCATATGGATTTTAGGGTGTGTCTTACTATGACATATATAATTCTTTCACATATGAATGATGGTTGATATCCCTGCAGTGAGGACCAAGCATTTGGGTTTTTGCTGCACTACCACCATTGTGATAAAATGGGTGTGGTTTGAAGTGGGTGTGGTTTAAAAGGGGGAGTGGCTGCCATTAGCGGCCCTCCACCGTGTATGCGCAAGAAATTCCGGCCCTCGGCACCGCAGAAGTTGGACAGCACTGCCCTAAACCATGATACTGAACAACCTTTGTTTTCAGATCTTTTGAGAGTTGCTTTGAGTATCCCATGCTGTCACTCTTTAAAAGGAGAGTCAAACGGAAGCACAACTTGCAAGTGGCCACCTTAATTACTTTTCTCATGATTGGACAAACCTGCCTATGAACTTCGAGGCTTAATGAGCTAATCCAACCAATTTGGTGTTGCCAGTAATCAGTATTGAGCAGTTACATGCATTTAAATTAGCAAAATTACAAGGTTACCCAAAGTTTTGCACAGCCAGTTTTTCACATTTTATTTTAATTTCATACAACTAAATACTGCTTCACTGAAATCTTTGTTCAGAAAACACCCCACTACTCAGATGTTCCTGGGAAATGAAAGACATACCACTGTTATCTTTCTTGTTGAAAGTGGAGTAAATTATGCAGGCTGAGAGGGGTTCCCAAACTTTTTCATATGACTGTACACACATATGTGCACAGGAATGGTCTCTCCAGGTCCAAATACTTTCTAATTCCTTTGGGTGCCATCACTCCAAGCCATCAAAAAGTGGATGCTTTTGGGTCACCTGTGATTCCCCACAGGTGACCCAAGAGCATCCACTTTTTGATGGCTTGGAGTGAAGTTTTACATCTCAGGTTTTGAAAATGTTAAGGTAGTACATAATCAGGGAGTCGAGGAGTAGCAAAAATACAGTCTGTGCTTAAAACAAACAGCTGTGCGCGTGTGCACGATTTTTAGGGGACAGATGCTTACTGTAGAAATGATGCATTCAAGACACGTGTTCAATGTTGGCGCTAATGATGTCCTTCTGGTCTGCTTTGCAGAATGAAGGATGGTCAGTGGAAAACTAGTGGGTGCTCTTGGGTCATCTGCAGGGAACAGCAATTTTATGCATTTATAATAGGAAAAGAACAAGAAAGTTGGTTGTTCCGAATCAGAACATCGCTTACTGTTCGATGGCTGGCTGTTACAATATCATCCTCATTGGAATGCCACACAGCACTTTGCATGAAAGCTAGGCCAACAGAGTGACAAGAAGACAAGTCTTTGTATAAAATACATGTATGTGCGCATGCATGATGGTCAAAGATGCTTCTGCAAAATTGGTGCATTCAAGTTGCGTGTTCAATGTTGGCGCTTATAATGTCCTTCTGGTCTGCTTAGCGGAAAGGTCAGCAGAAAACCCGTGGGTGCTCTTGGGTCACCTGCGTGGAACAGCAAATTTTTAGAACGGGTGAACGTCTCTTGACGTTGATTTGAAGGATGGTGAATGTCTGTAACAGGTATCATTGTTATAGGAATGACACACAGCTCTTTGCATAAAAGTCAGGCTTCAAGATAACAAGAAGACAGTCTGTGTATAACATACATATACAGTATATGTTTGTGCGATATTTGATGAAACATGCTTACTGTGGAATTGATGCATTCAGGTTATGTATTCAAATTTTCAGCCTGCTTTCATTGGTTTGCTTATTGAAATGGTAGATTTGTTGCAGAAATGAATGGATGTTCTTGTTTTACCCATGGGGATCAACAAAATTAAACATTTTTAAATGAGAGAAAAAATGCATGCCATTGCTGTATTTTCAGTCACATTTATTTCTTGCCTAGTTGTTTTGTTTGGAAAAAGATTCTTGTGAACTTCAAACAGTGGAAATTGTTTTGTGAAGCTAATAGACGATAACTACTGATAACTGATACAGATAACTAATTTTGGTATTTTCATTTTTAGAAAAATGTATTTTTTAAGATTATTTTCTGTGTGCAGATCAAGTTCTATGTGGCATGTTATCATATATGTAAGAAATGTTATTGTTCCCGATCACTGTCCCCATCAGTGTCCACATCTGAATCCTCTCCTTCATGGTAAATTATTCCAAATCTTGATTTGTGTTGTGCCACAGCTTCCTCTTTGTTGGGGCATTCAATACTCGCTATATTTTGAGGGAATAGTGGTACCCTTGAAAACCATGTGGATTGCAGTTCACTTTTACACATTTTGATGACATCAGTCATCATCCCTTCCAAATGGTCATTGCACATTGCCTCATAGACAACACGAACAACCCATTGTTTTTTTCGCCTTTAGGGAAAACCAGTTTTGTTCTTCCTGTTCCTTCTGCTGCAGTGTGTTTGCATGAAATATGTACCACTGCCTGTTTCCATCCAACCTTGTTGTTATGTGCAAGTGCTGCTAATTTTGTTCTCGCTTCCATACCATCTATTCCAAAACGAATTTAATTGGGTCTATATTTAAATGAATTACTGTGGTACACTTCAACAGCACCAGTATGGCAGTTCATTTTTAGATGTGTTAGATTAAGTATCAGTTTATCATTGTGCACAATCTCCTCAATCTGATAGTAAGCAGGTGTTCCTTTTTGGAGCCGCAAGGATTGGTTTTCTTCATGTGACAATATTAGAATAATGGAAAGTTGGCACTTTTTATACAGTTTCCCATTCATGCTGACTGGTGATGTGAAAGACTACGGATAGCCATTTTTCCTTCAAAATATTAACATCTTTGTTACATGTTTTTTACACACCACCATAAATTATGTATTATTTTTCCTATCCAGGGAATGATTGGTTTGCAATGTCTCTTTCTACTTGTAGCAAGTAGTTTTTTATGAAGTGATTTTGCATAATGCCAAATGTCATATTGATGATCAATATTTTTATCTTTTATTATTATATAAATAATAATAAACTCTTTGACGTCTCTGAAAATGTTAGAGATACTTGGGAAAATACAAATGTCTAGGCCAGCAGATTTTGCTCTCTCCATACATTTTTCAAAGCCAAATTTCTCCATTCCACCAGAGGATCCAGGTTGTGTCTTTTGAACAACTTAAAAATGTACAATTTTATCTGTGACAATATCCATTATTGTCTAGACACAATATTTAGCACTGTGCCTGGGGCTATCGAACTGACCATCACCAATAAAACAAAGAGGTTTCCCTTCTAATTGTCTCTTTATGTTGTGTTGATCATTTTTCCATGCCAATTTGATGATGGGGAACCAAAATTTATTTTGATATCAATAATATGACTTTTCTGAAATCTGACAAACTCCATAAATATTTAGAAATTCCTCCACCTTCTGAAAATTAGAACCGCTTAAAAGAATGGAGGCTGCAAGTAGCACATTCCCTGCAGCATGGCGTGGATGACTTTCAAAAACTTTTAATGTACAGTATGTCCCTTTGCACGTTTTGCAATGTCTCTTTCTACTTGTAGCAGGTAGTTTTTTTTTAAGTCATTTTGCATAATGCCAAATGTCATATTGATGATCAATATGTTTATCTTTTATTATTATATAAATAATAATAATAATAAACTCTTTGACGTCTGAAAATTTTACAGATACTTGGGAAAATACAAATGTCTAGGCAGCAGATTTTGCTCTCTCCATACATTTTTCAAAGCCAAATTTCTCCATTCCACCAGAGGATCCAGTTTGTGTCTTTTGAACAACTTCAAAATTTACAATTTTATCTGTGACAATATCCATCATTGTCTAGACACAATATTTAGCACTGTGCCCGGGGCTATCGAACTGACCATCACCAATAAAACAAAGAGGTTTCTTTGCTGTCTTGATCATTTTTCCATGCCAATTTGATGATGGGGAAGCAAAATTTATTTTGATATCACTAATATGATTTTTCTGAAATCTGACAAACTCCATAAATATTTAGAAATTCCTGCACCTTCTGAAAATTAGAACCGCTGAAAAGAATGGAGGCTGCAAGTAGCACATTCCCTGCAGCATGTAGCGGATGACTTTCAAAAACTTTAAATGTATGTCCCTTTGCACATTTTGCAAAGACATATGTTCCTATTTTTCAAGTTGTACTTCTTCATTTGAACATCAGTTTTCTCCTTGACACTTGACCTTATATAAAAGTGAATCTAGACATGATTCAAAAATAATAAATGTTCTTTCAGTGACCATGTCTTTATCTTCATCCCTCATTTTAAAACAGTTTTCAGACTCATTGAGACTTGGCGTTTCCTGAATGTAATCAGGATCTTTTGGATCTGTTTTTTCAAGAATGTCTATTGATTCTTCAAAAGTGAGTGATAGTTGGACACCTTATAAAGAATCATTGTCTTTTATTGGAAAAATTCCACTAATATCATCATCTTCTTTTTGTATGTACTTCTGTGTAGCAAAGTTTCCGCTTGCAAATTCATCTAGATAATCTTCTCTTGGAGGTGGCTGTGATACAGACATTACAGGTGTTGAGTGCCTGAGAAAATATGTATGATCTGAGTTTTCTTTCATTAATTCAACTAGATTATTTTCTCTTTGTGGTGACTGTGATGCAGACGATAGCGGTGTTGAATGCCTGAAAAAATATATATGATATAAGTTTTTTTATAGAAAACTCAGCTGGATACTCTTCTCTTGGTGGTAGTTGAGATACAGAAATTACAGGTTACTGTATGTATGTATAAAAATGTCTGCTTGCTCATGAAATGGATAAACTCATTGTAGCTCATAGTTTGACTTCATTTATAACTGAAGTGGTATCAGTCTGTGTTTCAGCATCCACGTGAAGTGTGTGAGAGAGAGGGCTGATTGTTTTTAAGCCTTTTATATGCACGTGGTGTAATCTTTTCATTAATGATTATTCCACCTTCAGTAGGAGGATCGAAATATGGTAGAAACATTATCTGACTTCAAAGATCTAGTGTCACGGTTTATAACAGCGGTCTGATTTAAAATGAGCCGAACACATTTGGTATTTATCGTTTTTTTGCATTCCAAAATATGATTAGCAAGTAGTTTAATGTTGTTGAACGGTTGACCAGTTTGTAAAAGCCATACTTTAATGCGTTCAAGTGAAAAAGGAAATACATATAATATCACATCAGGAAACAAGTTTTTCTTGCTTCTGTGTGAGCAGCCTTTCACATGCAATTTGGCATTTTGAAAATCTGTGAAAATAGTAAGTATATAAAGAAATTTTAGCAATTCAAATTCAAACAGTAATAATTAAGTTAGGAAGCTGCCTTTTTAATTTGTAATAATTTGACATATTTCAATTTCAAAAGCTTCCAAAATGCCCTTCAAATGTTTAAAGAAAAGTCAAAGTGGTATATGTTATATCCAATATCATAAATGTATTTTTTTAAATTTTAAAAAGTAAAATCATATTAAGTTTTTTTTAACAAATATTTTCACAGAAAAAAAACAGCCTCTACCCCGGATCGACTGACCTTTATTAATTCTTTAGTCAGAAAATAATACATGTGAAAAATATCAACTAAATTAAAGGAACAGTAACACCAAAAAATGAAAGTGTATAAAAGTAATAACAATATAATGTACTGTTGCCCTGCATTGCTACAACTGGTGTGTTTGCCTCAGAAAGACTACTATAGTTTATATAAGTAAGCTGCTGTGTAGCCATGGGGGCAGCCATTCAAAGGAGAAAAGGCACAGGTTACTTAGCAGATAACAGATAAACCCCCATTATATGGGGCTTATCTACTAGTTATCTGCGATGTAACCTGTGCCTTTTCTCCTTTTTTCCAGCTTGAATGGCTGCCCCCATGGCTACACAGCAGCTTATTTATATTGTAGCTTTTCTGTAGCAAAAACACTAGTTTTTTGCAGAGCAACAGCACATTATATTTTAATTACTTTAAAACACTTTAATTTTTTGAAATTACTGTTCCTTTAATGTATATGTCTAAGGAAAGGCAAATAATTTACAAAATCAACATAAACATAACTATAATTAGTACAAAAAAATCTATAAATGTAAAAGTTACATTTCTAATTTTTTTAAGTTCATTTTTGGTTTAAAAAGTAAGACATTTTTTTTAGCTGGGAACACATTTTTCACAAAGCACTATATTAGGCAAATGCCAGACAAGGGGCAGGGCGAATATTTTCGGGCTTACGCCTCGTCTGGCATTAGCCTTACAGATAGGTCATAGAGGTAGGACTGGGTAAGTGCATGCCAGGCCGCTCTGAAGACTCTTTTCTGCGTGGTGGCCCAGCGCCTCATTGTTACACCGCTGCCTAAAACTCTGCTGCTCTCAGCCTGCCACAAAATACACCTGCACCTAGGCAAAGTAGGAGGCTAATGCCAGTGTAGGGCCTGAATCTCAGACTGCAGTTTTCAGCAGATTGATTTTCAGCCTTTTTTGGCATTAGCCTAAAAGAAAAACAAAAAAAAAAGAGGATAAGGCCATTGACAGATGGGATTATTTGTTTGCGAGGAAACTTCAGTGTTTGCCCACCAGCAATTTACATTATTGCCACTTAGTATATTTAAAGAAGATCAGTCGCCTGCACTAGAGGAGATTAATCCCGAGGGACTAATCTCCTCGTCTTTCAGGGACCTAAGAGAAGATGAAGAGAAGGAAGGGGGTGGGGGGGGTAGAAGAAAAATTGAGGGGTAGGCTATGGGTACACATGGTGAAATCTGAACTGTGGATAAATAAATGCAGGCCAACAATCAGCCTCTTCTTTCGGACCAGCACTCTTCAGTATCAGAGACAAAATGCGCTCTGAACCATTGTCAGCACAGTTGTTCCGGTTGTGCAGACACAGAAAAGCACTGATACAGGCATAAGGGCTGATTGTTGGCTGCCTGCACTTATCCACAGTTGAGATTCTGCCATATGTGGCTGTAACCAACTGGTTAATACTATTATTGGACAATCAATGTTTTTTTATGATTAGTTTTAAAGTGATACTGACACCAAAAATTTTCTTATAAAAATATGAACCTACTTTCAAACCTACCTATAGGTCATGTTGACTGTTTTTTCCTAAAAGTCCTGTTTCTCTACATAAATCCTACTGAAGATCCTGAACCTGACCGGCAGCCCGACTGTAGCTTTTCAATCTGTCAAAAGGACTACGTCATAAACTGGGAGGATTCAGCTTGCCGTTTGCTTCAAAGAGTTCCCCCTCGCTCCCTCGCATAGCATTGCATAGCGTTATGAACTAGATAGCAGGCAGGCTTGATCTTCTACTTCAAAGGGCTGTGCCCCCTCTCTGCTCTTCCCACAAAGAATTAAATAGCAGGCCAGCTTAAGCTTTCCCGTAGCTGCTTCTAAGGGCTCTCTCCCCCCCTCCCATTACACATAGACAACAACAAGCTTGTCACACACCAGCTGAAAGCAGAAGGGGCGTTGCAGGTTTGTGATTGGGCATATTTATTCACTTGGGAGACATTTATATTAAAACCTGGAAGAGAAGAACAAACATGGCTGCTCTGTGGGTCTGTAATTTGTGCTACCATGATTATGAAGCAAAAAAACTTTGCAGATTTAGTTTATAAGTAATATAAAGCTGATACAAATTAAAACACAACAGCAGGTGTAAAAAAAAATTTTAAGTGGCTGTCAGTATCACTTTAATATATAAAAAATGTCCCACATGCCTTCATGATTGAGGGCATGGTTGGTGCTCTTTTTCCTCACTTGCCTTTTGGAAAACATTAAAGCTATTCAGTTTCCCCTTGAAAATGTTAAAAATGGAAAAAAATGATATGATTAACTTCTCCTTGAAAGTATGTGAAATAGAAAATAATGATGATGATTAACTCCCCTTTTGGAAGTGTGTAAAATAGAAAAATGTGTTTAACTTGCCCTTGAAAATGTATCAGGGTCATGCTGTCACTGACTATTCTATTCATTTTTGCATTTTGCATTGCACAACAGGAAGAAAGAGATGTGTACATGGGGTAGGGGAAATGTTATGTTGTTATTTCCTGTACTTTCCTCATGGCAGGGAGTATTAACCCTCTAATGGCCTTTGCCAAATGGAATAGGAAACCTCTGTATTTAAGTTATCTTATTTACAAATCTGTGTTATTGGTTCTTAGAGATAGTGACCACTTCCTGTTACACTTTTATATAGTAAGTGGAAAGGGGCGATACTCTCTATTTGGCCTTCTATCTTCCGACCAAGGTAGAGGTTTTTAGGGAGCCAGGTGTCAACAAGGCCCAGTAAAGATTCCCTTGACATTAGCAGCCATGAAAACAGTTACCAAGCATCTCCATCAGGAGGTGTAGTTTCACAAAACCCTCTCCCTTACTCCTCCACGTAGCCGCCTGGATAAGAAAGTCCAGTGTGACCCATGTTGTATTATCACTAGCTGGAAAGAGCACATGTGCTGATCCCACAACTGTTCAGGGCCCCTTCTGCAGTCACGTGGTCCACTGTATTGTAGTTACGCAACTTTTGTATCGCCCCTTCTGCAGTCACGTGGTCCACTGTATTGTAGCTACGCAACTTTTAGCAGGCATAAATTGTGATACGGGAAAATTTAAATGAACAGCCCCTGTGTTCAGGTACAATACAGATGGTTCTTGTTAAAACTTATTGTTTAAATTGTGGAGTCCCAAAATCCATGTTTCTCTTGAACTACATTTTCCATAACGATGAGTGAATCTGTCTAGTGTTGCCGAATAATTTGGCAATATTTGAAAAGATTCAAGAAACAATGAAAAAATCATGAAATACCGAAAATGATGCGCGTCAAAAAATATTGTCGTGTTCAACAATTTTTTTTGACACAGGCAACGATTTTTTGTCGCACTGTGAATCCATGCCTGCCTATTAATTTTGCTCATCACAAATCCCTAGCCAACAACAAATAATGAATTGATAAATATGTAAGCTTACTCCTGGAAGTATTAATTAAAAAGAAACTATATTTCCCATACTACCCTAAAAGTCACACACTTTAAAACAAAAAAAGCATTAAACATAAAACTAAACTGCTGTTGTGGTCTGCGCTTTACACTTGATTTTATTTTATCTGTAACCAGAACAGGTCAACTGTTGACTGAATGAACAGTTAATAGTGTCAATAAGTGGACACTTGTGTAGGTCATTGTAAATGACTCCTAATGCATTTGGGCAGAATTCAACATGTAGTTGTGTCTGGATTTATACTTTATTTGTTCTAGGGACTTAAATCATAACGTTTAGTATGGCTTTATACTACTACCTGTTTTAAAATATTAGGAGGCATTTATACTTCTGTTCCTTCTGTTAAACCAAATACAGAATTATTATGCTCGCTCAAAATTAAATGCTAATGTCAATTTAAGGACCAGACTCTAATCTAAGTAACTGGCTCAAATAAACAGAATTATAAATCCGTACCAAACATTAAGTAGAGACCCGGGTGTTCATACCCAAGGTCTATCGCTCAAGTACAACAGAAAAGTCTAAAAAAGGCGATATAAAGGAGCTCACCGTAGTCCCGTAGTGGTCCGGGTGCTCAGGGCCCTGAACCCGTAGCCAAGGCAGAAATCCAGGAATTATAAGGGTGAATCCAAGCGCACCGGACAACAGGATATTCTCTTAAACTTATGTTTAAAAAATGCCCATTATGTGACTAATTTAAAATCATTCTCTCTATTTATTTTTAAATAACTAAAATTAAATTAAATTAATGTAAACTAAATCAAATTAATTGAATTAAATTAGTGTAACTTTACCTATGTACAAATTTTCAGTAGATATTGTAGCTAAAATTCTGTCTTGATATTGGTCATTACACATAACACGATCATGATGCGATTAAATGAGTATAATATAATCTATTTACAAATTTTTAGCTGATATTGTTTAGTTCACTGGATTGATTCATGATTTTTAAGAATGAGTTTAAGCTAATTATTGTTGTTATTTATCACTACTATTGATATAATCGATTCATTGCAACATTTACTTGATAAAAGAAAAAGAAAATTTTTTTTTTTCTTTCTTTAAATGTAAAAATTCAGGATGTTTCTCTTTTGGTCTTTTTTCTCCTTTAATCTTACCTCTGGGGGGTGTGGTTTGTTTTGTTAATTTTCACTACGATGTTTTGTCAATCTGCATTTTTCTGTTTAAATTCCCTGTGATGTATGTGCACTTCCTGCCTATGATTAAGTGCATCTGTGCACGAAACGCATTAGGCGTGGCATGTTTTTAATGGATGAATAAAGATTAAGTTTTAAGAGAATATCCTGTTGTCCGGTGCGCTTGGATTTACCCTTATAATTCCTGTTCCTTCTGTTACCATTAAATGAAAAGTTGGCATTGTGTTGATAGGACAGGTTATAAAATATTGGTTGGATAATGTTAAATCTGTGCATGTATTGTGTATCTGACTATATCCTTTGGTGACCTACAATGCATTTCCAGGATGTCACTTTCGTATAGTTGTTGTTTCACAGTTATTTTATGATCAGAACATCCTCCAATTTATCCTACAGTTTCAATTTGAATGTTAGTTTTCGTCGGAAGAAGACTAAAATTTGAATGTGTATGACCACCTATACTCAAAATACATTCTTCTTCAATTTACTGACACACAAAGAAATATCTTGCAGTTTAAAAACACATCTTATCCTTACTTGACTACTGTAACCTGCTACTAACTGGCCTCCCTAACTCCCATCTTGCCCCCCCTGCAGTCTGTACTAAATACTGCTGCAAGAATTCTACTCCTCTCATCCAGGAGAGTTCAGACTTGTCACTTGTGGCTTCCTATTAATCAAAAAATATCTTACAAACTCCTTCTCTTAACCTTCAAAGCTCTCCATTTCTCTGCTCCTCACTACATCTCTTCTCTTATCGTTTCCATGCGTTCCTGGCTGACTCCTCCGCTCTTCACAGGGCAACCACTTGTTTGCACCCCCCGTTATTACTACCGTTTCCTGCCTTAAACCTTTCTGCCTTGCTGCCCCTTACATTTGAAATGAGAGAATCCTCCCTCAGTTTTTTTAAAACTAAATTTAAAGCCTACCTTTTGGAGCACTCGCACAGCACCTGATCTGGGAACTAGCACTTATTTTGCAATGTCGCCCACTGTAACCTACAGCACTTATATTTGCCTATTTGTGTCTGTAAGTTACCCTCCCATTTGGATTGTATGCTCTGCTGAGTAGGGACTTCTATTCTCTTGTCTCTTTGATTCTTTACTTATTGCAACTGTCAGGGTCGGACTAGTGGGCTCCGGTGGCTCAGACCCTGTTGCCGCTTCCCCTGGCTGCTGATGAGCGCGCATAAGGGAAACGCGTCAGGGGAGGACATTGGGCGGGGGGGTGGGTGATGTGGCCAGTGTGGGCACCTTTGGGGGTGCAGGGCCCCTGGGGCGGCAGCCCCAGAGGTCCCTGCATTCCCCAGTCCGACCTTGGCAACTGTACCTTGTATTTATTGTTATACTTTGTATTTATTATTATTTTAATAACCCCCCGTTGTATTAATCTATTCTACTGTACAGCGTTGCGTACATAAATAGAGCTTTATAAATAAAGATATACACACATACAATTCTCTATTTGCATGCTTTTGCCTATTTTGCATTGTTTATCAATTTCCCTTGATCGTTAACACATTTTGCTAACAATGTGGTCACAAATAAATTAAACCAGCAAAAAAATACAGTACAGTTCAATGCTACCTACAGCACATGGCAAGATGCTGGAATAAACATATTTGAGATCATAATGTCCCAGGGACTGTTTAAAATAGTGCTGCTGTTTGTCCATACAGAGAAGGGAGGGAAGATTTAAATGAGTTCTGGTGACGGTGCATTAACATGCCTAAAGGGTGAGTGAGAGGTCTGCAATTGTATTGATAGGGGAACGGTTCTTGAGGGCATTAAAAGAGTCTCTGTACTGTGCTCTTGGAGTGTTTGCTGTTTGCTAAACTAAAGCAGTTATCTAATTTTACTCTGCAGCTTAAAGTGACCACCCACTTTTCCACCCACAATTTGATCACATGGCTGTGACATCACGCCCTTCTTAGAATCTAGCGTCTAGCAAGGAGAAAAGAACATGAAAGCAATCCAGGCATTAAGATTCACAGTGATTCGGGTATGTGTGTCTTCTGGGAATCATTTGAAGTGTGTCCCTACTTTCACTTTCTTACTGCAGGGTTTGGCTATAAACCAAGACTATAGAACCATATTCTGCAAATGCTGCATGGTGTGTGTTTGTAATTACACTTCAGCTGTGAAAACAGTGTTTTTGTTCACAGACCTCCCTAATTCCAATTTATTAACCCTTGCCTTTCAGTTGGCACTCATTTTCGGTTTGCAGCTTAATGTAACTTAAAAGGGGATATTTTGAAGACTTACCCAGTAAACCTGTTTGAGAACTTTTGCAATTTACAATCATCTTAAGGTGAATTCTGAAATATGAGTCTTTTTAGACTGCTAAAGTAGGTTTTTCAGAAGCTCAAGGGTTAATGGACTAAAGTTCACAGATCGGGTTGCTGACAGTCTAAGCTTTTTAAAGAGAGGTAAGCCTGTTATAAACTTCAAACTGATACCTTAAACTGTTTTAATGTAAATTGCAAAAGTGCTCAGCGGCCACTGATCCCCCTAAATGAACCCTTCTCTTTTCAGCCAGTGATCTCATTAACCCTTCCCAATGGTCCCTCGTTGCCGGAATTCTTAGGGCTCTGGCACACGGGGAGATTAGTCGCCTGCAATTTAAATCGCGCCGCCGCGTATACCATCCCACCAGCGATTTACATTTTCGCCGGTGGGATGGCAATCCGGGGAGATTAGTCGCCCGCGAACAGGGAGTTTTGTCGCGGGCGACTGATCTCCCCGTGTGCCAGAGCCCTTAAACTTTTCCCTCTCGGCCAGCTCTTTTATTAGCCTATTCCCTCTTATTAACGCTTGTTATCTCAGCTTTTAGGATAAAGACACATGCGGTGATTAGTAGCTGATATGTATATTTTGAATATTTTCTAATTGCTTGCATGGGTTTCCTTGAGGTATTCTATGTTGCTCCCACACAACAAAAATAAACATACAGGCAGGTTAATTGGTTGCTGATAACATTGTCTCTAGTGTGTGTGTGATAAGGACCTTAGACTGTGAATCTCATTGGGGAAGGGACTGATGGGAAGATATTTGCTATATAAATAAAGATAATAGAAATCAACCTTTCTACTCTTTGCCACCACCCTCATTAACCTTTCTCTTTTAGCTGATGCTGACTCACTATGCATGCACATTTTTATTAACCATTTCCTCTATCTGAAACACTCCACAAACCTTATTTCCCATCATTTAAATTTACTCTCATTAATTAATCTTTCTGTGAAGTTAGCCTTACTAACCACTCCCTGCAATTGTGCATACGCATTAGAAGTTGCTTGCAGGTAGAAACTTTGCATGACTTCAGAAAGCAGAAGTGATGTGTAGGCCTTTTAACTGGCAACTTCTATTGTTGCTGGTCGAAAGGCATCTCAGCTAGTCGCCGACTAACTCGCTTCGCGGGCCATCATCCTTAAGGGTTCGTCCTCACGGGCATTTTGGCCAGAGTTTCCTTGCGGTGGAGCACACCTATGTTCCACCACAAGAAAATGCAGGACTAAACACAATTCAGTCTTTTAAATGTGCCTGTACTCGCATAGGTGCAGCATGTTGTGTTTTACCTGCGTTCAGCACTTACATCAGCTTGTGTGAGTACAAGCACATTTAGGGTTAAGACAGTTAAGTAATTAGTAGCCGCGACTTTTAAAAAACTTGTAGTGAATCCGTGTAGTGAACAAAACACAATTCAGTCTTTTCAGGGCGAAGACCGACTTTCTAAATGACATGGCCGGAAAGTTGCCGCATCATTTAGAAAGTTGGTCGCAGCAACTAATCGCCACCGTGTATTCAGCCCTTAAAAGACTGAATTGCATTTGTTCGGCTCTCCACTACAGGGAAACACAGGGTGAAATGTCGTAAGGATGAGCCCATATGCATGCCTGATAAAATGTTAACTATTTACTCTTGGCCTGTAAACTTGCCATTTCAGCCTGTTGCCATGTTAATTCTTTTACTCTCAGCAGGCCTGCTCAACATCACAACCTAAGTCCGTTATTGCTGCCAAACACCCATTTAAGGTGGAGTTGAAAGCAGGGAAGATGTATCCATGGTGTAGCTGTGGACATAGCAAGAAGCAAGTGAGTATAGCAGCATGTGTGACTATTTCAGGACCGTGTGATGACAAGAACATTAAAACATTAACTTTAGTGTTACAATAGGGCATAAGCATTGCAATAGGGTAAAGGCTTTGGGACATATATTCTGAAGCAAATATTTGACCATTTCTTTAGATTAGTGACTAAACCATATCTACTGTATAAAAAAATGTAAAATTTAAATTTTAAATGTGAGTTTTGTGATTGCACAAGCAACCCCCTTAGTTAGGGCTGTGACATTTAGGTGTTTCGTTCCCTGAGTTCCAAGTAACGCACGTTCCAAGTAACGCACATGTTTCTATATCATTGTTACTTGACTCTGTAATGTAAGGAAACAACATATGGAATATTTTATGGGTGGGGAGGGTTATCTAGAAACAAAGAAAAGTCTTGATACTCTCAGTCACACACTTAATACATGAAATCAGTGCTGTCCAACTGATGGCCCGAGCCCTAAAGTCTTCCTGTTCACCTCTCTCTGTTTACCTTGTATAACATTTGCTTTGACGATCTTAAGAGAGATTAACTAGTGCCTTCAGATTGTAGGAATGGTGCCACTATTGTTTACCATTCACACCTCAGAAACAGACAGTAGGAACAGCACCCGCACTTTCATGATCAATCTAGAGAGGTTCAATATGTGACATCAAGCACCTTCCTGTAAATGCAGCAACCCCTGCAACTGAAAGAAAGTATCTCCTAGCATAGTTCTAATGGGTTTCCCTGCTGCCAAAACCTGCCCTATGCTGCTTGCTCTACACTGCTTATAGGCAGGTGAATCTGATCTAGGGACCAATCACTTGGAAGTAGTTGCTAGGGGTCCCCTACCTTGTTCCATTATGTCCTGGGAATTGCTGTGCTATTAGCAAACTTTCACTCCTGATGCTGGGTCTTCCACAGCTGACTCCCCCATCCCCATTATTTTGTCACTACTAGTACCACTTGCACTAGCCCCTGAACCCCCATAGCTCTGTGTAGAAGAATGGAACAAAAGAAACCACAGTTTTTCCCCTTCAGATAGCTCCTTGTCAAGTAGTAGTTGCCTACCCTTCTTATCTCTAGTTCCGGCCATTTAATTCTGAGGAGTCAGTGCCATTTGATGCTGGCCATTTCTATGTCATTTAATTGTGTGGGATCATGTCATTTGGTGTTGGGCATATGTAATTACATATTTAATGTTGGATCAGTCAATGCCATTTAATGGCGGGCATTACATTTTTATAACCATTTATGTGGGTATGGTCCTTGTGGTAGCATTGAGATGAATTAAAGTAGACGTGTTTCAAAAATTGGGCATGGTCAACCTTGGCTTTCATTACCGGCCCTCCACCAGAGGGCCAGAATATTTTCGGTCCTCAATACCACAAGTTGGACAGCATTGCAATAAACACACATATACCTTGTTTTATTTTGGTAGGCTGTCAATGATACATATGACTGACTAAAGATCTGGTAATTTGTACATATTTTTTACAATTTATTTCCACACATTTATACATACTTAAGATATCACATTGGTGTGTTGATCATGGAACACAAATTTGTTAGATACAGCATTTTACATTTACAAAACAGTGTTTCAGAACAGAAAATAGTTTTTACTATAGGTACCACCCCATCAGAACATGACAAATGTGTCATTAAATGCTGTGGGCCACACTGGGCCTGTCATGAAATGCCTAGGGCTACTCTGGAGGTTTAAGGTTTATTAGTTCAGTAGCCCCTTTTGATCTCCCAAATATCCTTACATAAAATAAATGTGAATTAAATGAATAAACAGAATGGTGACACACGTGCAATAACATGTTTTATTCTAATCTATTTTTATCAGGCACACTCCATTTATTTTTAACACTGCATCTATTTTTATCCATTGCCTTTAGCCTTTTTGTGATGGCTCCCACCGACAAGCTGCTCCTGGCCTGTCACCGCTGCGTTTCACACCAACTGAGGACCAAGAGGTGTGGCTTTGTGGCTGCAAACAGACAAAAAATCCTCCCTACTGTGATGGTACCCACAAAGAAACCCACATTCAGAATTCTGCATAATGGTAGGATCCCTGACACATGAATCTAACCAATGAGAGGATATTTACACAAGAGTGGATTTAAATGCTCCACGAGTTCTGAAATAAGTTATAAATAACTTAATAATTATATTTGAAAATCTGTAAATGTGTGCAAACAAACCATTTCTGCACCCTGTCAATACTTTGTACTTGATTTTGTTAAATAATACAGGTGGCAAATGATTACAGTAGAAACACTGTTCTGCTTCTAATGGGCAGCCAATTTACTATGATGGGGACAGTAGGAGAAATATCTGATCATAACTTAACTTAAAAGCAGTGGGGTTGGTGTCTTTCATGTCTGGCTGCTTGAACTTCTGTCCCTTATTCTTTGGTTGCAATTGCAGACGAGGAGTATGTGCAGTTGAAGCCAGGACCAAATCAGCTTCAACTGTGTATGCTTCTGTTTGGTGACCACCTCTACGTACTGGATGTCAAGAACCCAGCCATGGAGGCTTTCAACCTTCCTGTACTACTCTGCCCTTTATGATCAAGTATGGGAAAGTGGGATCATGTTAGTAGTATGGACAACAAAACCTTCAGAATCATCCACCATTTATTCCAATAGCAATTGAATGGACTGTCGCTTAAATATTGTGTAATTGCCTGTCCTGTTTGTATACCCACAATTACATGTGATTGCCTTTGATAGGCACAAGGGGGGCAATCCTTAGATTTATTTTCAGATGGCTTTAGAGGTTTTTTGAAAGCAAAAGTAAACTCATTTGCACGAATTTCATTTATCAATTTAATTTTCATTTATCAAAAGATCCGAATTGAAAAAGCACAAACGAAAAAAGAAACCGGAAAAATGCAACTTTTCGTATTATTTCACAAATGACAGCATCAACCATACCTGAAAACCTTTAAAATAACGAAGCAAAGAGAAGCTCTTCCAGTGGTAAAAGGGACACCAGCCATTATAGACGGCATATTTTTGCTTTCCGAATTCCAGTTTTGTCGCACAATAAATGACAAAAAAAAAATTTTCCGCTGCAAAATTATATGCAAAAAACCCCCAAAACCATGAATTGTGGATAAAAAAATTGAACGTTAGTAAATGCTCCCAGTGTGCCATGTCTCTCTTACTGGTCTGTTCTATTAACAATAAAATCTAATTTAGTTTTTCAACTGAAGACATGTTCTTTAAAATATCCATGAAAATATTTTTATGATTTATGTTTTCATAATTTATTAGATCAAAATTGTAAATGTATTTTGTAATGGAATAAAGATTACCTTGAGTGGTTATTGTGGTGTCTGTACTATACTAACACTGGAGCTCGTTACTGGCATTGGTGAAACTGCACAGCTGGTCACTACAACTTGGTCAGCATGTTCATTGTATGCAACCATTAACAGATCAGTCTTTAGAATAACATTCTGCTTTTATACGGATTAATGGGAACGTACATGAAATACATTATACCACACTCCCCTAGAAGTACTAAACAGAACACTGTGGCCCACCAGTAATATTGTAGTTATCACACTGTACTTCCCTCAGCTGCTCCCTGGTCCTGGATGACACCGTGCTGGCCATCAGCATGATACACATCACTAGTGGTACAGATTACACAGCAATAAAGCAATCAGACTAAGGCTCAGTGACTTGTTTATGATATCTCATCTCACCTCTCGACAGCATCTGTGGAATGTTAGCAACTATTGTATCAATAATAACAGGTTCCTTTAAAGGGGAATTTTTAGCCAGACATAAAAAGTTGTATAATAAATTTTTTTTTTTTATAAAGACATTCATAGCTGTTATAAACTATTTAGAAATCTTAGCTGTCAATCATCTTTTGCCTTCCCTGCCTCTATGCCTCCGGTATAGAGGTGGGGCAGGTAGTTACTTGAATGTATCAACCAATGTACTTAATAAGAATAGATTACACTCACTGACCCCCCCCCTCCCAGAGCTGCTATAAAGGAACAGTAACACCAAAAATTTTTATTAAGGAACTTTAAACTACACCCTCTAAATAGTACCCATGCCCAGCTGCATTGTAGCTAATTTCCTTCAAAATTGGCCAAAAAAATCAATAAAACTCACTGGCATGGTATGGACACTGAATTGGAAAAAGGTGATACGGCAACCAGACCTTCAGCACCCTCATGCTCATGCGTGCGCGTCCCCCAATGTCTCTGCACGCGTGACGTCACTTCCGGAAGTGACTCGCTTAGCGACCGCCTAAGTTTGTTGGCAACCGGCTTCCTCTTCATTTTCTCCTCCGGCGCTTGAAGGGATCTGTTGTCCTGCGGGATTCTCTGGCATCAGTTGTCCTGCATATTGTAGTCCTGATCTTTCTATTGCTGGTGACCTGTCTGTTCAATCTGCAGCATTTTTTTCAGCGCTTCATTCAGTGCATTCATTTAGTGCTGCAGCATTTCCCCACTGCTCTGAGGTCTGTTAATCTTGTGACATTTTTTGGGGGTTCCACTTGTGCGGGTCTTTTTATTTTATTTTACAGCACATTCAGCTCTGGGGGTCTGTAAATGTTGCGGGGAGCTGCAAGGTCTGGGGTCTGCAAATATTTTATATATATAGAGGGGGCCACAGCTCTAGGTTTCTTCATACTATTTTATTTTTGCATATTTCTGTGGGAGCCACAAGGTCTGGGGTCTGCAAATATTGCTCATTTAGCGGGGAGCCACAAGGTCTGGGGTCTGTAAATATTGCTCATTTAGCGGGTAGCCACAAGGTCTGGGGTCTGCAAATATTTCAAATATGGAGGGGGCCGCAGTTCTGGGGTGTCCTGATACTATTATGTCATATTTCAGCGGGGGCCACAAGGTCTGGGGTCTGCAAATATTTCATATATGAATGGGGTCACAGCTCTGGGGTGTCCTGATACTATTATTACATATATCTGCGGGGAGCCACAAGGTCTGGGGTCTGCAAATATTTCATATATGGATGGGGCCACAGCTCTCGGGTGTCCTGATACTATTATTACATATTTCAGCAGGGATCCACTAGGTCTGGGGTCAACAAATATTTCATATATGGAGGGGGCCACAGATCTGTGGTGTCCTGAAACTATTGTTTACATTTTTCAACGGGGGCCACAAGGTCTGGAGTCGGCTGAACCTGTCAGTGTCTGCTAATCCTGTAATTGTCTGGGGTCTGCTATTATTATAAGTGTGCCGCAGGGGAATACACATTTGGGCTTTGTAAATCCTATTACTGCATCTGATGGGGGGGGGGGGGTCACAGCTCTGGGGTGTCCTGATACTATTATTACATATATCTGCGGGGGCCACAAGGTCTGGGGTCGGCTGAACCTGTGAGTGTCAGCTAATCCTGTCATTGTCTGGAGTCTGCTATTATTATAAGTGTGCCGCAGGGGAATAGACATTTGGGGTTTGTAAATCCTATTACTGCATCTGATGGGGGTCACAGCTCTGGGGTGTCCTGATACTATTATAACATATATATGCAGGGAGCCACAAGGTCAGAGGTCTGCAAATATTTCATATATGGATGGGGCCACGGCTCTCGGGTGTCCTGATACTATTATTACATATTTCAGCGGGGAGCCACAAGGTCTGGGGTCTGCAAATATTTCATATATGGATGGGGCACAGCTCTGGGGTGTCCTGATACTATTTTTTACATTTTTCAGCAGGGGCCACAAGGTCTGGGGTCGGTGTCTGGGGTCTGCTATTATTATAAGTGTGCCGCAGGGGAATACACATCTGGGGGTTGTAAATCCTATTACTGAATCTGATGGGGGTCACAGCTCTCGGGTGTCCTGATACTATTATTACATATTTCAGCGGGGAGCCACAAGGTCTGGGGTTTGCAAATATTTCATATATGGAGGGGGCCGCAGTTCTGGGGTGTCCTGATACTATTATGTCATATTTCAGCGAGGGCCACAAGGTCTGGGGTCTACAAATATTTCATATATGGAGGGGGCCACAGCTCTCGGGTGTCCTGATACTATTATTACATATTTCAGCGGGGAGCCACAAGGTCTGCAAATATTTCATATATGGAGGGGGCCACAGCCACATGAAAGTCAGGGGTCCACTGAACAGTTTGATGCCCAATATGCATCAATTTTCCAAACTATGTGGTGTACAGGGGCACCCAAATTAATATATAGCAGACAAAATGTCTATGGGCAAAGACAAGGAACAAAGAACAATGGGAAATGCAATAAAATTGCTTATTTTTTTCATTATGCCAAGTGAAATCTGCAGTCACAATCTCAGTTTGAGTATTTAAGATAGGTTAAATTAGTAACACAGAGAAAGTCAAGCAAACAACACCTGTGCATAACTGATAATGCAATAAAAGTGACTTTAATTATGATTGACATTATAGTATTTTGTTCATTTTTAATCATTTCACAATTTTTCCAGCATTTTACCAAATTTAACAGCAAAGTAAAATGACACAGATTTCCACAATACTACTGCATATTTAACAATTCAACTGAAACTGTCTTGGCTAATATGTTTTTAATTAACACAATCAGCAATACACATTTGGGTTTGTTCTACACTTAAAGGAGAAGGAAAGGTAAGAACTACATAAGCTTTACCAGGAAGGTCTATGTAAATACAGCCATAAGCACTCACAGAAATGCTGCACTGAGCTCTCTATCAAAAGAAACACAGGATTTCTTGTCCCCATTTTCTTGTGCCAGAGTCTGTGCAGCTCTCTGTTCTCTCCCCTCTCCTACTCCCCCTCCCTTAGGAACGTGTGATCTGAGCTATAACGGCTAGACTACAAGCAGGAATCTACTTAAAATGGCAGCTTCTGTCTTAAGCAAATGGAGAAAGCTTCTTCTTCTTCTCAGGTATGGCAATGCTCTCGGCAGAATAAATATAGGGTTCTAGGTGGCACTATTTTGGAAAGTCTATTGGCAGTAAAAGGCCAAAATGACTTTCTTTCTCCTTTAAATGTCATCTAAAAATTCTTTTTTAATGTCCATAAGTTTTTTGGGCAAGAATGCCATGGGCTTAATACTGTGAACATTTGAGTCTGCATTATTGTGTGGTGTTAATTCTTTTGAAATGTGATTCTACTTGCTCGTTTGTTTGTGAATGTAGATTTTCATGTGGAATATTAGTAGTAGGCAAGATTTTTGATGGTGGCCGAAATTTTTGCTTTTGACACAGTGCCGTAGTACTAGTATTAGTAATGCTGTTGTTCTCTATGGTCAAGTCAAATAACTCTGACGAAATGTTGGGGTTTGTGGTTGGATCTAGCTGCCTGTTAGCGCAGCACGTACAATGTTGGTCTTTTTCCAACATTTTTTGAAAAATATGCTCTAAATTGCCCAGCCTTCTGTCAATGGTTTGGTTTAATAAGATGACTGAATTTGTTAAATTCGACACTGTGTTGACTAAATTATTGCTTAAATTCATTGTAAAGGGAAAATATGTTTTATGAAAATCTCTGATAAACTTTAGATAATCTTGCTCTGCTTGAGCTAGACAGCCACCTTCAGCTTGTGTGTTAGTGTTCACTTCCTCTTCATCCTCACTTTCAGAGCTGTACAGTGGGAGATTGCTGCTGTCATTTATATCTGGTGAGGGGAGATTGGCATCCAGCAAATTCTCATCCAATTGTGTATCTTTCAGATTTATTTTACAAATAGCTGTAAAGCAAATGATATAATTTTCAGTTCATTTTTTAACATGACTAAAGACTAAAATCTCTATGTGCAAATTCACCCACAGGCCCCCCCCTAATTTGAATGGATTTTGTTTTTAAGCTAGTCTTGGTTACATCTACCGTGGGCTTTATTGCCATATTTCTGATCCGTGGGTCCCAAGGCCTACCCACTTCACTGCCCCCCCCCCCGCACACTCGCGTTTATGAATCACTTCCCCCCCCCAAGAGCGCATGCAAGTGCATTCACACAGACTACAATTGAAACTCATACGGAGCAGTGGGGAGAGGTCCTCATTGCTCTGTATCGGAGCAAAACCTCTGTGCGGCTGGGCGGCATGCTGCCTCTAAATTTATGCTGCTCTTCTAGGAGTGGGCGTTACTAGCCAACATTGCAGTTTGTGATTGTGGTGACAAGGTGGAGTTTGCAGTATGATTTTATCTTGAATGTGTACAAGAGAATCAAGTATGTGATCGTCCTAGAGTGATGCATCCTTGAATTTTCAGTGAGACTGTAATTTTTCAGATGGTATTTTCCAGAAAGTAACGGTTACCTGGGTAACCTAATGCATAAACATATATATAATATTGCTTAAAATATGGCAGCCCACGTAAACGAACGACAATATAATCGCTTCTTGCATCAGACAAGTGGCCTTTTTGGATAATAATAATATTAATTAATAATATTTTTAAAGCATGCTATCAATCACTTATTTTCGCCTTTTGTGAATCAAAAATTAAGCTTATATAAATGGTCATGGTCAAGTTGGAAACTTATTACACAGATATCTATTGAAATACATTTTTTAAAAATTCTCTTAAACATTGTAACATTGTTAGATTTTAATACCAATACACTTACCTTTTGATTTTGGCTTTCTGCTATCAATGTCAACAATACCGCTTATCATATGTGGGTGAAAAGTTTCACAGACAACTTGCTCATATCTGTTTAGATCTTTTGATTGTTGACAGGCCCGGATTAGTGGAAAGGCCACAAAGGCCCGGGCCTAGGGCGGCACAAATTGGTTGGCGACATGCCGCCCACCGCACCAAAATCTTAAAGTTTTTTATTGTATACGTAGCAATGGGGACCTTTCCCCCATTGCTCTGTATGCGATTGAAAAGACCGTGCATGCGCGGGGGTGCACGCGCCGGTCGCGCATGCACGCGGGGCGGGAGGGGGTTGGGGAGGTCGACGGACAGGGGGCGGCCTCGGGGCGCCCGACTTATAAATCCAGCCCTGATTGTTGATTTTCGTTCTCTTTATTCACTCCACTAATTGTGTCCAGTTTGGACTTAGTATTCCTCCTTACATTATACTAACGTTTTTTCAGTTCTTTTAAACTTTGCTGTGCAGTTCCAACTGCATTAACTTTTTTTTAAATTTTACGCCAAATATTTGTTTTTACACTCACACAGGTTTTTTTGGAGCTGGGACTAAAGAGCAATTTGTAATTTTTTTTCACCTATTATTAAAACATAATGAAAATGAATACCTTAATTCTTAAACCTAGAAATCATGTTTACATTGGTATGAATCAAAAAAGTACCCATTTTTTCCCCCTAATATTTTATAATAAACAATGATATTACTTGTAGAAATGGGCAATTATGTAGCAGACCACATTTACTAGAATTGGATTTTTAGGGGGCTTAAAACACAGTATTTAAAAAAAAAACGGAGGAACCCTGTTAATTTGTGATGCTCTAAAACAGTGCTGTCCAACTGGCGGCCCGCAGGCCACATGTGGCCTGTGACCCCCCTCTGTTTGGCCCCCACCTGTATGGCTGCTTTGATGGCTTACCTTTGTGTAAACTTTAAATGGTATCATTACAGAGATTAAGTGGCCCTCTGCATGTTTCACACCTCATATTTAAGGTTTTAAACCCCCTGTATTGTTTAAACATAAAATCCCCTGTTGTTTTAGCATAAAATCCCCTGTTGTTAACACCTATTAATCTCTGCATTGTTCATACACTGCATTGTTCACACCTCAGGCTGTAATCACCAACATTGTTCACCTCAGACAGACTGTAGGAGCAGTAGAAACCCACAAAAAAAACCCTGCACACTATAAAAAGAATATATTATATATATATTTTTATTATATATGCAATTACATTTTTTTAAAATATATAGTTATTGTGCAGACTGTAGGAGCATTGCCAGCATTGTGTCACTGTATGCTGCCTGTGTATGCCATACTCTTGGCAGGCAGAGTATGGCACACACAGGCAGCATAGGGCAGGCAGAGTATGGCACACACAGGCAGCATAGTGCAGGCAGAGTATGGCACACACAGGCAGCATAGGGAAGGCAGAATATGGCAGGTTTTTACTGTACAGGTATCGGATCCCTTATCCGGAAACCCATTATCCAGAAAGCTCCGAATTACGGAAAGCCTGTCTCCCATAGACTCCATTTTAATCAAATAATTCTGAATTTTAAAATTGATTCCCTTTTTCTCTGTAATAATAAAACAGTACCTTGTAATTGATCCAAACTAATATATAAATAATGCTTATTGGATGCAAAACAAGCCTATTGGGTTTAATTAATGTTTTATAATTTTTTTAGTAGACCTAAGGTATGGAGATCCAAATTACGGAAAGACCCCTTATCCGGAATACCCTTGGTCCCGAGCATTCTGGATAATGGGTCCCATACCTGTACTACCATCATTAATATGGGTATGTAATAACACCAGTGTGGTTTTAAGTAGGTGTTGTTTAAAAAAGGGGAATGTTGAAAACTGGCTTCCATTATGGGCCCTCTGCCATGTAGGCCAGAAAAATTCTGGCCCACGGTACCACTGAAGTTGGACGGCACTGTTCTAAAATGTCACGATAATGCTTACATTGATTTTATAAATATTTTTTGCGTTTACATCCTGAAAATCCCTAATTATTCCAGTTGACAGCATTGTTAAACCTGGAAACAATTGTAGTTTAAACTGACATTTGTTTCCATGAATCCTTTTAATTTTTTCTACAAAGAAATTGCTCCAGCAGCCATTTTAGGAGTATCGGCACTCATTCTTGTAAAACAATAATGTGTTTAAATTTTAGTTGAAAATGGGTGAAACTGAAATCAATGAGAGGATTAACTTGTCCTTTAAGGACAGGCTGTCAGTGACTATTCTATTTTTCTGCTATTCTAAGCCTCCATAGGACTCAATGGTACTCAACAGATCAAACCTGTTGAGTTATTATTTTGAAAATTTTAAAATAAGCATTAATAAATTAAGATTTATGGGAGTCATTTTGAAAAAGCTCAAATGTTTATGATTAATATTATGAAAACCCAGTTGTAAATATCAAAATTAGCTAGAACTAAGAAAAAAATTGCTTAGAAATGTGCCCCTATTTTTACAAAATAGTAGAAGGACACCAAAACTGATCACACTCAAGTGTGCAAATTATGCAAGATATACACTGTTTCAATTATATACATTGAAGTGTGTATCGCTCATACCTAATGGTTAAAAATATTGCATTTGGGTTGTTACATGAAGGGGAGGCTTATGTGCTATCTTTTACCAACTCTGTGTACAGTCATGGTCTAACTGGATGTTTGAGAGTGTTTCCTAAAGTTTAGTGGAATGGTACAAATATAAAAGTATTGTTTACCTCTTCTGTTAGAATAACCAGTTCTTTAAAAGCAAATCTTTCCTGTTTGCTTTTACTCGACGTAATATTGGTAGCCTTGTGAGTTTGATGTTCTGATGTAGTTGGCTGCTCATTATGAAATGTACAGTCATTTTGCTCACCTAAGTTAACATCCACACTTGTTAGAGTTGGTCTAGATGTTGAATGGGATGTTGATCCATGGTTTTTCTTTTTTATATTTTTTTCTAATGGGGTATCATCGCTTTTACTTTGCAAATCTCCACTTAGCGATCATCAAGATTTAGCGTAACTAAATCCTCACCATAATTTGAAAATATGCTTTCAGAACCTGAATGCTTATTGCTACTAGCAGACCGATTTGCAGAATGTGTTGTATTTTGCCTTTGCTGTTAGTGAAATTGTTTCCACATCTCAAAATCACCCTCCACTATATTAATCTGCATTCTGTACATTGTCAATTGTAGATAAATAGCTTTATTAATGATGATAAAGGTTATCATTCAACTATTACTATGGTAATGCATTTAAATCATTTCTCAGAATTAAGATAATGTATACAGATTCATAGCAATGAAGTCATTTTGTGAGATGTTAGCATTAATGCTGTCACAGAATTGTATTTAGGGCCACTGACACCCTAGACACCTTACCTAGCTGGACCCCTTAGCATGCAAAATGGCATTATAAGAGGCATATATATTAGAGTGTGTATGCCCTTAGCCATAGCATAGCAACGAAATAGCAATTACATTTGAACAGTCACTTAGAAGTTAGAAATCAAAAGTCAAAATCTGCATGGTTGCTGTGAACAACATCACCATTAAGGTAAAAGGACACACACAATTAGATATGCCCCTTAGTGTAATTACTATACAGCATGCACCTGGTAACCCCTCACACCCCAGCTATTATATAAGCACCCAAGGGCCAAGCCCCTTAAAGCTGCTACCCAAGGCACAGGTTCTTTGAAGATTATATACAAACAAGGCCATGACTTTCTAGCTACTTTAAAAAGAATTAATTTAAAACGTGAGAACTAAAGGATAGTAAGGTGTAAATTAATAAAAGTGCAATGAAAACACACTTAAAAGCAGTTATAAATAAGATAAGTAAGATCAAAAGAAAATAGAAAGGGAAGTTTGACACCAAATTTCATGTTGTGTTGAAAAATGTGTAGTCACTGATTGACATATGATTTGTTGTGGCCTCCGCCCACTTTTGGGCATTCAACAATCATCATATTTTCATTTTCAAAATTGTTCAATAACACCTACATGCAATTCCATACGAGATATATCTTAAAGTATTATTGTCAATATGCCAATATAGAAAATATGAATTATTGCCTTTTTAAACCAGCTGTTTACTTCAGTGTTTTTGCTTATTTTTAAACTTGCACATCTGACTGCGTAACCTTTAATTCATATTTGTGTAATGTGTTTCTGTAATTAATTGAAATGTATAAGTAACTTTTTTGGCTTGTCTATGAACAGGTATTTTGCAGTTTTATAACTATATTACCCATTTAATCATTAAAACGAAAATAGTCACGACAAGCGTTAACAACAAAGTCGTCACAACGCAATTTAAATTCGGCTTTAAGACAATAGCGGTCTTTTACTGCGCGCCAAAAGCTGACAACGTCACTTCTGGTCATACGAGCGCGTTATAGAGGATGGAGCTAGAAGGAAGTGCGCAGATCATTTTGGAGATCGGAGGTGTGGCTGGTATCTTGGAGCTTGAGGAGAACACAGGGGAGCCTTGCAGTTTGGAGCTTGAGGAGAACACAGGGGAGCCTGGCAGTTTTGAGCTTGAGGAGAACACAGGGGAGCCTGGCAGTTTGGAGCTTGAGGAGAACACAGGGGAGCCTGGCAGTTTGGAGCTTGAGGAGAACAGAGGGGAGGCTGCCAGCAATACACAGTCCCAGGGAACAGCTTTCTGCAGATTGTGACCAGATTGCTCCAGGGGAGCAAGCTCATGCAAAAAAGAGGGCCAAAAGATCACATCAATCTATTGATGAAAGCAACACCGCAAAAACCAGAGCCTCTGCCATGACAAGAGAAGAGATGGTAATGATGGTGAGGCTAATAGAAAAATTCCATTACGATGATAAAGAATATTTTTAAAAATGCCACCTTTTATAAAAGAAGAATAATGAAGAGAATTGCTTACTTGCTGAAGTTAAAGTTTGGGATACAAAGAGAAGTTAGACAACTTCAGAAAAGATGGTCTGACCTAAAATGCATGGAAAAAAGCAACTGCGAGACATCCGAAAGCAAATAAGCAAAGGTATTTATTTTTCCTAAAATCAATATATATATATATATATATATATATATATATATATATATATGTATATATGCAGTTATTATTTTAAACAAGTACTGATATTTCTTGTTTTTCCTTAAAAAGGGCAAGGCATGCTTAAGAGGCCATTAACCAGGCTGAAAGAAAAAGGTTTGTGTTTTTTAATCCTGCCATAAAATGTTATCTTAATCTTTTAGTATTAATATTGTGCAAGGTTGGTAAAGTAAAGTTTTTAAATTAAACATATTAATCACAATTAGCATTCAAAAAACAGCTCTTTAGTTTTTTTTTTAACCTAGTTGATTTTTATAGGATTTAAGAAAGCCATTAGTTTAAAACGACATATTGTAGAAAGAGTTGTGCGAAAGTCCTTTTGTCGGGCCGAGTTCATCCTAATTTACCTCATCATTGAACCCTTGTAACGTGTTTTTTCTAAAGCATAATGTAAGAGGTTGTACTTGCCCCGACAAAGGGCAACACAAGTCTTTTTTTCTCTTTTTTTTAATTTCTAATTTACCTCATCATTGAATCCTTGTTGAAAAGATGGACAAGGTATTTTCGTTTAATGAAACCCAAGTTTTCAAACATGTGTGCTGACAAAGTTACTATTTTTTTTTTTTATACACAATCATAATGTAAGAGGTAGGCAACACTCGTCATTTAAAATTGTTTGCAGCATACCTCATAATTGAACCCCTGAACAGCATAAGATCATATAGCTGTTCAATTACACTTCCTAATCAAAGTAAATTTTACAAATGTTTATGTATGTTGCTCTATGATTGGTAACATTTTATACTGAACCATACAGCTAATTTTTATTGACACAGTTGTGAATAAAATTTTTATCCAAAACATGTTTTCTTTAGTTTGTCCAAAAAATCATTGAAATAATTTCATTTCCATTTTTCATGTAGATATTAGCCCCAGAGTGTACTTGTGGCAACATATAGGAGTGCCCAAGTCTATTGGCTGAAGCAATAATATCTATATAATACACAACCACTGAATATCTTGCAAACTATGTCCATATATATATATAGAGAGAGAGAGAGCTTAGTGAGACCGTCAGCAATAATGGGTGCTTAGTAATATTTCTGTCATCACTCTGAAAATAGTATATTATATCACATAAAGTAATAACTGTAGTAAAATATGTGGATATTCTGTCACCTTAGAATCCCATGACTTGTATAAAAGCACTCAGCCTTTGGCCTTCTACCTTTTATATGGTCATGGAACTCATCAGTGACTTGAAATATCCCCAGATTTGACCACAGGGGGTACATTATTGAATATATAAACCCGTCATTTATGTGTATGCTAAACAATTAGTGCCAACCAGTGTGTAAACAGTAATTGTTATCAAACACAGATAAAGGCAATCTCTGTCTTTGCAAAGGACCACCACATGTGCAGTTGCTAGAAATATTTAAAGCCTTAATGTGCCGCCCCACATAGAATCTACGTTCTGTAAAGGAAAAAGGGGCAGTGTCACAAAACGTAAATTCTATGGTTGTTCTCCACTTTGGTTTTGTGAATGGAGGAGCACATGCTCCTTCGCTCCCCACTCATTCCCCAGCCCATATGGCAATGAAGTGGGTAATATGGGCCCATAGGAACCAGCACATGGTTACTATGTGACTGATGTTTCCTAGTCTTCTGCCTCATCCCCCCCCCCTCCAGCACCAGCCACACACCAGATCTGCAGATGAGACAACTCCTCCAGTTCCTGACTCTCTCCTGCCTCCTCCAGGACCATCCAGCTGCCTGCCAAACCCCAGGTAGGTGTGGGAAAAAAAACCCAAAAATAAACACACAGAGGCACTTCGAGGCAATATTTTAGAAATTTCATATTTATTTATAAAAAAACTTCCACATTTACAAAAGCAATGCTGTTTGGTACTTAGAAGTAGAAAGACATACTTACCCATTTTGGATTCGGCAGAATGTGTACTTTTCAAACATATATGGTTTCCTGGGGTAAACATATTGTTCCTGGATGTTTGCCTTTACAATATAAAGTATGCAATATTGTGCTGTAATGCTTGGAAAATTTGGTAATTTACTGCTGGGAGTTTGTGATCTATTGAAGTCATAAATGTCCATAAAACTATACATATCAGGTATTTAGCACATTCAGGAGACATGAAGCTTTCAAAAACGGTTGAATTTATGCCCATCAAGTAAATTATGTTTCTGGTCTAAATCCCTATATCTTGACAAATATACGTTTTTGTTTTTTTTGTAATTAGAGCTCTAAATCTTGGTCAAGACAGAATAATCAATACTGCCCAATTGAGATCTGGCCAATTTCATACCTGTATGCAATTCAGCTCAATGTTAGTGAGGCAGATATATAACTGTAATTGTTACATGTATGACCACCTTTAAAGTGAATCTGTGTCTAAATACAGTGCTTGATCCATACAGAATACCAGATATTGATCATTCCCAAAGCAAAAACACTGTACAATGTAACAAAAAGCACATAGTTGATAAATGGCTACAGGGTATGGCAAGGTGGAGAAGAATGTATGACCCCCTCCCCCAAACAACCTGAAGATCACAAAGTGAAGGCTGCACCAACTCTGTGCCCTAATAATGGCAATGCACTATGGTGCAATATGCCCCTGTTTGTTGAATACCCAAATAACCTCCTTAATTGAACAAACTATATATTCATGTGAACATTTCATATCACTACTTTAAAACATTGTGCTTTGGCAGCTTTTAAAAGTTGTTGTTGGGAAAACGTCAATTTACTCCCAGAAACATTTTGTCGGCAACAATATATTGGGAAAATGGCGAAGAAAAATGGCGGTATTACGACAAATTTAAAAAAAATGTTGTTATTTAAAAATGTCGGAAAGGTCGGAATATTGGCGGAAACTTGTTCTGTGAATTAGTCAGCACTTTCATCCGACATTTTACCGACATTACACCAACATTTTCGTCTCACTGACACTTTTGTTAATTCCCCCCATTGTGTGCATTCAAGTTTTCCTTGAATCACCTCTGCAGTCATATCTCTTACACACCTGCAAATTTGTTTTCCTTAACTGGTATTGGTAATAGTCAGTGATGCAAAATTGCACTTTTCTTACTGCATTTTATTTTTTGCAAAGCAGACTTCAATCAACAGTGTGACAGACAAAAGTCAGTTGTGCAAAATGACTAGTTTAACCTTCACTCCTATGGTGTCTAAACAGGGTTTCCTCCACCCCAGAATATGCAGCCCAAAGAAAAGTAGATGCCACAAGAAAAGGGAGAACTTATGCACCACAATCTGAATCTTCCAGTGTTACACACAGAGTGGATTGTACAGCACTGCAGAGCACAGTAAAGGGATGCCTCTCTGGACTTTCCTTGTCCTTTATGTAAGCAAGCAATTTGCTCACTTGTTATTTCAGATTTTCCTTTTCTTGCCTCAATGAGTCAACACAAGAACAAAAAATAATAAATTGCATTATTTCTTTTTGAGTATTTAAAAAAAGTTATTAAAATATTTACATGATTTTTAAAAGATGTTTTTTTGGCAAAATTCTGTGGTTTATCATTGTACATTGTTATAAATTCTGTTTAAGAAAATATATTAAGGCCTCTAACATACTGTGGTGCAGGTGGAATGAATGAAGTCACCATAAGTGATCCAGTTTAGGGGAATAAAAAAAGCAAGCGCTTGTGTGTTATAGCCTTTATGGGCATTTTCTAAGTTGCTTAACCCAAATAATTATTTAAGCACATAAGGTTGAATAGTGTTGATAGTAAAGTCTTACACTGAAAAATGGGATAGTCGATTTAATTTGTTGCTATACAATTATGGTTTGCTTACTGTAATTTCTCATGTTTTAATTCCATCAGTCTGTCTTTGGACTATAACAAAGTAGGATAACTGCTTCAAAAATTCATATATATTTTCCAGAGAGATTACACGTAGAAGGCCATCAACTGAAGTTCTCTCTCTTTTAGGGCATAAACTAAGGCACATATTTATTAGTTTTGTGAATTTAGTGGTTTTAGAGTTGTCTGAAACCACAAATACATGTAAATGCATTTCCACTAAAACCACAAATGTCTAGTAATTTACAAAAAGAACACAACAATCTAAGTTTTTTGTAAGAATTTTCATGCATTTGCAAGCAAAAAAAAAACCTTGAAAACCTCTAAAACAACAACAAATTAAAAAAATATTGTAACAATTTGGATAACCAAATTTCCTTGCCTTAAATAAAATGGATATCATTTCCTCTGTGAGTCCTTGTTGTCTTAAGATGAACTCTTCAACCACCATGCCATTAAATTGAACCGGCTGGGGTTGGGATGGTTGATGGGTCCCCTTTTAAGCAGGTCTGTCCTATGGGGTAGCAGTACAGTATGGGCAGGGGGATCAACAGATGTTTGAGGTCATGGAACCAAGTCCTTTGTGGCCAAAAGGGTGCCACCATTATCACTAGTACGTCTAATTGGTGTATCTTCTTGAACACTCTTGGGAGCATGGTTAGTGGACAGAACACATGCCAGGTCAAACCTTAAGGTCATTGTGTCAAATCCTTCTGCCAGTGGGCAAAGTATCTTTTCACCTTGCGATTGAGTCCGGATGCCATGAGGTTGATCTGTGGTTGGCTCCAACAATGCACCAGTTCTGGGAATACCTCTTCACCTGGTGAAACTACTATTCCCCTGGCTCTATCTGGTATTGGCTGTGGAAGTCCACCTCTATGTTGTTGACTTCTGTAATGTGAATGGCCAACAGAAGCACTGTGTTCTGTTCAGCCCAACATATGATCTTCTTGGCCTCTCTGAGGGTGTCTTTGCTTGGGTGCCTTTGCTTGGGTGCCTTCCTGGCAATTTCTGTACGGTTGTGGCGTTATCACACTTTATTCGTGCAGCTTGTGACTGTAGGGGTGACGACCAGTAGTGCAGTGCTCAGAGTATGGCACTCCAGTACGGCAACTCCATTACGTTGATGGGTAGTTGGGATTCCTTTGGAGTCCAGGTGCCCTGAGATGGTCTGCCCTGACAGGTTGCTGCCCAACCTGTAAGACTGGTGTTTGTAGTCATTACCTACTTCTTGTAGTGGGGTCTCTGGAGCGAGCCAACACAAAAGGGATTCTGTGGTTTTCAGGAATGAAGAATATTGGCCTGCAGGGGGCAAAAATGATTTTAAGAGAATGGGACTGCCTCCATGGTAGAAACAATGGAACACAGTACTTTCATAGTCTGTTTCCATTTTGAACCTTACTGATCTGAGAAATAGGTTCAACCCATTGAGGTCCAGTACCAGATGAAATGTTCCCTTCTTCTTTGGTACTATAAATAGATTGGAGTAATAGCTGTAAAATCTCTGTTGCTGTGGTACCTGAACAATTATTCTGGCCACTCATAGTGCTGCAACACAATCCTAGAATGCCAGCGCTTTGATTGGGTCGGGGACTGAGGACATGAAGAATCTCTGAGATGGGTTGGGCAAAAAATCTTGATGGTAGCCCTTTGTCACTATTTCGTATCTAGGCATTGAAGAGTGTATCCACACCTCCCAAAACTGTAGGAGCCTGCCCTCTATTCTGTGACTCCGAGGGGACGTCCCATCATGCAGAAGCGGGTTTGTCCTGGAAGGAATTACCCTGGGAATTGTTTGGTCTCCAGCTTAACTGGGTTTTGTCCATGAATTTGTTGCGGAAGGCCGACCTGTGCGGGGTGCTTGAATGCTTTGTGGATCTTGCTTTGGCCATTCCTTGATGGAATGCAATGGCGGACCGAGACTTTGACTGGGAAAGGAAGGAACTCTTCCTCCCTGTGGTCTGGGAAATACATGAATATGAGGATGATGAACATATAATATACAAATTCGTAGGGCTTAAGATGATGTACTATGTCCCCTGTAACAGGTACAATTTTGTGTTAAATATATGTTAACTTATGTATCCAACTATGCTGCTGCTTAACTAAAACTATCATAATATATGCAGCGTGGTAGGAAATGTGCAACAGATGAAAAGGGACTAAATGGCCACCCTTTATGCAAAAGTCATACAGTGTTAGTAACTCTCAACATGAGATTTTTATGCTTTTGAAAAGTATATTTGTGCTACTTAACTGTTTATGGCAACTTTTCAACTAACCTATTTTTTGTAGTGAATTTCTTATGTCTATATAGGGTATACATACAGGAAAACTTGAAACACTGTCCTCTGTCAGAATGTACTCTACAATGCCTTTTGTCTAAAGACAAGTTGATTCTCCCCCCTAAACAATCATTGCAATCATTTGGCCAACAGTTTTTAAAACATTGTTGGTAATGAGTGCTAAGTTATTTTTTGGTAAGTGCATTTGAGGGGTGTTGAGCATATAAAAGATATAAAATCAAGATTTGATACAAACTTTAACATACAGTATCATTTTCAATTAATTTTGAACACAACTCTCAAGTTTAATAAAATTATTTTAAAAAGTATAAGAAAAAAAATCAAAAGATACATAAAAATATAAAAGATAAAACAATATTTTACATATTATCAATACTAATTATATGTATGATGGGTATGTAGCTGCACGTACTTTCAAATACCTCATTTTCTGGCCAAAGTGATTTTACCAAAAGCTTAAAGAATTCCCACCTTGGGTCTCCAGCAATTTCAATTCTTATCAAAAACCTTTGTCTTTTAAATTGGTTAAATGCTGCAAGCCACACAGCTGTTCTTCTAATATAAAAACTTTTCTTTCAAGCCCTTTTATAACACACAGTGTGCATGAAGTTTTCCTTGAGTCATATCTCTTACACATCTGCAAATTTGTTTTGCTCAACTGGAATTGGTAGAGCAGTCAGTGATGCCAAATTGCAGTTTTCTTACTGCATTTTATTATTTGCAAAATTACCCCCACTCCTATGGTGTCTAAACAGGGTTTCCTCCACCCCAGAATATGCAGCCTATATACAGACTTAGAAACTAAACTTCCCCCCTCCAGCATGAGCCAGATAAGGATAAATATACTTATAGGACCAGTAAAACCTTTTATAGAACCCAATCCCAATTACTTAACATTGTAATTTTAAAAATGGTGCTATAATTTCCAGTACTTAAAAAGTAGATAAATTAAACTGACACTTTTTGGTGAAGTTCTTAACTTTTGTAACTTTAAAAATGGTGCTATATTTGGATTTTCAGTAAAAAAAGAAGATGAATTAAACTGGCACTTTTCAGTGGAGTCATCTTGAAACACCAGTTAGTTTCTTCTTGCCTATGTGCGTGCCACCGGCTGACATTTCCTGATCCTTGTGTTCCTCTCACACATCCTTTCCCTCAATGTTTCGATCTCCCCCAGCCTTCCCCTCAGCTGTTTTGACATTGAAGTGCTTTATCTGCATTTTCTTTTTGGTTGCTACAGTGAGAAGAGTGCTGATTGTAGTGTGCATAACTACTGGAGCAAATGTCTTATCATAGTCCTCCCCATACTTTTGAGAGTATCCTTAGGCTGCTAGTCTTGCTTTGTATCTTTCAACTGTACCAACAGCGTTATATTTGATTTTAAAAGTCCACTTATAGTCAATAGCTTCTCTCCCTGTTGGTAGTTCTATGAGCTTCCAGGTTTGGTCGTTATGAGAGATTTAATCTCCTCTTCAGCAGCTCATTTTCTTCCCCATCTGGAAGTTGAGATATTTCTTCCCAACTTGTAGGTTCACATATGCAGGCTGTATTTGTTTTGTATGAAAGTCAAACCAGGTGGCTTACCCTTGCTTTCTCTTGTTGAAGGTCTTGGTTCAGTGTGTCTGCTCATCTGTGGTGAATGATTCAGTGCCAACTTCAATTATTTGTTCTGGAGATGTACTTGTTGCCTGTTCATTAGTTTGCTGTATTTCTATTCTGGAATGTAAACAAATGCTTTGCACCCAAAAACTGATGTGTTTCTCACCTGGTCACCATGCCAGTTCATAAGGTGTTTTCATGACAGTTTCAGAGTACAGTCTGTTTCGTAGGTAAGTAGCTGTTATTGCTGCTTCACCCCAGTATTTTTCAGATAGTCCATAACCAATCAGCATACATCTGATCATTTCTGTCAGGGTTCTATTTTTCCTTTCAGCTACCCCATTCTGTTCTGGTGTATATGGGACTGCGATACTCTGTTCCAAGTTGTTTTAAGAAATTCTCCACTTTGTGTCCAAGGAATTCACCTCCATTGTCACTTCTAAACACAAGTGGTTTTCTCTGAAATCTAAAACTTGCCTTTGTCACATAGTCCTGCAGTTTATCAAACACTAATACTAATATCTACAGTTAGTATTAATGTTTGTCTATATAGTTTATGTATGTGATAGTAAAGATTGGGAAGTATAGGTTGTGTGTGCTGGGTTTACTTGGAAGGGTTGAACTTGATGTAACTTCTGATTTGTTTTTCATTAGATATGTGACTGTGTATCTTGAATGATCATCTGTAAAAGTCACTGTATCTTACCTACTGGTGTGGGCACACTTATAGGACCACACTTATAGGACCACACACATCACTGTGTATAAGGTCAAGTGGCTTTAAAGTTCGGTTCTGGTTTGCTTTTGGATGGGTTACTCTTGTAGCTTTGGCTTTAATACAGCACTCACATCTCATGGTATGTGGACAGGTTGGCACAAGATCTTTAGTCAGGTTCCACCTATTTAGCTCCTGTATACCATCAGGATGTCTGTGACCTAGGCGCCTGTGCCAAATATGAATCCCCAGCGGTTGCCAGCCGTGCCAAGAACATCCCGGTCTTGTCACCTTGGTCAAATATTCTCTGATTTTTATAGAGAAGCCGTTTTCTTTGTTAGTCTTGCCTGGGCCTATTCTGGGTCTCTTTGTGCCTGACTCAAGGTCTGATGGAAGGATATTATGAGTGTCTGATTCAGCCACTCTAAAAGCTGGCTCAGCTTCTCTAATTTCTGCCGTGGCAATATTTCCAGCAGTGTTTATTTCATTGATCAACACCCCACAAGCTACCGCTACATACTCCTCTTGGGAGCGATCTTTAATGTGTTTGTTGGCCAGCCATATAGGTCACAGTAGTCATCTAACGGCACCATGATTTCCCTCAACCTGCATAGAGATGGCAAGGGGGGAATGGTCTCAGAAGGGAAGTATTTAGCTGCTGTAACTAGCTGGGCAAAGTCTGCTGAGGCTAGGGCACCGGATGGATCTCAATATTCATTATTTGGTAATATTGTTCAAGTCAGTGTTCCATTATTTACAAGTGCTTACTGTGTGTATATAGCTATATATCCTTTACTGTTCAAGCTAATTCAGGCTAATGGCACCTGGGACAAGTTTTACAGTGTTAGTTAACACACCCTTATGTTTTTAATTCTGCTAAATGAATGTAGTCAGTCATTTAATATCCAGCCACAAGATGTCAGTGTATTACCTTTTTTCTTTATAACGCCTTTATACTTCCTCACCATCCTACTATGAAATGCAGGTAGAAGATCCAGACTCCCCTGTCTCGGGGAAGAATAGTGTCTTCCAAGGCTTTGATGTCATGTGAATACATGAGTGAATCCATTACGTTGGTAAGCTAATGTTAGCAAGTTTGTGTTATAAGGTGGGTCAGCACCAGCTTAGTGCCAATCAGGTTAGAAAATTGCCCAAACCTCCAGTATGATAGTACAGAGACGTCAACCTTCCTAGAATGAAACTTGTGAATTGTCTGGCCACACAGTTTACATACCATCCAAGACCTTTTATGTATTAACCATAGTGCTTGCTTCACACACCAAAAACCCCAATACCACTCATTTTCTGTTGTGAACCCCAGGTAGGGCTAGTACTGTAGTCTATACTAGGAACCAACTATTAGTAATGTCTACATTTATGGTGAGCTGGTAAATATCCCTAATATTGTTTTGGCTCTTGAGATAGCTCCCCTGATTCATCATAGTAATGTGGCCATTAAATTACTAGTCTTGTCACAGAGACTTAATTTAGTTTGGTGCTACCCTAGACACCAGACCTCTGTCCATTAACTCCTCTTTGTGCTATTTTGTGCATGAGCAGGACTGTCTGCCACTGGATTTAGCTGCAAGTCCGGCATTTTTTCTTTTGTCTATATAGGCACTCAAAGCTGCCTAAACCTTCCACCATAAGCACAGAGTCTTGGGTGCCTGCATAGAAATTTAGCCCAGGTTTTAATTCTGCTGGTGCTATCACCAGTGTGCATCTGGAGAGTAAAGCTGCTGTGTTGTGTGCTAGACATCTTTTGGGTAACTTTTGCAGTCAGGGCCACTGACAGTTACCCTGCCTGTCACCCCCCCTCTGATAACACCCCTGTGGGATCATAATATTGTCATGCCTTAGTTTTAACTGTCACACCAAAAAATCAGTACCATGCAAAAGCTTTGGCCATAATTTTTAATGGTTTATTTTAGCACAGAGCTTGACAAAAAGATTCACCTTACATGGCAGAATAAAAATCAATGTATTCTACATAAAAATGAATTCAATAATCAGCCCTCTGGCATTCACATCTATGACAGTAAACTTATTTTCTGCTAAAGATATAATTTTCACTGACCCCTAAACAAGACATGAAATATGGTATATATATCATATCATTCATATCATAAGTAGAAGCTGCTGTGGATTGCTTTGAAGTCATGAAACATGATTGGTTTAGGTCTGCTGAATAGTGATGGGCAGAAAAATTCGCCAGGCATGGATGGATTCACAGCTAATTTCCACATTTCGCCATTGGCGGATTTTTTCGCAAAACAACAAAATTCTCTGCGCATTGAAAAATTGTTGCCGTGTCAAAAAGAATTGTCTCGTGCATCAAAAGAATTGTCTCTCGTGTCAAAAAGAATTGTCTCTCATCAAAAGAAGTGAAAATTAAAATTCTTTTGGCACGCAACATTTTCCCTGTTTTTTTTCCATTTCGCAAACCATTTGAAAGATGCGCAAATTTTTTGCCGAAATGTGGCAGATTCGCTCATCACTACTGCCGAACCTTTTGGTACTGTAAGTTCAGTATCTAAAATAGAGTCTTTCTAGCCTTATTATTTTTTAAGCTTTAGTTTTTCTTTAAGCAACAGCTGAAGGGTCATAAGTTGCTGTTATGTATTTGCTTATGCTGTGTTATATTTTAAAAAATAGTAAATTGCTATTGAAACATGTCAGAATGTTCCTCCCTTGAAAAACCACTGGGAAGTCAGTATCTGTGTGTTGAAAAATAAAGATGGTGAACTGTAAAAAGTTTGCCTGCATTACTGTGATATAACAGTTAGCAATAACCGGCTTAAATTATATGTAACCCTCAGATTTTGGACTGAGAAGACAGATGGTTTGAAAGAGGCGTTAAAAAGGCCATTTATTCCAGACTGGAAAGACCCTGAACAGAGGAGGGGGCCTGTGACTCCACTTGTCAACAACTTACCATGCTGCTTTGACATCCTTATTCAAGTGGTTTCACAACGATTCACATTTCCAGTCATGTACTTTGAAAGCTTAACACCTGCATCAAGAACAATCCTGGTACCTTTGTGACTGGAACATACTTTCTTACACCTGTGAGTTTCAACACCTAACTAAATAAGTTCAATGGAATCATTATGATTGTATATCTGTGACTGTACAGGTATGGAAGACCTGTTATCCAGAAAGCTCCGAATTACGGAAAGCCTGTGTACCATAGACTCCGTTTTAATCAAATAATTCAGATTTTTTAAATTAATTTCCTTTTTCTCTGTGATAATAAAACAGTATCTTGTATTTGATCCCAACTAAGATATAATTAATCCTTATTTGACGCAAAACAATCGTATTGGGTTTGATTAATGGTTTATTGATTTTTTAGTAGACTTAAGGTATGGAGATCCAAATTATGGAAAGACCCTTTATTCGGAATACCCTTGGTCCCGAGCATTCTGGATAACCCTCAGGGGTTTTTAATGCCGTGGAATTCCCTATGACTTTAAAGTTTTATTCCCTACAATTTAAACCGAAGAAGCCACTTGGATGAGTGGTGAAATGTTTTCCAGAAAACTCAGAAAGTCCAGTTGTTTTAGACTTAATTCTACTAGATACTATGTTGCTGCCCTTCACACATTTCCCATCTCCTCTTATTTCTGTTCAAGATAATCCAGCTGGGATAACAGGATTTTAGAAAATGAAAAGTCAGGAATGCAAGGGTATCTAGTGTAAGTAAGATCCACAATGAGGAGTTAGCAAAATATTAGGGCTGGTGATAAGAAATATTCACATTAATAGAGTGAACAATTGCAGTGAACATATTTTTATTTCTAAATTCAACCTTGCTGGTTGGAAAAAGCTGAGATGTAATGCACATTCACTGACTTAATAATATATACATAATTTATAATACTGAAAACCAACTTTCTGCACTTTTTGTGGTTGCCATGGCCCCTTTCAGCTCATAACAAGATTATATATGAAGGAAAAAAAGCTCGTATATCATCCATTAATTTCAAGAATATTTAAGTAAAGTAAAGTGTTCTTTACAATTCTCTGCAAATTTTGCCCTACCTGGCTTTCAGTAGGTAGCTTCAGGCCCCCAGGTACGCAAGTGCTACATCTGAGAATCATTGCCTTAGGGTAAATACCAGTTGAGTTTTATTCTAGTGTTAGATGTGTGATGCATTTTTACGTGTATATATCCAATAATGCTACTACACAGTTTTCCCTGTGGGTTTGTAACAAGGGAGTGGTCACCAATGCAGATAAACTGGGTCAAAAAAAAAGGTTTCACTCTTGTAAGAGATTCAAAAAGTGAAACAGAGCTTGCCGGAGGGAAATTTCACTGCTCTCTATTTATTTGTATGGTTATTTGTTACACACTAGTGGGACCCACCCTAAGGGCAGTGGCACACAGAAAGATAAGTCACCCGTGATAAATCTTTACTATTGCGGGCAACTTATCTCCCAGACATGCCATCCCACCAGTAAGAATGTAAATCGATGGTGGGATGGCATACGCGTCACTTCGGTCTTCTGAAGTCGCCCAAAGTTTCCTTGTGACGCAAATTTGGGTGACCAAAGCTATGCTTATACCATCCCACTGGCGATTTATATTCTTGCTGGTGGGATGGCATGTCTGGGAGATTAGTCGCCCGCAATAGTGAAGATTTATCACAGGCAACTAAATCTCCCCCTCACAGGAGGTCCACTTCAGTTAAATGTCTAAAAATCTCCCTAAAATCTTTGAAGGCAGGATTCAGTGTCTTGTTTGGTGGACTACAGGAAAGGTATTTTTTCTATATGAAGCAACAACATTTTTCTTAGCCATAAGGGAGTGAGGATGGATTTTTCTCCTGTAGAAATTATGATGGTCGATTTCCTTTATTGCCTTTAAGAAGTGAGTAGTTGTCCAGGAACTACAATAAAATTAAACATACATATAAATTATGTACGTATAAATTATATTTTCTGCCAACAATATTTGAAGAAAGGTCATCAATTTGTACCACTAGCACAAAGAGCACATGTTTTTTCACAGGTTTATCAAAAGCATGGTGCTGTGGCATGTTGTTTTTTTTGTTTCAGCATGGGCATTGTGCATTTAAGTTACAACCTTAACGTATTTAGAGGTACAGAAACTGCCATGCTGTGGCAACCAAAAGGCACAATTTATAGGTGGCATGGCTTTAGGCCTTTCTTCAGAAAATTTACTTAGCTCTACAGGGCAGGGACCTCCTTTCTACTGTGTCTTAAACCACATGGTACTTAATCTGTGTATTTATACTTATTCATTGTATGTATTATAATACGTGTCCTCCCTGAGTGTACTGTTGTACATTGTAAGATTGTATAGCACTGCATATTCTTGTAGCACTTTAGAAATAAAGTTATACATTTATACATATATCTATAGTGATGACTGCTTAATCATGTAATCTAGAGGAGGAGGGCAAAGGCCCTCTTGGATTGTAAGAGAACATGACTGTGAAAAGAAAGACCCCTTTTGCTATCCATGCAGAATCTGATTAAGATTTTCAGATTCTGAAAGTTTGGCCATTCTGATATGCTGTTTTCACCTGTTCCTTTCCTATTTGCTTTGTTCAAGTCATTTGAGGAACCAGACCCATCCTGTAAATTCTGTGGATAACCATGGCTGTCAAAACTCCCTCTCTGACTGTCTAATGTTATACAGGCATGGATTTTGTTATCCAGAATGCCCAGGACCTGAGGTTTTCTGGATAAGGGATCTTTCCATACTTCAGATCTCCATATCTTAAGTCTGCTAAAAAAATATTTGAACATTAATTAAACTAGGATTGTTTTGTCTCAAATAAGGATTAATTATATATATATTAGTGGGATCAAGTACAAGGTACTGTTATATTATTACAGAGAAAAGGAAATTATTTTAAACATTTTAATAATTTGTTTAAAATGGGCTCTATGGGTGATGGCTTCACGTAATTGGGAGCTTTGTGGATAACGGGTTTCTGGATAATGGAACCCGTACCTGTATAATAAAAAGCAACCTGGTTTACACACATGTAATAGTAGCATCTCGAATTCTACCTAAAAATACGTTCAAGAGTTTTGATCCTGGAGGTCCTGTCATTGATCTTTGTCTGTCAGATAGGTTACTTACCATTATATAACACTTGGAGTGGTGCCAGGAAAGGAGGGGCAATTTTTTATTGTTTCTACTCAATGATAACGGAGGGCCAAATTCCCCATGAGCCATGTCCCTTACTGTTCATGGAAAATGAGAAGTGTGGCCTCCATCAGGCAACAAAAACTGCATATTTGACTGCAAAAAGGAAGTGTCACTAAAATACAAATCAATGTAAATTTACATTGGACAGCACCTTTAACCAATAATAGACATAATATCACTTATTGCTGTTAAGTTAAAATATTCCTTTATTTCTTTACAGAAAAAACATACTGTACTCATGAACAGCATGTATATTAAGGAACCATGTGCTTTAAACATTCCATTGCTTCCTCAGATGCAAACCAATGGTCAACTAAAAAAAGCCTGTAGTGAAATCATGAACATATCCATACTTGCTACAGGGATCTGCACTATACACTTCTTTGCTGCAGATAAAAAGGTGTTAGAGCATTGTAGAAACCTCCTAAATTGGGTTGCGTTGACGATAAAGGGGCTGGATGAAGGAAAATCTTCATAGTCACAACTGATAGTCCTTTCTTATATAAGCTGTTACAGCACATTGTTTGCTACACATTAGTAAAAACAGATTATGAGCCAACAATAAAGAGGAGCAGGAGGTACTCTGTCTTGTCATGGCTCACATCATGCTCCAGAACAAAAGAAGGAATAAGAAACCTGTAAAGAGATTATATGACAGTATTTTACATCTAGATAAATATAGATTCCACTCTTTTCTAGCAGTGGTATCATACTATATCCTTATTTGCTATAATCTGTGCAATAACTAGGCACAACAATACATGCAAATCTGGGTTTGCTGAAACACCATACACTTTGATTTGGTAGAATCGTAAGGCAAACTGATTTTGATCAAATGTGAATATTAGGCATACTGTACACTGATTTCAGAATCTGGTTAAATCTCTGCATTTTTGCAGCATTTTGTTTAGATCAAATTCTAGGTGCCTGGCCAAAATAATACTGAACCCTTAATGTTGTTTCATTTTAAAGCACTTAATTTTAACTAAACTAAATAATTTTGCTCAAATTTGGATTTGCAATCTACAGTTTGAATTTGTTTTGTTAAATGGCAGAATCTTTTTCAGAGGATTTGTTATTTGCCCAAATCCAACAATTCTAAACTTACGTGCCTACTACTGAATAAGCAAATTAGGTTATCTTCAGTGTAGAATTCAACCCAGGTTGTTGGAGCATTCATTTGTTATCTGATTAAAAAAATTGTGGTTTCTCTTGCCAAATGCAAAATAGTTATGGAAACAGTTATTAAAAACACATTTGTTCTAGAAACTTGATAAACAGAAAATATTTAGATTGCTATCTGCTGCTACTTTTCTAGATTTTGTTAAATAATATATCATTAGGTTGCTTTTATTTCTTCAGGTACGACTGTATGGCAAGCTTAATGAACTGTTTGGTTTGGTCCAATTTAGGAAGGGAAGGCATACTCTGGATAAGCTGATTATTTCCTACTTGCATTAAATGCGTGTCAAGAATTGCTTCTGGCTGTTCCAATGAACAATGGTATGATATACTTATTACTTACCTGCTTCACTGATTCTGTCACTAGCAGCATTTGTCACTAAAGCAGCTAAAAAAAGAGGGGTTGTATTTATTAAGAGAACCAGAACTTTAACAAACTTCAACTTTATTTATCTCAACTCACCTAGTTAACTGGTCTCAAAACCGATCATCTGATCTTCTTTGTCTGCTGTCAGTGGCTAAAATGCAACAGTATCTTCGCCGGTAATGTAATAAAAAGTACAACGTTTGCTTCTGGTTTAGTAACTCATAGCAATCAATGAACAGGTAGAATTGACAATTACAGTTGCAAAAGTATGTGTACCCTTTGGAATTATATGGATTTCTGCACAAATAAAATGTGATCTGATCTTCATCTAAGTCACAACAATAGACAATCACAGTCTGCTTAAACTAATACCACACAAATAATTAAATGTTTCCATGTTTTTATTGAACACACCATGTAAACATTCACAGTGCAGGTGTGAACCCTTGGATTTAATAACTGGTTGAACCTCCTTTGGCAGCAATAACTTAAACCAAATGTTTCATGTAGTTGCAGATCAGACGTGCACAACGGTCATTCTTGACCATTCCTCTTTACAGAACTGTTTCAGTTCAGCAATATTCTTGGGATGTCTTGAGGTCATGCCACAGCATCTCAATCGTGTTGAGGTCAGGACTCCAGAAGGCGTATTTTCTTCTGTTTAAGCCATTGTGTTGTTGATTTACTTCTATGCTTTGGGTCGTTGTCCTGTTGCAACACCCATCTTCTGCTAAGCTTCAGCTGGTGGACAGATGGCCTTAAGTTCTCCTGCAAAATGTCTTGATAAACTTGGGAATTCATTTTTCCTTCGATGATACTAATCCGTCCAGGCCCTGACGCTGGGAGGCTTCCAAAATCATGCACTGAAGGATCAGAAAAGTTTTCCTGCATTTTACGTTCAATATGAAAATTTCGTGATTTTTGGATCGCCAATACGATATTTTCATTACTAATATGATTTATTCATAAGCATATTCGTGATATTTGCGATCCTCAGAAATTTTCGTTTCCAATCCAAATTTTTCCCATTCGGGATTCTAACTCGCGTTTTCATGAATGTGCCTCATAGTGTTGTGTGTTTCTTCCAAACAACTTAACTTTGGTTTCATCTGTCCACAGAATATTGTACTGTTGTGGAACATCCAGGTGCTCTTTTGCAAACTTTAAACGTGCAGCAATGTTTTTTTTGGACAGCAGTGGCTTCCTCTGTTGTATCCTCCCATGAAATCCATTCTTGTTTAGTGTTCGTAGATTCGCTATCAGGGATTTTAGCAGATGCCAGACACTTTTGTAAGTCTTTAGCTGACACTCTAGGATTCTTCTTCGCCTCATTGAGCATTCTGTGCTGTGCTCTTGCAGTCATCTTTACAGGACGGCCGCTTCTAGGGAGAGTAGCAGCAGTGCTGAACTTTCTCCATTTATAGACAATTTGTCTTACCGTGGACTGATGAACAGCAAGGCTTTTGGAGATACTTTTATAACCCTTTCCAGCTTTATGCAAATCAACAATTCTTAATCGTAGGTCTTCTGAGAGCTCTTTTGTGCGAGGCATCATTCACATCAGGCAATGCTTCTTGGGAAAAGCAAACCCAAAACTGGTGTGTGTTTTTTATAGGGCAGGGCAGCTGTAACCAACACCTCTAATCTCATCTCATTGATTGGACTCCAGTTGGCTGACACATACTTCACATACCGTATATACTCGAGTATAAGCCGAGTTTTTCAGCCCTAAAAATGGGCTTAAAAAGTAAGCATCGGCTTATACTCGGGTATATACGGTACTTGCGCGCAAACTACAGGCAATACGGCCATGAGGAGCACCCCGGAGCCCCCCCTCCCTGAATGACAGGATTAAGCAGCATGTGGACATTATGGGACACAGTGAGTGGCGCGATATATTTATGGGCAGTGTCAAATAAGGTAATTCAGACAGTATTCTTTGGCTTTTGTGATGTTTTCTATTGTTTGCATTACTATAAAAAGTAACACCAAGCAACCCAACTGGGGAAAAGAAGTGTACCTGCTGTATGTATGAATGTAAAAAAAAGTACAAAGTGGCCTTGCAAATGAAATTGATGTCTTTGACACAAGTGGCCCCTCTTTGAAGCTCATGCAGCTCTTCTCAGGCTTATGTACAGTCACTAATGAAAAAATAAAAAAGAGAGAGAAATGTACTGGTCTCTATATCATGAGAGGTTTACATAACTTGCTAAGCTTTATGGCTAGTGGCACAGTAGTTGTTTTATCAAATTTAAATAGAATAATTTTGTATTCATTGAAGTGACATCCAGAACAGCAATTTACTGTATTTAAAGAATACAGAAATGCCATATTTAGTTATGGGATTAAAGATTTTGTATACCGGTATATGGATGCTTTTCATGCTGCACCATTGAGGGGCTTATACTCGAGTCAACACGTTTTTCCAGTTTTCTTAGGTAAAATTAGGTACCTCGGCTTATATTCGAATCGGCTTATACTCGAGTATATATGGTACTTTTTCCACCTGCGCTGTGAATGTTTACATGGTGTGTTCAATAAAAACATGGAAACATTTAATTATTTGTGTGGTACTAGTTTAAGCAGACTGTGATTGTCTATTGTTGTGACTTAGATGAAGATCAGATCACATTTTATGACCAATTTGTACAGAAATCCATATAATCCATAATAAAGGGTTTACATACTTTTTCTTGCAACTGTATATGATTGATTGCAATGGATAACTAGCCCTGAATTGTGCACTGGAACCAATTTGTTCTAGACACCCAGGGACAGGAAGTGAAGCTCCTAGATAGAAACCTGTTCCATAGCTCTCCCTTTTTAGTTTAGGTATGATGGAACATGATCATTCAGGGGATGTTTTTTTGTTATGGTTGGGTGGTGGGGGGTAGCCCAGTGCAGGGGTCTCATAGTTACATAGTTACATAGGGTTGAAAAAAGACCAGAGTCCATCAAGTTCAACCCATCCAAGTAAACCCAGCGCACACAACCCACACCTACCAATCTATACACTCACATACATAAACTATATATACAACCACTGTAGATATTAGTATCACAATAGCCTTGGATATTCTGATTGTTCAAGAACTCATCCAGGCCCGTCTTAAAGGCATTAACAGAATCTGCCATTACCACATCTCTAGGAAGGGCATTCCACAACCTCACTGCCCTCACCGTGAAAAACCACCTACGCTGTTTCAAATGGAAGCTCCATTCCTCTAATTTATAGCATGGGTTTATTAAACCTTTAAAGGAGAACCCCCCCCCCCAGGTATAAAAGTTCCTTAACTGGCCTGCATTGACTGTAGTTCTTCTTTAAAAAATAAGCATACTGGATGTGTCTGTTGTGCTATATCATTGAAAATCAAATGGATATCTTACCAGAGCTAGGGGAGCTAATGGTAGCTGGAATTATTACCAAAACATCTGGAAGAAAAGCAGATAATGGAGTTAATAAACTGAACTTATTTTTTTTTTTACCATCCCCAAAGGGCTTAACAACATTTGACCAGATTTGTACAGAAGTTGCTTTATTATAGTGTACACTATAATTTTTCAGCAACTTAAACAGAATTTTAAATGCAAATTTACAGATAATACATTAGGCCTCATTTGCTAATATACAAGCTAATATTCGATATCTTGATATTCTTAGCTGGGTCTAGTCAATATTTTGATATTCTTAACTGGGCCAAGCTATCCTTTATAAAACAAGAATGTAGAATAATTATAGCATATGTATATTTCCTTCATGGTACAGTATAGGACCCGTTATCCAGAATGCTCTGGACCAAGGGTATTCCGGATAAGGGGTCTTTCCGTAATTTGGATCTCCATACCTTAAGTCTGCTAAAAAATCAATAAAACATTAATTTACCACAATAGGTTTGTTTTGCACCCAATAAGGATTAATTATATCTTAGTTTTAAAATTCTGAATTATTTGATTAAAATGGAGTCTATGGGACCTGGGCTTTCCGTAATTCGGAGCTTTCTGGATAACGGGTTTCCGGATAAGGGGTCCGATACCTGTATCTAGAAAAAGGGTGAATATAAAATGTATAAGAATTTATATTTGTTTGTTTCTTAGACAAAACATTCAGATTGTTAAGGTTCTAGTCGTGTTCCAGTATTCTGGCATTGCAAAAATGTATAATACATCTATAATTAATTGATACTTCAAGAATTCAAGACACTACAGAAATTGTTTTTTTGATAGGTATGTCTGAATTGAAGAACCCCTGCATTTGCCTTCACGTTCCACAGTGATCTGATCTCTGCTTTTGAATGGTGTAAAAGAAAATACTAACCAATTTTTGCTGTAAATGATTTTACACACTTTGACAAAGAGGCCCCAAATTTTGTTGCATTATAGGTATATCTTTGATTTTGCTCTTATCACAGCATCATGTTAGCAGAAAACCTCACCAGCCCAGGGTACTTGTGCGCTTGCACCACAGAACAATTCCTGATTCTTCCTTCTACATGCTAGGTGCACATGCGAAGTAGAGTGAAAATCCAAACTTTAAGCAAAAAAGTTAAATGAGTAAGTGGAAGAAGACACTCATAGTTACTTAGTTACATAGTTACATAGGGTTGAAAAAAGACCATTGTCCATTAAGTTCAACCCATCCGAGTAAACCCAGCACACAACCTATACTACCCAATCTATACACTCACATACATAAACTATATATACAACCAGTAATACTAACTGTAGATATTAGTATCACAATAGCCTTGGATATTCTGCTTGTTCAAAAACTCATCCAGGCCCCTCTTAAAGGCATTAACAGAGTCTGCCATTACCACATCACTAGGAAGGGCATTCCACAGCCTCACTGCCCTCACCGTGAAAAACCACCTACGCTGCTTCAAATGGAAGCTCTGTTCCTCTAATCTATAGGGGTGACCTCTGGTGCGTTGTTTTTATGGGAAAAAAGAACATCCCCCATCTGCCTATAATCCCCTCTAATGTACTTGTACAGAGTAATCATGTCCCCTCGCAAGCGCCTTTTTTCCAGAGAAAACAACCCCAACCTCGACAGTCTAACCTCATAGCTTAAATCTTCCATCCCCTTTACCAGTTTAGTTGCACATCTCTGCACTCTCTCCAGCTCATTAATATCCTTCTTAAGGACTGGAGCCCAAAACTGCACCTCATACTCAAGGTGAGGCCTAACCAGGGACCTATAAAGAGGCAAAAATATGTTTTCATCCCTTGAGTCAATGCCCTTTTTTATACAAGACAGCACTTTATTTGTTTTAGTAGCCACAGAATGACACTGCCTGGAATTAGACAACTTGTGATCTACAAAAACCCCTAGATCCTTCTCCATTAAGGATACCCCCAACACTCTACCATTCAGTAGATAGTTCGCGTTTATATTATTTCTACCAAAATACATAACTTTGCACTTATCAACATTGAACCTCATTTTCCAGTTTGCTGCCCAGTTTTCCAATTTTGTCAAATCACTCTGCAAAGCGGCAGCATCCTGCATGGAACTTATAGTTTTGCACAATTTTGTGTCATCAGCAAAAATAGAAACATTACTCTCTATGCCCACCTCCAGGTCATTAATAAACAAGTTAAAAAGCAAAGGACCAAGGACTGACCCCTGCGGTACTCCACTAAACACACTGGTCCAATTAGAAAATGTTCCATTTACCACCACTCTTTGTAATCTATCCTTCAGCCAGTTCTCTATCCCATTACAAATATTATGTTCTAGGCCAATATTCCTCAATTTGATCATTAACCTTCTGTGAGGTACTGTATCAAACGCTTTAGCAAAATCTAAGTAGATGACATCAACTGCCAATCCAGCATCGAGGTTCCTACTCACCTCCTCATAAAAGGCGACTAAATTAGTCTGGCAAGATCTGTTACGCATAAAACCATGCTGGCACAAACTAATAGTATTGTGAACTGCAATGTATTCAACTATCCTATCCCTTATTACCCCTTCCAGAAGCTTTCCTACTACTGATGTCAGACTAACAGGCCTATAGTTTTCAGGCTGAATCCCTTTTTAAATAACGGCACCACATTAGCAATCCGCCAGTCTCTCGGCACCATGCCAAACCTCAACGAATCCTGAAAAATTTTGTGAAGAGACTTGGCAATCACAGCGCTCAGCTCATTTAATACCCTGGGATGAATCCCATCCGGCCCTGGACCTTTGTTTACCTTTACATGTTCAAGTCTCTTTTGAATTTCCTCCTGAGTGACCCACGCGTCAGTAGCTAAATTACTAGAACTGGGTATATTAAAAGGAAAGCCTTCATTTTCTGGCTCCTCAGATGTATAGACAGATGAAAAATAAGAGTTCAAAATTTCTGCTTTTTCCCCGTTCTCATCAACCAACGTACCCCCCCGTGATAATAAGGTTCCCACCCCTTCTTGCTTCATTTTTTTACTATTCACATAATTAAAAAATAATTTAGGATTCTTTTTACTCCTAGCTGCAATATCCCTTTCCATCTCTATTTTAGATTGTCTGATAGCTTTTTTGCATGCTTTATTTGCTTCCTTGTACCTGATTAAAGTTTCCGCTGTCCCAGCTAACTCTCCCCATGTTGTTTGCTTAGAAGTACCCTGGGCCAGTGCAGTTTTCCAGAGCACTGCCCCGTGGTTTTAGGTAATCGATTTCACCTTTTCTTCTCCTTTAAATCTAGGAGTAATGCAAGTTGTGGTTGCAGTGGCCAAAGAATAGAGGGCTTACCTTCGCAGCATTTGGTGGTATTATCAAACACAAAATCTCCAGAGCAGCAGCTGGACCTGGGGAGCAGACAGGAGTTGTCATCTACACAGTGGTACGTTTTGTTCCCACCTTCTGAGATGCAGTAGCAGCCATTTTCATTGCACTTCTCCTGAGGACAACTTGAACAGAGCATTACTACAGAGAGAAATTTACATTTATTAATAAAGCTTTATTAAGCATCAATACAGCTGTACCAAACAGATTGTAAAATTGCATAGCCAGCACAGTCATCAAACTTTTTTTTTCCAAAAACGTATAATCTCCATGGCCTTGTAACAAAAAAAAATCGTTATTATTTAAATCTACAGACTTCGTTCAACCAAGCTTGTCTAGAGCAGGACCACTGGGGAGAACTTTTCCCTGGTTTGTGTAACTTATAACAATGAAAGCATCCAACTAACCAGTTAGGTAATGGACACAATGCTAACCTATTGTTTCTTCAATAAATGGACATGTATACAAATCCTGGAGTATTTTTTTGTTCTATGGCAGTGACATCCAGGATTTTTCATGCTGTGGGCCAGTTATCTACTGTTTAACATTTGGAGGCAAGATTTTAAAAAACCCTCCAAATCTTTGGATGGTATTTAGTGTAATATTTATGATATAAGGGGTAATTTACAGTGGCTGTGACAGAAAATGGACACAGTAGTTGCACAAATTGATGGCATTTATAAGAGGTATATGGATACTAAACTATGGGAAATCTCTGAGCATCCAACATTGTCATAGACTAAATATATTTGAAGTGAGTTATACCAAAATATCCCAACTTTACATACTGTTAAAACAGGTTATAATTGTATTATATTAGCATGTTAATGTGTTCCAGATGACTGTGTTTTATGCATATTTATGAGCAGTGAAGAGCATTTACTAACATTAACCTTTTTATTGTGAGCTTTAAGTACCTGCATCCAACGGACCATGGTCACTTACCTTGAGGAGCTGCAAAAGCAACAAACAAAGGCAATCAAATATATACATATACGCTTATGACATATTTTATTTAGATTTTCAGATGATAACATATTGTTAATATTATTACATACCAGTGCAGTGTGAATTTCCTGCAAAATAATACAAATGTATAAGTATAAGTTAATAGCAATACTTATAAGAAACATTCAAGATATTTCATTGAAAACATTAATCCTTAGGTTAATGGCAGACAGGACTTTTTGTTCACCACACTTTGGGGGTTATGTAATAAAAGGCACTAAGTTTGCTCAGGAGCAGTAACCCATAGCAACCAATCCACATTCATGGTCATCTGTTTAAAAGCAAACATCTAATTGGTTGCAATGGGATACTACTCCTTGGCAAATGTAATGCTTTTTATTACATATGGGGGTTAATCTGGTAATGCTGGTATGCAACTTTGGTATTTAGCTGTTCAAAGCAGTCAGACATCAGACAGGAAGCTGTTTTGTACCTTTTAAAATGTGAGCAGAGTATCCTTTATACAACCCCCTTTATGAAACCTGCCCTAAAGTCAGTTGCAGGTTGACATTATGTTATATATGTTTAGTTTAAAGATGAAGCAAAGATTAACAAATAAGCAGGGCAGATATGCTGCACATAAATGATTTAGGCTTCTGTACCAGCCCAAGGCAACCACAGCACATGCTCTTTGCTGCTGTCAGTTAATGAGTTTAGGAAATGACTCACATAAATAATAATCAGCCTTGTAGCATCAGCTTATATGGCAAACCTCATTTTGTGCTTGATCATTCGCAAAAACCCCTAAGCTTAGCTTCTTAACAGCTGCCCAAAGCACACTGAGCATGTGCAGTGTCACTGACTCCTCACAGAATCCAAGATGGTGAGCTCCTTTGCAGAACTTTGAAGGCCTGGATCATTACAAGCTCATTTATGTCCACAGATGCAGTGGGCAATTTGTGCTTTCCCCACAGTGAGTTGCTTCAAAAACAACTTTCTTTAAAGGTACTTGGATTCAAATGTGCACTTTTGTAGAGTTGCACTCAACAGTGATCAGTCCTTCCTGCCTTCAATTCCGAATTGAGCACTGTTGTGTCTACTGACGCACTGTGCTATGGTAACCCTCCAGACCCAGACTCCCCTCATTGCCTTGGGTCAATAGATGCAGAGCACTTGTGCTTAAAAAATCAGGTATAAACTTCATTTGCATGTTTAACACCAAAACTGACAACAGGCAGACTGTGAAAATATTTGTCAAAACTGGTTCCAATTTACAGTGAAGCACACAGGCAATTCTTAGGAAAAATCGGTTTATTGTGGGGAAAAATCATGGAGATTGCAATCAAAAGTGTGCTTTGCTCACTACGTCAGGGTAGGTAAATGTGCCCTAAAATATGGCATTTTATCCATATTTTATTTATGACTTAGTTCTCCTATACAATGGCTACGAAGCCCAATCCATTTTCACTAAAATTTGGGGTTCTCTGCTTTTTTGCTGAAGCACTACCCTAAATCTGGCTTGTATGTTTTTTTCTATTTGTGGCAGCCTTAGATTAGAACAAGGAATTCCATAAAAAGAGCTCATAGTTCATCCCAATTGAAGTTACTACTGCAGGAACTATCTTTGCAAGTTGTATATAATACAACATTTGTGTCTTTGTGATGCTATTAGGTCCTATTTATAAAAAAAGGAGGTGTATAATTATTCAGAGTTTACAAATATCAACAGTTTATAAAACTGTAGCTTCACTAGATTTTTAATTATGATACAGTTTTTACCATTTTTCTCATATTACACTATTTCTACAGTAACTTAAAAAATGACTTTAATCAAATTAGCTCAAAATTTGTTATTACATGAAACATTGCAATTTCTCATTTTTTAATTTTTCTTGCTTACAGATTTACCCATTTGGATAAACTGCAGCTCCTGTATGTTATGTGACTGATCAACATGTGTACCAAACAATCTGATGCCCAAATTCATGACTACAACATCAAATACAGGAAGTGAGGAGAAGCTGTGACTTTTAAAACCTGCCCAATTAAAGAACCATCCAATATCCATGGTACATTGATAGGGAGTGTCTGGCCAGATGCCCATACTGAAATACTACAAAAAACTTTGTTTGACTCATTAAACACGAGGGGCTAATTCCCCACTTGCATTTGCCTTCAGTACCAGTACCTAATTCTTGTCTTTAGTGTTAGGGGAGTGCTGTCTCCCAAGGGGCTGTGTACCAGTACCTAATTTTTGTCCCTTGTGGTAGGGGAGTGCCGTCTCCCAAGGGGCTGTGTACCAGTACCTAATTCTTGTCTTTAGTGTTAGGGGAGTGCTGTCTCCCAAGGGGCTGTGTACCAGTACCTAATTTTTGTCTTTTGTGGTAGGGGAGTGCCGTCTCCCAAGGGGCTGTGTACCAGTACCTAATTTTTGTCCCTTGTGGTAGGGGAGTGCCGTCTCCCCAAGGGCTGTGTACCAGTACCTAATTTTTGTCCCTTGTGGTAGGGGAGTGCCGTCTCCCCAGGGGCTGCGCACCAGACACCAATTGCAGTTTTAGAGGTCTGGGTGTGCTTGTAAAACATTTGTGCAGCTTTAGCACAATGCCACACTGGTTTTCAGCATGTGGTAACAGAACAATTTTCTGTAATTTCTCTGCCTGCATAATAAAGTTCCATCTGACATTATTTAACCAGGGCTATTATATTATTCTAAAAATATTTTTATAATTCTAAAAAGAAAGCATGAAAACATTAATGTGTATCTGTATACTACCTGGGTGAATGAAGCTGTAAAAGATGACTATGCCACAGATAATCCTCATTGTCCTGAAGACCCAAGGTTGTGTTAGTGACCTTTCAGCCTGAGCTACAGTTTATAGTTTAAGAGAATTGGTGGGTGGGGTCTTACTTGAACTTGATCTGTGTGCTCAAAGAAGCCAGGACATTTCTGCAATCTGTCCTGCAAACACAGAACTACTAATGTAAAGAATCCAAATAACACAGATTTCTCAGATTTCAAAATCAGATAAAGGTCTAATCAACAAAATTACTTCATTAGTGCAATACCAAATACCTAGGCAAACGACAAACTGATGGACTTGTGTGTGTTGCTCTAAAAAAATTATATATTAAAGAGAACCTCGCACTACAGCTCTACTATAGGGTGCTCAGATGTGTGGTAAATATTTAGGGTAATTTGGAAAGACACATATAAGACTGGCACACGTATAACCAATAAAACCTAACCTTTATTATGAAATAATAAAACGTATTGGGTTAAAAAGATAGAAAAGCAAGAAAAAGAAATTCTAAAATCACTACCCTATGCCTTGTTTATGGGTTTAACTGACAAATCTGTGACAGTTGTCACAATGTTACTCTATCGAGGTTGGAAAATTCCTCAGGTAAATGTAGCAAATGTAACCATTGCATTAAGTATGAGTAGTTCTACTGATGGTATCAACTGGAACCTCTACTTTGTTGCAATTAACCGACACTTGTATCAAATTCGTAGGTGCGCATTAAAGCAAGAATACACAGTAAATTTCTAACCTATTTGTTTCACAGGGTTCTATGGTTCAAGTTCCAGACCTTCCAAGGTGTTTCTTTCACAATATAGCCAATACAGAATATATAACTCTTATCAAGTTTGCATTTCTCTATTAGTTTATTGATTTTATTGTGTAGTATTTTTTGTTAATTACTGCAATTAACCGGTAATTATATCGCATTCATATGGCACACACAGGAGCAGGAGAACACGGTAAGTTTCTAACCTATTTATTAAACAGGGTTCTATGGTTCGAATCCCCGACCTCCCAGATTATGCCGTTCAGAATATTGCTAATAGAGAATTAATAACTCTTAGCATGTTTGCATTTCTTTATTAGTTTTTATTGTTTTGTTGTGTATTATTTTTGCTTTATTACAAGTGGAAATGTATGTATCCAGATCAGCTTGTGAAATGATACATATAAATTGAGGCATACACAGGTGTGGTACTGGGTCATGCCAAAATCCTAAGCGGTCATTGGAAATTTCTTGTTGAGTATCATATATGCTGGTAAGTATATAAATTATATAGGCAGTAGATTTGCAACATTTCATAATAAAGGTTAGGTTTTATTGGTTATAAGTGTGCCAGTCTTATATGTGTCTTTCCAAATTGCTCTAAAAAAATTGGCTAGTCACCTTGTTTCTCTTGAAACTGTGGCCCAGAAAGGGGCTTGCTGGGTCAAATGGTTGGGATATTTTTTTTTCTGGACTGAAGAATCCAAACAACTATATAGCACAGGGGCCCTCTGATGTTTTTTACTGTCACTGGTCTTCCAACAGTTTCATATTTTAGACAGGCTGTTTCATATCCAGTCTAGAATGACTTATTATGCGCCAACATTTTTAGCATTTGAGATACCCAGCTACTTTGGCTATTAACAGGTGAACAATTGTGGCTAAATAGATATCTCTTTTTCTACACCACTCCCTTACATTCTCGGGGGTGATTCCAGTCGCCCTGATCTGTTGTACCTCAACTTTTCATCTTAACAGAAATACTAAAAACCAGACATAAAAATCCAGGGTAAAATGGAATTTATTGGGGGTTTTCCCCCTTTTAGTACACTGGTCCCAAAATGTTTATTGTATCAGCTACCTACAACATGATGATTTGGTAACATTGAGATTGTTACCTTTCCTGCCAGAGTACCATAGTATCTTCTGTGGGACCGACAGTGTGTGAGCCATTTCCCTATTTAGCAGCTATAACATTTAGGACTACCTGAATTGTTGTGAAAATGGGGCCTGGTTACCTGGTTTTCTCGGGGGGGGGGGGGGGGCTAGGAGGATGAGCTGCTAATTTTAGGTTGTTAGTAAAACAACAATGAGAACAACACCTATATATCAAATCTCTGCTGCTGTTTGGTTATGTGGGTGGAATAGACATACCCTTAGGAGTTTAGCAAATATCTGAATCTTAAGCCCAGAGTCTTATTTCTCTGTACACATTACAGGATGTTCACTAAGGGAATTCTTTCTGTTATTTTGTTATCTGCTAATTATTCTGCATTGTGACTTTGTGAGTGGGCCTTGTTCAAATAAAACTTGGAAGTTTTTGTTTTGTAATCAGACCATCGTTTATGGTACTAATCTGTGTTTTATTTCTAATATATGTTGTTCATTTTATTTAATGTATTCTTCTCTAAGTATTTCAGAGAACTGTAAAGGTTATAGTGTAAAGTCTTTTTTAGCCAAAAATAAAGCTGTAATTGGCAGCAGGGCCGGAACTATTGCCTAAGGAGAGACAGTAAGGGGAGGGGGCACTAGGTATGTACCTCTTTCGCCTACCCCTAGTCCAGGCACTTTTGCCCCCACCTCCCCCATGCCCCTATTACCTACCTTCCCCATATTTAGTACAAGCGTGCACCTGTTCGCGCATGCACACACAAAATGCACTGGGCCTCTTTAAAGAGAAGTGGGCTCATTTTTATACCAGTCTACTCTACCACCAGTATCTATGAGCATACACCACAACCTTTAACTCCTGGAAGCACTAGAGTCTAAATAAGTCATAGTTACCTATACACCCTATTTCAGGGAGACTAACTGTACTTTTTTTTTTATTATTTACACTCTTGAAACCTTAAAAATAATTAATTCACAAATAATATAATTTATTTAGCATTAAAACCAATATAGAGATATTTTGCCAGAAGCTGTTGCATATTATAAATACATGGTACAAGAATTACAGCTCAAGGTAAATACTAGCTTTTACAAGCTATTTCCTTGCTAATTATTAACCAGAGCAAGACCAGTGGACTTTTTCTGCAAACTCTTTACTTTGTGAAACTGAAGTTTCCCAGGGTCCTGGTTGAGCCTTTTTGCTGTAATGCCAGCCAAGAGAGCAAGTGATTATACTGATCAAGATAGGTGTGTGTATATAAAGGGATGTTCTAAAAATGCATATTTTATAATATTTATTTTTTTGAATAACATTTATTTGAATATTATTTTTAACAATATGGTTTGTTTTAATGTAAAATCGAACATATATTCTTTAAAGGTTATACCTAAAACTGACTACTCTGAAAGTGATTTAACACATGATTTACCATTGTTTGTCAATTTTTCCCTACATAGTCCATGTGTTGGCCAAAGTGAGGCGACACTTATTAAGTGTTTTCTAAAGACTGGTTGAATTTCCAGTGTTTTGGTTATACTGCCTAAGTAGAAACAGCCGATCTGAGGGATAAATGTATAATACAGCCCTGCCTAAGGCGGCAGCTTTAGGGAGGGTGGACCTCAGTTTTTGCAAGGCTGTACTAAGGCCAGACCCAAGAAAACCCTGTACTTAACGCCTTCTTAGAGCAGTGCCTTTAGTGCAGCATCCTGGCCAGGGTTGCAAGTGCTAAATCTTGCAACTTTGGAGAAACATAGTGGAGCATATATATATATATCAGCATGTGGAAACAGAGCACCCATGGGACTTAAATTATGTGCAAAAATTTAATGTAAGTCAACGTTTCGGTCCTAGACAGAGGACCTTTTTCAAGACATCTGTGTAGGACCGAAACGTCGACTTACACCTTGAAATTTTTGCCTTTTTTTTTGGGTGAGTGTGCTGCCTTTCAAACTCTATATATAAATTTTTCTTAATGTTTCTGTACAACAGAGGTGATGGGAAGGTATTTATAGAAAATTAATCATTGTCAGAAACAGCAGTATTGGGATTAGACACCCAGACATGGAAATACCTGAAATGAAACAGACAAATATTAGTATACAGTAAGTGTCTCTTTTGTAATGTATTCTGTATGTTCTTAGTATAGTAAGAAATATGTTTTCTTGAATAACACTTATATAAGGGCTCATTCATGATCATTCAGTGCAAATGTGGTCATACAAAGTTCGCTGCAGTTCATTAAAGGTAATTAAGTCAAAAGCCACTCTTTGAACTTCTGTAACATTGTGCTTGGTGCCTCTGCCTCCATCCCCCCTCCTCTTGCTAATCGCATGCATTGCATCTATTGACGCATGGAAAACATGGAGCTACAGCCACCCTTGAAGGGTCAATAGCGCCAGGGTTCCCACAGCAGTTTGCAATGCAGTCAACTCGCACCCTAAGAAATGGATGCAGGCAGTCATTTTGAAGCGCTGGAAATTATGCCTTTCAAACACTAAAAATGTCAGCACAATTGTGGCCCATTCACAAGAGTGAACAAATGTGTCAACAAGAACAATAAAACTGCAGCTTCACAGTGCAAAAGTTTTTTTGGGTGCTGGGGTCAGTGATGCCCAAAGAGTTGGAAGAAGAAGGCAAAGAATTAAAAAACTGACAAATAAATAAAGACCAGTTGAAAAGTTGCTTAGAGTTGTCCATTCTATAACATACTAAAAGTTAACTTAAAGTGAACCACCCCTTTACTAGGCTTATGTCAGATATACATACATGCAGTATCTCCTTGCCTTTAATAGGAAGGGATTAGTATTATGATTTATTTATATAGTGGCGACATTACAGAATATTTTACATGATATATTCATTTTACAAGATATATTCAGTCATAATGATACATGTTAGAATCAGTTTATTATAGCCCAGTCAATCTTCTACCAGTATGTTTGCAGACTATGGAAGAAATAAGTGCAGAAACCATAAAAACATAAACACTTTATGTAGACAGTTCCCTGTGTTCTATTAAAAGTGAGGATTGTAGGATAATATTAGGAATGACGAATACTGTTTCCCTATTAAGCTTGCATTATTTGCATTACACTGCATGTAATATAAGCTTCATGAGCAATTGCATTGTAAATTATGTGACTCATATTTGCTGTATTTCCCTCCTACTCATAGTGATATTTTATAGCAGCTATCAGAAAAGCACATGCTATGAAATCAGTCTCACTTAAAAAAAAAAAAAAAAAGATATTTTAAAGGACGTGCAGTACAGGTTGTCAAGGGGTGTTGGTTGGCAGCTATGTATGCCTAGATATTCTCCTATTGTGATTCATCTATGTAGTAAGTGACAGCTCCAAATAGAGTTGCCTAGTATCTTACAGCTACATACATATAAGCATGGTGCAAAATCCAATCAGTTAGGTGCATAAGCAAGAACCAAAGTTCTTTAAAGGGAAGTAAACCCTTCTTTACAACACATGGTTTTGTTGCTATTGGAGTCTTAACTGGAGGGCAGCTGACTACTGCCGCAGTGCTTAAATACTGCATGCAGTTTGGACCAGCAAGGAAGAGAATAGTAATATACAGGTTGATAGTTCTTCCAGCAGCAATTACAGATAACTTTTAGAACATTTACCATTTTTTAATTTGTGTATATTGGAGAGCTGATTTTCTTTTTCTTTTTTTATTGGGCAAAATTGTATATTTGGCATGGCTGCTAATCTAACAAATCCTTAGACATAGCTTGAAGAATAATGAAGATTTAGAGAGGTTTAGCTTCCTTAAAGTTCAGCTGCTTTATATTCATATATATTATTGTAAGTTCTCTAATGAACAACCTTCTACTGGTAGCCTCGCCACAAAAAAGTTACCCTCCTTCCCTGTCCTTAGCAGCTAGTCATAGGTCAAATATTTGCATACTCACAAATAAAAGTACCAGAATCAGCTAAATCAATGCTGTTTTCTGCAAAACAAATAGAAGAAAGTGTTCATATAGAGAGTTAGCATTTTATTATATGCTAAACATGTATGTGCCACTAGAGTACAAGTTTTAGAATTGATGAAGATAAACAACAGTGATCTTGAGATCATGTGCAATTCAGACATTCTAATGGATTTGGAGACTGCATTGATAGATCACATGGAATGTCAGCGCTACAAAATATGTTGGTGCTTTATAAATACATATTAATGATAATAATGTTGTGAACTTTCAGTGGGGAAATTTAAGTTGCTGCCATTCAGACACTATTAAAACCAGGGTCCCCAAACTTTGCACAGTGGTTTTTACTATATAACTGTGGTCTAAGGTTAGAGAAAGTAGGCAGAGCCCATTCAGTGACTTCATGTTTTTCAACCCAACATGAAGTTTGTTCTCAAACTTCCCTTTCTAGTTAATTTTATTATCTTCACAAGTTATCGCTATTTATCTATAACTTCCTGGTTTATTGCTCATGAACACTTCTCTCTGATCTAACAGTATATATGTTGTGCCATTCCAGCTTTCATTTGTATGTTGCCTGACGAAGGGGCCTTAGAGCTCTGAAAGCTTGCAATCTATTTCTACTGTTAGCCAGTTTAAGTATCATTTCTACAATACTTTTGTTTTTTTTTATTATTATTTTTGACACTGTCTAACACGATACTACAGTTTTTGTTTTGTCTATTACATGAAAACTCTATTGGAGGGGTCTATGGATTTATGGTTTATCATTCACTGATTTGCATCTGGCTCTGTGGGATAATTTGGAATTAAATTTGGAGATAAGCCTTTCTCATCAAATTGAATCTGACCCATAGGGAAAGTGTCCCATAACTGACTCTTACCTGTTTCAAGATATACACCGACTGTTGCTGTAACCTGTGGCGTAAGGACATTCACAGATCTGAAGTCACAGTTCTACAATAAAGGAAAAGGAAAATGTTTTTGAAACTTTCAGTTTAGAACTCCCAACATGTTTGTGCTTGTGTTTGTAAAGTCTCACTGTTTTACTATTAGTTACAAAAAGAAGACTACCTTTTTTCATTAAATATGTATTTTACATGAAGACAAGGTACTGGATCTTGGACCTTTCCATTTGTTAGAAATTACAACTCCTAGTTTTACCAGCAGGACCATATTACCTAGCCTAGGGCCTGTCTTGATACCAGAAATAAGAAGAAATCAATGGTGTAGTACTGAATTCAGATGCAATGCAATCGAATCCATGATCCAGTCTCATCGCTTTATTTACATATCAGAGGCGTCCCCTACTGGATGTGCTGCCTTACCTCTAATGGCAGGTACCACGGCTGTGGACTGTGTGCATGTGCAATATGTCTGTAGCTGGAATGTGGCAGCCTCAAAAGTGCTACCTTGCCTAGGGCGCTAATTATCGTTAATCCAACACTGATTACCAGTAAGTCAGTGCATGGCAACACTTCAACACTGGGACTGAAATTTGCTATAAAGAATGGGCACACACTGTCCTACGATTGCAGATTATTGTTATTAAACTGAATATTTACTTTATATACTTTTCCATCATGTTGGTAGGTCTATGATGCATTGGCAGCTGAGGTAGTGAAGAGAAGCGGCATTTTATTAAAGCAGTATTATTAGTACATTTTCAAACAGTATTGTGTCACAATGGATGCTACATTTGAAACATTTGTTCTGACATATAAAGTGACATATAGAATGGCGGAATCAAATCTACTATCTGGCATCAGCTTAATATAGATACTATTCTTAAAGAACCAGAAGTACTTTTGTTCTCAGCAAAACCACACATCATTGTATCACATATTCTTTTCCAGACAGAGCACAAAGGAATTTATCCCAGTTGCTATATATATTTGGTCAAGCTTTTTCTGATATTTCAAATCCATACCGGTATGCAAGAGCTGTTACAGATGGTAACATCTGCAAAGAGGTAGTAACTGCTGAAGGCATAGAATATCATAAGATTCATTTTAAACCGAGCTTCTGTGCCTAGGCCATTCTGAATGGGGTTCAGGTTGTTTTTGCTCAAGGTAAGATTTGGACACCTGTAAAACAAAGAAACATACAATTATTCTTTACAAATAAATACTATTAGACTTTATTAAATTTGCAAAAATGTATAATAAGTAGGGGACTTGATTTAAATGGGCAGTATACCCCCTCATTCAACATCAGTTCAATTAATAGGGTTTGTGCCATTTTCCCTATGAAAATATTGTTAGTAATCATGGAAAATTTTTCGTTTAAACAGGGCACTAATTAGATTATAAGTATATGACCCCCCCTTACCATTTATTATGTTAGTGGGATTTGGAATCTATGTATGAAAGCATTTTTCCCTACATTTTAAGATGGGATGAGAGTGGGTAGGTGGAGTTGAATCAGGTACAAAAATAAAAAGGAAGGCAAAGTCAAAACTGTATGTTGTGGAGTGTACAGGACCAAGTACTTCCAACTATCAAGTACTTAGGATACATTATAGTAATAAAATTATAATTATATATCACAGGCTCCAGTATCTTTGTGGAGGGAGTACTTTTTAGTAGAAATCCATGGACTTCAAACACAGTAAAGATTGTAATTGCTACATGTATGGCCACCTTTACAGCGTGGCTGCTATTAATTTTCGTATAGTTCTGTGGTCCACTTTGCATGGCAAATAATTTGTTTATAATACAATGTAGGACCTCAAGTGTATCTTCACTGGGGCATTGTTATGTTTAGGATTAATCATTATCGAACATCATTTCATGACCTTTCCAATCACAAACAAAATAAAAATGCATGTCAAATGTTATCCTATATAATTTTAAAGCATACCCATTCTCCAACAGATTGTAGGTTGGTCCAACGGTGTGATCTGAGTTTGGCGAGACATACAGTCTGAGCACTTTAAGTGAAATGATATCTAGTTGTGATATTACCACTGAGACATACACAGTTTGTTCTGAGACCAGGACGGTGTCACTGGTGATGATATCAGTAAAAGAAGGGTCTTTATATATTGTCATTGTTACGGTCATTACTGCATTTGAGTCAGGTATAAGTAATTGTGTTATCCTGAAAAATAAAAGTAAGTATAACTATACATACCAATAACTAATACTTAGTTACATTCTGCAAAATTTTGTTACTAAAGCCTGCACTAAAAGGGAATTGCCAAATTTAATGGATTCAAAAGAGGCCAAGGAAGATATTATTCCTGATGCATTATGGATAATAGAAACGGCCTATGATAATGAGGAGGAAGTCAATATGTTCCTCACTGATGTAATTTCCTTACTTATTTAAACTGCATGTTAAACATACAAGAAGACACTGGATGGTTGAGCCTGGAAGCAGCTCGAGAATTTAATACACCCAATAAAGCAAAGTAAGTGGTATGCCGAAGGTACTGTTTTCTTTTTCGCTTTACTATTTTTCCCCCCCCCGGAAAGGCTTAAAATGACAGGTTAGAATTTAGACAAAAAGTATAGACTTGATGTATATGTGTGCTTTTTTAAGCTAAATGACCATTTTATTCTGTGTTTATAAATGTGTTAGCTAGAAAACAAAGGATACTTTTAAGCTTTAATGTTGGCAAAGGCTTTCAGGAATAAATATCTGCATTTGCAGCAGTTGAGCACTTTCTGTAGCCTGCATTGAGTAAACAACTTTCTCATCAAATAGTTAATCTCCATTGTCTGTAGTTTTAGTATCAACTGCTTTAGATAGTGTGTTGGCAATAGGCATCAGTTTTCCTGGGTTATATGATACAGATACGTCATATTTTCCATTGCAGTAAGCATCCTCTGTAGTTGTGCAGGGCTTGTCCTATTGGTCTTGAGAGAATGGCTTTCAGAGTCTTATGATCTGACTGTATTTAACATTAGCCCCATAGATTTACTGATGACATTTTTTTTGTTGCAAACACAATCAATAGCAGTTTTTTTTTCAAGTTGTGCATAATTTTGTTTTGCGCATGAACGTTCTCTATAAACATAAACAGTTGGTTTTTGTTCTTGCATGAGACATGCTCCAAGTCCATCTTTTGATGCATCAGCTTGTATTTCTAGTTGTTTGGAAGGGTCATAGGTAATGAAAGCTTAGCTTTGTCCTACTCTGGCTCCCATTGCCACATAATGTCTTTTCTGAGAAGCATTCTTAAAGGTGCTGTCAAGGATTCTTGAGAAATATAGAGGCCCGATTCACTAAGTGCTATAAATAGCACTCGTTAAAAATTTTATCACTTCTTATTTTTTGTGACTTACCGCACGATTCACGAAAAGGACAGGTGTCAAAATTTAGATGCGATGTTCATGCATTATATAACTCGCAATGAGTTTTTCTTGCGTTATTTTCCACCGTGTGCGTTATTTCCTGTTGCGCGCGATATATTTTGCCGCTTGCTATATTAGTGCACGATTTTACACACGTAACCATTACTTTTGGAAAACTACTTTTCTGAAAACTGGAGGATGCATCACTCTAGGGCCAATCCCACTGCAAAGTCCATGTTGTGTTGCCAAAAGATCACGAGCCACAATTTTCTTTAAGTACTGCCTGCGCCAAGTAGGTATTAATTTTTATATTTAGCGCATTTAACACTTCATATGTGTTTGTGAATCATGCGTTAGTATTATATCTATGCGAGAATTAACGCAATGCAAGGTAAATAACGCATTTGTTTTTTGCGCATGCGATATGCGTTTTAACGCATGCGACTTTGATGAATCGGTACTAATTTATTGCATGGTTTTTAACGCAAAAAAAGCATGCTATAAGCATTATCGCACTTTAGTGAATCGGCCCCATATTGTGCTAAATACCTGGTCAGAACCTTTCTTGTCTTTAACATAGTTACATAGGGTTGAAGAAAGACCAGAGTCCATCAAGTTCAACCCTTCCAAGTAAACCCAGCACACACAACCTATACTGACCTATCTATACAATCACATACATAAACTATATATATATACAACCACTAATACTAACTGTAGATGTTAGTATCACAATAGCCTTGGATATTCTGCTTGTTCAAAAACTTATCCAGTCTGCTCTTAAACGCATTAACAGAATCTGCCATTACCACATCACTAGGAAGGGCATTCCACAACCTCACTGCCCTCACCGTGAAAAACCACCTACGCTGCTTCAAATGGAAGCTCCGTTCCTCTAATCTAAAGGGGTGACCTCTGGTGCGTTGATCGTTTTTATGGGAAAAAAGAACATCCCCCATCTGCCTATAATCCCCTCTAATGTACCCTCGCAAGCGCCTTTTTTTCCAGAGAAAACAACTCAACCTCGACAGTCTAGCTTCATAGCTTAAATCTTCCATTCCCTTTACCAGTTTAGTTGCACGTCTCTGCACTCTCTCAGCTCATTAATATCCTTCTTAAGGACTGGAGCCCAAAACTGCACTGCATACTCAAGGTGAGGCCTTACCAGGGGCAAAATTATGTTTTCATCCCTTGAGTCCATGCCCTTTTTTTTATACAAGACAGCACTTTATTTGCTTTAGTAGCCACAGCATGACACTGCCTGAAATTAGACAACTTGTTATCTACAAAAACCCCTAGATCCTTCTCCATTAAAGGAACAGTAACACTAAAAAATAAAAATGTTTTAAAATATAATGTACTGTTGCCCTGCACTGGTAAAAGTTGCGTGTTTGCTTCAGAAACCCTACTATAGTTAATAGAAATAGCTGCTGTGTAGCCATGGGGGCAGCCATTCAAAGGAGAAAAGGCACAGGTTACATAAGTAGATACCAGATAAACTGTGTAGAATACAATGGGAATCTATGCTACTTATCTGTTATCTGCTTAGTAACCTGTGCCTTTTCTCCTTTTTTCAATTTAAATGGCTGCCCCCGTGGCTACACAGCAGGGTATTTATATAAACTATAGTAGTGTTTATGAAGAAAACACACAACTTTTACCAGTGCAGAGCAATAGTATATAATATATTAATTATTTTTATACACTTTAATTTTTTGGTGTTACTGTTCCTTTAAGGAAACCCCCAACACACTACCATTCAGTAGATAGTTCGCGTTTAAATTATTTCTACCAAAGTGCATAACTTTGTCAAATCGCTCTTCTTGACACCATCTGAAGTTATGAAGTGGCCATGTACTTAACTTCTTTCACCAAGTATTGAATTGTGTCCTGGTTGAGCTTGATGTTAAGCATTTGGACTTTTTCTATAACTTTGTTCAGAATGTCATCATGCTCTCATGCATCAGGCTTCTGCATTTTTCTGTTGAAACCTCACTAGGAGACTTTATTCCAAATGGTAGTCCCCATGGCATGTTAAAGGTACAGAACAGTGATGATTATTCATCTAGAGCCAGTAACCGTTATTCTCATCCCAGATGGTAAAGAGTTTCTTGCCACTTAGTTGTAAATTGTATATCCTTAGGTGTAAGAATTAAGAAATGTTGTCTTTTTATAGCTTTGTTAAGATCTCTGGGATCCAGGCAACCTCTGAGGTTCCCATTTTTCTTTCCAGTGATGACAAGACCATTCAACCACTGTGTTGTTGGTACAGTCGCAGGACTCACAACTCCTATCTCTTTAAGTTCTGAAAACATTTGTTTAAATTTGTCCATGGTAGCATAGGGAATTTTCTTACAACCATGTATAACAGGTAGCACTGTAGATGTTCTCCTTGAAAACAACCAAGTCCTTAAAAAACTTCTGTGTATTTTGATATTGTCTTTTTTTAGTAGCAGGTGATTTTATGTTCATCTATTCTCTAAATGAGCTGTAGCTCTACACATGCTTTTCTACCTAAAATAGGAGTGGAATTTTCACTTGTGAGTTTCACTTTGTACCAGCATATGAAACTAAAACAGTGGAAGTTTGGTTTAATTTTCACAGAAGTAGACAGTGTATTAACCATTGCAATTGGTAATACATTGAATATTGTTTTGGTTTGTGTCTTTGCCCACAGTGTTTGCAGCTATTAAACTTCATGTCATGTGATTTCTGCATGCTTTGATTAATGTGCCATCTGTCCTGTGCAGATTCTTTGCTTAATTTGCTCTGTGATGGCGCTTGCATGTGCCTTTCAGTTGCACCTATAGCTTCAACTTGGGCTTTTGTTGTCTCTTTAACTGGGAAGATTGACACAGCTTTTTCTAATGTTAAATCAGGATCAGCTAAACGTTTCTTTTTTAGGGCAGGATTGGTAATGCTGAAACCAATGTGTGAGCATGATCTTCTGTGTCTTTAATCTTTTGCTTTTGAATACAGTTATGTCAGCAACTTTTCTATACCCCCAGTGTCTGGCATGGGATGTGTCCAGAACTGATATGTCTCAATCACTGTTTTTTCTAAGATTGCAGTGCTTTATGAATCCATTGTGGGTGCTTCAGGAGTCTCATATACTACTGTACATTCATAGTTTTATGCAGCTCCAACCCTTCTTCCCCCATGTATAACAGAATGGCTATTTTCTGTGTCAGATTCAGATGCAATTTCTGTTCCTACCTCCTCCAGTTTTCACTGAGGTTGCCAGAAAATAATAAAGGATTTGGAGGATTAAACTGCTTCAATCCCGGTCAGGCACACAGTCTCTATCTGTATTATTGTCCCTTATAGCAAACAGTATATTCTTCTTGAATTATAATTCTGTTGGGATTTTCTTGCGGATTCCTGGTTATACTTCAGCTTCTGACACCACGTCTTGTTGCTCATTTAACCTTTTCAGGCACCTTACACAGACTTTGCAAGGGACTCACAGGAGAAGGAAAGGTAAAAACTAAGTAAGCATTATCACAAAGGTCTATGTAAATACAGCCATAAGCACTCACAGTCCTCTCTCAAAAGAAACACAGAATTTCTTGTCTTCTTTTGTGTAAACATGTTCTTCAGTATTAGACTTCCTCTCTCAGAAAAAATCTTCATTTCCAGGGCAAGTCTGCGCAGCTCTCTCTCTTCTCCTGCTCCCCCTCCCATAAGAATTCACTCCCCCTCCCATCAGAATGTGTGATCTGAGCTACCAGCAGGTAGAGCTGCAGCAGGGAAGCTACTGAGACCTAGCTAAAATGGCACCTGCTATCTTAAACAAGTGGAGGGAGCTTCTAGGGCTGTTTACTCAGGTGTGGTAAGCTTTCTGCAGAATAAATATAGCGTTCTATCTTGCACTATTGTGGCTAATCTATTGGCAGTAAAATGCCTTTCCTTCTATATTAACCCAGTACATATAACAATAAACTGCAAAATGGTAGCCTAGTCTACTAGATACTCTGTGCAGAAACAGTAGAGAACATGTGACTAGCTGCTGTCCCAAAGTTATTACAGGATGTACTTAGAAGGCTGTGTATTTTTCATGTGATTTTCAAAACACAATGTTATCACTGATCTGAAAGTTTGTCACTTGTAGTGCAAAATCTGAAGAATATAATTATGATTTTGTCACAGATGCTACATACTTTAAAATGTCTTAATGACCTACTTAAAATAAGTCATCATAAACTACATGTAGGGAATGGAAGCATTTTTTTTTTACATTACTAGATTACTACACCTAGATGCTATTCTCTGTGGGAGGTGGAATTTCCTCTCAGGTGAAAGAAGATTTTATGTAGATTATGGTACACACTAGATTGACAGATCAGGGACAGTGACACCCTTGACACTTAATGAGTCAAACAGCTGCAATCTGTCTATGTAAACCCACCCCTTTTCTTTTACCTGATGTTTGTATGTTGGAATGAATTGTAGGGTTTCTTCTAGGAACTGACTGTCCTGCCTCCTATATTCATATTTTCATGAACCAGTGCACCCACCCTGAGAACTTGATCCTGTGTTACCTGAAAATCAAGTATTTCCTGTAATTTTTTGACCTTGTTTCTTTGCTTTCTGCCCAGATCTTGTAATATCTTTGAGTTCATATTATTATGTATCTTGCCCACTCCATCCTTGCATTTTATGATCACTAGTTCCTAGAGGGTCCATACTGCTCCTGTACTAAAAGACTCATTATTGCATTAATCCCCTTGACAATCTAGTAATTTCTAAAAGATGAATTGACTATGTTAGACTGGCCTCACAGTTTAAACACTCATTTAACTTTTAAGATGTACACATCAAAGGGCTAAAATGCTAACAAATAATTCCTGTCCTCATGGCAGACTATGGGTGAGTGGAGCATTAGCCTCAGGTAACTAGCACATGTCCACTGGGCATCACTGTTTTCTTACAAACAAACAAAAATAGATCCCCTTTCCCTAATTCAGTGCTTATACCACCACAGTATAGCAGCAATTTCTAGGTAATTGGTATAAGCAGAACCTTCCTTAAAGCATATGAACGACCACATCCCATTTTTGTGGAGTGCAGATTGCATGTTATCTGCCTGGTGGGAGCTACAGCCACCTATTCATCTCTTGTACATTTCTCCAATTTGCATCTACTAGCATACTAGACAGAGTTTTATCACTTAAGATGAAGCGATGCCTATTCTAGAACAGAGACTATTATCTGTAAATACATATTGTATCAGTGTTGTCCAACTATTCCCATGCAATAATACAAATGTGAAGACAAGATTATACTATAATGATATTGTACAATAACACTGCAAAATTTGGGCTTATTGTAGTTGTTATCAGTTGGTACTCACCCAATTATTGGTTTAATGGATATATTAGATGTAGCATTCATATTTAGTGGATAACTACAGGAAAGGTTCACTGCAATGTTATCTCTTTTTATAATTGATGTACTCTGGCTGGTAATAAATAAAGTATTGGAATAAGTCAAATGACTACTATTGACCTGTAAATAAGAAGCAAAATATTATTAATTGTAGAATAATTGCAGTGCCATCACTGATAAAAGAAAGCAAAAATAAATTCCTCTTTATTCCACTTTAAAAACTGTACCCACATTCTTAGGGGGAGATTTATCAATGTTTGAGTTAGATTTGTTCTCACAATTCAAGATTTTTGCTCCAAAAATCTCAAATTCAAATTATGTTTCAAAAACTCGAATGTCTGCAAAAAAACCCCCAAAAAACGTGATGTTAAATAGCTTGCGAGTTTCTATAGAAGGCAATGAGAGTTGTCCTAGGCAAAGTTAAGCCATATTTTGAGACTCAATTTTTTTGTGTTTTTTGCATTTGTAAAGGCGAAAAATTTGAAGTATTTTAGTTTTCTTTATTAATAAAAAAGCGAGTATTCAATATGAGTTTATTTGATTTAGAAAAACACTTGACTTGAAAATTGATAAATAAGCTTATTAAAGTAGGTTATTTATTTCTAACTTAACTGGTTACTGTGCCATCAATAAGTGGAATCAAAGGGCACATTCTATTTAAGTATATTAGATATTTATGCACTCTTTAGACCTACTTTTCTATACAAGTCAGTTTTCTGTACAATGCACTGTATGCAATTTCAGCTGAGCTTGATGGGAAGGGCACATGTTTTAGTCTTAGCAACCCTGACCCAAATAACCCAAATTCGCACAGTAATAATAATAATAATGGTTTAATTTGCTTAATCAGTTTATTTACATAAACAGGAGCAATTTCTTCCCCAACTCACACTGTTTGTCATAGAATAGTGTTTTTAAGTAAATGGGCACTGTTGAAATTTAATGGCAAGTGAGCGTTGAATAATGGAACTGGCTGTGGAGAGAAGCTAGAGGGGAAACTTAAATAGAATATAACCTTATAACTTGTAGAGTGCCCAAGTTATCTGCCTTGCCCCCTCCCTACCCTGAATTTACACTGTGGTGGTAAGTGCTAAAATTTAAATTTTTGCCATGTTTCAATTATTTATGCATTAAACTTGGAATAAATTGGAATGATGGTTTCAAAAACTCAACTGTTCGATATTTATTGAGCACAAATAATCCCAAAACTCAAATGTAAAACTTAATTATTTAAAAGCTTTTGAGTAAAAGTCAATGGGAGTTGTCCTAGGCAAAGTTTTTTTATATTCAAAATATTTGATAAATTAGCAAACAGTCAAGCTTTGTAAAATTTTGAGTGTATCCGAATTGAAAAAAACTGTAACATTTTGAAATTCATAAGTTCATAAAAACCTTCCTTGGTGGAATATATTTAATAGATAAATGAAGCTTAGGGACTGATGCAAAATATACTGTATATATATACTGTAAATGTCACAGTATAAGGCTGATAAGTAAATAATACAGATTATTAGTGCATGGCAGCTCTGAAACCAGTGCAATTAGTATCAGAATTTAATCAGCTTTGTAGCATCACCTTCTATGACTAACAATTCTCATTTTCCTACAACCCCTAAGGTTAGCTTCTCAACAGCTGCTCAGAGCACACTGAGCATGCCGCAGACACTTTCCAAGATGGGGAACTCCTGTGACAAGTTTGAAGTCCTGAATTATTGTTGCTATTGAGATGCTGAAACTTTAGCCATAATTATTTTTAGGTTTTAGTTCTCCTTTAAGGTAGCTTATTAATAAACTGTTACTATAAGACAAAAAGTGAAACCCACTGTAAATTTGGTAAAATGTTAAGAATACAGGCTTAATTAGGCAGAAGTTACTTTGATAAAAAGTCCTGCTTGGATTGAGCAGTGTAACAATCAAGCTGAGCTCAGGAAAGGAGGTTAGGAGAAAAAGCATCTTTCTCCAGCAGAGTGCACAGCAAGAGCAATGTTTTTATGGAGACAGCATTGCCATCTCTTCATTGGCTGCTGGACTGGGGGGTGCTTAGTAACCCGAGTTCAGAAGAACTGAGCATGCTCAGTTAAACAACAGCCAAAGCAAATTCCTAAGGGAGGGGCCGAGTGAGTTAGAGAAGAAGAAGAAATTAAGGGGATGCTGCAGCCTTACTATTAACCTTTTAAAAACTGGAGTGACAGGTATTTAAATATTTCAATATATACAAGAAGCTGGTCACTGATAAAAAAAACACTTTAAACCACTTCACTGAAGGACTTAATGTTTGCACTCACCTTTATTTTGTTACCACAACTTTCTTTTGTCACGTGAAGAAAAGCTATATAAGAATCGCCATTCACTATTTCTACTGACCCAGTGCAGGAAATGTTATTTAGGTGTAAATTGTCAGATCTGTACTGATTTTGCTCCAGTTGGCACTTTTTTATGTATATGTTCATGTCGCCATTTAGGCAGTCAATTAATGGTGCTGGAGGGATATCTGAGAAATTAAAGAGAGGGCACAGAAAACCAATGGGACTTTCAGATGGTTTGACATTTTATTTTACAATACTATATTTTTAATCAGAATATCAGGTTTCATTTTACAGGTATTAGAATTCAGCAGCAGCACCAAGCTCTAACACTTCTGTAATACATCTTTAAATGCGAAATAATTAATTTTGCATATGCAGCGAATAAGACAATGCCGCACACTGTACCTGATTCAGTGTACATAGTTGTATTACAGTCACAGCTGTTGGTGATGTTGTTACAGACTTGATCAGTGGCACAGGGTGGACAGGAAGCTGATGCTAGAAACGAATCAATATAGATAAGAAGGCAGGGTACATAATTGGCTAACATAGTCTTGTGATGTACAGTAAACTAGCACATGCCAGCAGTTGCTTAGAACAAATCAAATAAAAAAATTAAATAAAGCATAAATAAATTGGACACATTGTCCTGCATGTATATCATATAATGTTTTGCAGGACCCAACTGTATAAAAGCCATACAAAATAATCACAATAAATATCTTCATTTTTTCCCACACTTACCACTATGGATCCAACAGCAAGAAGTTGGGTCCCTGTTTTTAAGTTTGCGCAAGTCTGCATTATAGGCTAAAATGGTTGGCTTAATATGAAGCAGGCATTCCCCTACATATCTATGTTCAGCAGGTCTTACCTGATTGGAAAAGTTTGATGTTTTAGCCACACTCTTTATTGTTCCCTAATATGCATGTTGGTATATATGGTATGGTATTGTAAATTAAGTTTATATTATTGTTTTCATACATATTGTCCTGTATTTAATGCCATTCAGAGGGCAACTCATCTCTTCCTCTTTTAGGAGTTTGGTGATCATGCTAAAAAAGCATCCTAAAAATATATGCTCAGGTATGGTCGGAATATCTTTTACAGGGATCGACAGTGGTTCATTTATTTATATTCATAACTGGTTGCATTTTACATCTTACCTGATACAAAATAACACAGGAGAAGTAGCAGAAAGTACTTCATAGTCACATGTGGGGTGTCTGGGAATGGGAGAGAAACAGAAATCACACTTATTGTGACTGTATAAGGAAAAAGTATCCCTCCCCATTATTTGCATCGATATTCATTTCTTATTTTGGGCTATTATAAAAGCACTGCTATAATGGTATGAGACTGTTATTTAACATATATGCACGTATGTTTGTTGTTGATCTTATCATTTCTGTCTTTCTTTAGTTTTTATTTTTGTTTTTTTTACCTCTCGTTACATGTTTTTCAGAACATGTAAAGCATTTATTCCCTAATGTTCATATTCTACTGCATGCTAACTTGACACATTCCCTTGACTATATCTTTCCAAATGCATTGGTAGAGAGAAAGAAATGAGCATGATTTTGCCCACAATCTCATTGATGCAACTAAGCTTCTTTATGCTGAGCATTTACTGGATGGAAAAAGTCATTTTCTTGGCCCGTACCAGAAACCCAAAATTTATGTTAATATCAAAAAGCATCTTTGCTTATGCCATATTAGTTCACAGATCCATTTTGCTTTACTCTGTCTATTTCTTCCTTTGCTTGTCAAAAAAAATGAGTGTATGAAGGGCCGTTTTTATTATTATCTGGATTATCTCCTCCAGTGACAGTGGCTTCTGTTTCTCATCCCTTTTGTTTCCTTCTCCAAATGTCATTCTTTCCTTATTTCCCCCTCTCCATTTGCCTTTCTCTTATACCTTTCTGTCATTTTTTTCTACATTCCCTTTCTATGTGCACCATTTATCTTGCATTAACTCCTCTCCTCATTGTGTCATTTTTTATTCTCTATCACCCTTTCTCCTTCCTTCACTCTATATATCCTTTCTCCCCATGTCTCCTCTCCTTTGTGCCGTTTTCTAATCATTTCATCTTTATTCCATGTACCATACTTTCTTTCCTTCTCTTGCCATGTTCCACTCACTCCTTGTCCCAAATCTGTCCATTTTATTTCACTCGCCATCCTTTGCAACATGTTAGTGGTACCTTTTATTTGTCCTCGGTAAAAATGTTTTTGCTTTGCCACCTCTGAGTTATGGATTTAAATATAACAAACATGTTCACAACAGATAGGCCCATTGTCATTTTACAGTACAACTACTTCTTACACATATAATGTGTTTTGAGGAGGGATCATTATCTCCTTATGTCCTACTTTCTAGGTACCTCATGTATTATTGGACTTGTTCAAGGAACTTGAAACACGGAAAATGCTTAAGTGTACTTTACAATTAAAGTACTCTGTCACATTTTACTAACCACACAATTAGTGCTATTAGGCCACGCCTTTTATGTCAGAGGTCATGGACCCAAGCGCAGTTATAATTGTTTCTAATAGTAAGGGGCCCATTTACTTACTCACGAACCGGCCGAATGCGTCCGATTGCGTTTTTTTCGTAATGATCGGTATTTGGCGATTTTTTCGGAAAATTGTCGCGACTTTTTCGTTACCAATACGGTTTGTGCGAAAAAACGCAAGTTTTTCGTAGCTGTTACGATGCGCTCGTATTTTGGCGCGACTTTTTCGTAGCCTTCGTGCCGAGTACGAAAGATTCGGTTTCATTCAAGCTTCAGTATGGTGACTTTACTTGGGCCAGGTTGGAGCTGCAGGGTGCCATTGAGTCCTATGGGAGGCTTCCAAAATCATGCAGAGTCTGAAAGTTTCGCCCGCCGCTTGCGAGCGCTCAATACGAAAAAGTCGCGACAAGATAGGAGCGCATCGTAATGACTACGAAAAACTCGCGTTTTTTCGTGCAAATTGTATTGGTAACGAAAAAGTCGCGACAATTTCCGAAAAAGGCGCCGAAAAAATCGTTTTCCAATCGGATTTTTCCAATTCGGATTCGAATTCGAATTCGTGTCTTAGTAAATGTGCCCCTAAGAGTTAGAATTTGCTGGCTGATTTAATAACATCATTTTAGCTGGTAGGGAAAGCACTGCGGAGGGAAAATAAAATTATAGATTGATCTCCAATTATCGTAGTAAAATACAAAGGGGAAATGACACAAGATCATAAGCATTTGTACAAGTCTGTAGTTTCAGCAGCCCTATGAAAAGAAGATACTTTGACTTCCCTGCAGCCCTTTCTGTTGGCCTTAGACTATGGTGTCATAGCCATGTGTAGTTCAACTTTGGGTACTTTCATACTTGTTTAATGTTTTGTTTTTGGGCAAAATTACTGATCTATTATTCAAAAACCCATTATCTAGAAAGCTCTGAAATTACATTTTCTTCCATTGTTCAAAAAAAGAAACACCCCATGCCTGTATTTGATTGTTGAAACAGTAAGCATTTTGAAAAAGCAACTAAAATGTTCTGAAAGCTTGCTATGATTATCTTAGTTAGCCAATAAATATATCAACTTTATACCATTTTTGTTATTTTTTATTTCAAAAGGGTTACCCTGTAAACATTTAGCAGATCTATGTAACACTTGAATTTATTCTCCTCTTAAAGAAAACAGACTTGAACAGGATCTCACTAATTGCATAGATAAAATAATTAACAGTGTACCCATCTTTACAAAACATACACATGCAACAATATTTTATATTTTTAATCCTTGTTTAGTAAAGCAAAGTGAGATAAAATTATGCATTTTCTTACCTTGAAAGGACATAGTTTAAAGATTTAGGTCACTCTGAGCTCAAACAGTGTGTTTAAGCTGTATTAACATAACCTAGAGGAGAAGGGTGGGTTTATGTAGATGATGTAAAGTTTTTAGAAAGTTCAGAAAAAAACAGAGAAAGATGAAAGACAGATTTTTGGCCTCTAGCAGCCACAGCAAGTTATTCATAATTTACATTTCTAAGCTAAACAAAAGGTCAGGCTATGTCCCTGAATCTTGTGGTGCTGTATCATTACTCCCTGTACCAAATATGTCAGCGAAGAAGTGATAAATAGATTACAGTTTTTTTTTATAGATTAACTTCTTTTTTTATAGAATAATTTTTTTCTTATTACTTTTTTACATTTACAAAGAAAGAAACAACAAAAGGCACAAAATAATTGGCTAGAGGCTTAAAGGAGAAGGAAAGGTAAAAACTAAGTAAGCTTTTTTAGAAAGGTCTATGTAAATACAGCCATAAGCACTCCCAAGATTTGTTGTCTCTGTTTTCCTCTGCCAGAGACACGCAGCTCTCCCCTCTCCTGCTCCCCCCTCCCTCAAGAATGCTAAGAACTCCCTCCCCCCCCTTAGTATTGTGGATCTGAGCCAATCAGTAGGAAGCTTCCTCATAGTCTTACAAACTGAGCATGTACACCGGTCTTGGTCTTGGTGCAGGAGCGAGGCAATATGGGAATTTTCTTGACAGAGCTCAGCGTTTTTTTTCCCTATGAAGCTTCTGAACATCTGAACGGGAGAAATATAGGGAGACTTAGGGGCACTATTGAGAGAACTGAAGGTATGCCTGCAGCTTGAGATTAACTCTTTATTAGCCTTTCCTTCTCCTTTAAACTAATTCATAAAGGTAGCAGGTGAAGAAAGCCAAGGAGTCCAGTTATCTTCACATTTCTGTAAGCATCCTCTTGCTGAATAGGTCAACTTAAGTTCAATTTGTGTGTTTACGAATTGTATCTATTGCTTAAGCGATGGGGGTGATGAGCCTATCCAATTCATAGCAATTGCCTTTTTAGCATAAAACAACAGCAAACACATTAAAGCCCTAGAGTGTCTCTGGGCACCAAGAAGTCAATCAAACCCAAAGTACAAGTTTTAGGGCTAATGATCATTGGGAAATCCAACTCATGTTCCATGAAATTCATCACTTGTTGTAGTCAGCCGGATCCTTCTAAGCCCCAAGACCTTTCCAAACCTTTTTTCCTGTTTTGTCATTATCAGCAGCTACAAACAAAATAGCCTTGTGTATATAAAGGCCCAGTGCAGTCTCGTGTTTAGCTAGGGTAGTGGGGATGAACAGTCATACACAATACTAAGATATAAATGCAACAGACTTCTAATACAGTAGACCAACATCTGCAGTAGGGACATATGGGGTATCTGTTTGACTAAAGGCCTGTAGTTTTTCTCGGTGCAATTTTGGGTTCTCTTGGCAATAAGTATGTTCCAAAAGTTCTTAATACCACAGCAATAGTAGGTTGTGCTGATATCTGCCTTGTGTTCCTGCACCTGGGCCAAAGCAATGGTTCCAGGTGCAGGCAAGAATGAAGGCTAATGCCAGCAAATGGGCCAATACGTTAAAATGCAGGCCAAGAATCAGCCCCGTGTGGCATAAGCCTTAGTAAGAAGCACATAAATGAAAAGTGGGTTAGTGGGTGGCTTTCTGGGTATACAGAAAGCAAGAGGACCACTAGCCATAAAAGTTTTATCAAGTAGAGTAACATTTACAATTTATGCCTTATGTTGCTTAACTAGTTTCACCATTGTAAATATGCAGGGTATGTAATATTTGGGTGGAGCAATACTTAGAAGTATCTACTCTTGTTCCAAAGAGCAAATATGCCCAGTGTTGGTAAATGATTACCAGTTATGCAGCTACAGTAAGTATATATAATAATCAAATATGCAGAAGCTGTAGATATTCATCACATGCATATAAGAAAACCGGACATTTACCTAGAAAAACAGTACCCTTACCTAGGGGGAAATTCACAAAAACGGTGATAAGACACATCTGTAGTTAAATTAGAGAAAAATGTTTGTTTAAACCAGAAAAATGATTTAACAAATTGTTAAATTGTCTAAACACCACTCTGCACCAGATTGTTTTTTTTTCTGCATAAAAGGTAAAGCATTTGTGATTTCAACTTTCTTTTAACTCCAGTAATATTTCTTACTTCAATGTCAGTTTACTCCACTGTTGGGAATTCCCTCCACATTAAAAACTGTAACATACAATATACTTCTCACTAAAAACTAAGGGGAATTTGAGTGATATGCTACCCATGTGTACCATATACTTTAGGGTAATGGTATGACCTCTGACTGGGAAGGAAAGGTGTTCAGGCCCATAGCCAGTACTGTTCAGCCATAAGGCAATACAAAAACTCTTTTGCCAATTTCTCTCTCCAGTAATTGAAAATGATTTAAATGTTTTTTTTGTTGTTTGCAAATGTAATTGTTATTAAAAGCAAAAGTCTGTTTACTTACATTTTCAGTGGGCCTGACTCCAGAAACAGTGTTACAAGCCAGCTGATTGTTTTAAGAGTTAAGCTGGCCATACATGCACTGATAACAGACCATTTGTAGGCTCCAAATTATCGTCCCAATAATTTTTGTACCATGGTGATCGTTATTTTGTCGATCAAACAGGTTAGGAAATTTAGGTCAGATAACCATAGAATCTGTGCTTGTATCGTGTATCTGACGATATCCTTGGGGGACCTACAATGCATTTCCGGGACATTAACTGAAATGGTTCAGTTCCTGATTAAGTACAGGGATAGATACAATAGGCTGGATTATAAAAAAAAAAAGGAAATCATCTGCATTTGCTGGAAATGTTTGGTTCCAGTTGGCAACAGTTACTCCTCTGATGTTTACATTCTTAAATTATAGGCAGTTTATATGTACTCTAGCCACCGGGCAGGTATACAATCCTTTTATCCATTTCAACATTTTAGAGGCCAGTGTACTCTTAACATTCTTTCTGAATTTGATGTTATTAATTACCGCAAAATAGCGTTAATAATTCCAAAAAATGCACACTAGCTTCAGGTTGGTGTAAATTATACTACAGATTTGTATTGAGCTATAGGATATATTATCTGAAATGCTTGGCACCTAAGGTTTTCTGGATAACTTTGTTTGCATAAAATTTACTAAGTATTTACAATAATAAAATGCAATGCAATATTTGAAATTGTGCAGTGAGGATTTAAAGTAGCTTTGCTTAAAGTGACACTGGGAAGAGTCCAGTAGTTATGGGGAGTGTGTGTTGGTTTGGGTAGAATGTCAGCAGTTCAGCAGCCTGATGGCTTGTGGGTAGAAACTGTCTCTGTATCTGCTGGTGCGGGTCTGGATGCTCCTGTACCGCCTGCCTGATGGTAGGAGCGTGAAAAGACTGTGGCTGGGGTCAGAGAGGATCCGCTGCATCTTCCTCCTACAGCGCTGTCTGTACAGGTCCTGCATGGCCGGCAGTTCAGTCCTGGTGATGCGCTCTGCTGATCTCACCACCCTCTGCAGAGCTTTGCGGTCCAAAGCATTACAGCTGCCATACCAGGTGGTGATACAGCCAGACAGAATACTCTCAATGGTGCATCGATAGAAGTTTGTGAGTATTCTAGAGTCCATGCCGAACCTTTGCTCTCTGGAAAACTGGTTTCCTTATAAGTGATCCCATACCTGCACTTCACTAAAGTACACACTGGGGCACATTTACTAAATTGGGAATTTTCGACTCATTTAACTTCACCAAAGCTCACCTCAATTTGCCAGGTGTATTTTCACAACACATCTCATATTTCCCAAAAATCATATGTAAACTTTTTCAAGAGGGATGCAGTGAATTTTCACCTGGTATAAATTCTTAGTGAAAATTTGCCAGCATATGTTCCCTATATGGTTGTAGTGGGGAAAATTCTCTAGAGAATTTTTGCCACAAAGAAATTATGTATGTGGAAAATTAGTGAGGGGGGGAGGTGTCAATGATGCCAGTTCTCCAGCCTAAACCTGAAGAAATTTGAAAAATTCATTCTTGTGCTCTTAGTATTGGAGATTATTCACTGGAGAAATTTTACTTGGAGAAGAGATGTGAATCTACACCAGTGTAAACATCAATTATACCACTGAAAAGTCAATCCTCTAAAACTTCTTGTATTTTACTTTTACTGGCAATGTTGAGCTGAAGCTTCATTTTGCTTAAACTACTCTTTTTACTTTCACCCTTTAGTTAATATGCTTCTTTGGTTGAAACTTTTCATGTGCTGTCCAGTCTGATTACAAATGCATGCTATGTATAGTTACTTTTTCTATAAATTTCAATATTTAATGTCTGAAATACTGCCCTACTCTGTTCTAAGTCACAGAACATGTCCCAAAGCTCTAGCCAATCAGTAGGCTAGCTGGCCTTTCAGTCCTGTATGAATACAAGTTGCCAGCTCACTGAAGCAAGACACAAACAAAATATTGCATTAATAATATTTAACTTGTGACTTTTCTTTGTGTTACAACAGTATCTTAAAAATGATGCTAAGTTAGCAAACCCCATGTTAATGGCAGTGTGGTGATTTTAAATGTTGAAATGTTTTTCTTAGCCTTAAGGCTAAACATTTGCATGGAGCTAATTTGGGTATTCAATGGGACCTTTAAATCCTTAGGAATAAGCAAACTTGCAAAACAAATGTATGTCTGTATGTATAACTTTGTTTATAAAGTGCTACAAGGACACGCAGCGCTGTACAATCTTACAAATATAAGATTTAAGATATAATTTGCTTTGAAATTTATTGAGTGGCAGATAAATGTACAAGCGTAAAGCAAAGCAAGTCAAATATATACATCAGCGTAAATAATTATTTTTGACATCTTCTAGATTTCGTGATCCCAAAAGATTGGCAACAGGATGCAAGCAATATAATTTCATATTGGAGTTGAAACAAGCAGGAAAATGTATTGTCATTTTGATTGCTGTCTGATCAAGGAACATGTGAAAGGATGACATGCTACATGAGTTTACTTAGGATGAGAGAGAACAAAATGGAGTTCAGAGTCCAAATTGAGGAGAAACCTGTTAAAATAAACACAATACTTTATTACCAATATAGAGACTAACTTTTTATGATGGTATCATAAACTTTATACCATCATCTTCTATTGCCCCTTGATTAAGGCCCAGAGTAAAAATTAAAAATACATTTATTTAGGGGACAGAATAGATAACCAATAGCAAGGACATTTATGAAAGGAAAACCCTACTACCAGTGTAGGTCTCTTTAAAAATATATATCCTAACAGCTCATATGTAAAACCCTGCTTCATCTAAATAAACCATTTTCATAAAAATATACTTTTTTAGTAGTATGTGCCGCTGGGTAATCCTAAATAGAAAATTTCCATTTTAAGTACTAAGGGCCACCTCCTGGGATTCACAGAAAAACAAGGGCATACATACACAGGTCACATCAACCAATTCATGGACAAAGTTCTGTCTTTTACTCTGACACTTAAGTTTCCTTTAAAAGGGTATACACTTGCTTGTGAAATTCAAAACAGGGTCTCCTCTGTGTAATGGTCAAGGTCTTGTTTATAAGGGGATATGTGAAACTTAAAAATTGCATCCATGTGGCAGCATTTACTTATTAGGTTTATCCCTTGCTCAGTGTAATTTGTTCTTCACCTTGCAACATTTGCAATTTTATTGCCAAATCCATAGTACTAGGGAGCACAGTTGAACCCTGTACTGAATCTATTTCTTGAGTAGGCATTTAGTAAAGGGTTTCCTATTTATTTTGCATTATAGTAATGATTCACAAGTTCATGCATTTGTGAGTGCCCATGGGCCTTCACAGGTAAGTACAAATCTTTCATACACTGGACTGGATGCAAAAAGCACAGTGCGTTTTGTGCAATTGTGTGAACCCTAGACTTTTTAGCCAAGCCTTCATAAAATAATTCCTTGTGTCTTACTGGTATGCAAGTGTCATACTGCATTTGACCATGAATGGATAATTAGATCAAGCTATGATCCACCAATTTGGGTAATCAGTTCGGGCACAAATTTGGTGACTTGACAAACAAGAACAATGGAAACATTTTCCTTTTTTAAATGTTTTCCTTTTTTTTCCATTTTTCTATTTACTAAGAAGCCAAATTTTAATAGCAGCACCTCATATGTAATTGGTATGTAAAGCTTTTGCTTATTTTACTTACAACCAAATGCAGTAGTAGCAGCAGAGTATGTGTCAGCTGAAAAAGAAAAAATGGTATTTTAAACCACTGTTTAATACTTTCCTTTCTTTAACACAACTGAGGAAAAATTACAAACAACAAAGTTTAAATAGACAATACAATTTTTATACTTCTTCCTTTAAAAGTTTATATTTCTTACATTCTCACATTAGATTTTGTAGAATCAAGTATGACATTTTCTGTCTAATTTAGTTTATGTGGCAGAGATTTGCATAGCTTACTGCATAATGGTTCCTTATAGCTCTGTGAACTGGCACTATTATTTAAAGGTAGCATTTTGGAATATATAAAATTTGAGGCCACTTACTTGATTCTAGATACACGCTGACTGTCTGTGTACCCGCTGATCTATCAACAACACCCGAACGGGAACTACACTCCTGTTAAAGTACAAAAGTGAATACATTCAGAAGCATGGAAGGAATACTTCTACATATTTTATGATAGGAAGTTTCAAGTTTTTAAAAATATTGCTTTTAACGTTTTATCAAATAACTATGCTAGTCCACAGTTTTCTTTATACTTTATAGACTGCAGTAGATTCAACAACAAAATCACTTCCTTAAGACCTTAGGTACTTGTACAGAATTAGAATGTCTAATACAATCTAAAAACAACAGAAGCTTGAATCTTACAGGGACTCCAAGCAGGGTTTGGTAGGACACTAGGAAACCTTTTTCAGTTGCAGGGGATCATCAGCATAGAAGTACATCTCCAATAATTTTTTTAACATTTTCCAACAGGAACTGGTGTGTATCCTTCAGCATTCCCTAGTTCGATTTTTTGAAAAAGCTGCACACTAGACTTTTTATCCAAGCCTTCATAAAATAATTCCTTGTGTCTTACCGGTATGCAAGTGCCATTACAAACTGTAACATCCGCAAACAGATAGAGACTAGGCATATTAGCAAACTGGAAAACTCTCATTACAAATCGTGATTCGGTGTAATTTCCATTCTGTAATGTGCTCATTAGATCTGCACCCATGCCGCCAGGTTTACACCTAAAAAAGAAAAGATTATATAACTTACAGCCATGAAAGCACTGGGCTATACAATCTTTGGTTTAAACTAGAAAAAATACCTGCCAGGACATATTTAGTATAAAGAAGTACTCATTTGAGATTATTAGGACACAACTGGAAGTGAAAGTTTCTGTATCTCTGATTTCTAGATTATACATATACACATGTCCTTATGCACATTCTGCTCTAAAACTATGGAAATAAAAACTGGCTTATGGCATAATTATCATCACTTTATAAAAGTACTGAACCCCCTTTCTCTAACCCTTAAAATATTTGACATTTAGGTATGACAAACTTGACCCTAATCATGATGAGATGTATGTTTATTGTAAGGACCTTTTATTGTCCACCGTGTAGAAGCCACAGCACTTCAAATCATTTACCTATGATTAAGTGCCTAGATGGGGTACGAAACGTGTAAGGCTTTGTTGTACTTTGAATAAGGTGTATTAAGTTAATACTTATTATTAACCTATTTATTATGTTGTGTAAAAAACGGCATCAACATGTGCCACAAATAAAAAACTGTGTAAGCATTTTTGTTTCCACCAGAACAGAGCTATGTAAAATCTGGTGTTCAGATGGCAAAATTTTGTCTTACACAGCATAATACATAGGCCCCTAAGACATTTTGTTCATTAAGCTACTAAAAAATACCCTCTTCTTTAAACAATACAGGGCATCATATCATTCAACATTAATATCAATATAATTGTCCATATATTGCAATATATTTAAGCTGTGCAGCTATGTCAAAGTCATCCACAGTCTGGCCAATCACAAGCTCACTTGAATCTGATTCATTAAGATTTCTACTGTTTCATTATATATTTTTCATTGGGACTAACTTTTACCATTGCTTTCCTAGGTTAACTTCAAAATGGTTGCCATTTTTATTGCGGCCACTAGGATCACTTGACTATAGTTGGGAATGAGGGAGATAAAATATGGAGCTGGCCACTGCTCCTGTATAAATTATAGTAAAAAAAGGGAAAATTGTGCTCACTGCTAAATTTCCATGCAGTGAGGCTGTGACCACATCGCGTCGAGCGCACCCCCTCCCGTGCGCATGCGACGGATGGCCGATATGATAACTCTGTGCAGAACATAAGGTTCAGCCTGTAGTGAGCTGAGTGTCACGTCGAGTGCACCCCCCCCGTGCGCCCGCGACGGATGGCCGGTTAGATAGGTAAGATGGCACTTTACTACTTGCCTTGAGTATAAGCTGAGGGTTCTTTTTTTAGCACATTTTAACTGGTGGACAACTCAGCTTATACTCGAGTATATACGTTTTCCTACGAATCTTCATGGACTTACAAACAAAAACCCCCGAAAAGCTCTAAAACCACATTGACCTCATTGACATAAAATAAATGGGAAAAAATGGTGTTGGGATAATGCGAAAAATTTAATTTAAGCAAAGAAAAAACAGATTGTGAAAAAAATAATATAAGAATGTTCGTAAATGCCCCCCTTTGTCTCCGTTATATTGTTTCTATGTGACTTATTGTCTGCAGCTTAGGAGTTTAATATCAAAGGATTTATTTATGAGCAGACTGGATATACAAGCATAATATCCAAGGCTATTGGGATCTACAGTTAGTTTAGTATAGATATCAGTAAATATAGTCTAAATAAATAGGTCTGTATAGGTAGCTGTATAGTTGAGCGTTGGGGTTCGTTTGGAGGGATTGACCTTAATGGACTTTTGTCTTTTTTTTCAACCCAAATTAGCTATGTACTATGTAAATATAAGAAAGTAAAAAAGTCTTCAGTTAGTAAGAAACTTACCCATTCTCAAGTAGATACACTTTAGATCCCACAGAGGGATCTGACGTTTCTGTGGCATAAATATTAGTGACTTTAACAGAGAAGGACACCAAGCTTGGCATCAACACCGAGACATACAAAGGTTGCGCCACAGCCAACACAGTGTCAGAAGTTACATATTGGGAGAATGATGGATCTGTATAAACTGTCATGGTTACAGTCAGTGTTCCTTCTCCATTAGGGACAGTTATCTCTGCCGACCTAAAATAGCAAATACATACAGTACATGTTACATTGCTATTACTAGTTTTAATATTAGCTGTACTTCTTTCTGTGTTTATCCTTTGCTGTTACAGCTCGCTTGTGAACTCTCTCTTGTGCACCAGAAATATTTCTTCCGGCAGGGAAAACTCTCTGGAACAAGAATGAATTCAGAGCAATGCTGACTACTATCACTCCATAGGGTAGAATGGCAAACACATTCTGACAAAATGACACAAGTATGAATTGAATAATTCCTGACATTCCTGATTGTTAGGAAAATGTTTCTGACAATCAAGAAAGTTTTTATAAGAAGCAAAATACACGGAACTGCTTGAAGTCTTTTGGGATTGCTCAATATGATAAATAATAAATCAGTCCCTTAATGTATATTAGTAGACTTAGGGACAGATTTATCAAAATGTGAGTTTAGAGATTAATACATAAAAACTCACCAATGTTCTATTCATTCCTATGGGATTTTCAGAAGCCTGTTTATGAAATGGTGAGTTCTAACTTTCACATTTTGATTAATCTGCCCCTAAGAGTATGGAGATCCAAAGTACAGAAAGACCCCTTTTGACTTACAATTATTAACAACAATACTCACCCAAATACTGTCTTCAAGGGGAAATTAAGTGAAGTACTCATGTTCAGTGGATAAGTGCATGAGAAAGTTAGAGTAACATTGTTTCTGTTGGTGATTATAGAGTTTTGGGCATAGATGTACAGTTTATTGGCATAAGTGACATGAGAAGAATTCACCTGCAAATAAAGGAGACTACATATTAGTCATAATCACAGTACATGCCAACTTATCTATTTGGTGAAAGTTTGCTTAAGAAGCAAGATCCCATCCTCTAAGTTGTTTTATTCATGGTTATATGGATTTTGTACATTTTATAATGAGACCACTAATATTCAGTCCATATTTTTAAAAATATGTGCAATATCTAAAACATGGCTCTGCTTAAAAAAAAACTATTTTCCATTAAAGAGGTGGTTCACCTTCAGGTTAACTCAGTGCCAGGCCAAGACGACTGGATTGCCCCCTCCCCCCATCCTCTGTGGGCGCGCAATTATGAACACGCACAGGGTTACTGAGCCACTGGTGGGGGGTGATGCGGTGGGGGCACAGAACTAGGGGTAAGTGAAGGAGAGGCACCTCCTCACCTTGGCTGAAATGCACTCACAATTATACTGTTACCGCAGTCTCCAAGTGTCCAGTTATAAACCATTTGAGCAAGATTACCAACAATTCGTTCTTGCAGCTGGCAGTTTGAATTCACCAGATGTAAACTGGCTGAGCTATATCTGTTTTTTTCCAGTTGGCATTTTGGCACGGTCAATGTCATGGTATCGCTGCAGTCAATGACAGGGGATGGTGGATTCACTAAGAGACACAGGAAAGAGTTAATGGTGAATGCTGAAAGGACACATACAAATATATATATATATATATATATATATATGTTTTCATACTAGTGTAAATAAATTATGCCACAACAGAGCATTAAAATCAATTTAATTCAAATAGTTCAAAGATAAACTATGATTTACTAAGCCTGCCTTGCATCACGTGAAACAACTGTAGTAAAACGAAAACATCATGTAGAATAATCTGACGTGATAAATACTTTACCTGATGCGCTGTACAGAGTCGAATTACAGACACAGCTGTTGGTGTCACAGTACTGGTCACTTGCACAGGCTGGACAGGAGCTGGACAGGACTGGAGAAGCAGAAATTCTACACAGTGTAAAAAAAAACAACAGCCAGCCCTTCATTGTCTCAGGTGTCAGGAGATCTGGTAGGGTATAGAAAGAAGAGATCCAAAATTGGGTCAAGAATAATGTAAACTCAGGGGGGGTGCAGGCTCTAAATTAGAAATATATATCTACGTAGCCAAGGCTGGGAGAATCTATTTTAGTGCAATGGTAATTGGCACCAGGGTTGATAAATTAGCCCCAATTGCCAATTAATATGCCCTCCTCTGCAGCCAAATGGGTGCCTGGTGTTTTTTGGATTACCATTAACTAAAATAGGGTCAACCCAATAGGTATTAGGCTGATGTCAGACTTGACGTATGGCGTATATTTTCGGCAAGCAGAAAAATGATTGCCGAAAATACCACCACACGCCTCCTACCTGTGCCTGCACCCGAATTAATGGAATACGCTCGGGCGCAGGCACATGTAGCCAAAATCCACATAAAAACGCGAGACTTTGCATTCTCTCATGTTTTTATGCGGATATCGGCTACATGTGCCTGCGCCCGAGCGTATTCCATTCATTCGGGTGCAGGCACAGGTAGGAGGCGTGCGGCCGTAAATATACGCCACGTCTGACATCAGCCTTAGACTTGTTATCTAGAATGCTCGGGACATGGGTTTTCCAGATAAGGGGTCTTTCTGTAATTTGGATCTCCATACCTTAAGTCTACAAAAAAATTATTCAAACATTATTAAAACGAATAAGGATTAGTTATATCTTAGCCGGGATCAAATACAAGGCTCTGCTTTATAATTACGGAGAAAAAGGAAAACATTTTTAAAAATGTGAATTATTTGATTAAAATGGAGTCTATGGGCCTTTCAGTAATTTGGAACTTTCTGGATAATGGGTTTCCAGATAATGGAAAATGTAAATTAAATTTTCTGTGCGCTCCACACGTAGCTGGTTCCATGTGGCATGTGTGTGGCAAATTGAAGAAACTGAAAATGGGCATTATTTACATTTATGGGGTTATTTATCAATTTTTGAGTTTGAGTTTTTCTAAATCGAATTCTTGCTTATGTATTAATAAGGAAAACTCATTTGAATAAAGAAGAATAAGAAAAACTTTAGTTTTGAGTTTGAAGATATGGCTTGACTTTGCCTAGGACAACTCCCCTCTTCTATAGAAACTCGCAAGCTTTTAGATAGCAAATTTTTACATTTGAGTTTTCAGCACTTAATAAGAAACATAATTTGATTTTGATTTTTTTTAGCTAAAAAAACTAAAATGTCTGGTATTTATTAAGTGCAAAAAACCCATTGTGAAATTGAATAAAATCAAACTCATATGTCATATACTGTATATCAATGAGTGAAACACCTCTGCTCTCTATTAGTTTCTATGAGGTTTTTAAAGATCTATAAAAGGTCACCCATTTAATAAATTGTCCAGTAAAAGTGAATTGAGAGCAATGAAATTTTGTCTTGGTAGACAGTGTAAAGCTCTGAAATTTAATACTGCACTACTACTCTAATTTTGCCCTACAGTGAAGGAAAATGCATCACCCATTATATGATGATGTTCATAGTAGTCGTGCTTAAGGGACAATACTGAAAAATAAGTATTATGTAAATGTATTATACTACTTGTTTCTGCTGATCTTATAGATCTTAGGTAAGAAAATGTAATTCTAACCATTCTAATTTATATTTATTAAGTTTTAAAGTTATTTGTTAATGTAACTGCAATTGACAGTATTTGCTTCTCCCTTTCTTCACTCTGTGTTCTTGCTTTTGATATAATGTAATAAAGTCAGTTCCGCTGCAGCCAAGGCACAGTTTCTCTGAATGCCTTGCATCCTTCTTCATAGGTCTGCAAATCAGCTGACTTCTGCTATATTGTTTTGACAGCAGAAACAGCAATGCAGAGAATAGAAAGGGACTAAAATACTTTAAATAGCAATTACATTTTCAAATAACTTTAAAACCACTTAATATTTTTAAAGTTTCCAAGAATTAATTTTCTGCTTTATCTGGAAATAAATTACTAACACTGAAACTGGAAAGAGGTTCATCTGCAAGCCAAGATGCCATACTAGTGCACTCTTTTTTATTTGGTGCCCTGCTTACCTGTTCAGTATAAGTATATAGTGAGTAACATCCCCAATGTTGGCACAGTTTATAAATGAATGATACATTGTTACACCTTCACTTTTCCAAATTATGTCTATCATAGAAAATATTCAATCCATGTTCATTATAACAGTAGAAAACAAACTGGATTTTAGGCAAAGCTAAAGAACAAAAAAGAATGAGATCACTTAAGCAAAAATATACATCATGCATAATAGTTGATAAATGTAGGCTATGCAGTATAATATTACCGTTAAGATGACCTTGGATATAAAAGTCTCTGAAGACCCAAATAATAGTTGTCACTTTCCAAGCTTTTCTGGGTGTTGCAAGGAGCCTTTTAATTTACAGGTTCCTTTAGATGCTATTTATTGTGACAGAAATGGGTGTGTTTTGGATATTATTTAACATGTCAGGTTTTTGAAGGAGTGGTTAATACGTAAGGTGTCCATATTATTTGTCCCCAGGCAGACTTACCTGACCTCAGCAATAGCGAAAGGAGAAAGAATTCTCCCCTATAGAAGCATGTTCTGTATGTCATACAATGGAATTCTGTTTTAGAGATAAGGAGCATTTATAACACATTACATTAAAATCGTCTCTGTAAGAAAAAGTCAGTACAGGACCCGTTATCCAGAATGCTCGGGACCAAGGGTTTTCCAGATAAGGGGTCTTTCTGTAATTTGGATCTTCATATCTTAAGTCTACTAAGAAATAAATAAAGCATGAAATAAACCTAATAGGATTATTTTATATCCAGTAAGGATTAATTATATCTTAGTTGGGATCAAATACGAAGCACTGTTTTATATTTACAGAGAAAAAGGAAATCAATTGAAAAAATCTGAATTATTTGATTAAAATGGAGCCTATGGGAGATAAGCTTTCCGTAATTCGGAGCTTTCTGGATATCGGGTTTCCAGATAACAGATCCCATACCTGTACAATGAGTTTGGAATAAGATTAGGAAAACTTAAATCTCAGTTGAGTATCAGGAAAGTACACTTAAAACAGTAACACCTCTATCGCCTAAAACAAAGGTATGGGATCGATTTTCTGGAAACTTGGGACCTACCTTTTTGTAATTTAGATTACCATTATTTAAATATGCTAATAACATTTAACGTGAATTGACATTCCCTTGCAGTGCTGGGATCCTGGGTTCAGTTGCTGTTGGGGTGCTATCAGCAAAAGTTTTTACATTCTCTCCATTGTTCCAAAAAGACAGATTAATTGGCTCCAGGTAAATGAGACCGTAGTGTGTGTAACTGTGAAAGGAGCTTAGATTCTAAACTCCACTAGGGCAGAAGCTGATGTGAAGGATGTATAATCTCTATAAAATGCTGTAAAAATGTGTTAGCGCCATTAAACAGGTAGGTATAGGTGGTAATAAACATTAATGTAAAGAGCATAAAAAGAAAAATACTGTACTAAATCTCAGCAGTAGGTGTACAGGCCACAGCTACTGTATATTGCAAATGCATTATTTATAGCATTATCGCTGCTGGAGATGTTCAAATTAACACTTGTATTTCTTTTTTTTCACGATTCCTGTTTTTTCGCATGAAAATTGAACTTTTTTGTGTAAATTTTTTTTTCACTGAATGTCTAATATTGACTAAAAAAAGTAGCACCTAAAAGTCACTGCAAGAAAAGTCATGAAAAACTTTTTTGAATTGTCGCTGCGAAAATCCTGATTTTATCAAATTGTCACAGCGACAATTTGAAAGAGTTGGAAATTTTGGACAAACCCCAATGAAATCTGTTTTCGAGACAAAAGTAAAAACTTAAAGGGAAAGGACTTTTGCCATTGACTTCTACATGAACTCGGCAAATTTAATCTGAAAAGTTGCAGCATTTTTTTCCTTCGACTTTTTTTTTTAAAAATTAGAATCAAGTTTAAAATTAAAAGTCAATGGTTAGAAAATAAGCCCCTAAGGGGCACATTTACTAATCCACGAACACTCTGAATGCGTTTTTTTCATAATGAGCGTATTTTTTGCAACAATTTCGTACCTTGCGCAACTTTTTCATATTTTTGGCGACTTTTTCGTACTTTGCGGCAAAATCGTATTGTCGCACCGAGTATGAACGTTTCGGATTCATTCAAGCTTCAGTATCGTGACTTTCCTTGGGCCAGGTTGGAACTGCACAGTGCCATTGATTCCTATGGGAGGTTTCCAAAATCATGCACAGAAGGACCAAAGTCAGAAAGGTGATTTTTGGATAGCCAATATGATATTTTCGTGACTAATACGATTTTTTCGTAAGCATATTTGTGATATATGCGATCTGCAGAAATTTTCACATCCAATCTGAATTTATCCCATTCGGAATTCGAACTCATGAACTCACGTTTTCATGAATGTGCCCCTAAGTGCCAAAACCATGAAAACCACTAATACAAAACTACGCCATCTTAAAGCTGTCCAGGTCATTTCGAAGAAAATGGGAGCTGTTCTAGGCAAATTGTCTGTTAAATTTGTGGTTTTAGAGATTTTGGTTTTTTTTTTCATTTGAAAGTTCAGAAAGTCTCATGGAATAAACTTAAAAATCATGAAAAATTTGTGGGTTTTGAATTCTTTTTGTTTCTGTCCCACATTCATTCCTGCTTTTCCAATTCGGATCTTTTAACGAATGATTAGAAGTTTGTGGTTTTAGGGCCCTGCACACTTGCAGTGTAAATACTGATCTACCTTAGCAATGGCCATTAAGCTGCAAAACTGCATTTTTGGGCAGTGATTTGTAAAGTGTGTCACATCTTTTTATTTAATTTAGGTTAAACTGGTGACTTTTAGGTTAAACTAGTGACATTTTTTAGATGCTTTAAAAGCAAAAGAGAGCTTGAGGGGGAATTCAACCTTTTTTTGTACCGAATGGATGCTTTCATATTGACACATTTCTCAAAGGAGACAGATCTGTTAATATGTCAAATTGTTTATAAGGGAAGTAAAGGCTAAGTCACTTGGGGGTGCTAAAATTTTAGGCACCCCCAAGTGACTTGAATCGCTTACCTCGTACCCCGGGCTGGTGCCCCTGTTAGGAGAAAACTGCACCAGCCCGGGGTACCTGGGGCGATGCGCTTCCTCGTTCTGCCTTCGCTAAGCCAGGTCAGGCGCATGCGCAGTAGAGTGAAAAGCCGACTTCTCTGTTAAAGTTCGGCTTTTCACTCTACTGCGCGCACGGGGAAATAGGAAGCGCTCGCTGCTACCCCGTGCTGGTGCTGTTCTCTCCGTACAGGGGCACCAGCCCAGGGTAAAAGGAAAGTGATTCAAGTCACTTGGGGGTGCCTAACATTTTGGCACCCCCAAGTGACTTAGCTTTTTCTTCTCCTTTAATAGGAAATTATCAGTAATATTTTACCAATAAGTAACTATTATTAACGCTTAGTAACATGTACTGTTTATTTAGAAATTTGTTAGGAACAGCAGATGATTTGCTAAAAATGCATACCATATGATCACCGTAATGACCAATAGGCTTTAGTATCTCAGGTATCTCGAGCTAGGTTTCAGCCCTGGTGACAACAAACTGCTCTCCAACTTCAATGCAAGATTATTTATTTGCAAGGCAATAGTTGGTCTGGTAAAAATCTCAGTTCTGTAGCCACTTCTCCCTAAAACCCCCCTTATATGACAATGCTGTGTCTAACCCCAGACTCATAGATTGGATTTTAGTGTCTTGGGTGCAATAAGCTTTTCCACGTAACAGAGCATTTTTTAGTCATAATACTTATAGTCAAGGCACAATTATGTGTAGAATTGCTTTCATAGTCATAATTTAACACTTGAGTCTATTTGCACATTGCCATGTGACCTCCAAACTAGTTAGGCACAGGTGGTAGTCAGAACTTCTTTACCTTCAGGTATCACATTTCCTATATATTTCTTTTGGAAGTGGTAATGGGAGAAACCACCAATGTTTTATGCCTCATAGCAGCAGAGGTCAAAATTTTGATCAGCACAAACCTTCACTGTGTCTCTGAAATTCAGAGCTTTGGTCAATATGAAAAATGATCCAAGATGAAATATATCCTCCAAAATGATATTACATAGCTATGAACAGCCTTTCATGTACCTTGGAATTGGCACTGTGTGATTTGCAATCTTTTTTTACCATTATTCTTATTGGGCATTAACTTGAATAATTGGCTAGAATTTTGATATGGCAAGACATTATGATTAAGTAACAATTTGCAAGAAAAATGCCTGTGTTGCTTTTTTATACATTCAATTTTTAAAAGACTGTTTTCTATTACACAAAAATATTATATATAAAATATACAGTATTTATTTTTAAAAATCTAAATATGGTGTTAAAAGAGCCTGTGCTGGTTCTCACCAGCAGTTTTGTAGCAGAGGGCAGCTGATAAACATGCCTGGAGGAGAAATAAAATCTGCTACATAATATCAGAAGTCAGAACCAGAGAACAAAAAGGAACACTAACAAACAATACTTTTAACTTTAGTTGCAAATAACTTTAAAAACCATTGGACTTAATACAATTTGCCTGTATAATTTTTATAATTTTTTTTTTTTTAAAGCAGTGCATTTTATACAGCTTATCAGCATATGGCTTCTGACTCCACACCTCAATCCATGAACATCTACTCTTTTCTACACAGTTGTAATTTGCTTCACATTGTTATTTATTACTGTTAATGTATATTTCTTTTTGGTTTTATATATGTGTACAAATGTTGTAAACAGTGCTTGTATAAATGACTGGGAGCACGTATTCATTATGTATAGGCTATATACCTTGCTTGTCTCTCAGTATAATATGCCCCAATTGGACTGCTCAGTGTTTACACAGTGCATTGCTATGCCTTACAAAACTGAGCTGAATAGATATAAGCAATATGAAGTTATCCAGTGAGTTATGGTCAATTTCTGTAGACATTTTGCTCTCCCCTTGATAAAGATTGTTGATGCCAATAAGATTAGTGTGAATATAAAACTTTTTTTGGCACATTTGGTAGTATGTATCACAACTGATAGCTGGTAACATCCCAACTACTGACTGATGTAACACTGGTTGAGACAATCATGCAGTTGGTTTTTCTGATCATAAATATTCTGATCATATGCCAAAGAAGAGAAGTGGTTTTTATGCAAATGGATCATTCTAGTGAAGAGAGCCTTAGCTTTTTAGGTGAAATGTAGGATATCGTGTTTTAACAGAGTAGTTGCTGCTCTGATCCCAACTAATCACTGGCTTGGTTTGGGTAGCTAAAGGTGCAGATAATATTGCTTAACCAGACTTGTAAAAAAGTGGCGTTGCTCTGGTCTCTATGCTAGGTCCTGTTGTTCACCTTGCAAACGCTTCTTTTAGTTTGTTTTTCATGCCTTCTGCCACTCCTTAATGTGCACATCTGAACAACATGCCAGTAGGAAGTAAAAGCCTACTACAGTCAGTTTGTATAAAAACTGTCAAAAATAATAAAAAAAAGAAGACAGTTGAAAAAAGTCTTTATTTCTGGTGAACAGCCCCTTTAACATAATAAACTCTAAAGAGCGTATTTATAAATGTGTTAAAACAGCTGTTTACAATTTTAGTTCACGTATGAATGACAAAGTCTAAAACTGATGTAAATCACAATCACAAATAAATAAGCCTGGTATATCTGTGTTTTATATTGGTATTCGGTTATAATATTGGATGTGAGTGTAGGCAGAAGCATAGAACATTGTCCTCAAAGGTGTGTCCCTTTTCCTTGAGATGTACTTAGACTGTTGAGTCTCGTCCTGAGGAGTTAGCCCTCCTGTTTTGGGCCATTCTCTTACAGAATGGTTAATTTGCCTTCAAACCGTATAGATTAGAGCACTCTTCACTGCACTGGACAACACATTACTGTTCATGTGTTTTAGTGTAAAGTCTTTAGGGTGCACAAACTTTTGTCACGGGGTGTTTAAAGTCAGACAGGTCAATGGTCAGGGCAAGCAGAAGTCAGTGACACTGATTCCATGCCACACAGCACACACCATCATGGTGCTCACAATTTCTCTCTAATTGTTCGCTCTCCTCAATTATTGTTAATTGGGGTCAGGACTTGGCAATACATACTGCCATTTCAGGTCTGCTTTGCTATCTATTGGTCAAATACGTATAGTCCTGCCAGACTATTCAGTCTTTCCAAACCTCTTAACGCCCAAGGTTTGCTTACTAGGAGTGGTTGATGACCTTACCCAAGTAGCCCACATGAGATCTTTTTTCTGAAGCCTACTGGTCTATGCCAGGATATGTGTACTTCTACACTGGATGGCACAAACCCCTCCTACAATAGACAGATGGTTAAATCTCATCAGAACTCTACTTTTCCTGATACAACTCACATATACTGCCAGGGGATGTCCTCAGAATTATGAAAAAATATTGAGAAACTGGATAGAAGCTACCAACTAACCCAGCCTCACCTCCCATGTCCATTTTGCACTCTCCCCCATTAAGGTGAACATACTAGAATAGGTCAAATGCTAATGTCACCGTGTATGCTGTCTTGTATGAACATAATCAAGGACACCAAGATGTAGAACCGCATGATGCTTTTTAGCTTTGTACGTTTGTATGTTTTTAAAACATTTTTATTTTTCCACTGGGGGACTCAGTGCCTTTAAATTATGCACCTAGATATGCCGCTTTGTAACAAGTATGTAAAATATGCCCCACTTTTAAATGAGCCCTGATCAATCATTCTTTTACATTAAAAAAGTGCTGAGGGCCATGTTAGTTCTCTTTTGGTCTGTTTCTTTATAGTACTGCTATTACTCTTCTCTTAAAGGGTGGTGCTCTCATACCAACATACCACTATTGATCTAAATATTACAGACAAAAAATGACGCAGAAGATTGACAGCTCTGTCATTTTTTTCATTAACTCACATACATAATTTGGCCATTTTAAATACAGCTACAGCTACAGCTGGTTTTCTTTTACTCAGTATAAACTGATTCTGATTGAGGTGATTTTTTTGCTGGCCGTGTTGTTAGTGTCTGTACTTCTGGACGGTATTATAAAATATATTTTTACTATATGTTTGTTGGTAGTGAAGGTAATGTAAACTTCTATAGACTCCTAGAACTGAAACAGGTGAAATACAGGATGTGGCTGAGACAAGCCTCATGTATCAGGTTGAATACTGGAAGATAGCTGTACAAAATGTATCACTGAATATATATACGTTGTGTTTTTTAGGTGAGTTCGGAAACACACCAGAGACACAGAGAAACACAACATTTAGGAATGCAACCCTGCAGGGCTAGTTAAAGGAATGTACTGTAAATATGCTATTAAAATAGATTATAATCCAGCCAAGCAAGATCACTCTTCAGATTTTAAATAAGTTGAGAGTAGGACTGACCAGACAAGGGATGACTTTGAAGAAGTTGGCCAGCTAAATATATTGCAATATATGAACAAACAATCCCTTTTTTGTTTAAAGGAGGGCATTTCTTAGTAGCTTAATGACCAGAATGTCTTATTTGATATATATATTTCTCAGAAGTTCCTTCCCATCCTTGGGACCTGAGAAAACAAAGAATAGTCTTAAAAGGTCACTGTGGAACAACTCATGTGTTCCTGTTGAACTTGGCCATAGTGGGCTCCAAAGACAGATGGTAATTTGGGTGTGGCTTATCAATGCGCCCTCTGTTGGGAAGTTCCTTTCTCAAGCTGAAATACTTCTCCTCTGAATGTTTCCACAACTTCTGAGATAATGTTTTAAGATGGTGTGCCCAAACCACCAACGGATGAGGTTGTAAGAAAATGTCCACATCCCTTTGACGTTTGAAGGGACCACTGTGGAAGATACTCACAGATCCCAATCTCTCCCTTCGCAGTAGCTCTCCATATATCCATTCTCCCAGATGCTTTACTACATCATCGTATACCCATTCAGGTGCATGCGGCATGTAGAAGCCAAAAGACTCCAGCACTCTAGCATTGATGAAGCGCTGGACACAGGAGACTGTCTTTAGTTTCTTTGGGTCAGCACGACCCGGTGAAACCAGAATTTGGACTCTCTCACTGGAGCCTCAAGAAATATGGATTCTTCCTTGGGATGAATCACCTAAGGTTCAGTAGGCACTGAGGATGGCATCAGCCTTACTGGGATGGTTATCAGCTTGGTACACTTTTGGATCCACTACAGCACGGTAGGGCCCTGCCCAGCAATGGTAGTGGCACAAGGAGCAAGCAGAGGTGACATCCTGCAGCTCTCCATCCAGCATGGAACCACAGGTGCCACAATAGGGGATTACTATGATTTTCCCCCCTTCCACCACTTTTTCCCCGAAGCTGCCTCACCACACATACCTCAGTCCAGTATCAGGAGGCAGCAGGTCATGTAAAGAAAATGGAGTTGCCCCAGCCGGGACCTGTGGGTCAGGCCAGCCATCCCACCCTCCATCCGCCATGGTAGGTGTGGTATTGGTGCTGATCAGCTAAGTTTGCGCTAGTAGTTATCCTCCTCAGCCGCGGAGGTTACATAGTAAGTTAGGTTGAAAAAAGACATATGTCCATCAAGTTCAACCATAATGCCTATATACTGTATAACCAATATATTCCTATATGTAACCTAGTTGATCCAGAGGAAGGCAAAAACCCCATCTGAAGCCTCTTTAATTTGCCGCAGAGGGGAAAAAAATTCTTTCCTTAGTCCAAGACGACAATCGAACCGGTCCCTGGATCAACTTGTACTAAGAGCTATCTCCCATAACTCTGTATTCCCTCACTTGTACTGAGAGCTATCTCCCATACCCCTGTATTCCCTCACTTGTACTGAGAGCTATCTCCCATACCCCTGTATTCCCTCACTTGTACTGAGAGCTATCTCCCATAACCCTGTATTCCCTCACTTGTACTGAGAGCTATCTCCCATACCCCTGTATTCCCTCACTTGTTAAACAGTCATCCAACCCCTTATTGAAGCTATATAATGTATCAGCCAGTATGACAGTAAAAAAATCCTTTCCTAATATTTAAACGGAACCTCCCTTCTTCTAAACAGAGTGGGTGCCCTCATGTCAGTTGGAAGGACCTTCTGGTAAATAAAGCATTAGAGAGGTTATTATATGATCCCCTTATATATTTATACATAGTTATCATGTCACCTCTTAAGCGCCTCTTCTCCAGTGTAAACAGACCCAACTTGGCCAGTCTTTCTTCATAACTGAGACTTTCAATGGGGCTAGTAGCACGTAATGTGTGCGCTTAACATAAATAACCAAATAAATGAAAACAAAGACACTGGAGCATTGGTGGAGAAAAGGCCACAGGTGTTTTATTTTAAACCATAAATAACACCATTATAACTTTTAAAATAGAAGAGATCATAACTTTCCAAAATCAGTAAAATAATTATCCCAGCCAGCCTCTGCTCCAACATCAGCAGGCTGCCTCGAATGAAGTGTACCTTTATTAGCCCATTCCAAAAAGCCCAGGACTTACCTCCACGCCAAGACCATTTAAATCCTTAAATTGGTCTTGGCACACCCCCAAAATTGCTTTTTCAAGTGCATCCTGTATACCCATATTAAAGATATAATTTCCTATGTCTGACAGATGTATTCTGTCATGTCTATAAAGGCCTTCTCCACCGGCTTCCAACTCGAAGTGCCTGTGAACAACAATGTTAATGTTTTTTGCGAACTTAGAAATATTGTGATTCAACTTTCTCCTGCATCTTTCAAGCGGTTTTACTGCTGCATCCTGCAGCCAAATCAATCTTGGTATAACTTCCGACCATATAATAATCGTATCTGGAAACATGAAACGAATTTGAGCAAGATCGCGCCTAATAATACTAATAAGATCAATGAATCTTATGGATCCAATGTCATTTCCACCCAAATGAATAACTATTATAGCCGGAATGCCCCATCGAGTGGTCATCTGCATAATGACTGGTAACAGATCGTTCCATTTTAAGCCCCTAATACCCATCCAAATTATTTTCAAATTCGAAAGGCCAAGTGCGATGCTGGGCTCTTTTCCGTGCATGAAAGATAAATGAATGGCCGATAATCCAGACCATGAGAGGGTGCCCTATGAAAACAAAATATATAATAATAATAATAATATATAAATATATAATAATAATAATACTAAAATTAAAATTCGACAAAATTAGAACAAATGTAAGAAAGATAGAGCTTTGAGGACCACCTGCCCAACTGCATAACAGACCGCTCATTAAAAACCATAAGAAAAGCTTGCGTAGCCACGCCAATCCTAAAAGAATGTGTATTATAGTCAGATGCAGATAAACCAATAGCCATCACCGCTTTTTTAAGAACCTAATGAACCATCGAGATGAATGAAAAGAGGGCCGGGAATATTAGGTCGAATCGCGCAATACTCAGAGAATGCCTGTAATGGGCACAAGTCTTTTAAATCAAACTCACCCAGCCAAATCACAATGCCTTTTCCCAACACATCCGTCTTAGAATTCCTAAGCAGAATCCTCAGTTTATCTTGCACCACAACAACATCCTCGATCCCAATACCTCCAGGCTTTAGCCTGCTAGCAGACACCGGCTCGTTCACAGAGTGCAGCGAAAAAGGACAATATGAACAAAAATGTAAACAGGACACTCTCATATTGAGAAAAGCAAACTGAAGGAAGCACATGAACTAATTTAAGTAACAATAAAATAGTTATTGGCCTTCTGTGATCATCCAATCACAAAGACCTAGCTAAACCTTTTAATAACTGTTTTATTAAAAAGAGCTTTGTGAAATCAAACAAACCTTGCAGCTTTAAAAAATATGAAATGCCTGCTACATTTTTACTAATTCTTGAATGTGAATACTGAGCCTCAAAAAGCTCTAGTGTATACCACAAAAATAAATATTTTTCTTGCCATGCCTCCTGCATGTTATTAGCTTAAAACAATGACCAATTCAACCAGCTTGTTACATGTTCTGGGAAGATGAGCTCCCACAGGTAATCTGGGCAAGGGACACCATAAGGCTCTGGATTGTCCGCAAAATAAGTCAAACTGTAACCGAGACAAAGCATCAGTTACATTATTCTTACAACCTGGTATGTGTATGGCCCTAATCCAAATATTATGTTTTAATGCTCTAAATACAACTTGCCTTAGCAGCCTTAATACCGGAGGAGAATTAGAAGATAAGCTATTAAGCACAAAAACAACACCCATGTTTTCAGTATGCCACAATATTCTTTTGTTAGCCAGTTGCTCACCCCATATGTCCAGAACCACCAAAATGGGGAAGAATTCTAATAATACTAAATTACTAGTCAGACTTAAAGCCATGTAATAAAGACATTACCAATGAAAACGTTGAATCTCTTTGGGTAGAAATTTCAGTAGGGCTGAAGGTCACAAAGAAAATGATCATTGGTGTATGCTATAAACCACCCCGTATAGATGAGGGGGATGAGGTCCAGCTATTGTTGCAAATGGAGGAGGCTTCAAAACTGGGTCAAGTTGTTGTTATGGGGGACTTTAATTATCCGGACATTGACTGGAGTAATGGGGTGGCTAAGTCAGAAAAAGCTAGTAGGTTTGTAAATATGCTAAATGACAACTTTTTATTTCAGGCGGTTCAAGAACCCACTAGGAATGACGCTATTTTGGACCTGGTGATTTCTAATAATAATGAACTCATCTCTAACATTTGTGTGGGTGAGCATTTGGGGAACAGTGATCACAACATGGTCTCCTTTGAGATAATGCTGCAGAGACAGCGCTATAAGGGAGTAACTAATACGCTTAATTTTAGATGTGCAGACTTTGCCAGTATAAGGGCATCTCTGCAAGGTGTCAACTGGGAAAGGCTTTTCATGTGGTTAGACACAGAAGGAAAATGGAACATCTTTAAAACATTGCTTTGTAGGTATACACAACAGTATATCCCCCTTGTAAGCAAGGAGAGGCATCGCAAAGCAAAACCTTTATGGCTGAATAAAAGTGTTATTGTAGAGGTTGGTAAGAAAAAACGTGCTTTTAGGGCATTCAAGTTAGCTGGGACAGCAGAAACTTTCATCAGGTACAAGGAAGCAAATAAAGCATGCAAAAAAGCTATCAGGCAAGCTAAAATAGAAATGGAAAGGGATATTGCAGCAAGGAGTAAAAAGAATCCTAAATTATTTTTTAATTATGTGAATAGTAAAAAAATGAAGCAAGAAGGGGTGGGAACTTTATTATCACGGGGGGGTACGTTGGTTGATGAGAACGGGGAAAAAGCTGAAATTTTGAACTCTTATTTTTCATCTGTCTATACATCTGAGGAGCCAGATAATGAAGGCTTCCCTTGTAATATGCCCAGTTCTAGTAATTTAGCTACTGGCGCATGGGTCACTCGGGAGGAAATTCAAAAGAGACTTGAACATGTAAAGGTAAACAAAGGTCCAGGGCCGGATGGGATTCATCCCAGGGTATTATATGAGCTGAGCGCTGTGATTGCCAAACCTCTTCACATAATTTTTCAGGATTCATTGAGGTCTGGCATGGTGCCAAGAGACTGGCGGATTGCTAATGTGGTGCCGTTATTTAAAAAGGGATCCCGTTCTCAGCCTGAAAACTATAGGCCTGTTAGTCTGACATCAGTAGTAGGAAAACTTTTGGAAGGGGTAATAAGGGATAGGATAGTTGAATACATTGCAGTTCACAATACTATTAGTTTGTGCCAGCATGGTTTTATGCGTAACAGATCTTGCCAGACTAATTTAGTCGCCTTTTATGAGGAGGTGAGCAGGAACCTTGATGCTGGAATGGCAGTTGATGTCATCTACTTGGACTTTGCTAAAGCGTTTGATACAGTACCTCACAGAAGGTTAATGATCAAATTAAGGAATATTGGCCTAGAACATAATATTTGTAATTGGATAGAGAACTGGCTGAAGGATAGAGTACAAAGAGTGGTTGTAAATGGAACATTTTCTAATTGGACCAGTGTGGTTAGTGGAGTACCGCAGGGGTCAGTCCTTGGTCCTTTGCTTTTTAACTTGTTTATTAATGACCTGGAGGTGGGCATAGACAGTACTGTTTCTATTTTTGCTGATGACACTAAATTGTGCAAAACTATAAGTTCCATGCAGGATGCTGCCGCTTTGCAGAGCGATTTGACAAAATTAGATAACTGGGCAGCAAACTGGAAAATGAGGTTCAATGTTGATAAGTGCAAAGTTATGCACTTTGGTAGAAATAATATAAACGCAAACTATCTACTGAATGGTAGTGTGTTGGGGGTTTCCTTAATGGAGAAGGATCTAGGGGTTTTTGTTGATAACAAGTTGTCTAATGCCAGGCAGTGTCATTCTGTGGCTACTAAAGAAAATAAAGTGCTGTCTTGTATAAAAAAGGGCATTGACTCAAGGGATGAGAACATAATTTTGCCCCTTTATAGGTCCCTGGTAAGGCCTCACCTTGAGTATGCAGTGCAGTTTTGGGCTCCAGTCCTTAAGAAGGATATTAATGAGCTGGAGAGAGTGCAGAGACATGCAACTAAACTGGTTAAGGGGATGGAAGATTTAAGCTATGAGGTGAGACTGTCGAGGTTGGGGTTGTTTTCTCTGGAAAAGAGGCGCTTGCGAGGGGACATGATTACTCTGTACAAGTACATTAGAGGGGATTATAGGCAGTTGGGGGATGTTCTTTTTTCCCATAAAAACAATCAACGCACCAGAGGTCACCCCTTTAGATTAGAGGAAAGGAGCTTCCATTTGAAGCAGCGTAGGTGGTTTTTCACGGTGAGGGCAGTGAGGTTATGGAATGCCCTTCCTAGTGATGTGGTAATGGCAGATTCTGTTAATGCCTTTAAGAGGGGCCTGGATGAGTTCTTGATCAATCAGAATATCCAAGGCTATTGTGATACTAATATCTACAGTTAGTACTAGTGGTTGTATTTATGTGAGTGTATAGATTGGTAGGTGTGGGTTGGGTGTGCTGGGTTTACTTGGATGGGTTGAACTTGATGGACACTGGTCTTTTTTCAACCCTATGTAACTATGTAATTTCTGCTCGTGCCAACTGATTGGCCAAGTATGCACACACCAATGGCCATGAAATATTGCCCCGAATCCAACAGAAGCAGCCGCGTCTGAATAAGGGTGTAAAACGAAATTTCCGATAAACTCATCTTGCCAGAATGCTATACCATTAAAATCCTGTAAACAATTCTGCCAAATAACTAAATCATCCTTAACTTCCTGAGGAATCCTAATGTGCCAATTAGGGTTAGTGATACCTGCTGTTAGAGAAATTAAACGCCTATTAAAAACTCTACCAATAGGAATAACTCTTGTGGTAAAATTCAAGTGACCGACTAGGGACTGAATGTGTTTTATCTTTAGCAGCCTAAACTTTTGCCTTACAGTATCGATTTCAACTCCTAAGAATTGTATAGACGTGCTAGGAAACACCGTCTTATCTACCGATAAGGGAACACCAAATTTTTGACACATCCAAATAAATGTCTTTAAAAGCAATAGACAATGGCTAGAATGAGCTGGGCCTATAAACAAAAAATCATCCAAATAATGTAAAATAAGTTTGGAACCAGTTTCAAATTTTATTACCCACTCTAAAAATGTGGCAAATGCTTCAAAATAGAAGCAAGACAATGAACCGCCAACAATCAGGATGTATTGGCAATAATCTGAAAGCAGATTCAATATCACTTTTTGCCAATAAGGCACCTTTTCCACATTGTCTGATGTTGACGATTGCTTGATCAAATAAAGTGTAATTCACAGCACATATTTCAGGGTCAATTCCATCATTGACTGAGTCTCCCGCTGGGAATGATAAATGATGAATCATTCTGTAAGATCCCGGTTCCTTTTTAGGAACTAACCCTAAATGGGAAACTCTAAAGTCAGGAAACGGGGGTTCAGAAAAAGGACCCCTAACTCTATTAGCTGCAACCTTCTTAGCAATTTTTGTTCTGACTACATTCAATTTAGAATGACTAGATTTTAAATTATCAGGGATAACCAGAGAAAAACTGTCCCTAGAGGGAATCCAAAAACCAAAGTTAAAACCGTCCTCAATTAATGCCGCCATCTTGTGATTTGGATATAGCCTTAGATAAGGCAGCATTTCTGCTAACTTCACCGGGGTTGTCAGTTTTTCCTGACTCTTTTGATAACAGCTTGTTGGGGGCAGTGACAAACTTCTTGATACAACGAAAGGCAGGGTGATTACCGGTACAGTGAGAACATTCATGTTTATACCTACAATTATTCTGCCATTTACATGCTGACTCATTGTATGCCCAACAGGTGTTATATTTCTGACCCGGTTTCTGAGTACCAGATGAGGTAGCAGTAGTCACCGGTCTTGGGGCCAACATGCCCATCCAAAGGTCTATATCCTTGGAACCCCACGGGATAGATCTCTGAACTGCCATCTTCTGTCTAAATCTATCCTTGTATGTAAACCAAGCCACCCCGCCATAAGACTTATATGCTTCCAAAACAATATCTACATGCTTGAACAAGCTAGCACCGACCTCCGGGTGTTTATTACAAAGAATATTAGCATACATACAAAATGCTTTTAGCCAATTAGTAAAGGTTCTAGCCACTGGCCTGTGCCTATCCTCCTCTGATTTACTCTTTTTGTCTTTTAAAAATACCTTAACAATAGGCAGTAAAGATAAAAAATCCACATACTCCCCTCTAATGATTTTAACTTTAACCTGCTGAGGTAAATGTAAACCTATTGGAGTAGTTTCACATAAAATAGAATCCCTAAAAGAAGATTCTGTAACCCCTGCACTTGTTTGCGTGGGCGTCGTGCCAGGGGAAAGTAAGGAGAGGATAGATTTTAAAATGCCTACATTACCTAACTCCTGTGTGGAGCCAGCTTCCTGAGAAGGCACAGCTGATAGTCCACTCTGAAGAGGCTGGACCTGTGGAGAGTGATGTCGTCTCTTCGGATGGTGGGGATTCAGCGCCGGATGCCACGATCTGAGAAGTGGGGCGCAGGCACATCTCAATAAATACGCTCCTCTTCTCCTGCTTCACCGACCCAGCGCATAACCTCCTCAAAACGAGCGGACTTGGCCATGTCAGCGGCGGCAGAAGTTGAAGGTCCAGTGGCGGCAGAGGTTGAGGGTCCAGCAATGGCTGCTCCAGGAGAGAACATCCTGACTCGCTCGTCCGGGAAAATTCTGCGCATCACTGTCCCAGTTCATCCCCCTTTTATAGGCAGCAATCCAGCTGGAATGACCTGTTGCTGGGCAAGACAAAACCTGCCTGCCTATGACTGCTGATCAGACCACCTGCCAATCAGCCAATCACATCTGGAAACAGCTGTATGATACCAGGCAGATAACTACCCATGATGCCTTGCAACCCAGCTACAACGAATGACCTCATCCTGTAACTTTTCCAAGCTAAGGTAAGATAATGCACTTACACAAAACAAGTGCCTACACACACGTGCACTGCCCCATGTACCTGGGGGCCAATGGGCCCCCAAGTTGCATACCCTTTACCAGCTTAGTTGCCTTTCTCTGGACCCTCTTTAATTCAATAATGCCCGTTTGAGCACTGGAGACCAAAACTGAACAGCATATTCTAGATGGGGCCTTACCAGCGCTCTGTAAAGGGGAAGAATAACATCCTCCTCCAGTGAATCTATGCCCCCCCTTTTTTTAAATAATCTTTCTTTATTGGTTTCACATGAAAGTGGAGGGGGGTTGTACATAAGCAAGGGGGGGTAAGCATTGCAAATACAATGACAATCTCTTTCATATCTTACACGGTTTTAACAAGCCATTTCTCATTACAGCTTGTGAAATTAAATGCATCTTGTTATTGTAGACAGTTAAATTTATCTCTTTAAACAACCAACTTTTGTTATTCTAGGTTAGTATGTTAACTTATTAAATTCTAACCACGGTCTTCATGTAGCCCAATATAGTGGTACCTTGAATAAGTGGGTTATTTCTTCTAGCTTTCTTGTTTCTTCAACTAAGTATAACCACTCCCTGGGGATGAAGGCTTTGGCTGCATTCACCAAATAAAGAGTTAGTCTGTCTGTTACTGCTATATTTTTCTTGCTATCTAGGTAAAATAGTAGCAGTATCAGATCATTGTCGGGAATACTTATACCTGTTAACTTAGTGATGGTGGAGCAGATTTTGACTCAATATTGTTTCATTGATGGTCATGTAAACCAGATGTGTTTAAATGAGCCTACTGCCAAGTTGCACCTCCAGCACATCATAGAAGAGGATGAGAACATGCTATGGAGTTTCTCTGGAACATAGTACCACCTAGTGGTGAGTTTATATTACATTTCTAATCTATCTCTTGCTATGGGCGGAATGGTAGTGTTCAATTCCCTTTCCCAGTTGTCAAAATATTTTAATGATGCTTCATGTTGGTTGTTTAGAAGCATTTTGGAAGTTACTGAGAGCAGTTTTCCTGGTAATTTCTGTTTATCTAGTAGTTATTTCTTGGTGGTGGTAGTATGCTCATTTAAGTCAAAATTCTCTTTGTTTAGAAAGTGGTGCATTTGGTAGTAGCACCATTGATCTCTGGGATGGTGCCCCCATCTTTTCTGTATGGTTGCTAGAGATATAATTTTTCCATTTTTGAAGAGGTCTCTCAGTTTTGTTTCTTTGTTGTTATACCTGCTCCACTGATAGTATGCTTTTGGGTCCAAGCTGGGGGTGAAGTCTGGGTTCATGGTTACAGGTTGTAAGGTGGGTGTTGTGGACATTAATTTATACGAGAACCTGTGCTTAAACCAAATATCCAGTGTTGTGTCTACAGTATTATGGGACTTTTTTTGGTTCATTAGCAGTACCGCCGCTCCCTGTACGCAGTCTGCATAGGACACCAACTCCCAGGGGGGCACCATCCCAGCTGCTCAAAATTTTTTTTATTTTATAGGAGTTAATAAGGCAGAGGCCGGCGGCAAGGAAAGGGTTAACAAAGAGTGCAGTACAAATTCTGGGATATCGTCTTGTTTACCGGTGGCAGGCAGTACCAGTAGCCAATCAGCGCTCTCTCTTTGGGGGCTGGGTTATATGCCGCATTCTATCGGCTAAGGCCAACGACGCCTCCACCAATGAGAACCACCCACCCCAAGAAACTAATAACAAGCTCTCCGGATAGTGCCCGGCAGCAGCGGCAGGAACAGAGCCCCGATGAAAGGCAGGTAACGCCGGCAGATCAGCTGATCATGGTGAGGCCCTTATAAATGGAACTGTCTGTTGAGGGGCCCTTACATAGGAAATAGGCACTGTGTCAGCTGCAGGCATTTACATTGTCTTGCTGATTGTGAGCTCTGTATTTATGTATTTACTTTTATTTGAATAAAGTTCTATTTTGACCCCTATAGTACGGGCTGGGTACAAAACCTGCCTGGTCTTGTTTTATTAAATTGGGGAGTATCTCTTTTAGTCTATTTGCAATTAGTTTAGCATAAATCTTTAAATCTACATTGATTAGTGATATTGTTCTGTAACTCGCACAATTCAGTAGGTCTTATCCCTTGTTTTGGTATGACCGTGATATGTGCTTCCTTTGCCTGATGAGGGAAGCTGGTAGTACAGTCAATGGAGTTGAAATAATTAAGCATATGTTGGTTCAATCCATCCAGGTAATGGCATCTGTGGAAGGTGAAGCCTTTGTAGGAAGGATGATGTGTCCTCTGGTGTCCTTAGCGTGGATTACGAAACACCAGGGGGAACCTTCAAGCCTGGAACCCACTGCCAATTAAGTCACAAGTTTCACGATCAGTGCAGCATGGGTATTTTTCCTATTGATTCCAGCAAGCCTGTCAGCAAAAATTAAAGATACAGTGCACAACAGCATAGCCCTTTTAAGATCTTTGCCCCATGCTGGGCACAAAATGTAAGCCCCATTTAGCTGTGAAAACAGGCAATACTAGCTAGATAGGCTTTAGAGTATGGGGTACATAGGACTCTTAACACAAAAGATGGGATATAAAGAAACCACAACTCACTTAGGCTGTGTGCAAAGTTAATGAAAGAATGTACACCAGAAGGTTCTTTTGCAGTAAAACAGAACTGACCTTGTTTATTTGTCCGAAACAAATGATCTACAGGGTTAAGAAACACTCAAAAGATGGATTAAGCAGGTCAAGGCACAGGAGATAGGAAGGTATAGTGTCCACCCTTTTATCCCACCTCGGCAGAGTATGGGCAGGGTAAAGAAACCAAACAGCACGGCCCCACTGTGGAGAGTAGTCTGGATGAGTATCTGGTAGCCTTAGGATGGGTGGTTCAGGGATAAGAACTGACCTGACACCTGAGTCTTAACTGCAGTCCTACACTAAGGCTACAGTGCCTGTAGAGGAGAATACTACCAGCTAATCTCTCCTGGTTGGAGCCAAAAACTGTTCTTTCTAAACTAACTTTCTCACTTTCCTAGAAAGTGCTATGAAAGATGTTATCATGCTCTTGCTAATCCTCTTTCACAGGGCCTCTGTTGGGTAGATGGTTTATTGGGGCCCTGTTGATCCCAGGCTCAGAGGTTGGCAAAACAGTAACAATTCCAGTAACAATTACTTACAAAAGCAACCCTATCAGTGAAAAATGATCACCATGACCTATAGGGAACTTTTTTTGTACATTAATATTTTGAAGAGTAGGTTTTTAGTGTCTGAATCACTTTAAGAACTGGGTTATGAAAGACACATTCAGGATGAGGACAGGGTTCTCATTTAAATCTGAATAGCAATGTGCAAAAAATGCAGTACAAAGCACAGGGGCTAACAAAGAGTGAAGGAAACCTCAATGTAGTTCCACTTGAATTACAAATTTGTAAAGTATAAAACATCTTTAGTTATTCTAAACACAGAAGTCCTCCATGTTGTTGTTATCGGATTTTAATTCTTTTCATTACTAATATTAATTTATTTACTATTGAAAGGGTTAATGGACTAAATATAAACATACTAATCTGTGGACAGAGTTTTACAGTGGCTTTTTGCTGCAAAGATTGCATATTCTTGGGTTTGTTGTTTGCAGACCATAACATATAATATGCACTGGGGATTATTTGGTGGGACTATAAGGATAGACTGCAGTTTTTAGTCAGCCAAAATTAACTGCATGTAAATGTAACTACATAACTATGTAATACAATACACTGCAAATTCATGTGATAGCATTCAATTTTTAACTTGATGCACTACCATATATACTCGACTATAAGCCGATCTGAATATAAGCCGAGGTACCTAATTTTACCTAAGAAAACTGGAAAAACTTATTAACTCAAGTATAAGCCTAGGGTGGGAAATGCAGCAGCTACTGCTAAGTTTCAATAATCACAATAAAAACCAGTAAATTACATAAATTGAGGCATCAGTGGGGTATATATTTTTAAATATTTATTTAAAAGAAAAACCGTAAACTAGCTCTGTAAGTGGAGAAGAGGGTCAACAAAAAAAATATGAGTGCTACCCTATGCTCATTGTGCATTGGCAAACTGGCAGCAGACCCAGTCCCGGAGGACACGTAAGGGGGAATAAGTATTGCGTGGGCCAGGGCACTAGAGGGTCTAGTTGCAGGTGGCCTAATTTGCACACAAAGGACAGAAGTTGCTAGTCTGGAGGGACCCATGGCACCCGACTCGAGTATAAGCCGAGGGTGACTTTTTCAGCACATTTTGGGTGCTGAAAAACTAGGCTTATACTCGAGTATATACAGTAGTTATATTCAGGACAGGAGCTAGCAAGGATTACAGGGACAAGAAAGAGTGTGTATCTTGACCTATTTCAGTGCTTTCCAACTTCTGTGGTACTGAGGGCTGGAATTTTTCTGGCCTGCATGGCGGAGGGCTGATAATGGAAACCAGTTTTAACCACTCCCCTTTTTTTAACCTTACCCACTTCAAACCACACCCATGTTATCACAAGAGCTTTTAAGACCATACCCACAATAATGGTGGTAGCGCAACAAAAATCCAAATGGTTGGTGCTCACTGCTGGGATATCACCCTTCATTCATATGTGAAATTATATTTTGCCATACTCTGCCTGCCCTATGCTGCCTGTGTGTGCCATACTCTGCCTGCCCTACACTGCCTCTGTGTGCCATACTCTGCCTGCCCTATGCTGCCTGTGTGTGCCATACTTTGTCTGCCCTACGCTGCCTGTGTGTGCCATACTCTGCCTACCCTATGCTTGCTGTGTGCCATACTCTGCTTGCCCTATACTGGCTAGGCTCCTAAGTTACCGGCTGGGTTGTACCAAATATGGCATGTGATTGGCTATTGGTAGCCCCTACATAGACTGGCAGCCTACAGGAGGCTCTATTGAGCCGTACACATGTTTTTTTTTTATTCAACTAAAGCTTGCCTTCAAGCTAGGAATTCAAAAATAGTGGTTCAAGCTGATTTTTTGAAAATGTCTTCAAAAACCCCGCCAGTCCCGCCCATCTTTTCCACTTCCTACTGCCTCCTTTCCCAGGCTGTGCAGGGGAGCCGGTGGCACTCAGTACACTGCACTGTAGGATAGGAACCAATCAGCTGCTAGGCTGACCTGATAGGGAAACTGAATCCTGCTTTTGCATGTGTGATTGGTTATCCACCTCCTGTGCTTCTGGCAGGGACCATTAGGACACGCCGACCCATCATTTGAAACACGGACAGGGACCAGAGAGGATCTATAGGGAGCTCAAATATAGGGGTGATTTTTACAGATAGTATTTATTTTTAGACCAAATTGAAACCAGTACCATATATTATTTATAACTGCTTACAAGATAGGATTTTTTTTCATTTATCTTATATGTCTCCTTTAAACATGGAATACAATCAATACATCAATTGATGACATCAGTGAACGGGGTCTTTTTTGCACATGTATCTATATAAACATTATTCACTTGTGTCTTATTCTTGATAAAGGTTCACAGGTTGAAATCACAGTGAGATGGTAAAATAAAAAAAGGAAAAGATGTGGTATTCACAGATATTGGAGTGCAGGTCCCCCTATTTGATAAAAGCAAGCATCCATACATCTACATTGTCTATAGAAATAGATAGTATAATAACCGCAGGTGCTAAATTACACAAGCACACTTGCCAGTAGAAACCATTTTTGCAATGTGTTTGTTTTAATTTTCCAACTTGCAATAGACTTTAGCAATTGATAATTGGGTGCTACTGACAAATGCTCTTGACCAGTTTAGCACCTATATTGATAAATCTGCCCCAGCATGTGCAAACATGTAAAGTGATACATTTTGGAATGTGGTTGTGAATAAAATGCTTTAGTTTCTGCCAGCCTTGTGTGACCTTCACTGAAGTAGGTAAATTAGCCCTTACTAACACCCATGTTAAATAGATAGGATACATGCTTATTGGTCAGCCCTGCCTAAAACCTTTAACTCACAGCCAATCTTCACAAAACCTTTTTAATGAAATGCCAAAGTATTTTTGTCATTGTATGCACTTTCATTTAAAGGCATATTATGCACTCAGTGATTGTTCTTTTTGGGAACTAGTGCTACTCTGAATGCATTTAATGGGAAAACACTTCTTGCAAAAAATATTACCTGCAAAAAAGTAAAAGTTGTTTTTTTTGTGTTGAAAGCAAAAAAAGTTGCATATGTTTTTCTTAACCAAGTGATGGCAAATCTACCCCAATTGTGAATTTTTAGCTTTATTTTGAACTGGGTGGAGAGGCTTAAAGGGGGAGGTTCACCTTTAAAGAGATACTTATACCAGAAATGAAATACTTTTTACAACTGTCATAACAGTGTCCTTGCATGCTCTTTATAATTTTGCCATAAAAGTATTGCCCAATGCTTTTACATTCCCTATCTGATCCCCAAAGCTTCTCTTTGAGGGTGCTGCCATATTTGTGAAGCAGGAGGCCGTTAGCATTAGAAGCTATAACTGTCAGGCTGAGAAGGGACAGTCAGGCTGGCAAAACAGTCAGGTTTAGGAACTTCAAGTAACTTACAAAAGCAGCCCTGTAAGTGTGACCTACAGGTAACTTTTTACATACATTAGGTTTTTAGTGTCAGTATCACTTTAAGTTAACTTTTAGTATGTTATTGAATGACCAATTCTTCGAAACTTTTTAACTTGTCTTTATTTTTTTTTGATTTAAAGTTTTTGAATTATTTGCCTTATTTGACTTCCTCTTCTGCTTTTTTTCCAGCTTTCAACTGGGGGTCACTGACCCTAGCAGCGAAATATTATTGTTATATTGTATGACTTATCTATCTATATTTAGGCCTCTCCTTTTCATAATTCAAACTCTTATTTACACCACTGCTCGGTTGCTAGGGTAATTATGGTCCCTAGCAACCAGATGGCTGCTGAAATTCCAAACTGAAGAGGCGCTGAATAAAAAGCTAAATAATTAAAAAATCTCACATAATAAAAAATGAAGAACAATTTCAAATTGTCTCAAAATATCACTATGTCATACTAAAAGTTAATACAAAGGCGAACTACCCCTTTGAGATATAAGGATACTGAACCATAAAATCCCTGAAATCCCTATTTTTAGATTTATACTAATTTGTATCTTCTCTGTAGGCACAGAACAGTGAGAAATACAGTAAAGCCCTGTATTAGGTGTTTCTGTCCACAAGGATGAGCTATAGTATCATAAATTTGGTTACAGTATCATTCTAGGTCAACACAAGGAAGAAGGCAGAGGATCTATTTTCAGCACTACGTATACAATGGATATATATGTATACATGTTAAGACCAAATCTGAACATATGAAATTGCTAAAATCACGTCTTTCTAACTGCTTAATGCAATATGCTTTAAAAATGTTTAATTTTGATGACTGTTGAATTTAACCAATTTTAACAACATCTTTGTTGCCCTGTCAGACTGTACAATAGCATGACATATACATACAAGCAAAGAAATAATATAATAAAGTGTATATTTTGCTCAAAACTTTTTATAAAGTACACATGGAGCAACATCACCACATATTGCTTTCATAAGTAACTTATATTAATTATTTATATTAATTAGGAGGCAAAATACATAAGCACTAGAACCTAAAATGTATTTGTACATTAATGGCACAGGCAGAGGTACACTCATGTGAATGCCAGATACCTCCATTCTTTTGTAAAGTAAAATCCATTTTCTGGGTCTCCACTTAAAATGAAGCCTAATCTTAATATTGTTTCCATGACAAATTGTAACCATTTTTATAAAAATAAAAAATCTGCAGTTCCAATTCCCCTTCGTTTCACCTGCTGAAGGGTGTGTGAGTATCCAATGAGATGCTTCTGCTCTACAGGTTATTGTGCCTGTAATAGAGGTTATTGAACCAGTATATTTCTTGCGTTTGAATTGTGAGAAACTTCAGTTCTTTCATAAGCTAACTTGTATTCAATTGTGCCAGTTGCATGGAAAAAATACTGCACTTTATGTAAAAAAAACATGGCAATTGCACTCAAAATTGCCCACCACACTTGTCATAAATTACCTCTATAGTTTGATTCCATTTTAATACCGCTTATTAACTAGATAGGTGCTGTCCAACGTCTGTGGTACAGAGGGTCGGAATTTTTCTACCTACATAATGGAGGACCAATAATGGAAGCCATTTTGAACCACTCCTTTTTTAAACTGAATTCACTTCAAAACACACCCATGTTATCATAATAGCTTTTAAAGACCATACCCACATTAATGGTGGTAGCACACCAAAATAATGGTTTTCACTGCAGGGATAATCACCCTTCACTCATATGTGAAAGAAGTTTATTATGTCATATTAAGCCACACCCTTAAAGGGGTTGTTATTTGTACTTTTTTAAATTTTTGCATAGAAGCTCTTGAGTTTGGTGTTTCAGCGGCTATCTGGATGCTAGGGTCCAAATTACCTTAGCAACCTGGGAGTAGTTTGAATAAGAAACTGTTATAAAAACAGAATAAAGGGTAATAATAACAATAAATCTGTAACCCCACAGAACAATAGTTTGTTGGATGCTGGGGTCAGTGAACCCCATTTAAAAGCTGCAAAAAGTTAGGAGAAGAGGGCAAATAAATAAAAAAATAAATAACGATGACCAATTGAAATTTTGCTTAGAATTGGCCATTCTATAACTAAAAGTTAAGTTAAAGGTGAAAAGGGGTACCTTTAAATCCATATTTACACAAAGGTAAGCAGTCACAGCAGCCTGACAGATGGGGGGCCACACAAGGGGGGGCCAACAGTTGGACAGCACTGTTCATGATGATTGGTTTCTTGGTAACTGTATATATGGAATGTTAGGCTGAATAGATAGAGACCATGGCAAGTTTGTCACAGTGTAGGATTTGGGTTGCTACCGACTGATTCATTTCTGAGAAGGGGGAGAGCCCCCAACATTTGATCCAATGACATGGCATTGAGTACAGTCCATACATTTCTGCCATGACTAGGCAGCGGGGTCAAGAGGTAGGTTATATATAGTTGTATAGGAAGCCCTATAAAACACTTATTGGTTAGTTGTAAGAGACCAGCAAGCCTATTTTTTTTTTTTTTTTTTTGAAACTGCCTCTAAAATTCGGCTCAACAAAAAGGGAAAAAATCATGGTTGGCGTCAAAAAAGTTGTGAGCATCAAAAAAGTCGTGAGGTAGCTGCATTTTGCAAGTTTAAGCCATTTCACTAATTTTTCAGCAATTTCGCTAATTTTTCAGCAAAACAAAACGGGACAGATTAGCTCATTAATATTATTATAGGTTAAGTTTATTTATAGGTTAAGTTTAAATATTCAGTAACATATTGTGGGAATATCCTTAATCCATAGTTGTTTTACTACACTGACATCTTTATTCCCCTTACTAGTAACCTGCTTGCTTCCTTGCTGCCTCTGTAACCTACTGGTGATGTTTTGGTAGCCCCACCCCTGGGCACTAAGAGGTGGTGGTCAGATGTCATGAATTTACTTGTCAGGTGTACAGTACTTAGGAGTAGGATGCAGGCGGGTATATGTTGTACATATTGCAAGTGCATTTGAGGGAGAAATTGGTAGGTGGTAAGCAAAAGACTGGTGCTGAGGTCGGGGCAAATTACACTAGGGGGGCTACTTCTGTTGTGGCTGATGCCTATGCTTCACAGTCTTGCAAGTATAACTATAAATCGTTACATAAATATTTTCTCTTTAATGGGGTAACTAATGGGATTCACTAAAGGGCGATAATGCTTATCGCAAGCTTTTTTGCGTTAAAAAGCATGCGATAAATAAGTACCGATTCATCAAAGTCATTTTGCATGCGTTAAGATGCATATCGCATGTTAATTAGTGAATAGAAATAATACTAACGCATGATTCACAAACACATATGAAGCGCTAAACGCGCTAAATATCGCATTAGTCTGTGCGATAATTAACACCTACTTGGGGCAGGCGGTAATTATAGAAAAGTACAGTTCATGAGCTTTTGGCAACACAATATGGGCTTTGCAGTGGGATTTATTCAAGTATGTGTTGGCCCTAGAGTGATGCATCCTCCAGTTTTCAGGGAAATGGTAATTTTTTAGAACAGTAGTTTTCCGAAAGTAATGGTTACATGCGTAAAATTGTGCGCTAATATAGCACGCAGCAAAATATATTGCACTCAGTGGGAAATAACGCAAGAAAATCGCTCAACGCGAGTTAAATAACACAAAGAATATCACATCTTAATTATGACGCCTATCCTTTTATTGAATCGAGCATTACGTCACAAAAAATAAGAAGTGATAACATTTTTAACGCTTGTCATAAATAGTGCTCATTTTATCGACCTTTAGGGAATCAGCCCCACAGAGTGATACCAGCTACTACTGTTAGTACTTGGGGCAAGCAAAATTTAGTTTGTCCTGAAATGTTTTTTGGAGTTAATAAAAATGCACATGTGCAAGTACCTGCTATACATGCTATGCACATAGGTGGTATATGTAGTATCGAACATACAATATTTGCTATGTTCACATATCACTGTGTAAGGCTTTTATCTGCAACCCTTTAAGCTTTGCCCAACTTCTTCGGGCTTTTCTAATCCTAATGGATGTTTAAGATCTTCTGTTAAAGAACTTGCATATGTGTCAGTCTTTCTGCAGTTTTACCTACAAACTAGATATTTTGTTTACAATGATTGACAAACGAGTGTAGGGGAAACAAGATACCCACAGTGTTGATAGCACCTTTCTTTCCTAACCTGAATACTCTTTCATTCCCCCTACTCTGGAATAATGTAATATGTAGTTGCTCATTACTGATTATTAAGAGAGATAATGTAACTCCCCACTTATTTCTTGTATGCTTTTAGCTGTGTCTTTAAGGCTTGTATTTACTGTAAAGTATATTAGTTCAGTTCATTTAGACAGACAAACTGTTTTCTGTTTCTCAAGTTTCATTTTGTATGAAATTATACAGGTATAGGACCTGTTATCCATAATACTCGGGACCAAGGGTATTCCGGATAAGGGGTCTTTCTGGAATTTGGATCTCCATACCTTAAGTCTACTAAAAGATCAATAAAACATGAATTAAACCCAATAGGATTGTTTTGCATCCAGTAAGGATTAATTATATCTTACAGAGAAAAAGGAAATACATTTTAAAAATCTAAATTATTTGATTAAAATGAAGTATATGGGAGACAGTCTTTCTGTAATTCAGAGCTTTTTGAATAACGCATTTCCGGATAACGGATCCCATACCTGTACTAAATTTCTTTTATGTTACTCACAGAGAGGTTGGTGTGTATTTAACTCTGCAAGGTCTATGTAGCTGACTGTCTGCAGGCCACAGATAAGATACTTTCTGATGTTTTTAGTTATCCAGAATGCTATAAAACTTTGTATTTTAATACTTCTAAAAAAGTATCCTAATGCCTCACATTTTGCTCATGTGCCACAATAAACCTTTTCAAACAACAAACTCGTCTGAAGGAATCCCAAGAAAACTCCAAAACTCTCCAAAAGGAAATCAGCAGCTGTCTCTAATTTAATTTACAATAATTTATTTTAAAAATAGAATATGCAGATACAACCATACTTGACAAACTTGACAATTTCTTCATAAGATTCCTGACAATTGAAGCCCAAAATAGGAGGACTTACCCTAAACTGTATGAGTTGAGGGATAATTAGGGGCACAACTGTGTATGACTGGGGCAGATGGAATGGGGATGCCTAAAACTTCTGTAGTTTTTATTTTAAAATGTTAGTAGCTATGTAAGACTAATTAGATACCAACTAGTCTAACCTGCAGGTTTATGATTTAAAGTACAGTTTACACACCATAAATTGTTTTCATGTAACCATACAAATGTTTTGCCTGTTGTTAGTCCATTGTCTGTCAGTCAGGTTTCTTGCTTGTGTCAACATTCTGTTCTCTATTGAATTATATAATTTGGTTCAGGTTCTCTAGTTATATGTTAAGAGTCTTTGTGGCTTTTCTTATTTGCAAAACATCATATTTCACCATTATAATTTACAAATGTTAATAATGAGGTATTTACTGAAAATGGAAAAGAGGAGGATTCACTGTAAGTAAATTGCGGAAAATGCTACCTGTGTGGTTTAGGGAGGTTGACTGGTCAATAAATTAGCAATAGCCTTTACATTTTTGGTTCCTTTGTCCCCTAGTGTGGCACTACTGGAGGAGTCAGGTTGGACTAGAGTAAAGAAACTGACCACATTCAGCAGAACAACACAGGTCTGGAGTTATATACAGTCAGGGTTTCCAATATATAGATATTTGTTATTAGTGATTTGTTACTAAAGACTAAATATGGTCTTGATGCCTTTATAGTATAAAACATCATTTGTTTAAAATTAATGAATCTTAACACAACTAGCTTTTTTAATAAATTATTATTCCCTTTATACACTGGATGTAGTGGCTTCCATAAGCAATAGTAAGGATATACAGAAGAAAAGAGTAGGTGAAATGCATTGTGTTAGACAATTATGCCAGAAAGCTTGCCACACTCACCCCACTGCAAGTCCCTGTTGAAGTTAAACACAGTCGTGCATCACAGAAGATGTAGACACTGTCATAACCTTGACTGGCAAAGGAAACCAAACTGAATCTGACTTCCTTGGATTTTCCATTGTCAATTACCTGGATATACTGTCCCTGGTCACTTGAACACCTGCAACAAGAGAAGTTAAATATGATAAAATTTAGTATGCTGGGATCAATGTTCAGTTACTGCATTAGTGGTAGAGATTTAAGCACAAGCACAAGTGATGTAGACCTTATAGAATATTTGTATGATTCCAAGGAATTATTATTTTGCATGACTGTTCTATACATATATTAGAAAAATATATTATATTTCCCCAAAGTTCTAGAAGTGCCCTGTCTTACTTCTTACACCACTATCCAACTGGATATTCATTCTGTTTCATTGAGCCCCTCTCTGAATCTTACACTTTGTGGCATACAAGTTGTATTTTTCCTTTTGTTCCAGATTGGAGCCTGCAGTTTACCTAAGTAACCTGGCATGATACCCGCAGACCACCTGAAATGTCGGGAAATAAAGGTTTTTCTGGCAAAAACCCACCAGCTTTGCAGGTATGTGGCAGATTTCTTGCTATGAGTTACTGCATCTGGATAAACAGGGAGGCTGATTTATCAATAATGGAATTTCCAAGGTTTTTTTATGTAATAAAAAAGAAATACCCAAAAACTCACCACACTTCAATGTGAGGTTATTTTTAAGTAATTTTGTGCACCAGTTTGAAAATTACCCTAATTCAGGACCTTATTCTTTATGCTATTATTGGTTAGTAGGTGGATGAAATGAGTGTGACAGACCAGAAAATACTCTCCCTCCTACCTGAGGTTTAAAATAATGATGATAAGAGAAATATGTGTGAGACTATTTAGGTATCTGCCGCCTATCGTTTTGTGTGGAGTCATCACATCATGCCATCACTAGGCACATCCATATTGTTGTATCAGCACCACAAGTTATACAGTTCTACTAAAATTTAGTGTGTTGAGTAGTGTGAAATTACAGCCAGTGGACAAACGGTGACAAAGAATGGCACTTTTGATGCATAAGAAATAACATGGAGAAGAATAGCATTATATTTGAACCTCATAACTGGTTTGAAGACTGTTAACAGGGAACTTTTAACTTGGTATCTCAAATCTTCTTTATTGATAACAGAAAAGACAATTCTCCCAGAACAACCCAAAATGTACATTAAAAGAGAAAAAAAATATTGAGAAGAATCATCTCATCTGCCCTTTAGAGATACATCCCTGTTAGGATACATAGTAGTAGCAGATCCATTCAATGCATGCATTGAAAGTTAGTATTTTCATCAGAGACTAGCCCTTCTCACAGAACTGATGTACTGATGAACTGTGTGCATCAAACTCTCCATGCTATTGATTAAGGGTGCGCCTACACATCATGTATCTGTGATATGAAGCACCCAATGTTTACAAAGGTCATACATTTTAAATATTTTTTATATTATGTCTTTTATTTTTCTATCATAATGTATTGCCATAGGGGTGCCAAGTGTCATGCAACAAATGCTTGGCGGCAAACAAGCAACCCTTTCTAAGGCTAAAACTGGGCTGTTATAGGCTGAAAAGAATGCTCAGACTGGGTTTCTGATACATCATCTTTCTTTGTGGAAATGTGTTTAACTTCTCCTTGAAATTGTGCGTATGAAAAATGTGCTTAACTTCCCCTTGCAATTATATGTGAAAAATATGTTTAACATCTCCTTGAAAATAAATGTTTTGAAAAATGCACTTAACTTGTCCTTGAAAGTGTATGAAATAGAAAACAATGATGGGTTTAACTTTGCCTTGAAAATGTTTAGCATACCACTTTTGGGTTTAACTTTGCCTTGCAAATTTTTAGAAAGTCACTTTTGGGTTTAATGTTGCCTTGAAAATGTTTTGCAAACCACTCTTGGGTTTAACATCCCCTTGAAAGTGTTTAGCAAACCATTTTTGGGTTTAACTTTGCCTTAAAAAACTTTAGCAAACCACTCTTGCGTTTACCTTTGCCTTGAAAGTGTTTATCAAACCACTCTTGGGTTTAACTTCCCCTTAGAAGTGTTTAGCAAACCAACAAAAATCACGTGTTTAATTTCGCCATGACGGTGTGTAGCAAAAGGACAGGCTGACAATAAATATTCACCTTTTTAAAGTTAAACTTAAAGATTTCTAGTAGTTTAAGCCTTCCATAGAACTCAATGGTACTCGACAGATCAAACCTGCCAAGAACAGTCCCGAGAAAATAGTTACCAAATCGTTAATAAATCGTGAAGTGTTAGTTATTTTCGAAAAAAAAATTATTTTTCTTTGACACTTTCTGAAAAACTCTAACTTTTGGTGGAATATTGGAAACATTGAGTACTGGCGATATTCATAGATATCGAAATTAACTCGAAGTAAAAAAAAAAAATCAGACTTTATCTCAAAAAAGCTTAGTAAGTATATGTACCAGTCTTTTCTCTCTTCTTGTTCAATAGCTCCTTAAGGCTATTGTATAGTACATTCAGCATAAGATTATTGCATTGTCTTGTTTTTTTATATGTAATAATAAAGTGTACAGTATGTGTCAATTATAAAAAGATATGATATCTGATCATAATGCTGTGCTCACTTTAAAGGGCCATTCTAAACTATTTATAAAGCTGTACAAAGAAGAATTCAAATAGTATTAAGTGTGCCAAGATATTAAAAGTTGCCCTAATTTTGTGCTTTACAGTTATGCTTTTCTAATAAGGTATTATTTCACTGGCTACTTTGAATGAAATTCTGTGATTTGGATTTTCATTACCTACACTAATCATTAACTATGTTTAAAGGAAAACTAAAATCAACAAGGAATAAGACTAGAGATTGTGACTGCTATGCTTAGGCTAGGGCCACACCAAGCAGATTCTCAGCTTGTGGATAAATGCACCCTTATCTTTCTAATTGCTTTCTAATGTGCCTGCACCTGGAGCCACTGAGTCAGCCCAGGTGCAGGACACACAGAAATGCATGCCCACACTGAAATCTGCAACAGGAGACCGCCCCCTCAGGCCAATGCAGTGACTCCAGGCCATGAATTTGTCTAGCGTGGCACCAGCTATAAGGTTTTCTGTAAAGTCCTCAAAGAACAGTTGCCCTATAACAAAATGATTGTCTCCTTAATAACCTCTAATGGGGAGATTTACTAATCCACGAACGCTCTGAGCGTTCGGCTTATTTTTGGCAGCTTTTTCGTACCTGCGCGATTTTTTCGTATTTTTCGTACTTTGCGACAAAATTTGTGCAACAAAATCGTATTGGCGCACCTAGTACGAAATTTTCTGATTCATTCAAGCTTCGGTATCGTGACTTTCCTTTGGCCAGGTTGGAGCTGCAGAGTGCCATTGATTCCTATGGGAGGCTTCCAAAATCATGCACAGAAGGATCAAAGTCGGAAAGGTTTTCCTGCATTTTACGATCGTTCAATGTGAAAATTTTGTGATTTTCGGATCACCAATACGATATTTTCGTGACTAATACAATTTTTACCGTAAGCATATTCGTGATATTTGCGATCTTCAGAAATTTTCATATCCAATCCGAATTTACCCCATACGGGATTCAATCTCGCGTTTTCATGAATGTGCCCCTAGGAGTTTCATATCTTTCTGATGTTGATTTACACTCTTTCTGGTTTCAGTAGCACCACACACAGGAGAAGCAAAGGACACAAAGCCATTCACAAAACAAATGGCATGAAGAAAAACATCTAGAAATGCTGATTAACAGAGAATCTATATACAAAAGTCTTTTGCTATGGCTGAGGTAATAAAGTAACCAAACTGATTTTTGTTGCTTTTAGATGGTCTCAGTTGGTTATTTTCTCAATATTGGTATAGGCAGCTTCAAAAATAATGTTTTAGGAACAGTGTATATAAATTCGTTAGATATACAGGAAGGGGTGTACTTCAGTAAAATATATGAAAGGTTTTTTTTTAGTTTAGGAGTGGCAAAAATTACAACCTATCACCATTTGATGTTTCAGTGTTAAAGATGATAAAATACCTCATATTTTTTTTTTAAAAGGAAATATAAAAGGAATTTCTGCTTTGTATTGTTACAGAAACATAGAGGTTGTATATAATGTAAATACCTTCTTGGTTAAATGAATATATCTCAAGCGAAAATTTCCTCATACCTATGAAAAAGGTAAAATAGCCAGAAATTCTATGTAAATATATACTGAGTATTACAATAAAATAGAAAAATTCAGTTTAGGGGGATTTTTTGTTCCTGAGGTTGTATCCCCCCAAAATGTTTCACTATAAAAGTCTCTCTGAACTTCTATGTAAGTGCCGTTCCTATCATTCCTGATATTCACAGGCACACCCATTCAAAGGTAGGCTGAAATTGTTTTGTCTAGAAAGTTTCCTCTAGAAACCCTCTGTCCCCATCCCATGCAAGAAATAACTTATGAAGACCCCCTTCCCTATACTTCACTCAAGTTGAAGAGTTTTGACTTAGCATATATAAGAAAGTAGCTGTTTTTTCTGATGATGCTGTACCAGAATTCACTTTGCCCCATTATTGCTGGGTTGAGAATTTTTCTATAAAACACATTATCCATTCCACAAGACCAGTGCTTTTTGTCCATTAGCTAAAGTTTTGAACAATTCAACTTTGAAGGGGACCTGTCTTTAGTCATGTTTTGGTCCCCTTTAAGTGAACACAGACCTGTAAGAATGGGTGAGGAGTGGTACCATGTGTGTGGGGGACAGGTTCCCATTGGTACAGGGATATGAGAGAGTTTGTTCCAAGAGCAAGAATACTTTTATTGTGGGTTGGGACCAAGAAACAGGTGTCCATGCTGTTTATGGTGCGTTACTATGTTCACCCTGAATACAGTGAATGCTAGAGTTTTGAACATTTCAGCTCTTCCTTTAGTCATGTTGGAACTTAACTGTCCCCTTTATTGGATCTGTAATGATCTTTGAGTGATCACCGGCCTTTAAAGGAACAGTAACACCAAAAAATGAAAGAGCTTTAAAGTAATAAAAATATAATGCACTGTTGCCCTGCACTGGTAAAACTGGTGTGTTTGCTACAGTAACACTACTATAATTTATATAATAAGCTGCTGTGTAGCCATGGAGGCAGCCATTCAAGCTGGAAAAAAGGAGAAAAGGCACAGGTTACATAGCAGATAACAGATGAACTCTCTAGAATACAATAGTGTTTTATCTGTTATCTGCTATGTGCCTGTGCCTTTTCTCCTTTGAATGGCTGCCTCCATGGCTACATAGCAGCTTATTTATATAAATTATAGTAGACTTTCTGAAGTAAACACACAACTTTTACCAGGGCAGCAGCACATTATATTTTAGTTACTTTTATACACTTTCATTTTTTGGTGTTACTTTTCCTTTAAGCATGGTTTAATTATAACATATGGATTATGTAGAGGATCCTATTGGATTATGTAGAAGACCTAGTTTCCATGCTAGGTTGGGACCTAGTCTCCGCGCTGTTTATGGTGCATCACCATTTTTTCCCTGAATCTTTAATTTATCATGATATAATAGCTAACATTTTTTCAGCTAAAATACTGTTCCTAATTTATAGAAAGGGTTTAATTGCCACCGCAGTCTTGGTCACTCTTTGCACTTCCACAAAGCTGTGCTCAGCATCCATCGCATCTGATATGCCTCCTGTTCAGAATTATGTCTGAAAATCATAGTTACATAGGGTTGAAAAAAGACCATCAAGTTCAACCCAAGTAAACCCAGCACACACAAACCTATACTGACCTATCTATACACTCACATACATAAACTGTATATACAAGCATTAATACTAACTGTAGATATTAGTATCACAATAGCCTTGGATACTATGCTTGTTCAAGAACTCATCCAGGGCCCTCTTAAAGGCATTAACAGAATCTGCCATCACAACATCAGTTGGAAGGGCATTCCACAACCTCACTGCCCTCACCGTGAAAAACCATCTACGCTGTTTCAAATGAAAGTTCTGTTCCTCTAATCTAAAGGGGTGACCTCTGGTGCACTGATCGTTTTTATGGGAAAAAAGAACATCCCCATCTGCCTATAATCCCCTCTAATGTACTTGTACAGAGTAATCATGTCCCCTTGCAAGCACCTTTTTTTCCAGAGAAAACAACCCCAACCTCGACAGTCTAACCTCATAGTTTAAATCTTCCATCCCCTTTACCAGTTTAGTTGCACGTTGCTCTCCAGCTTATTAATATCCATCTTAATGATTGGATCCCAAAACTGCACTGCATACTCAAGGTGAGGCCTTACCATAAAGGGGCAAAATTATGTTTTCATCCCTTGAGTCAATGCCCTTTTTTATACAAGACAGCACTTTATTTGCTTTAGTAGCCACAGAATGACACTGCCTGGAATTATACAACTTGTTATCTACAGAAATACCCAGATCCTTCTCCATTAAGGATACCCCCAACACACTACCATTTAGTGTATAACTTGCATTTATACTGTTTCTACCAAAGTGCATAACTTTGCACTTGTCAACATTGAACCTCATTTTCCAGTTTGCTGCCCAGTTTTCCAATTTTGTCAAATCGCTCTGCAAAGTGGCAGCATCCTGCATGGAACTTACATTATAGCTTTGCACAATTTAGTATTGTCGGCAAAAATAAAAACCATACTTTCTATGCCCACCTCCAGGTCATTAATAAACAAGTTAAAAAGCAAAGGACCAAGGACTGACCCCGCAGTACTTACTCCATTAACCACACTGGTCCAATTAGAAAATGTTCCATTTACCACCACTCTTTGAAATCTATCCTTCAGTCAGTTCTCTATCCAATTACAAATATTATGTTCTAGGCCAATATTCCTCAATTTGTGAGTTACTGTATCAAACGCTTTAGCAAAGTCCAAGCAGATGACATCAACTGCCATTCCAGCATCAAGGTTCCTACTCACCTCCTCATAAAAGGCGACTAAATTAGTCTGGAAAAATCTGTTACGCATAAAAGCATGCTGGCACAAACTAATAGTATTGTGAACTGCAATGTATTCAAGTACCCTATCCCTTATTACCCCTTCCAAAAGCTTTCCAGCTATTGATGTCAGACTAACAGGCTTTAGTTTTCAGGCTGAGAACGGGATCCTTTTTTAAATAACGACACATTAGCAATTCTCCAGACTCGGCACTAGACTCAGAATTCAATGAATTCTGAAAAATTAAGTGAATAGGTTTGGCAATCACAGAGCTAAGATCGTTTAATACCCTGGGATGAATACCATTTGGTCTTGGGCCTTTGTTTACCTTTACATGTTCAAGTCTCTTTTGAATTTCCTCCCGAGTGACCCATGCATCAGTAGCTAAATTACTAGAACTGGGCATATTAAAGGGGAAGCCTTGATTAGCTGGCTCCTCAGATGTATAGACAGATGAAAAAAAAAAGAGTTCAAATGTTTTGCTTTTTCTCTGTTCTCATCAACCATCTGATCCCCCCATGATAATAAGGTTCCAACCCCTTCTTGCTTTATTTTGTTTACTGTTTACATATTTTTAAAAAAATTGGATTCCTTTTACTCCTAGCTGCAATATCCCTTTCCATCTCTATTTTAGCTTGCTTGATAGCTTTTTTGCATGCTTTATTTGCTTCCTTGTACCTGATGAAAGTTTCTGCTGTCCCAGTTAACTAGAATGCTTTAAAAGCACATTTGTTCTTAGCAACCTCGACAATAACACTTTTATTCAACCATAAAGATTTTGCTTTCGATACCTTTCCTTGCTTACAAGGGGAATATACTGGCCTGTATACTTGCTAAGCAATGTTTTAAAGATATTCCATTTTCCTTCTGTGTCTAACCCTATGAAAAGCCTTTCCCAGTGACACATTGCAGAGAAGCCCTTATACTGGTACGGGACCTGTTATCCAGAATGCTTGGGGCCTGGGGTTTTCCGGATAAGGGATCTTTCCGTAATTTGGATCTCCATGCTAAAAATCATTTAAATATTGAATAAACCCAATTGGATTGTTTTGCCTCCAATAAGGATTAATTATATCTTAGGTTGGATTATTATTACAGAGAAAAAGAAAATAATTTTTAAAAATTAGAATTATTTGCTTATAATGGAGTCTATGGGAGATGGACTTTCTGTAATTCTGAACTTTCTGGATAGCGAGTTTCTAGATAAGGGGTCCCATACTTGCACTGGCAAAGTCTGCACGTCTAAAATTCAGTGTTTTAGTTACTCCCTTATAGAGCTCTCACTGCAGCATTATCTCAAAGGAGACCATGTTGTGATCACTGTTCCCCAAATGCTCATCCACACAAATGTGGCCTTAGCCACCCCATTACTCCAGTCAATGTCCGGATAATTGACCCAGTTGTGAAGCCTCCTCCATTTGCAACAGTAGCTGGGTCTCATCCCCCTCATCTTTACGGGGTGGTTTATAGCATACACCAATGATCATTTTCTTTGTATCCTTTAGCTCTGCTGAAATTCCGTGGGATTCCACATTGTCCTTGGTAATTTCTTTAGCACATGGCTTTAAATCTGACTTTACATGAAGACAAACCCCCAAACCCAATTGATAAAAATGTGCACATGCTTCCTCACCCTATTACAGTTTGGGGAAATGCTGCATTGTGGGTAAAAACTTTGCATACTGCACCTGCTTTCATAAATAATCCTTTATACTTGACATTTGATATTTTATATGTTCATGGACTCATGTTGCTTGCCTGGTTTATATATATATATATATATATATATATATATAAAGCATACTTTTACATATATAATGTCATGCCATGTTGAAGACTGAAAAGGAACCAATCGTTTATACCAATTTCACATTTGTTCAAAAAATTCTGCATTCAATTTTCTAACAAGCATGAGGTTTGTATATAATGTGAATACCTTATACCTTTGTGGTTAAGTTACTCTTATCTCAAGCGAAAACTTCCTCATACATAAGGTGAAACAACCAGGAATCCTATGTGCATACTGTATACACTGTCTTGCAATAACAGTAGAAGGGGAAAAGTGGAAGAATTTTGCTCCTCTCTATGCTAGGAGGACATACACAGGCACACATGTATAAAAGTTCCTCACCTGCCCACCTCTTCAAATTTGTAATGGCGCTTTTAATCCCTTGAAAGTTTGGCATCGCATCACCATACAACAATACTAGAAATGATAGGAACAGAACTTACATAGGGGCATATTTACTAAACAATTTTGAGAAAAAGTCGATTTTCCTTTACTTCTAGATATTTTCAAGATTTACAAATAAGTTTTTGCCAGTACTCGATTTTTTCCGTTATTGTTTCTCTAAAATTTGAGGTTTTCAAAAGTAGCTCCCATGATTCGTGATTTATTAATGTTTAATTAACTTTTTTTGGAAAAAAAAAAAAATCAGCAGGTTTGATCTGTCCAGTATCATTGAGTCTGATGAAGGCTTAGAATAGTAGAGGAATAGAATTGTCAGTGACAGCCTGTCTTTGACACATTTTTTACAAGGGGAAGTTAATCATCTCTTTGTCTTCTATTTCACCCAGTTTCAAGAATAAATTAATCCCATCATTGTTTTCGATTTCACACATTTTCAAAGGGAAGTAAATTCCATCATTGTTTTCTATTTCACCCAGTTTCAAGTAAAACGAGAATGAGAGCCAATGCTCCTAAAATGGCTGCTGGAGCATTTTAACAATACTTTCATCTCAATGATCAAGTTTAATTTGTATCTATACCATGTCGCGTTTATGCGGCTTTGAAGGCCAGAAAAAAATAATTGTAGTAAATCAGCCCCTTTTATTGCAAGCCACATGCTGATTTGTGCAGTGAAATTTAACTCTTCCGGGGGATAGGCTGGGAGGAAGGAAGGGTGTATCCCCCTGAAACATTTAATTTCACTGCACAAGTCAGTTTGTGGCTTCTAATGAAAGACTAAACTACACCTTCTGTTCGCCAAAATGATTCAAGTTTGCCTGTGGTTTGAAATAAACTATGTTAGTGCTGTTCCTATCATTTCTGGTATTCACAGGCACACCCCTTCAGACCACTCCCTTCAAAGGTAGGCTGTTTTGTCTAGATGAAAGTTTTCTCTAGAAATCCACTGTCCCCATCCTGTGCAAGCTGTTCCTTTTTACGATCATGCTGTACTGGAGCTCACTCCCCATTAGTGCTTCTCTGTTGAAAACTTTCCATATTATACATCAGGACAATGAGTTTTATCAAGAGAGTTTTAAACATTTAAATTCTGCCTTTAGTCATGTTTGGCCTAAATATTCTCCTTTATTAAAGATATACATACATACATTGATATTTGAGTGAGCATTGGCCTGTAAACATGGGTGGGAAGAGGTTTAATCATGCCATGTGAATGACGTAGAGGCTCCTATTGGTACAAGGATAGGGTTGGGACCCAAAACTGTCTCCATGCTGAACGGCACCAGTTTCTCCCTGAAACTGAGAGAAAGGGCAAGAGAAGTCCCAAAACGTTGCCTGGTTTTAACCTGAATAAAAATTCACCTTTGCAAACGGAAGTGGAGTAGCATCATTCTTTCTATATGTTCTGTTACCCCTGGCAAGGGTGCCAGCTGCTTGAGCACCCATCCAACAAGGATAAGGTGGTTGTTGCTCTCTTGATTAGTAATCCAGTTTCTCCCTGATTACATTGAAAGTTCCTTCTATAACAGAAAATAGTCAACAAAGTACATGACACAAGTGGAGGGAGGTATGAACGGACACAAGTGGAGGGAGGGAGGTATGAACGGACACAAGTGGAGGGAGGGAGGTATGTATGCACGGACACAAGTGGAGGGAGGAAGGTATGTATGCACGGACACAAGTGGAGGAAGGGAGGGTGGGTGCACGCAACGAGCACGTTACTTCTGCACATCCAACTGCACAACAAGCCAGATTAAGTAATTGGTACAATAACTTGTTATTTACAAAAATTAAATTTGTCCAGCATCAAGAATTATTTTGCCCTTGTAACTACTATTGTAGTACTGTTTATTTGATTATTGAAACTTAGCAGTAGCAGCTGCATTTCCCACCCTAGGCTTATACTCGAGTCAATACGTTTTTCCAGTTTTCTTAGGTAAAATTAGGTACCTCGGCTTATATTCGGATCGGCTTATACTCGAGTATATATGGTATACTTATTTTATATATACAGTATTTTGTGAGTTGGTCCCTAAGCTCAGTAACTAAGGCACAGATCTTTATTGCTGCAGTAAGTTAAGTAAATAAAATATATAGGATTTCTACCAATAGAGAGTTTAGTTATCGTTTAAATTAATGGGCACTGAGAAGCATCATATCAGACAGCAATGGAAACAAGGAACACAGAAACAGTAATAACTTCAAATGAAATCAATATAAAAATATTATATATAAAACAAATTTTTATTATATATATATTACAGGTATAAGACCCTATATCCGGGAACCCATTATCCAGATTTTTTTAGTAGACAAGGCATGGAAGAGCTAAATTATAATGATCTACTGATCTAATAACAACCCCTTATGCAGAAAACCCCAGGTCCCAAGCATTTTGGGTAACAGGTCCCATACCTGTTTAGCAAAAAAGGGAAAGTTGTGCTCACCACTAAATTTTAAACCTGGCCAACTACATCACAGTCATCTACTCAACTTTTTTTTGCTAGGGTTTATACATGAGTAGTGGCTGACTCCTCATTGTAGCTCCCATCATTCCCAGATGCAGTCAGGTGATCCCAGTGGTGGCCAATGAAAAGAACAACCACTGAGAGTTGCAACCTTGAAAACAAGGTTGAAGGTAAAACGCAGTCCCTGTTAAAAATGTATAATTAAACAGCAGAATTAATGAATCTGATGAAAGTGACTGGCCAGACTGGAGATGATTTTGACTTAGTTGACCAGCTTGAATATAAAGGGAAAGGTATTGCTTAGCAGCTTAATACACAGAATGTCTTAACATATACATATATTAATAATGGGTAAGTGCAGAGGAACTCATGTATGTGAATTTTGAGGTCACAGCCTCAGTTTATCCCTCGCATTAATGGTTTAAAATTTAGTGGTGAGCACAACTTTAGAATTTGTAATGAATCTGATGAAAACGAGTGTGGGACTGGCCAGACCAGGGGTCACAGCTTGGATAGTAGCTTAATGCACAAAATGTTTAAATGTCCTTGATAACGGGCTGAAGACCTCTTTTCTTTGTATGAATTTTGTGGTCACTAGGGTTGAGCTGCAAAAAAACACCCTTAGACTTCAATGACCACAAAAAGAAATTTTGCAGGGGAAAAAAAGTTGCACGGTAGCTATGAAAAAATACCCATCAACTCCAATGCATTTTAGGAATCTTTGCAATTTCATAAATTGAATCGAAACAGGACAGATTTGCTTATCACTAGTGGTTACACTCTTATTGCACCCCACCTAATGGTTTATATTATTTAGCGGCGTGGGTGCCACCTGCACATAAAGTTACTGGAATACAGCTGTTATGAATATTGTAACGCTACATGCTCTGTTTACAGTTATGCATGCCGTCCTTTTACAACAGGTGTACTGAGAAAAATACTTTTCACCTGATTTCTCATGGTTCAGTATACATGAGCCTTGGAAACCCCATGTCACAAATATGTCCTCTATTATTTTACCAAAATGAAAGCAGTGATTTCAAAGTTGAAAGTTACATAATTGACCTCTGTGTATAATTATCCTTGCACTTCAAAAATACATTCAAAACGCTCATTTATTTCTTGTATTCAGAAGCATAAATGCTAGAATGGCACCCCTTTTTAACCCTTGATTTATATTGCCAATCATTAGAAAGTTTCTAACAAAGCTTACTTTAATTAGCTAATCAAATGTTTATTCCTGTACTTTAGGCTAATGCCAGACGAGGCGTTGCGCGGATATTTTCGGCAAGCGGAAAAGAGATTGCTGAAAATTCCGCCCTACACCTCCTACATGTGCCTGCGCCCGAATGAATGAGATACGCTCGGGTGCAGGCACATGTAGCCGAAATACGCATAAAAACATGAGACTTTGTATTCTCTCACATTTTCATGCGTATATCGGCTACATGTGCCTGCACCCGAGCGTATCTCATTCATTCGGGCGCAGGCACATGTAGGAGGCGTAGGGCGGAAATTCCAGCAAGCGCTTTTCCGCCCTACGCCTTGTCAGGCATTAGCCTCAAGTGCATCCAGGTCTCATTGTTTCTTTGGCTTTAAGTTAATAGGTTTTAATTCATGGTCCCTCAGATTATGAACACAAGGAATGAACGAGCAGTTTGTATTTTTGCTACATAATGGGGCAGATTCTTTAACATTCTGATTTCATGGTTTTAGAGTCTTTTTGAAACCACAACTAAGCTCATTTCCACTAAAGCCACAAATGTGTAGTCATTTATTTAACACATTCAAACTGGAAAAGCACGAATGAAAAAAAATATGCAGAAAATGCAAAACCTGCAACCTCTTCCCACCTGAAGTGATTTTAACAGCTTCTGGTTGAGGAGGTTTTTCGTTAGAATGTTTATAATTTTTTTTGCTCTATTAAATCACAACTATCGCATAACATATAAACTGTTGAAACCACAACTAAGCTCATTTCCACTAAAGCCACAAATGTGTAGTCATTTATTTAACACATTCAAACTGGAAAAGCATGAATGAAAAAAAATATGCAGAAAATGCAAAACCTGCAACTTTTTTGTATTGTTGCACAAATGCAAGCGTCAAAAAACCATGAAAACCTCTAAAACCATGAAGCAAAGAAAAATCTTCCAGTTGTAAAAAGACATACATAATCTCGACAGCTTTTAGATGGTGTATTTTTTATTTTGTTGGGGTTTTGTTTCATGATAAATTGCAAAAAAAATCGTAAAAAAATACGAATTGTGAAAAAAAATAAAAATCGAACATTAGTAAATGCCCCCAATGTTTCAGGTCATCAGAAACCTATCTCAATTTAAATATTTTAAACACACTTAACCAAGTGATCTAGAATGTGTGAAGAAAAATTTGCAATTAAATCAAACTAGCATTAGAATTTCTATGCTAAGACTCTGAAAACACACTCCAAGTGTAAAGCATTTTAAATGTTAGATAAGTCCTGGAAATGGTTAAAAAAGCTGTTAGAATTTGTTCCCTCCCAATACATTCACTTATTTATGATTGCTCAAATAAAAGGGCCATATGCGTGACATTTCTTACTAGTTGGCTGTTGGGGTAATAGATTTTGATTTAAAGTCTCTCTAAAAACAAACACAAGGAACATTAGAATTTTGAAGATATTTGTGGAAAAAAAGTAGTATGTTACACCAGAATCTACAGCCTAAGCCTACCATTGAGAAGGCAGCACAAGCTGTTCCACCACCCACGTCAGACAAATAAAGCCAACTAGGATTGTTTTAATCATTGCTTTCATCAGGGGAAAGAAATCAGCAGCAAAAATTGTATGACTTAAAGTCATCTCTACTTCTATCAATAAAAAAAACTAAAATTAAGCACAGTTAATAACTTGCTCCAGGTCTTTAAAGACTGATATAGAACAATATTCTGCAGACAGAGTACTACTGAACTGGGGCTTCATGCTATCTCTGGGAAGGTTACTAGTCACAAGCAATAAAGATCCTTGATCATACTGTGGGCGTTTAGCTCTTTAGGTAAAGGCAGCAGCTCCTTTCACACAGATAAGAGGCAGGTACACGGAAATCTGGCATGTAAATTTATTTAACACAGCAGTATTTACAGAAAATGAAAGCTCATAGAGCTGATATCCCAATAAAACAAATAAGTAGCAGTCTTGCAAGAAAAAGAAACTGTCCTTCTCAGAGGACACACAAAGCCACACTTGGGCAGATTAAACCAGCATAAGTAAATGCAGGATACACTCAGTCCTTTGTAAGATTCATGTGCTCTCTCAGAAACAGCAGCACCTCAGTTCCAAGTCTTTAGGGCATCAAATAATAGCTGGTCCTTGATACTAGGAAATCCACCCTTTTGTGAATAAATATCTTCAGGCTAAGAGGTAACTGCAGCAAACAGTTCTTGTCCCACACACACTTTTACAAGCAGTATTAGCTCCACACCGCAGCTCCAGTTGCTCACATCTCTTTCCCCGAACAGAGCAGAACAGACTCTCAATTTTACAGCCCTCTGCGCTACTTCATAGAGGATTCTGGGAAAGATATACCATCCTTCTATGATTTTCCCAACCATGCTACATAGGGGCACATTTTTAAAAGTACAAATGAATACAAAAAATACAAAAAATTTGTATTTTTTCTAATTTATAGAACTGTGCATATTTTCTGTAATTTTTTTTCGTTAATTTGAGCAACTTTTTTCGTAGTTTGCGACAAATATTACGCAACAAAATCATATTTGTCGCAACGAGTACGAAAGTTTTGGATTCATTAAAGCTTTGTTATAGTGACTTTCCTTGGGCCAGGTTGGAGCTGCAGAGGGCCATTGAGTCCTATGGGAGGCTTCCCGAATTATGCACTGAAGGATCAAAGTCAGATCAGTTAGATGCCGTTTACGATCTTCCCACCTGAAGTGATTTTAACAGCTTCTGGTTGTGGAGGTTTTTCGTTAGAATGTTTATAATTTTTTTGCTATATTAAATCACAACTATCGCATAACATATAAAATGTATATATTAATTCCATGTTCTAGATGCCTTAACAGCAGTTAAATGTGTTTAGATGCATTCTTAAGGCTGCTTTGCAATTTAGCCTGAAGTTCTTTGCTTGTACAAGTAATACAGTATGCAGCAAACAGTATGTGGTTTCCTCCAAAAAAACTACTGTGACATTAATAATAGACAAAAGGAAGTGAAAGTACTGTTTAATAAATTAATTTAAAAAATAGTGAAATGATGAACAAAAAAAGCAAGTGCAGTGAAAAAGAAAGTACATAGTGCCATATTAGAACAACAGTGAGAACCTGTTCAGGCACCCCAGGGTTGCTACTTCTAGGGAACATTGTACTATGGTTTTATATGCAGCGCCAGCCTTTTACATTGTAACATAGTCAGTTAGGTTGAAAAAAGACACATCCATCAATTTCAGCCTTTTATGCCTAACTGCTAGTTGATGCAGGGAAGGAAAAAAAACCCATCTTAAACCTCTCTAATTTGCTGCAGAGGGGAAAAAATTATTTCCTGATTCCAAGATGGCAATCGGACCAGTCCTTGGTTTAATTTGTAATAATAGCTATCTTCCATAACCCTGTATTTCCTTACTTGCTAAAAAGCCATCCAACCCCTTCTTGATCTCTCTAATGTATCAGTCAGTACGACAACTTCACAGCTCTCACTGTAAAAAACCCATTCCCTTGTGTCTGCTGGAAGGACCTACTGGTAAATAAAGCATTAAAGAGGTTATTATATGATCCACTCATATATTTATACATAGTTATCATATCACCCCTTTAGCGCCTCTTCTCCAGCAAAACAATGCCAACCTGGCCAGTCTTTCTGAGACTCTCCATACCCTTTACCAGCTTAGTTGTCCTTTTCTGGACCCTCTCTAACTCAATAATGTCCCGTTTGAGCACTGGAGACCAAAACTGAACAGCATATTCTAGATGGGGCCTTACCAACGCTCTGTAAAGGGGAAGAATAACCCCCTCCTGCCATGAATCTATACCCCTTTTAATACAGCTCAAAACCTTGTTTGCCTTTGCAGCTGCTGCCTGGCATTGCTTGCTACAGCCAAGTTTATTATCTACAAGGACTCCAAGGTCCTTCTCCATTATGGATTTGCCTAGTGCAGTCCTATTAAGCGTATAAGTGCCTTGCATATTTTTACATCCCAAGTAAATGACCTAACATTTTTTCAGCATAAATATTGTGAGTTTGACAAGATTGTGCTACAAGGATGCCGCGTCCTGAATTTATTGGGCTGCAGAGTTTTGTGTCATCTGTAAACAGATACTTTCCATACCTTGCCCTAATTCATTAATGAACAAGTTAAACAAAAGTGGACTTAATACAGAACCCTGTGGAACCCTATACTCCAACTAGAGAATGCACCATTAACAACCACCCTCTGTACCCGATCCTGTAGCCAGTTTTCATGTGCAAACGACTTAACTGAGACCAATAGACCTTAGTTTAGAAAACAGCCGTTTGTGGGGCACTGTATCAAATGCTTTGGCAAAATCCAAATAGATCACATCTACTGCACCCCCACTGTCCAGCTTCTTACTAACCTCATCATAAAAAGCAATTAAATTGGTCTGACATGACCTGCCCTTCATAAAGCCATGCTGATTACTGCTCATAATGGCATTCTCCAGAACATCATTTTGAATGTGATCCCTTAACAAGCCTTCAAATAACTTGCCCACCACCAATGTGAAACTTACTGGCTTATAATTGCTATGCATAAATCATTATCTGGTTTTAAATATAGGCATTACAGTGATTTAGCACATTTGCCTTTTCTGTCAGTTATTCTTACTATAATTCAATGGAGCCACAATCTAACCCTGCATATTACGATAAATGTATTTTTTGGGGGTTAGTTTAGCTGCAATGCGCTCCTCATTTTCTATCTTTTCCTTCTGGATTGCAGTTTTACAACACTTGTTATAGTGTTTGTATTGCTTAAATACAGCTTCTGCCCCCTCTGATTTGTATTGCTTAAATGCTTTCCTTTTTTTTCTTCTTTACTTTTGAACTAAGCCATGTAGGGTGGTACTTAATGCTTCTACATTTACTTCTTAAGGGAATAAATTGAGAACAGTTTTCTGTTCTGTGTTTTTAGAAGAAAACTTAATACCCCAATCTATGCTCTGAAAGACAGCCCTTAAAGGAGAAGGAAAGGCTAATAAAGAGTTAATCTCAAGCTGCAGGCATACCTTCAGTTGTCTCAATAGTGCCCTTAAGTCTCCCCATATTTCTGCTGTTCAGATGATCAGAAGCCAAACAGGAAGAAAATATGCTGAGCTGTCTAAAGGAGATTCCCATAATGCCTCACTCCTGCACCAAGACCCCTGTACATGCGCAGTTTGTAAGACTATGAGGAAGCTTCCTGCTGATTGGCTCACATTCACACATACCTAAGGGGGGGGAGTTCTTAGCATTCTTGAGGGAGGGGGGAACAGGAGAGGAGAGAGCTCTGCAGACTCTGGAACAGGAAAAAAGGAGACATGAAATCCGGTGTTTCTTTTGATAGAGACTCAGTGCAGCATTTCTGTTAGTGTTTATGGCTGTATTTAAAGATACCTTTCTGATAAAGCTTACTGAGTTTTTACCTTTCCTCCTCCTTTAGGGAGTTAAATTTAGCTTTTCTGAAATTAAGGGTCTTGGTTGCCCCAGTGTATATTTGTTTTTTTGTACAAAACATTACATTATATAACATATTTAACCACTTGAACATTTGCTATACGTTCTGGGCCATTAGAGATCACTAGATCCATTACAGCATGGTTTCCATTTAACACATAAAAACCTGTGACATAAAGTTGTCATCCAATAAGTTTATAAACTTGTTCTCATTTACTACCTGGCAGTACTATTTCTCCAGTCAACATCTTTTGGCCAGAGAATCAAGGTAGTCTGTCTGGGGGAGTGTGCAGCAACTTCCCCAAAGAACAGATACTATACATGATCAATAAATACACCATGTGCATCCTTGATGCCCAACTACACTAGCTTTGCTAGTGCTGCAATATAATCTTGTTATAATCTTGTTAAAGCTAGTGGGCACACCTGGGGCATCTCAAAAAATATGCGGTCTGAGGGAAAAGTGAGGCTTGGGAACCCAAAAATGAAACTGGAAGGTTTCTCCCCTTTCAACACTCACTTTAGCTATAATTACCCAGACATGTCTACAGAAGATATACAGTAAGTACTCTATTAATCCTAGACATGGCAGCTAGATCAATACAGAAAATGAGCACTGGCAACCCTGGGCAAGTCATTAAGATAACTGCAGAAAACAGATCATTTGCATATTAGCCCCAGACATGATAAGGTCTATTAATCCCACCTGGGTGTAAGAGAGAAACCACAAACTCTGACCAGCACACCCCAGCCTTGCCACATATGTACCCCTGGTGCTCGGTATTAAATAAGGGATCGGCACTCTCTAAAAGTAATCAAATACAGAGAAAAATTCTAGAAACAACAGAACTGCTTTCCTCAGGATAAAAGAGGATGATAAAAAGGATCCATACAATAAAAAGGCTTTGCTTAGTGAGGAGTTATTTCTTGAGGTTCCTGTTATAGGTAGGCATGGAATAATAAGATACAAGTTGGGACCGGTTATAAACAAAAACATAGCTAGATAAAACAGGGCTAAAGCAGTATTCAGAAGTCAGGTAAATTCAAGATGAAAGGTACAAACACAGGAAAGAAAGAGAGCCAGGAAATAGAGCAGAATATTTGGAGCTAGCAGACACAGCAGGTAAAATCAAGAAGTACAGGAATGCATAGAAAAGCAACAGATTATTGGCTCTGCAGGTCTCAGGAGTGCAATACACACTTATGCAGGGTCTTTAATTCCAGAAACAACTTTTAGTATGTGAGAATAGTGATGTTTTACTTGCCAGAATGGTGGATATACAATCCTGAAACTAGAATACATCATTTTTATTGCTATTTTCTTTTAATTAAAATATATGGAAGTAATTACATGGACAAAGCATTATGACAATATACAGGATAGTGATGAAAGAACCCCCTTTTTTAAAATGACCATGTGAAAATATATACAAGTCATGGAACTCAGAGGGGACTTCTAACACCCTCATATTTTTAAACAGGGGGTACATTATTTATTATAATTATTATTAACATTTATTTATAAAGCGCCAACATATTCCGCACCGCTGTACAATAAGATAATACACACATTTTAGTGAGTTGTGACAGAAATTACATCACTGATTACAACTGGTGACATCACTAAGCACAGTTTAAAAGGATATACTTTACAGGATATTTATGGTTCTTGTGTATCATACAGTAATATTTCTATATACAAGTTATTACAAAGCTTCTGTGTCAGCTCATAGTATCACTAGAACATCGAGCAAGTGTTTTTTATTACTTAGTGAACAGGTTCAAAACAATGGCACCTTTACCAAACTGATTCCATGCTTTGTGCATGTGGAAATGATACTATGTTTGCTTAAAAGAGAGGCGTGAAAAATTAAATACATTAGGAGACAGCCTTTAAAGTCCAGCTGCCTAGGTTCTCAACCAACATTCCTACATAATGCTTTAGGCCTCGATGCACATCCAATGCTCTCTTAATTTAACCCATAAATACATTTTTCTGTGATGGTGCAGACAGGGCTGGTATTTCAGGGGTACACATTTAAGTACTCTATCAATTCATGGCATAATGTGCTGCTGAGATCAGGATTTAGAAGTGTGGGTAGAGCGAGACCATGCATTGTGTTCCGCCTTTGACATAACTGGTAACTATGTATGACAGAACCAGCCCCACCATCCAATTCCTACTTGAACTAGGGTGGCTATTTCCATAGATCTGAGTCTGTCACAACAACTGAAAGGACCAGCTTGTTTGAATACTTAAACTTTTCACATTAAATTAAATTCTACACAAGCCTTTATACCAGGATGATGCTCATAAGGGGAATGGGTAAATTGGACCTTGCAAGTCTAAGGCCTGAAATGCATGGTCATCACCTCAATAGGTCAACATGGTGTGGGATCTCTTGGGGTGCACTTAAATGAACCTCAGTTTTACTTCCTCAAATAGTAATATAGTATTTCAGGTGGGGGTTTTCTACCCTCAAGGCTTGGGGTTGCACTCCCACATCTGTGTACAACATTATTAAGAATTGTGTGTCCCCCGCCACCACTTCTTTTCTGTTATGCTGAGTTTCAGTTCAACTTTTGTTTCAGTTCAGTTTCGTTTCTCCTCCATAATCCAGTGATCGAGCAGGTGTTCCATCTCTTCTTTTCACTGGATCTCCCAAGCTTATAACTTCAGACAGGATAGCCCTGAATGACCTTGGCCTTAATCCATCTGTGCCACTGGAGAGTTTTTGCTGAGGGTCGTGCCAGTCAGAAGGGCCATTATCACCTGTGGTCACCCCTCTGGCTTTCACTCTGAATGGGACATCCAGCATCCCACTTGCATTTTGGACACTGTTCAGGTTCTTTGTATGCCTTTGCACAACCTGCACATAAGCACCACCATTTGTGGACCTACTACAAACCATCTCACTCTCTGCTTCTCCAGCAGTGACCTGGCACTCATCAGCAACACATTCCAGCAATACAACTGCATAAACAAAGAGCAAACTTACATACAAGAATATAAACAAACACAAGGGAGCTATGTAATATTATAGCATAATTAAATTAACAAATGTATATAAAAGATGTGAACTGAAATATGTTTAGTTTCACTGGTTGATTGGCATGGTGTTTGCCGTAGACTGACTTTGGTATTATTTATATTTTACTGAAATAGTAATTTGTACCATAATTTGAATGTTTGTTGTTTGTTTGTTATACCCTTGTCTGGTTTACTTAAGTATTTATATCCCCCACCCAACAGCTAGCATAATATATACAAAGAACTTCCTTGTATCTCTACACCTGACAAAATGTTATTCTTTCTTAGGAAATTGGTTCACACTTTATGATCCTGCACGAACAATTCTAATGAAGTATATTAACAGTGACATTGCTAAAGGATGTATCACAGCCATACAGTGTTTGTACAGTTATGGTGTATTTACTGTACTAACCCCCTTATGTAATAAAAAGCACTAAGTTTGCCCAGGAGCAGTATCCCATAGCAACCATTAAGATGTTTGATTTTAAACAGGTGACCATTACTGCTGATTGGTTGCTATGGGCTACTGCTTCCGGGCAAATTTAGTGCATTTTATTACATAACCCCTTATGTACTTTAAGAAAGTTAAAAAAGGTGCAGTGTCAGAGGATGCAGGATAGCCCTATAGCAGATGGTAAGGACAGGGCCCCGTTGCTGATAGAATTCTTCACAACTCTCTAACTTGCAAGACTGCATAATGCACAAGTTAGGTGTGGGAGAGGGCACACCTACTGTATATGCCCTCCCCTTATGAATACAGTGATACCTAATGCAGGCAGTACTGTATCCATGAGGCTGGCCATAGATCTCTGTGCTCCAAAACAGAACACAGAGACCTGTGGTAAATCCTGTGTTTTGACCATCAATGATTAAACACTTAATGCATTGCAGATTGCCTTCTGTGGAGATCAATAGGAAGCATTGTGAGTTGTCACTCTGCATCTGCAATTATGGACTACCACAGAAACTCCTGGTAAGTTAACAGTACAAATTATATATACCGTATATATATATACACACACACACAGGTATGAAATCCATCATCTGGAAACCCATTATCCAGAAAGGCCATCTCCCATAGACTCCATTATAAGCAAATAATTCAAATTTTAAAAAAATTATTTACTTTTTCTCTGTAATAATACAATGGTACCTTGTACAGCTATGGGATCCATTATTCAGAAATCTCCGAATTATAGACTACATTATAAGCAAATATTTAAATTTTTTTTAAAATGATTTCCTTTATCTCTAATAATAAAACAATCTCTTGTACTTGACCTTAACTAAGATATAATTAATCCTTCAAAAAACACACAGGAAACACAGCTTCAGTGATGAGGTAGAAATTTTACCCTTAGTTATGATGGGTCTGGGTGCTCATGTCCCAGACCTTCAGCTTGGGGAGCCAATGTGGGAATTTAGCATAGGAAAAAACAGGCAGGCACTCAGGATTTCCAAAAATAAAAAGTTTCAAAGGAGCTCAATTAAAGTAAAAACATATTTTAAGTTATTTTATCTATACACAAGATGCCAAGAAAAGCCTTACAAGTGTCGTACCAAAGGGGGTACTTAATCATAGGCTGTACTATAATTAATCCTTATTGGAGGCAAAACACACCTAATGGGTTTGATTAAGGTTTAAGTGATTTTTCAGTAGACTTAATATAGATGGTATAGAGGTTTCCAGCCTGTGTATAAGCTAGTGTATCTGCTTTCCTTGTGGTTAAGGTGCCAATGTCAGAGAATGAAGGTGCTCACTCCTATGGGTAAAACATATAGGGCCCGATTCACTAAAGTCCGAAATAAGGAGTGCTATTTATAGCATGCGTTAAAAATCTTATCACTTCTTATTTTTCGCTTGATTCACTAAAAGGACACTTGTCATAATTAAGAAGCGATGTTCTTGGCGTTATTTATCTTGCGACGACATATTTTCAAGCAACGTGCTGCGTAATATGTTGTGCGCTGCGTAATATATTGCTTGAAAATATGTCGTCGCAAGATAAATAACGCCAAGGACATCGCTTCTTAATTATGACAAGTGTCCTTTTAGTGAATCGAGCGAAAAATAAGAAGTGATAAGATTTTTAACGCATGCTATAAATAGCACTCCTTATTTCGGACTTTAGTGAATCGGGCCCATAGTGACTATACATAAATGGAGGGCACTCACTTCACATGCAAAAAACAGCAATATAGGTGTTTGGTGCAAAAAACCCAAAAACAAATGTTTGGGTAATTCTCATCTTTGGCAAGTGTATCCGCTAACTTGTGTGTTTCTTTTGCCTATGCACATTTTGTGGTATGTATTATCTTACAAATCTATGTATTATTTTTTGTAATCTTGTAATTAAAATTGATTGCTGTTAAAAAATTTTTTTGCATACTATATAAAGGATTATATTTTTTAATACTACCATTGTGCTTGTGTTTTAAGCTTACCAAGGCATCCCTGGATTATAGAAGGCCTTGTAAAAGCCTGGTATGCTGATATATGTGAAATGTAAAACTAAGAGAGTTAATTATACCGAATTCCACACTCTAATTAAACTGCCTAATGGAATCTTGACTGAGGCAGAGGCTGGTTGAATTCATTTGTGGAAAGGCCCCACATTTCTGTACAGGGGTGGGCTACATAGATCCATTGAAACTATGCTAGAAACACCAGCTGTATGTTATATACATGGAAAAACTGTCATTAAAACCCTGTGCTTGGCATTGAAGGCATAGTGCTATGGATGTTAGTGAAATTAAAACCTTTATGAAAGTGTATTGTTGCTGTAAAAGGAGATTTAAATATGCAGAAAACTACATAAAGCCTAAAGAACCATAATGTTCACTCCTTTACATGAATAAACAATTGCTCAAAATAAACAAAATAAAAGCTCAGAAGAAAGGATACGACATGTTACAGAATTACCAGTATGTCATAGAAATCCAGCGTGGCCCCAGGTACTTGTTGCTACTATGGGATGTTTAATATATATGTTTACTTTGTAACTGACCCTAACACAGCCACATGAATCCATATTGGTAGCAAAACAATCCTATTGGTTTTATTTAATGTTTAAATGATTTTAGTAGACTTAACACCCAATACATATATCTATGATGATATATGTTGATGAATCGAGACAGAAAAGCTTTACCTTCTAAAATGGGTAAAGAAACATACAGTATATAAGAAATAATATAATAAAGGTTGCAAAGTTAGCTGCTAGTCTATAACCTTTAGAAACCAATCTAAAGGTAGAATTTTCAGGTAACCTGTTTGATTGGTTGCTAGACCAGGTTCATATCGACCAACATTTTACTATATGATAGCCTTCAACAAGGTCCTATTTAAACTAGAATGAAAACATGCATTGAAAATATTGTGCTTTTCAGCCATCTGATAGAGAAAGTGATGTATACAAGTGGCATTAATAGTGGAGATGGGCTCCTACCAAGTTTATTGCAGCACCAAAATCATCTAAAGCTGTGTAATACACAGTGTCTGAGTCTCCTCATCTACTACTAAAACGTAATGCTGTATGTTTCTCCTACACTTGCTCTGCCCTAAGATACTGTTAATGCTGCCTTGTTTTAAAGGGCCCTAGGATGAGTTTATAATACATTCATATTTTTATAATGTGTGTTACTTTTTTTTATAAATTAAAAAGAGTTTTCTATATTAACAAAACAGCAAGCAATGGATTTTTTTTTTTAAATCTGAGTTTATTCAAATTAAAAAACAAATTAAATTCACAAACTCGAAAAATTGATAAAGAAGGCCATAATAGTTATACAGTCCATAATAGTTATACAGTCAATGGTGCTATTAGCCCTGCATAAGAGTAGATAGTACTTATAGTTATCATAGTTACATAATTAAACTTAATTGTAATAATTAACCAGTAGCAGTATGCATTCCAAACATAATATCAAGCAAACTGACTCTGAAGTGAAATAATCTCCTTCATAAGATTCACCAACACCAAACTTCACAATGTCATAATAGTCTGGAACTCCATGAGATGGGAAACTTCACATGATCATCATAAGTATTAGGGGCAAAAGAAGTGAACTCAAAGCCCACTTCATGGAGAAACCTGTAAAAAAATACAATATATTTGAAATAGAATATGTATGGGTTCCTAAGCCCCCAGCCTTGGAGTACATTTATTTATTATTGTTTTAATATGGATATTTTAAGAGCTGAGTGATACACTTTATACTGACATTACCCATCTTTATTATCCGACTGTGACTTATTTGTAAAATATGACACACTAACAATGCACATGTGCAATTTTTTAAGCATTCCTATTTATAGGGGAGAACAGGAGAATGCAAAGTACTAAAAATGCTAATTCTGTGTGTGGTGTAATGCTGGAGTTGTTAAATACAAATATAAGGATTACATATATAGTGTATATCTGACATGGTGCTATATCTAATCAAATACATATAAATTGCTATTCCAGTGTAATTGCACACTTTGATATAAAATAGGCACAATTGGTTGCTCACATTTCCCTCTGAATTAGTGGTGCAACTAACTTGTGGCTAGTAACACCCAACCAAAGACATTCCTGAAATTACTGCCAGGTTGAGGCAAAAATCCCAGGGTTCCCTTGTACCTGTGTGTGCATTTGCTCATAATTCATCACAGCAGGCTCAAGGGCACTGACTCATTTCATTACATGGAAGACAGGGATCTGTAAAAACAGGAGTGCTCCCTACAGTACAATTCTGCTCTCTACCCTAGAAAAAACTATTTTCCTGTAAGAAAAAAAACAAAACAGAAATTCTTATACAGCTACCAGAGGCAGCTTTTTGTCGCCTCTGATAAAGGGCCGTCCAAGCCAAGGTGCTCACTTGAAACAACCCTGCTTATACAGTTTCATCTTAAAGGAATATTGGCATCTATGCAGAGAAACAAAAAGAGATTTTATTTTACTTACAGCCAAAGCTGCTGGAAGCTGAATTTGAAGCTGTAAAACAAAGAAGCTTTTGTAAAAACAATGTTCCCTTACACAGAATTCTAAAACAGACAACATAATTTTGAATTATGCGAGTGCTGATCTATCACGATTAAGTATAGTATATATATATATCAGTCTTTATAGTGTCTGCACTCCAAAGCTTGTAACCTTATGGGGTGCACAGCCAAATTTTAAGTATTCAGCAATAAATATTCTGTGATGGGCACACCCTTTAAAATCATCATATTGTTTTAAAAGAATCCGATGTTTCGGTCCTCAATAGGCCTTTCTTAAGGATATATAAGTTCTCCAATGGAAACACATCTTAGAGTACCCTCTTCAAACAAAAATGCCACCCCCCCCTTTTCAACAGTAACTGCGCTATATAAACTGTCATTTGAAAAAATTAAACACAACCTTTTGTATAGAACTGATGATTTACCCAGACACAATTCAATTACTACAATTTTCAGAACTACAAAATGTATATATTTTAAGAAGATTTAATGTAGTAGGCTTTAATTCTTTTGTTGGACAACCCAAGCAAGGCAGCAAGAACAAATGGTCACTTACTAAATTGAAGACGCACGCCGACTGTAGAACTGTAGGTCTGAGCATTGATGTCTGCTGAGCGGCTATTGCAGTTCTATTCCAAGAAGAGCAAGAAGAGAGAAATGAATACAATTGTTTAAAGTAAGGCAAATCCTATCCCCCAACCTCAGGTCACTCCATTAGGATTCCTGCTCCCATCCCATATAACTTGTCACTAGATCTGAAGTAGGAGGGAGTCGGCGGGAGGAGGAATTGAAGGTGTCTGTGGTTTGGGGGGTTTCTTTCTCGTTTAAGTGACTTCCTTAATTTCTTTTCTTCAAAAATTAGACTAATTAATCTGTAAATGACATTCAAAGGCCCAAATATTTATTCATAACCATTAAATCTATCCAGCACAGGTATGAGATCAATTAATTGGAATGATTTGGACCTAAGGTTTTTATGAATAAATCTATAATTTGGCTCACAATAACTTATGGCTATTATTTATACATTATCTTAACTACTAGTAGCATGGTTTTCCCACCTATATGGATATATGCATATTAGTTACAATCAATTACAAGGTACTGTTTTTATTAATTAGATGATGAATACATGTTAAAGTAATAGATCCCACACCTGTATATCTAATAACATTTCCATTGAAACATTTCCATTGAAACAAAGTGAATTTGGGCAATATTACCTTAAACAATACACAATACTTGGATCAGCAACACCATCAAAGTTAAAACATTGTGAATACAAATGTCACACTTCAAGTTATGCAGTTCCATTTATAAAGGATATTTTCATTTTGTGAAGATGCCTTGAACTGTATTACCTGTATACAGGAAGAATTACAAATGGTATAATCTGCATATAGGTAAAAAACATCTGAGCTAGCAAGCTTGAATGCTTTAAACTGAAATCGTGCTTCAGTAAACTGTCCATTCCATATCGTTGTAAATAGGTAGGCTCCCAGGCTAAGGTTTGGACACCTGGAAAGAGATGAATCAGAAATGTCAACTGAATCTCAAAAAATCCAAACCAATCTGTTTGACAGCCAAGCTAGGTATTAAAATGTTGCTTTGTAATGGTTTAAACCCCATAATTCAAATAACTGCTTATTTTTACCTTTCTAGATCTTGCCATATTTTTTCTTGCATAGGGCAAGATTATACACTGCATCTCTGTTAGTGACTTATTTTTATTTATCTTCATCTACAACAAATAAGTTATTTTTTTCAGTATTTAAAGGATATAAGTAATGACATGGCTTCAACCTACCCGTTCTGAAGCAGATAATATTTTGGGTCAGCGGAGCGATTTGATGATGCAGAAGTATACAAATTCACCACTTTTATGTTGTAGTTGTCCAATGTTTGCATCAGCACTGAGACATAAATATTTTGCTCTACCACCAATGTGGTGCTGGTGGTGACAATATTGCTGAATGACTGGTCTGTGTAAATGGCCATGGTTGTAGAGATTGACCCGGGTACACCAGAGACAGAAATTACATCATTCCTGAAATATAAGTATAATTATAAACACATAATCAACTACCTTACTTCTACAGAAGATAATGAAGTACTAGGCAAGGTGCAGAGTTCAAAAACAGCCACAGACTTCCATGTTTTTGTATGTTTACAACCTGATCTTTGTGCTTCAGAATGGAGTGCAAAGACCAGTGCTCCCTACCCAATAATAGTGTGTTGATGGCCCCGTATTCATGAGAGATATTCTGGGGAGGCACATAGTCTTGCCTCAGCCTATGTACCTCTTGGCCTGCACCAACGCCTGCTGGCTGCTGAAGAGCTGTGTCTTTACTTCCTCCCCTATGGCAAGCTGGAAATACAGGGCTACCTTGTGCCTACTAGTGCTGTGCTCTGCACCTCACCCCAGATTTCAAATCAGGCACAGATGCAAGTACTGGGTAGATAAGCATCTGGGGCATTATTAAAGGGCATGTCAACCCCAAAAAATAATTTTTTGCATAATGAAAGAAAACATAATTCTAAGCAACTTTCCAATATGAAATAATTAAAAATTTGTAGCGCTTTAAACATTATTTGTAAATGTAATTGCTATTGAAAGCAGCATTTGCTGAACTCCTGGTTGTTACATTTTAAACAATGTTGCAAAGGTCTTGCTTCTCCAGCAATACAGGTCTGTCAGGCTGCTGCCTTGTGTTACATTGTTTCAACAGTCTGAGCCACCAGGGCAGAGAATAGAAAAGGACAGACAGAGACACTGCTTCTAATAGCAATTATATATACAAATAAGTCAAAAACCATTACAAACTTGTAATAAATGTATATTGCAAAGCTGCGTAGAATTTTGGTTTCTTTTATTAGGCAAAAATTATATTTTGAGTTGCCTTGTCCTTTAAATGACCCCCAGTGGAGGATATATGTGTAATACAACTTTAATCTGTATGGTTATTTTTGTTTTTACCCATTGTTTATATATCTACAAATTATATGAATGCCCTATTTTTGTCCTCCCAGCCTGTTACAATAGGTACAGGCTGGGAGGAAAAAAATGGGGCATTCATATAATTTGTTGTTTTGTTTAAACTTTGTAAGGCTTGTAGCATAAAACAAGGAAATTGGCTCTCTAAAAGTTACTTCTCTGGTGTCATTGTGTAAATATGATCAAGTAAGCAGGATTGTTAGCAAACACCCCATTGGTCTCATGCTTTCATGCGTGTAACTATACAGTATTTCTGCTTTTTTCCTAAACCCGTATTTATACAATATATATGTTCTCCAGTAAAGCATAGCAAAATGATTTTCATCTACATTTTTATGACATTAAAAAAACAAAACATTTTGTTTTAACTTTCTATTGTTATTGTTATTAAGTTTATCACTCACCCTGTGATTGCTTTGACGGGAAAATTAAGTCCAGTCCCTGAGTTTAGTGGAATACTGCAGCTAAAGGTGAAAGTGACGTTATTTTTTGTGATGAATGGAGATGTTTTTGGGCTTATGTACAGATTATTGTAGTAAGTTATATGAGTTGAATTCTCCTGTTAAAAATGAAAGTATTAATCAGAATATATTATCCAACTGCATTGATTGATATTATTCTTTATTTATACTGGGCTGACACAGTGCTTTACCTAGATTATACATCGTTCTTGTCACTACCTGCCCATTTTCACACCTGGGGGCACATTTACTAATCCACGAACGTCCGAAAGTGTCCGAATGCGTTTTTTTCGTAATGATCAGTATTTTTGCAATTTTTCCGTCGCGACTTTTTCGTCGCCGTCACGACTTGTTCGCGAATTGACGCAACTTTTTCACCGCCATTGCGAAAAATTCGGATTGGTTTTTCCGCCGTTCAGTATAGGGCAATACGAAAAAATTGTGCAAAATACGATAAAGTCGCAACGCCACCGAAAAAGTTGCGACAAATACGAAACAATTGCGATGGCGACGAAAAAAATCACAAAATTTTCGTTTCCAATCCGTTTTTTTCCCATTCGGGATTCAGATTCAATGATAAGTAAATGTGCCCCCTAGTGTGTACAGTACATCTTTTTGCAGAGCTTCTAGCCTTGTGTCTAGGTAAAGAGGTATATTGCTGTGCGTAATTCAGTTATGTATCCCACCAAATCAAAAAGCCTCGAAGACTCACACTTGCCTGATGTCTCACTGTGCAGAACACTAATTACAAGTGGAAGCAGAGCAGTGCTAATAAACTTCAGCCTTTTTATTTGAGTAAAACTTACAATATGTTCCGGGCTGTATGCCCTTTTTCAAGTGTGCAGAAATACAAAATTTTTCTGTCCAGTTGTGTGCTTCACATTACCATAAAATTTACCAAAAATAATAGAAAGTTATTTAAGGCTCAAGGGACGTAAAGTTTTTAATCACTACCACAGTTTAATTAGGGAAGGGGAAGGTTCTGCCCATGACAGGCACTAGAGCTGTCAGGCAAATATCTCTTATGAATGCTAGTTTCTGCTATAGGCAATGTGTTTCCCATTCATTTACATGCAACAGTACATTAATTATTTAAAAAAAAGAGTAATCTGTTATCCTATTATAAATATTATATTATATATTAAGGTTTCGATTGTCAGGTGTGAAGGGTCAGACTACAGATATCGTTTTTTGTGAACCAGATTGTTTCATGCTTTTATACACTTGGATTATAGTAAACTCACCACTTTAGTGTTACCACACTCTCCTGTCGCTATGTGCCACAAAATACCCAAGTATGAGACATTAGCATAGTATGAAGAAAGTCTGCAGGATGGCGTGTTCAGGTGTAAACTCGAAGAGTCATATCCATTGCGCTCCATCTGACATCTTGGTATCCGCAAAACCATGTTATTGTTGCATGTTAATTCTGGTGGTGGGATTTGCACTACAGACATACAAAAGGAAGTCAAGATAATACTTGAGTCATCAAAGTAATAAATATTGTATAACACCCCCTGTCATAGTTATATATTATCAATAGGCATGTATAAATGTGCCAAATGCTTGTAAATTCTGTTGTTTAAATACAGTGAGCTGCATATGTTTGAAAATAGTAGTTTTTAATGCAAAAGCATTGTCAATAGACGTTAAGTTGAAGACTAACTCCGCATGAAATCTGAGTATTCTGTACCTGTTTCAGAGTATGTTGAAGGATTACAGTCACAATTATTGGTTATACTGTTGCAGATCTCATCCGAAACACATGTTGGACAGCTCGTAACAACTGAGTTAAGAGACAAAAGAATTGCAAATCAGAATAAAGTATAGGGCAGTAAAAACTCATTTCATCATGATTCCATGCCATATTTGCCCATCTCTGTAGGGGTTTAATAATGCTATCCACTCTACTAATACAGTTGATTGTTGTTTAGAGTATGTTCTAGATATAAAAAAAAAACCTTATTTAACAAAATAAGTACCTATTGCTCAGTGTACAAATCTGTGTAAGTATAAGTTTTGAGGTTAGATTCCGACATTGCTAAATATGGTTTGGGTGGAGGAATAACCTTCATCTATTGCTGCAAATGTGACCAACTTGAAAGTTTATCTCATGCAATGACATTCTATCTGAGAATCTGGAAACCAATCTTACTATAGTACAGTACATGCTAGTCTAGGCCAACAGTGTGTAACAGTTTCATAGCCATTTCTTGCTCTCTATTCATCTAATGTTCATTTGTACTGGTAAGAACATAATCATCAGTAGGTAGCCCCATTTTATCTATAACTAACTGATTTGAACCTTATGTTTAATTGGGCTCCTTAAAGAAAAGAGAAAAAAGTATATCAAAGTGCTATTTGAATAAAGAAAACAAACTTCATGCTTTATAAAAAAAAAAATTGCATATTTCATGAATGGCATGCAGAGTCTCTTAACCTTCATTTGAAATTCAAGTGTGTTTCGCAAGAAAACCAGACTCACATTCTGAGTAATTACTGCTCGCAATAATTACTTCAATTTTACCTGTAGTTAAGCTGCACAGAATAACCAAGAATTCCAGACAGAACTTCATTTTTATTGTCTGCGAAAACAAAATTATTTTATATAGATTGAAACCATTAAAAATGTAAAATATCATGTAATTACATTATGTAACTTTCAGATTAGTTCATATTAGTTTGGACTGTGGGACAATTGGTTGGCATTCACATGGAGAATTTTAATCAATCTTGTCCTTTTAGGGGTATTTCCATGCATACAATCACATCCCATTCACTTAAATTAGAAAGTGTCTGTCTATGATACCTGATTTGGAAACATAGATATTGTACCAGGGTTTTGTCACAAGCCCTAAATGCCATGGGCCTTAATAATTATGGTTCCCCTGTCAAAGTTTTAAGTTCAGTTTAAATTAAGCAAACTAATTAAATTAATGCTAGTGCACACCAGACTTAGAAAAGGCGGTTCCTTAATTTCCACTTACATTTCGGTACTCTGACTAAGGAAGGTGTGCCAAAACATAGCAGTCTCTAGATGATGAAACATATTGATACAGTCTAAAAATATAAGTAATACAGAGGCTGAATAAGGTTTTAAAAGCTCTTGTATACCAATGTACACCAACCCGTCTACCAAGTATACGTTTACGTTTTACTTGATTATTTTAACATTTTAGTTGTCTATCAGTCTCTGCAGAAACATTTAGAATCTGGCTACTGTAGGCGCTTATTGAACATTTTAGTGCTGAATGGAGGATATCACTCCTTGGTGGACACATCTCTTCATATATGGTACCAACGTTATTGCCTTTTGTTGGACATTATCTGATTATTGAGATCTAGATTTTTATAGAACAAAGGCTAAACAAAGTATGACCTATTTTACCTTGGTTTAGTGGCAGTGCTATCTGGTCACAGGAAAATCTATGCACATATGAACATGCATGTAGCTTTCTATCTCTGGAGTACATGCTACTTTTAAACATACTACCATTCCAAATTTTCCCTTTTTTAAACATTTGCTTATTTTTTTTTATATATTTGCGTGCTGTGCTCTTCTATAATTACATTTATCTTGTTATCAATAACTTACAAACTGTCATGGAGTTGCTTCCTAAATGACTCTACTATGAATCCTGAAAAAGGGAAAGTTAAAGATTAAGAACTTCATATTCATAAATCTAGATATGAAAACATTACCTCCTGATGTGGATGAGGAAATGAAGTCCCCTAAATGTGAGCTCAGATTCTTTTAGATGCTGGTCTCTGTGATCGAAGACTCAAAATGGTACAGGTAACCAGGTAAAATAATGTGCAATATATACTGTAGATTTTGGGGAAGGGGCGTTTTTAACTCTTTGTTTTTTATTAGGAATGCAAAAAATGATAACCTATCCCTCATAAGAAAATATAAAATATGTAAAGGGTGGGTGGGGTTAAGTGGAATTCAAGAATAAACACTGCATCAGTAAATATTTGATTGTCTTTTGTCAGTGCTGCAGGGTAAAGTTTCCTTACTGTAAATTTCCTTTACATGTTCATTTGCATACTTTTCCCGCAATTCAAGGACATCACATGTTTTAATTATTTCATGTTTGTCCAACAGGAAATATTTGTGTGCATTCCATTCAGAAATGTCCCCACATGTGTTGGGTTTGCATGTGATGTAAATATCTTCTTACAGGATGGTTAAGTTATCTTTTCTCAATAAAACATTTCTTCATAAGTAATTGAAAGGTTAGTAGTATTAACCACTTCAGTCCAGTCCTGGGATTCAAAATAAGCCCTGACACGTTAAGTATACAACAGCCCAAACTGCCCCAACAGGCCGAATAAATAGTGATTGTATATGATATCTTAAGGCACCTCTGGCATTTGCTACAATCCACTGATTGCCAGTCTAGGCCTGCTTTATTTTACCTCCCTGCAGTACAAAGATGTAGTGACCTATTAAGAGCCCCTTTCCTATACCACTTAGGTGTTAAAAGTATTTGAAGTAGCAGGAATAAGAAAGTTGCTTGTATTTCCCATATGCCCATTGTGCTGTATAGGAATGTACTTTTACATGCCAGATGGGTAGTGGGCAGGTTATTGGTGCAGAGCTTTTATGTAGTTTTATCCTACTTCTGGGGTTATTAGTCCATATTTCTGTGGGTACAATAAAACCAGGTACTTACCTGCACACACACATTTCAATCAATCAAGATATTCAATTATATTTAACAAGCTACTCAACTGATATACAATCTTATGTAAACAAGTTTTACCATTTGCAATTTTTACTTTCTGCAAGTGTAATAATAATAATAATACACGATACAGGGATTTTTCATTTTTTACTGATTCTTTTTGTCAAATACTTGCTATTTACTTGAAATAAAGTTTTTAAAATCTTTTGAAAGCTGGTGGATTTGCTGTCAATGCAACATGTTGCAATGCTTCCTCAACACATAAGGTAATACAAACTGGCCCCATTTTTATGCGTAGCCTAGGTTGCAGGCCAATGTTCAGGTGTTTTAAGACGCTAGCAGGACCACCTCAAGTATAATTTTAACATATCATGTATGAAAATCAATATAAATAAAGGTCTGGCCACCAATCAGGGAGGACAGAACAATTAGGCTCCGTGTCTGTGTCTGTTCTCTTGCATGCAAAGAATTTTATCCTACAGCTGACAATCCTTTTACTGTACTATATTTGGACTTAACATTTTGGCGACCCAGATGGGACTGGATGTGATCCAAAGGACCACCACACAGCGGCTGTGACTCTAGCAATGGAACTTCCCAAAAGACCAGCAGGTAAGCCCTTTGCTTACCAAGGGTTTTCCCTTGCAAGTGTCACTGGTCACACGAGTGGTCTATAACATCACACACTCCAGACCACGGAACTGAGCTGTAGGAATAAGTATATGTAAATGTCATATATAGGTCATATATGTTATAAGTGATATCTTAACTGTGTTTAAGTATTGAAGTATTTGTATGTGTGAAATGTTTAAAGTATCAAGATAATTGAACCATATGCATATCTGATTTAGTGTTGTATTCTACCACTGCTTAGGTATATTCTCTCTTTCTTTCTATAAGGCCATACCTCTTTCCCATGCCATTTCTATAGTCAACTATCCTGTCTAATAAGTTTATTGATTCTGGGCTTATCTTAAGAATCAGGCTGTTTTTCTGCTAAAAATACGGGTTTATATAAAACCGGGAAATAGAATACACATAAGCAGCTTTCCATATCAAGGAACTGCAAGTATCTACCTCACACTACATTACCTCTTATAAGAGATTTGCTATCTCTATTTCTATTTTCCTATTCACTCCTGTTATCAGTGGTAAAGGATCTGGTGTATGTTTAGAGTTAAGGTGTTTGGGGAGAGTTACAAAGGTAAAAAAGGTAGCAAAGAGTCAGATAAAGTACTGCTGTTACCCAGGGAAATACCTCCTAGCTGTGTGAGCAAGGCTCCAGTAGGTGTGTGGGGAATATTGAGTAAATTGGTTGACCAACCACAAGAGAAAGATGGGCAATTGGTTGTACCGTCTAGAACAGGACCCTGAGGAGAGGGCTGCTGATCCCCTTGGTCAAACAGCAGTACAGTGGATGGAACAGAATCATGGGAATTGGGTTACGGCACCCCTTAGAGATATATGTAAGAAAACAGGGCTGCCAGATACTCTAAGTCTAGATAAGTCTAGATAGAGATCTCTGGTAGACTCTAATTAATACTCATGATAAATGGATAAAAAAGAAAGGGTATGAGAATGAAGCAAATGCATGGTTGACAGAGAGTAAAAAGAAACCTGATAAAATTGTTGAATGTTTTTACAGTAGTAGATATAGATATGCGAATAGGAGAAAGTTTCCCACCTCCTGGCCAGATGGAAGCATATTAGGTGATGAATATCCCTATAGTAAGGTTGGTTTAACTGCTTTATTTGCTGCCCTTAATGGTGAAAAGCAGACCAGAACCCAAGAACAAATTAAAAAAGAGGAAATGTTCAAGAAGCTGAACCTCTAGAAAATATACAAAATAAACCCTTAGAATACAGAAGAATGCATATCCAAAAATAAGAATATCGATGAAAAGATGGGGAGAAGAATATGACCACACAACTGCAGAAACTAGAGCTCTTTTACTAAATGCTGTAGGTGCTAGTATAAGGGGAAAAAAGATTATGTAAAATGATTCTATATTTACCAAAGAGGGTTACAGCAAATTAAAGTTTATAAAGAATAGGAGGAGGAGGAGAAAAAGAGAGAGGTTACCTTACATAACCCTGTTAGCACATATACAATGTCTCTCGTACCACCAAATCTTCCCCCATACACAGGGGAAATTATATTGTCCTCTGCTTCCCCATACACAGGGGAGAATATATTGCCTTTTGCCCCACCAAAGGATGTAGTTGGTACACAAGCTGTATTTGAAGGTGCTAATCCAGTCCCAAAATACAGTGTAAGTTGGTACCAACCTTGGTCTCGAACTGAGCAAATGTCCCTTCTAGAGGGTATCCCAGACCCTGATGTAAATCCAGCAGAGTTTGTTATACAATCAACCTACAATGCAACACCCTAAGTCACTTGGGGGTGCCAAAATGTTAGGCACCCCCAAGTGACTTTAATCGCTTACCTTTTACCCCGGGCTGGTTGTCCCTGTTAGGAGAGAACCTCACCAGCCCAGGGATCCCAGCAGCGAGTGTCGCCTCTTCCTTCCCACGCTTGCGCATGCAGTAGAGTGAGAAGCTGAACTTTAACAAAAAAGTCTGTGCATGCGCCAGCCCAGGGATTCCAAAGACAGAAGAAATATGGAAGAGGAAACACTCGCTGCAGGTACCCCAGGATGGTGCGGTTTTTTCCTAACAGGAACACCAGCCACTTGACTTAGCCTTTCCCTCTCCTTTAAGCAGACAAATGAGGAGGGATCTGTGGAATTTTTCCATAGGCTAAAACTAGCATTCACTGAAGCTGGTTATTTAGAAACTAGTGAAAGGGACAAAGTTCAATTAAGAGCTACATTCATAGAAGGGTTAAAAAAAAATACAAAGATACATTAATAACCACTACACCTGAAGCAAAAACTATTAAGGAAGATGAACTTATAATTGTCTGTACAGGTATTGATGAGAGAATTAAGAAAAGTAAAGAAAAAAAACCACAGAAGGTGTTGCTAGTATCAGAAAACCAAAGGTACAGTGACTTTAGACAAAATGGCATAAACAAGTTTAAGAAAAGGGTTTTTTTCAATCTGTCATGGTTAGAGAGTGCCCACAGCCAAGGGTTGACCAGTCTTGGAACCCCAGAGGGAGAAGGCGCATAGGGGACTCTGAAACTGGGGAACATTCAGCCTAGGAAATAAGCCAACCTGTGTTCACTTACTCTGTCGCAACTACCCAAGCCCCCTCAGAAGCCATTGTATCCCTTTGGCTTAAGGAGGCACCATATGCTACCTTAAAGTGTTTAGAGGATACAGGGGCAGCTAAAACAGTACTAAAAGCTGACCAGGTACCAGACCAATTATTAAATAACAAAGAAATAATTGGGATGGGATTGGGTGGTAAACAAATCAAAATGAAAGAAACAAAACCAGTATCGGCAGAGTGGTGGTAAGAGTAGGTGGGCAGTTGGAACTAATATCATCTTTATTAGTCTCTGATACAGTGCCCGTAAACCTTCTAGGGGCTGACATTCTATCACAAATAAATGTATGTATTGAGTTCACTGAAAATGGTGTAAAATTAACAAGCCCTCTGACAGATAATATTTTAAACAATGTGGCTGCTGTTTTACTAATGACAACTTCGACACAGCCAATGACAGACACTGAGCAAGACTTAAAAGAGGTACCAGAGTCGTTATGGGCCAAAGGTAAATATGATGTGTACACTATCTGTTCCTCCAGTACAAATAAAAAGTACAAATACAGGAATATGAAAAAGCTGGGGTGCTTGTGAAAATGAGGTCACCAGTAAATTGCCCTCTATTTCCAGTTTGTAAACGAACAACAAAAGGGCAGCCCCCAACTTATCGAATGGTACATGATTTAAGAGCAGTTAACAAAATTATAGAGGCGGACGCACCGATAGTGCCAAATCCCCATACCATGTTAAGTCAAATACTACCCCCTGCTGGTCATTTCACGGTAATAGAGCTCGCAAATGCATACTATTCTTTGAGGCTAGACCCTAGCAGTTATTGGGCCTGATTCACTAAAGGGCGATAAAACGTGCGCTATTTTTATTGTGCGCTAAAATTTTTACCGCGTCTTAATTTTGGCGATTTTTCACACGATTCACTATAAGCATACTCGCGCTTTTTTACGCGCGATATTGCATGCGTTATTTAACTCACGAAAAGACAATTTCAATGCGGTATTTGCCGGTACATGCGCTAAATTATGCGAATAATCGCTGCATATGAATGGTAGCTTAGAAATAGTGTATAAAAATTGTTGCCGCATATAAATGATGTATATAAATATTAGCCACATATAAATGGTATCATATAAATAGTAGATGCTTATAAATAGTAGCCACTAGTGATGAGCAAATGTGTTCTGGTTATCTTTAGTGAAAAGTTAGCAAATCTTTCGAAAGATCCACGAAACGGCAAAAATGTTGTGCGGGCAAAAAAATTGTTGCTGTGACTTTTTTTTTGTGACTTTATTTTTTGACGCTTGTATAAATTTTTGGATGTGCGGTGAATTTTTGCGTGGCAAATTTTTTCATGCGTTTTGCCATTGGCGGAATGTTTTGAGAAACGCATGAAAAAATCCGCCGCGAAAAAAATTCAACGCACGTCCAAAAATTCGCTGCGAATCCCTGCCTGGCGAAACATTTCATCACTTGTAGCCAAATAGAAGTAGTCGCGCAAATGAACGCACGCCATGTTAGCCATACACGCCAATACTTGCAGAAAATTACTGTATTAAAAATGAACATTTCGCTGCAAACTGGCGGCTGCGTCACTCTAGGGGAAACACATACTTGAATAAATAACACTGTAAGTCCATATTTTATTGCAAAAAATCATTTACTGTACTTTTGTATAATTTTTCGCCTGCCTGTAGTAGGTGTTAATTTTCGCATAGCCGAATGCGATATTTAGCGCGCAAAAGTTATAGTGAATCATGCGATCGTATTCTTTTCAGCGCGGAAATTAACGCAAAACGGTAAAACTAGTGCGAGAAATAACCCATGCGAAAATGGCGATTTTTCGCACGCGATAATAATATGGTGAATCGCGCGCAAATTATTTTGCGTTTTTTAACGCGAAAAAGCGTGCGATAATTTTTATCGCCCTTTAGTGAATCAGGCCCGTTATCTGTTTGCCTTCACATTTAAAGGAGTCCAAAGGTGTTTGCAATGGCTTTGTTTCATCAATGATGTGTTTGCAGTGTGGACTGGGCCACGTTGGACCCTTGATAAATTAGCTTCAGAGATTAACACTTCCCTTGTGTGCATTAAATTCACTATGAAAGTGAGTCACGAGCAAATTGCATTTTTGGACACTAATGTTTTTAAGTGTACGTTAAGCCCACGGACAGAAACACCCTATTGCAATCGAACATTAGGTTGAGTGAGATGCAGGAGAAATTTAGGGAGAGAGGTTACCCAAGCAAGTTATTAGCGAAACAGGATAGGAATCACATGATGCAAGGCAGAGTTAAAAAACTGAGTGACCGCATTCCCTTCGTCACAAGATACAATGTTCTGAGCCACCAGGTGGCTGACATTGTGAGGAAGCATTGGGGGGTTTCATGAGATGGCATACCAGAGGTCTCCAGCTTCAGGGAATTTCCTCTCATGTCCTATAAGAAGAACCATACAATTGGCTCCACATTAACGAAGTCAGATATAGGATAAGGTAAAAGTGGTCAAACTGTATTAAGTACAGTGAGACATGGGACATTTCCATGTCTGAGCTGCAGCTGCTGTTCTAACTGCCAAAAAGGAGAGGTGGTGTGCCATCCACATAAGGGTACCCCGATTAAGATAGGGGGATACTATACATGTGCCAGTTTATGTAATTAAATGCCCTTGCGGTTTACTATATGTGGGGCAGACATGTCGCCCGGTACGAGAAAGAATCCGTGAACACAAGTCTGCTATAAGAACAGGGAAAGTGGAACAAGCAGTTGCAGCTCATTTCGTAGAAATGCGCCATGGAGTCCAACAACTAAAATTCCAGATAGTGGATCATGTCCCTAAATTAGGTTGAGGAGGCAATAGGACAAAAATGTTGCTAAGAAAGGAAGTGATGTGGATTAGAAGACTGGAGACCCTAACCCCCCAAGAACTAAATAGGATTGCAAGCTATTTTTCAAATGTAAATTGTTTTTAATGGGTTTTAATTCTTGTGTTTTATATATACTATGTTTGGAATAAAATAGGATAATCTGAAAAGAAGTAATGGTTTTTGTGTATATAAATGTGGCAATGTAACAAGTTTTGTATCTAATTAGATGTTGCAAAGTATATATGAATAATGACCAGTAGATGGCGAGATAATGTTATGTATAAAAGGCTTGACTTTAAGTGGTTGGTAAGCTTGAGAAAAGGCCAGATGTAGGCCTGAAACGTCTTATCCAAAAGCCATGTATACCAAATAAAGGCTTTTTTAATGGAGACAAGAAGGTGCTGTTTGCTATTTTTCTATACAGGGTCCAAAGGTGTTTTACCCAACTTGCCCAAGGGGCAGTAAACTCATCGACATTGTGCAATCAGATCCTACATGACTTGTTAAAGGAACAGTAACACCAAAAAATGAAAGTGTTTTAAAGTAATTGAAATATAGTGTATTGTGGCCCTGCACTGGTAAAACTGGGGTGTTTGCTTCAGGAACACTACTATAGTTTATATAATAAGCTGCTGTGTAGCCACAGGGGCAGCCATTCAAGCTGGAAAAAAGGAGAAAAAGCACAGGTTACATAGCAGATAACAGATAAGACACCATTGTATTCTACAGGGTTTATCTGTTAGCTGCTATATAACCTGTGCCTTTTCTTCTTTTGAATGGCTGCCCCCATGGCTGCACACCAGGCTTTATATAAACTCTAGTAATGTTTCTGAAGCAAACACAAATCTTTTACCAGTGCAGGGCAGCAGTACATTATAGTTTATTTTCTTTGAAATATATACATTTTTTGGTGTTACTGTTCCTTTAAGCAGGTGGGCACCAAAGCATAAGGATACAGAACTGTTACAGTATGTAGATGACTTACTTTTATGGTGTGAGACTAATGAAAAATGTAAGGAAGACACAGTAGGATTACTGTGCTTCCTGGCCCAAACTAGCAACAAACTACAATTCTGTCAAGAACAGGTAATGTTTCTAGGGCATTGTATCACTAAAGGTCACAGACATTTAACAACTGAAAGGATGCATATATTTAAAAACTATCCTATACCAAAAAACAGACAACTACGTGCCTTCCTGGGTTTAGTGACTTACTGCAGATTGAGGATTCCAAATGTGTCAGAGCTTATGGGACCACTTTTTGCCTTGACAACTGAAAAACATTTTGTTCTGGAGGAAGAACATGTTAAGGCAATGGAAAACCTAAAGAAAGCCTTAGTAGAGGCACCAGCTCTAGCACTGCAAAATTATAGCAAACCTTTCCCAGCTTTTCTGTCATGAAAACAATGGTCATGCCACAGGGGTCCTATTCCAGAAATATGGGAGGAAAACAAGGCCAATAGCCTACTACTCATGTCAATTACTGTAGATCCAATAATAAAGGGACGACCAAGTTGTGTCAGAGCATTAGCAGCCTGTGCACTATTTCTGGATAAAGTGGCAGACCTAGTACTGGACCACAAATTAGAACTGTTGGTGCCTCATTGTGTAACTGAAATTCTAAACAGAGTTCAAACAGAGTTCATACTTCAACAAATTTGATAATAAAAAGGTGTAATGTTTTAAATCCAGCCACATTAATACCTCATAAAGAGGGGCCACTTGATGCCATGGCTCATGATTGTTATTAGTTAATGCAGAATGAAATGCAAGGGTTAGATAAAGTGAGAGATGAACCATTGCTTAACCCTGGCTTAGAACTGTATGGTAGCCATTCTAGAGGTACAGGAACACACTAAGCTCCAAACCACAATGGCTGCCATGGTCCAAAGAAGCTGGATAGCACCAGGGTTCCCAGCTTTTGCCGCAGAAGATGTTTTTTCTTGCGTTACCAGTTTACGTGATAATCCAGGCCAGGTAGTCAAAACTCCAAGACGACACTCACCTAAGTCAGAATACCCTTTCCAAAGGCTACAGATAGACTACATTGAGCTGCCCAGATTGGGTACATACAAATATATCTGCAAAGAAAATACTGTCTGAAGTAGTGTGCAGGTACTCATTGCCATCCTACATAGAAAGTGATCGAGGCACACACTTCACAGGACAGTTAATGACAGAAATTATGGCAGCCTTAAACATTACAAATTCATTCTGCGCCCCTTTCCACCCACAAAATTGCGGTGGGTCGAAATAAAGTCGTAAAGTGATTACACTATGCCAACTGTTAATCAATTTGAAAGGTTGATGCAGATACTTGCAGCCAATACTGAGGACTTGCAATGTGGTCAATCTTTACATATTGTTCTGTGGATTTTGGATAAAGATGGGTAAAAGGGGTAAGGTTTTGTTTGAAGGGTCTGTTTATTTGGTAATGCTTATGAAGTGTTATCAGCCCAGCCATGTCCTTAATCCTTAATGGTTAATCTCTTGGATTCTGCACTGAAATGTCTTGAAAATTGCAAGTTGAAATGTAAGTGACTTGAATGGTCATAGTCTGTTAAGGCCAGTTTGTTAAAAAAGAAAGTTTCCCTCAATAAACCCAGGATATAACACTCAACTGTCTCTTGTCTATGTATTGCAATATATTTAAGCTGGCTGTGTGTGTTTTATATGCATCACTTTTCTTTCAGTTTAATCACTCAACATTTTACTGTGTATTTATATAGGGACAACGTTATATACCATAGGCTCAGTTCCTCTAAGACTCACTTCCAAAATTCCTCCTTTTTAGGAAAGTAGTTGTTCTCTTAGAGACTAATGCACACTGAGGAATAACAGTTCTGGCGCCCACTCCTTCCATACTTCAACTGAGGTGCTAAAATTTGTTCTGGATGACAAACTACAATACTACAACATTTACAGGTCCATTTCATACCTGAAACAGCTACCCTCTATTTTTGAACCTGTAAAATATAATTTTATGTAAGAATTGACACAGGATAATCTCATAATCACATCTGTAATCATAGTGGATCAAATAAAGATTTTCTAAAATACAGCTGTATTTTGTACCCACGATTTTATTAATGTATTAATAGCACTAGTGATTTATATCTGCCCCAGATTAACCCGACCCCTGATTTATATATTCAATATGCAGCTTGGTTTATTTTAATGTTTTGTTTCCTTTAACTCATATTAGTTGAGTAAATACATTTCTTATTCAAATTGTGTAAATGTATGTATATACAGTATGTATGACTTTATAAAGCGCTACAAGGACAGGCAGCGCTGTACAATCTTGCAATATACACAATTACACACAGGGAGGACAAGTGTCATAATAAATACAATAAATAAGTAGAAATACAGAGAGATTGAGTACCATGTGGTATTAGACAGTAGGAAGGAGGTCCCTGCCTGTAGAGCTTACAAGCTAAATACATGCTGGTTAAAAATACAAATTAGGTAAATTAATTGCTTGTATTTCAAGATCATTTTTGTTTTTGAAATGTCCTTTATTCTCTTGGACAAAACCACTACAGACCTGATATTTAGCCAGCTTCTTGAAACTGAGTATAAGATAAGCACAGCCTTATTTATCTGCACAGTTAATTTTGAAGTTAACCAGCAGCACAAAGATTGTTGAGCAAAATTCTTTTCTCGAGATAAAAGAGGATGATAAAAAGGATCCATACAATAAAAAGGCTTTGCTTAGTGAGGAATTCTTTCTTGAGGTTCCTGTTATAGGTAGGCATGGAATAATAAGATACAAGTTGGGACCAAAAACATAGCTAGATAAAACAGGGCTAAAGCAGTATTCAGAAGTCAGGTAAATTCAAGATGAAAGGTACAAACACAGGAAAGGAAGAGAGCCAGGAAATAGAGCAGAATATTTGGAGTTAGCAGACACAGCAGGTAAAATCAAGAAGTACAGGAATGCATAGAAAAGCTGCACCATTATTGCTTCTGCAGGTCTCAGGAGTGCAATACACACTTATGCAGGGTCTTTAATTCCAGAAACAACTTTTGGTATGTGAGAATAGTGATGTTTTACTTGCCAGTATGGTGGATATACAATCCTGTAACTAGAATACATCATTTTTTTTCTCTGTAATAATAAAACAGTACCTTGTACTTGATCCCAACTAAGATATAATTAATCCTTATTGGATGCAAAACAATCCTCTTGGGTTTAAATTATGTTTAAATGATTTTTTAGTAGACTTAAGGGCAGATTTATCAAAATTTGAGTTTAGAGCTTAATAAATACTCACCCATGTTATATTCATTACTGTGGGATTTATAGAAGTGTATTTATCAATGGGTGAAAGTTAGAACTCACTATTTGATAAATACACTTCTAAAAATCCCATAGGAAAGAACAAAACGTGGGTGAGTTTTTGTGTATTAATCTCTAAACTAACATTTTGATAAATCTGCCAACATCTGCCAAATTACGGAAAGATCCCTTATCCGGGAAGCCCCAGGTCCCGAGCATTCTGGATAACAGGTCCCATACCGGTAATTACATGTGACAAAGCATGACAATATACAGGATAGTGAAGAAAGTACATTATTTATTATAATACACATTTCAGAGAGTTGTGACAGAAATTACATCACTGATTATAACTGGTGACATCACTAAGCACAGTTTAAAAGGATATACTTTACAGGATATTTTTGGTTCTTGTGTATCATACAGTAATATTTCTATATACAAGTTATTACAAAGATTCTGTATCAGCTCATAGTATCACTAGAATATCAAGCAAGTGTTTTTATTACTTAGTGGACAGGTTCAAAACAATGGCACCTTTACCAAACTGATGTTTGCTTAAAAGAGAGGAGTGAAAAATTAAATACATTAGGAGACAGCCTTTAAAAGATGAAAAATGTAGTTATGTCTCTGGATTACCCCTTTAAGTGCCCCAGGACGTAAATTCTACTTCCTGTGGATAAAAGTACCCAAGTGCCACAGAACGTAGATTCTACATCCTGCAGCACTTCCAGGTTTGGGAGCGGAGGAGCCACTCCCCGCTTGTTCCCCAGCCCCTAGACAACAAGCAGAGGCAGGGAACGAGTGGCCCTTGGGGCACGATTGCCCAGGGACCCCATAGGAAAAGCCAGGCACTTAGTTTCTATGTGCCTGACATTTCCTGCTCTCCCCCTCCCTCTGCACACACACCGATTGCAGGAAGAAGCTGCACCTCCGGTTCCTGGGTCCTTCCCCAGGTAGGTGTTAAAAATTACACAAGCACACACATATTACACTAATACACACTTATACTTACACACATACACATACATTTTGGGGGGGTTGGGGGGTTTCACACATTCACAGCACTTACGGCATGCGCACTTACTTGCACACGAACAAGCACAACATGCATTTTGCCAAGTGTACACATGCAATTTTGTGGATTTTTTTTTTTATCGCATTGTTTTTCTTCTTGCCTTAAAAAACATTTTTATTGCCATTGTGGATAGCGTATACCTTGTATTGTTTTAGTGTTTTTATTACATGTTCTGTGATTTTGGTGAATTTTTAGTAATTTCATTGCATTTTTAGCAATAAAATTGCATTTTCAGCTATGCATAGTTGTTGTTCGCTTGACTTTGTCTGTAAAACTAATTTGCCCAAGCCAAAATACTCAAACTGTGATTCCGACTGCAGATATCACTAGGCAAAAAACCCCATTGATTTTAGTGATTTATTTGGGATTTCACATTGTTCTTTGTTACTTGTCTTTGCACATGGACATTTTGTCTGCTGTATTTCAATTTGGCTTCCTCTGTACACCACATAGTTTGGTAAATCTATGCATATTGGGCATCAAACTGTTCAGTAGGCCCCTGGTGTTCATATTTAAAGTGTTTTTTGTTAAAACATTATGAAATGTGGGCTACGTAATGGGGCTAAATGCAAGCTTTGTGACGATTTTCAGAAATGTTATAAAAACCATTCTATTTAGCATAGCTTTGTAGTTTGGTAGTTTGCAGTAGAAAGATGTATTTAGCCATTTTTGTTTTGTCAGAATGTGTACTTTCGGAAAATATATGGTTTTCTAAGGTCTTCATACTGTTAGGGGGTCTTACGGCACATAATACACATACTGGGTGCAAAAATTGCACGAGCCGGAGCGTCTTATGTGAAAATTCATATGCACTATTTTTATTTGGGTGCCCCTGTACCCCATATAGTTTGTTAAGTCTATGTTTAGTACACCCCTGGCATTCATTTTAAAAAGTTTTATGTTGAAACGTTACAAAATGTGGGGGTACATAATGAGGTAAAATGGAAGTGGAAGGTTTGATGCAATTTTCAGGTATTTAATCAAAACTGCCAATTTTGTGAAAGCATTGTGACTCTGTAGTTTGGAGTAGAAAGACATGGGTGCCCATTGTGAATTCATGCGAATGTGTACTTTCCAAAAATATATGGTTTTGGGGGGGTCAATGTATTTTTTTGTTTTTACACCACAGAAAATGCAGTAAATGTGTTGAATTTTAGTAGCTAAAGAGATGTCCGTGGCAATTTGTATGTACTAACTTCATTTTGGGGTCTCTAAATTCCAGATACTTTAGTAATCCTATGCACAATGGAGATCAAACTGTTCGGTGGACCCCTGTCTCATACCTCCCAACATTTGAAAAATGAAAAGAGGGACAAAAAGATTTTTTTCCACGCCCACTTTGTTTGGCCACGCCCCAATTGCCACTCCCCATTTTAAAAAAAATACTCCTTTTATATAGTTGAAATGGCGGGATCAGACGCAAATGTGCTATACCCTCATACTGTACTACCTAAGGAAAACAATATAGCAACTCCTACATATAAAATACAAATATAGAGAGAAGGCAGTGAGTTATAAGTGAGTTCTAACTATCTACCAGTTTTGCCCCCCCATACACAGTACCCCCCATACACAGTAGCCCCCCCCCACAGTGTCCCCCATACACAGTAGCCCCCCCATACACAGTAGCCCCCCCCACACAGTGTCCCCCATACACATTAGCCCCCCCATACACAGTAGCCCCCCCCACAGTGTCCCCCATACACATTAGCCCCCCCATACACAGTAGCCCCCTCACACAGTGTCCCCCATACACATTAGCCCCCCCATACACAGGTGCCCCCATACAGAGTAGCCCCCCCATACACAGTAGCCCCCCCATACACAGTAGCCCCCCATACACAGGTTCCCCACCCATACAGAGTAGCCCCCCCATACACAGTAGCCCCCCCATACACAGTAGCCCCCCCACACAGTGTCCCCCGTACACATTAGCCCCCATACACAGGTGCCCCCATACACAGGTGCCCCCCCATACAGAGTAGCCCCCCATACAGAGTAGCCCCCCCCACAGTGTCCCCCCATACATATTAGCCCCCCCATACACAGGTGCCCCCATACAGTGCCTCCATACATGCTGCCGATGCTGCAGCTTCTTCTTCAGCGTCCCCTCTCTATATGCGGCTCCTTGTTCGGCGGAGCCAGGCCCTTTTATAAGGTTGCGCCCGTGCATGCGTGTGACGTCAATACGCACGGGCGCAACCTTATAAAAGGACCTGGCTCCGCCGAACAAGGAGCCGCATATAGAGAGGAGCCACTGGGGGAACGCCTGACTGCAGCCAGCGCGTCCCGCTGTCGGGATAGTTCCATGAAGGTCCCGCATTACGGAAATGCGGGACATTCATGGAACTATCCGGGACAGCGGGAAAGCCGCGGACAGTTGGGCGGTATGCTGGCTTTCATATTTAGGATGTTTTTTCTTGGTACCTAATGTTATGTGGGAGATGATGCTTGAAAGTGGAAGATTTGAGGCAATTTTTTAGAATTTTCATAATTTTTTATAGAAGCTGCTAAATTCAGTAAAGCATTGCTGTTTGTTACTTAGGAGTTGGAAGACATGGTTACCAATTTCGGATTCGGCAGAATGTGTACTTTTCAAAAATATATGGTTTCCTGGGATAAACCTAATGTTCCAGGATTTTTGGCTTTGGAATCTAAAGTATGCCGTATTCTGCTGTAATGCTTTGAAAATTTGGTAATTTACTGCTGGGAGATTCTGATCTATAGAAGTCAGAAATTTCCTTAAAACTATACATATCAGGAAGTATAAAGTTTATTTAGTATTGATATAAGGAGCAAGTAGAGCAGGAACCACTGCCTGTGAATGTAGAAGTTATATAGTGATGAAAACAGAACAATCTCACCCAGCTTGAGCGCGTTGTTTATAGTATTCACTTATTACTGCAGTCATCTTCTCGCACCGATAACCGTCCCTTTCTCCCACCAGATAGAAGTCCCTCTCCTCCTTTGCCTTCTTCACTGCTTCCCACTTACGGCACTTCACCTCCTCTCTCCTTTACAGAAAATGGTGCTTGCCTGTTAGTATCACGTGCGTTCCGCAGTGGAATGCAATAGCGATTTCTCCTTCACACATAATTCGTGATTACAATGTGAAAAAAAATTAGATTGTTGCTACACGTTTCGCTCAGTAATGAGCTTCCTCAGGCTTGTTCCAATTAATTTTCTTTTACAGTATCCCCTTCTACACAACCTATAAATCCTCCCCTATTTGTTTAACCCATCCTTAGGGCGGTACAACCTACCCCTCCACAATTAACCTTTTAAATACATTTTAAAAAGGGAGCCAATTCTATAGCCTCATTTAGCCCATGGGGATATGTAGTTTTCCACTCAAATATAATTTTTTGTTCCAGTTTAAGTAATGCATTATTAATATCTCCCCCTAATTTCATCACTTTATTTGAAATACCCTTAATTACAGTGGTTTTGGTAACCTCAAAATTTCCCCCATGTATCTCTGCATAATGTTCATAAACCATAGGAATTGGTTTATTATTTTGGAGCATAATTAATGATTTCTTTATAGCCCCTCTATGTTCACCTACTCTCACCGTAAAAGATCTTACTGTTTTCCCAGTGTAGGACAGATTGCATGGACATTGCATCCCATCGCATTCCCATATACCACATTACATAATTTATTTTAAAATGTATTTTATTCCCTTTCTGTACATATTTACAATTTATGCATTTGTAACATTTAAACATCCCCGTTAGGGGAGACAATATTTGTGAAATACCTCTCTCTCTTTGATTTTGTCTGTTCTCTTTTAACCTTGATGGAGCTAACATTTCTTTTAGATTGCTAGCCCACCTGAAAACAACCGTTGGTTTGTTCCCTATAAAGCACTCCAATTCTTTATCTTGCTTTAGTATCTCCCAACTTTTCTTAATTAGCTTTTTAATTTCGTAGCTATTTTTGGAAAGCTCAGGTTCTCCTGAAAAAAAACAACCCAACAATATATAGTTTGCCTACCTAAACTTAACCCCCCCCCCCCAGTAAATGCCCATAAAATGAGAGAGCACGGAATGTTTACAAAACATCTGGCACTGAGGGGAATCGAAATGTGAAATTCTCCTGGCACTTAAAAGGTTAAAGTCCAACTTTGCATAATGCTTAAGCCTCGATGCACATGCCATGCTCTCTTTCTTTAACCCATAATCATATTTTTCTGTGATGGTGCAGACAGGGCTGGTATTTCAGGGGCACAATTCATGGCATAATGTACTACTGAGATCATGGTTTAGAAGTGTTGGTAGAGCGAGCCCATGCATGTTTCACTGGTTGACTGGCATGGTGTTTGCCATAGACTGACTTTGGTATTACTTATATTTTACTGAAATAGTAATTTGTCTGGTTTACTTAAGTTTTACTACCCCCCCCACCCCAACAGCTAGCATAATATATATAAAGAACTTCCTTGTATCTCTACACCTGACAAAATGTTATGCTATGTCATGAAATTGGTTCACACTTTATGTAAACATGATCCTGCATGAACAATTCTAATGAAGTATATTAACAGTGACAGTGCTAAAGGATATATCACAGCCATACAGTGTTGGTGTATCCACTGTACTAACCCCCTTATGTAATAAAAAGTTTTCCCATGAGCAGTAACCCATAGCAACCATTAAGATGTTTGCTTTTAAACAGGTGACCATTAAATTCTACCTGCTGATTGGTTGCTATGGGTTACTGCTCCAGGGCAAATTTAGTGCATTTTATTACATAACCCCTAATGTACTTTAAGCAAGTTAAAAAAGGTGCAGTGTCAGAGGATGCAGGCCAGGTATATGGTTGGTACGGACAGGGCCCCGTTGCTGATACAACGGCCATCAATGATTAAACACTGCATTGCAGATTGCCTTCTGTGGAGATCAATAGGAAGCACTGTGAGTTGTCACTCTGCATCTGCAATTATGGACTACCACAGGAACTCTGGACAGTACAAATTTTATATATATATATATATATAAGGGAAAATGTAAATCAATCCTTACCGAAATGTTCCTTTCCTGGTTGCTATGGGCAGCTTTCACACCTATGGGTTTCCCCACCCTCCAACCACTGATAGGACAGAAAACTCCAATTAACCCCTTACCCCTGCATATAACCTTTCCCCTCCCGTCAGGTCATGTCTTTGCGTCCGAGCCTGAACCTTGGGGGGGAGTCGGTGTGAAGGCTGCCCATAGCAACCAGGAAAGGAAAATTTCAGTAAGTATTGATTTAAATTTTCCCTTTTCCCTGGTCGCTATGGCAGCCTACACACCTATGGGTCAATACCCAAGCAGTTAGAAAGGGTGGGTTAAAACATAGTAAACACTTTATATGCAGGAACAAAAATAGAAATTTATTTAGGCATTGCCGTTGCCTCAAACAGCCTCCAGCACTCTATTTCCAAACTCTTTCTGAGGTTTGGTCTGCACATCCACACGATAGTGCTTTAAGAATGTTCTGGCCGAACTCCATGATGCCGTCTTACAGATCTGGTCTGCTGACACTTGTGCCTGAAATGCCCAAGAAGTACTTAGAGCTCTTGTAGAGTGTGCCCTCACCCCTTTAGGAAACTGTTCTCCTTGGTTCTGGTATGCCAATCTTATACAATTGACTATCCACCTACTGATGGTGGGAACTGAGGCTGCTTGACCTCTCCTGTTACCGTTAGGTATAACAAAAAGTCTATCTGACTTTCTCCAAGTCTTTGTTGTCTTTAAGTAGACAGTCACCATTCTGACCATGTCTAATGTGTGCCTCTTCTCTTCTTGTTCCGATGTATAATCCGGAAAGAAGGCAAAACTGTCTCCTGATTGAGATGAAAAGTTTTAACTACCTTAGGTAGGTATTCCTACCTAAGGTATTACCGCTCTCATGATTACTTTATCCTGTTGGATAATTGTGAATGGTGGCACCGCTGATAATGCTTGTAGGTCGCTTACTCATCTAGCAGACACTACTGCCGTTAGAAAGACAATCTTTAATGTCAAAAGCATGTCAGATGTCTCCTCCAAAGGTTCAAAAGGTTTTGAAGTCAAAGCTTCCAACACTAGTTGCAAGTCCCATACTGCTGACAAAGTTCTGGTTGGAGGTCTCAAATGCATGACTCCAGTCAAAAACGTAATTATTTTCAGGGTCCTTTGCCCATTGCGTTTCTGTTAAAGCTGAAATAGCTGAAACTTGTAATTTTAATGTTCTTAAACTTAAAGACTTCTCAAATCCAGCTTGGAGAAAATCCAGAATATGTATAACTGACAAATTTGCCAATGTTACCTCTTTCTGTTGCAGCCATGGTAGAAATACTTTCCAAACTCTATTATACGTTTTATTTGTAGACGTCTTTCTGGCTGCTAACATGGTGTCTATTACTGAGGAAGACATCCCTTCTGTGACTAGTCTTTGCCTCTCAATCTCCAAGCCTTCAGGGCTAATGTTTGCGGGGCTGGATGTAGGATTGGCCCTTGACTCAATAAGTCTTTTCTGGATCGCAGTTTCAGAGGTTTGTCCACTAGCATGGATCTGAGAAGTTGATACCATTGCCTCCTTGGCCAATCCGGAAGGATTGCAATTACCTCCGCTCTGTCTGCCCTTATCTTTCTCAAGACTCTTGAAATTAACGGGATTGGTGGGAATATGTATACAAGTCCTGTGCTCCAACTCTGTATCAAGGCATCCTTGGCTCTTGAAAAAAACTCTCTTACCTTGCAATTGGTTGGGGATGCCATCAGGTCTTTCTCTGGCCAACCCCACTTGTCTACTATTTGAAGAAATATCTGTTGATTCAACTCCCACTCGTGACTGCTTACTGTCACTCTGCTTAGAAAATCTGCTGCTACATTTTGCATTCCCGGAACATGTATTGCTGATATGTTCTCCAGGTATGTCTCTGCCCATTGCATAATTGGCCGAAGCTCCTTCATTAGACTGCGCGTACCCCCTTGTTTCTTCAGGTAAGCTTCTGCTGCCACATTGTCTGATCTCACCAGCAACGATGTCCCTTTTAGATGATTGGTTAGCATCTGGACTGCCTTCCATACAGCTCTCAATTCCAGGATGTTTGCTGGAAGGAATTGTTCCTCTCTGGACCATCTTCACTGAATGCCCTTCTCTTCCACATGAGCTCCCCATCCTCTGGGACTGAAGTCTGTCGTCAAAACCTTCCATTGAATATCCTTCAATGTTTGGCCTCTGGCTAAATTGGAATCTTTTAACCACCACGACATCTCTACTTTCACTTGTTGATCTATGTGAATAGTCTGACTCCAATCCTGTTTCCGTCTCTTCCATTGTCTCAAAAAGGCTGCCTGTAGTGGCCTGGTATGCCATCTTGCCCACACTACCATGGGTGCTGTTGAATTCAGCAATCCTAAAACACTGCTGATCTCTCTTACAGCATTATGGCGGGGCAGGTAGCAGTGGCAATTACTACTTCCCTTTTTAAAAGGGTTGTTACAGGGCAGATCACTGGCATCTTGTTTTCCTTACCTTTTATTTGCTTTTTTCTCATCAGCAGTTTTGCTGATTTTCTTTCTGGCCGGTGATCCTTGCAAATGCAAAGCCCTAAAATGCTGCCAAACTAAGGTTGTAGGTAAGCCTTTTGGTAAGTGCAATGGTAGAAAAGAGAGCAAGGATTGGGGAATCAGGTAAGTTATGTTTATGCCATTCCCCTTAAAAAAAAAAAAAAAAAAAAAAAAAAAAAGCTTCTAATAGCTCAGCCCATTAGCTCAGCCCATTAGCTCAGCTAGCTATGGCTTCATTGCCTCCACCTGGAGTCTGTGGGATTGGAAAGGTCAAACCTTCTGCTATACTACTGACTGTGTGACTGTTCTTATTAGTCTGTGGCCAGACTCACATTTGCTATTGGTAACACCTACTATTTCTGGTAGTTGAATCTTACACGCAAATTAAAAAAAAACATCCTGCTAAGGACTGGCTACTAAGATGAATTTTACTAGCATATGACTATTTTCGTAGTCTGCTCTATGCCATGCCTTTGCTATGTTGCTGTGGTGTTGTAAATGTACATTCTGTACTATGTTGTTGCTTTGTTCAGTATATTAATACTGTTATTGCTAGTTAACATACTGAGCTATGTATTCACTGTGTTGTTTGGCATATTAATACTGTAGTATTGCAAGTATCCATTATTTTTAGGATATTAATACTATGCTATGGCAAATTTATATATTATGCTGTGTTCACTGCAAATAAAAGTTCCGAATTATTTGCTATATCCATGATAGCTAATATAATTGGGCTGTACTTCTGCAATGTCATATATTAGTATTCTATTGTTGCAGGTTAAAGTTATAAGCCTTTGTTATATTTAATGAATTAACATTAATACTGTTATTGCTAGTTAACATACTGAGCTATGTATCCGCTGTGTTTGGCATATTAATACGGTAGTATTGCAGGTATCCATTATTTTTAGGATATTAATACTATGCTATGGCAAATTAATATATTATGCTTTTCAGTGTATTAATACTACATCACTGCAAATAAAGGTTCAGAATTCTTTGCTATATTCATGATAGTTAATATTACTAGGCTGTACTTCTGCAATGTCATATATTAATATTCTATTTTTGCAGGTCAAAATTATAAGCCTTTGTTATATTTAATGAATTAACATGGTGGCTGTGAAAGAGTTACGAAGCAGTGGTTCTCCTATGCTCGGTATGTAGTATTGCAAGTAGCATTACTATGCCACATTCAGCTATATCCAATACAGAAAATTAATTACAACATGTTTCCATATTAAAGTTGATCCGCCTGGCTCTGCTCGTTATGCTTCTACTATCCGTGTATTAATACTGTATGTTTTAAAGGGAGCCAGCGAAATTACCAAATTCTGCTTTTTGCAGTATATTATTATTATTATTATTATTATTATAACTTGGTGATACTATATTTAGTATTCTCATTATTTTTGTGTTGTTGCAAGCTAGCATCACCATGCTATATCTATTTTCAGGATATTAATGCTGTATTATTGCTCAGGAAACCTGATTGCTGTATTCATTTTATTAGTATTATGGTAAGTTAGCATGACTGCACCTCTGCTATTTAATACTGTTACTGTAGGTAAACGTTACTCTAGCTCTGTTTTATAAATTTCTGTTCCTAGGTAGATAAATTACTATACTTCCGTATATTACTGCACAAATACTGGTTAAAGGCAGTTTTATGCCTCTGCTAGGTCCTATGTATTAATTCAGGCAAGATACTATGTATCTGATGGGTTCAGGGTAACTTGTTGTCTCTGCCCTGTTCAGGGTAAGCTACGGCATCAATGCACGGTAAGTACTACAATAAGGCTAGGCTATTTCCATTATAGTATGGGTAATACTATAAGTAGCATTGTAAGGCTATATCTGTTGGGTATACTGGGCATCATTAGCCATTTCTAGATAATCTAGTAATCTTTCTCACTACAGTGTAGTATTGCTGTGTTTCTATTTCTAAATATTGATACCATGTTTCTTGGTAAGTTTTTATTATTATCCATAGCCTCTACTTAAGTGAAATATAGGGGGTGTTTGTGAGGCACTGGAGTTGGGCATTGCCACTAGGGTTGCATATGAGGACCAATCAGATCTTTGCTTTACAGCTTACCATTTTAACCTTTTTGCTGGTTGTGAGCAACCGCTGATGTTTTTCTCCAGTGCTGATTAGACTCCCCATATGTAGGTCCACAGGTTAGACTATTTATATTGTCACTGCAGATGTATGTATATTTATATAGCACCTCAAATGTACACTACTTTACAGGGCATAAACTTAAACAGGGGTATGTTTTATGGATTAGCCAGTGAGAACAAAACTGTAATCAGTTGGAATGAGGTTCTTGGCCAAAGGCGCTTATAACCCATTGGTCCTGATGTTACAATACTGCTCCAATTTTCTAGATATTAACATTGTGTGTATAAATTCATCTTGGGTACTGTTCTCTGTACATTACAACAGGCTGGAGGAATCCATTTTACAATTCTGAAGTTGCTCGGGAAATTAGTTTCCTGGTGATATATAAGATGAACCATCTCTGTAAAGTGCCAGGTGTAGTAGCGCAGTATAGGGAATGCATAACAAAACTGGAATCCAGTTGTGCCCAGTTGGGGGGCCTAGAAGGACAGGATGGGGCCTCCTGGAGGATTGTTTTGTGACAGTTTTATGGATGCCAAGAACTGCTGTGCGAGATATGGTCGTGTGGCTCTAGTCTGACCATGTCAACAGAATATGCTCTTGATTAAAATACTATTTTTTGCACACCAAGTTTTTTGAATATTCTTTTTCAGTTAGGAAAAATGATCCTATGATACTGAGAGTTGGTGTATAATAACAGTTAACTTGTAAGTTTTCACATTAGAAGATGTTTCATTTTTGTTAAATATGTAGATATTTTATCTCTAATAAACCAGATATTGAATATATTCTATATTCAGTTCATTGTCAGATCATTAAAAAAAAAAAATTTAAAACCTTACCTAACTTTGGACATTACTAGGTTTGTGCTCTCACCAACTGCATATTTTAGCATTACTAAATGCTTATACTTTCATTGGATTAATACTGCAGTGTGTTCTTTCAGAGCCGGCTATAATAGGCACTTTTGATGCGTGATAATACTTTTTCTTTACTACTCTTCCTGGGTATTAAGTTCCACTTCGTTACTAATCCGGTTTAGTTGCAAGTTGTTGCAGTACTTTATTACTAACATCAATATATTCTCATTGCAGTGATAGAGACTATTCATAACCACTACATTCAATTTAGGTATACAGCAGGGATCCCTAACCTTTTATACCCATGGACTGCATTAAAATGAAAAAAAGTTTTGGAGAGCAACACAAGCATGAAAAAAGGTTCCTGGAGGTGCCAATGAGAGCTATAATTGGCTATTTGATAGCCTCTATGTGGACTGAAAGCCTACAGAAGTCTGTTTGGCAATTACACTGGGTTTTTATGCAATCAGAGCTTGGCTCCTAACTAGAAATTTAAGTAAAGAAAAAAGTTAAAAAAAAAAAAAAATGCTTTGAGGCCCCTGCCCCACTGGTTGGGGATCACTGGTATACAGTTTATATTTTACTACAGTACAAAGGTATACAAAGCCAGTACTGGTAGTTTGGGTGAGTTTATCACTAGTTGAAATGTTTATGATTTTTATAGTATAAGGTAAGCATTTTGTCTTAGGTTATTTTTTTGTCATACCATCTCGAGTTTAATGTTCATAGAAGGTTACAATTGTTTGGATCAGCTCCAGAGGAAATATGGAGATAAAGGGGCTGACTGTTTAGTAGATGTGGGTTTCGGCTTTGGTGCTGCAACCTTAGTCGCAATGCTGTTACTAAAGGGCTCACTTGCAGTTCAATATTTAAAAAAAAAAAAAATCTTTCAGGTTACCATCCTGTGGCACAGAAACACTGAAGTCATTTGTGCATATGTGCTGTATATTAATGCAGACTTTTGTTGTGTTCTATCAACTCCAAAATATTAAGCAGTTTTCCATATATTCGTTAGACCTTTTGCAATTAACTTGGTTCAGGCAATATGAAGATTTCAAACATTTAACATTTTGATTTCAATTTTCAGCACAGTTGCAGTATTTGAATATGATCGGTGCAAATGCTGTACAGCATAGCCAAACCTCTGTGTAAGGTGCTATTTCTCAGCAGCGCATTTGCACTATGCACAGTTGGGTACAGGTAATGTAAAGCTTTCATTTCACTATTGAGGTCTGTATTCTACAAACTATGCCTCAGGACTTGGCAGATGACACAAGGTCTTATATAAATGAGGAGCTCTAGCATGACGTCTGGCTCATTTATTCTTGGAGTATTAAAATTGCTAAAAAAAAAAAAAAAGCCCTCCCATTTGACTGCTATGGTATTAACCCATGAGTGAATGCTGACATGGATAGCCAGGGAAAATGGAAAATTCAATACCAACTTACCGGAATTTTCATTTCCTGGCTATCCATGGCAGCATTCACGCTTTCCCACCCCATTTTTGAATATAATTGCTAAGATACAAAGACACTCTTGAGAGGAAGGGGTGGATCTATATATAGGTGTGGTATCTGGAGTGATTGTCTAATTATTTTTAATTCTGTCCTATCAGCTATCAGCGGGTGGAGTAAACCCATGAGTGAATGCTGCCATGGATAGCCAGGAAATGAAAATTCCGGTAAGTTGGTATTGAATTTTCCATTGTCTCAAACATACCTGAGCAAAATGAATAATTCTCTTGGGATGAGAGAGTGCGAAGAATTCACAACAGAAACACTGTAGGCTTCTTATAAAAATATATAGTTTTTTCATATTTAGTTATTTGCAGTTCCACTTTTACCTGTTTTGCTAGAACATAGCCTTTTTTATATCGGGCAATGGCAAGCAAATGCCACTAGTTTGGATTTGTGCTATAATACAATAAAGTTGTTTATTTAGTTTGCTTCATCCAGTCATACAATAAAAGAAGAGAAAGAAGGTGAGGATGTTGAAGAATCGAGACAGAAAAGCTTTACTTTCTAAAATGGGTAAATAAACGTATTGCTTAAACTGGGTGATTACATTGTTTTAGTCTAGTCTATAACCTTTAGAAACCAATCTGAAGGTAGAATTTTAAGGTAACCTGTTTGATTGGTTGCTAGACCAGGTTCATAGCAACCAACATTTTACTATATGATAGCCTTCAATAAGGTCCTATTTAAACTAGACTGAAAACATGCATTGAAAATATTGTGCTTTTCAGCCATCTGATAGAGAAAGTGATGTATCCAAATGTCATTAATAGTGGAGATGGGCTCCTACCAAGTTTATTGCAGCACCAAAATCATCTAAAGCTGTGTAATACACAGTATCTGAGTCTCCTCATCTACTACTAAAACGTAATGCTGTATGTTTCTCCTACACTTACTCTGCCCTAAGATACTGTTAATGCTGCCTTGTTTTAAAGGGCCCTAGTATGAAAAAAATTAATTCATATTTTTATAATGTGTGTTATATCTAGTATAAATAAATTTGAAGCAACTGGACTTGTTTAGTAATCATTGACGACGTTTCACTACTCATCTAACATCTGTACCCCGGCAGTTTCAGAACTCTTCACACATCCATTCATGCAACTCTAACAAGTAACACCTGCTTTGAAGAGTTGCATGATACTTTGGTAATCCTTTCAAAGTAACTCCACAGCATTCACACCTCTGTGAGTTTCAGATGTCACCTTTCTGAAGAGTTACATAGTGCCATTGTGATTGGATTAGTGGAAGAGTATATATGCTGAGGACTTCCCATACCAGTCAGTTGAACTGAAGAAGCTGCTCGGATGAGTAGTGAAACGTCTTCAATGATTACTAAACAAGTCCAGTTGCTTCAAATTTATTTATACTAGATATACCATGACCTGGATGAATGAAAATCTTCATAGACATAATGTGTGTTACTTTTTTTTTTTTTTCTAGATTCAACTCTTTATTTGGTTGGGTGAATTGCAGTCACTTAATTTAGTGGTATTTTAGTAATTCAGTATTCAAGGCACACTGCAAGGGGGTGATTTATCAACATTTGAATTGTTGGTTCAAAAACTCGAATGTCTGATAAGTATTAGTGCAAAAAACTCAAATGTAAAATGTCTGCATCTAAAAGCTTGTGAGTTTATGTAGAAGCTATGTTCTAGGCAAAGCCATATTTTCAATTCAAGGTTTTATTTTGTAAACTCACAAATTCAAGATATTCGAGTTTTTTTTTATTAACAAGAGTTTTCTATATTAACAAAACAGCAAGCAATGGAATTTTTTTAAAATCTGAGTTTATTCAAATTAAAAAAACAAATTAAATTCACAAACTCAAAAAATTGATAAAGAAGGCCATAATATTAATACAGTCAATGGCGTTATTAGATGTTACTGGGCCCCACAGCTCTGTAAAAGCTTTCTAAGAAGAACATCTTATATGATTAGTAGGTGCACGATAAAGTTGATGGAAGCGCATAAAAAATAAAACAAAAATCTAGTGCAAACTGTTAAATTGCTGAATAAGCCGAACACCAAAAGTGCTTAGTGATGAATTATAATGCCAGGTGTAATATTAACTCAAATAATCTAATATATATGCTCACCAGACATAATTGGAATGAGGCAAAAGGAAACCCAAAACAGGCATTGATTGGGAACTCAATCCTCAATGTGTATGAAAACAAAACGGAAATAGTGTAAAAACGTTTAATAACAAAATCCCCTGCTCAATGCAGGCTACTTACAGTGTACAGAGGTAATTAAAATGCAATAGCTCAACGCGTTTCACGTGCTGGCGGCACGCTTCCTCAGGAGCCAATAACTCAAATGTAATCCCCACTCGTAATTTTTAACCCCCCAACTAGGCAATTAAGGTCAAACTCACGGCGCTAACCTGGAACCTTATATGATTAGTAGCCCTGGATAAGAGTAGAGTAGTACGTATAGTCATATATAAAACATAATTAAACTTAATTGTAATAATTAACCAGTAGCAGTATGCATTCCAAACATAATACCAAGCAAACTGACTCTGAAGTGAAATAATCTCCTTCATAAGATTCACCAACACCAAACTTCACAATGTCATAATAGTCTGGAACTCCATGAGATGGGAAACTTCACATGATCATCATAAGTATTAGGGGCAAAAGAAGTGAACTCAAAGCCCACTTCCTGGAGAAACCTGTAAAAAATACAATATATTTGAAATAAAATATGCCCCTAGCCTTGGAGTACATTTATTTATTGTTTTAATATGGATATTTTAAGAGCTGAGTGATACATTTTATACTGACATTACCCATCTTTATTGTATTTTGCTGTATTATTTGTAAAATATGACACACTAACAATGCACATGTGCAATTTTTTAAGCATTCCTATTTATAGGGGAGAACAGGAGAATGCAAAGTACTAAAAATGCTAATTTAATATTTAATGGTGACATTCTGTGTGTGGTGTAATGCTGGAGTTGTTAAATACAAATATAAGATTACATATATAGTGTATATCTGACATGGTGCTATATCTAATCAAATACATATAAATTGCTATTCCAGTGTAATTGCACACTTTGATATAAAATAGGCGCAATTGGTTGCTCACATTTCCCTCTGAATTAGTGGTGCAACTAACTTGTGGCTAGTAACACCCAACCAAAGACATTCCTGAAATTACTGCCAGGTTGAGGCAAAAATCCCAGGGTTCCATTGTACCTGTGTGTGCATTTGCTCATAATTCATCACAGCAGGCTCAAGGGCACTGACTCATTTCATTACATATAAACAGGAGTGCTCCTCCATGCTTACTTCTGTGGGTGGGGGGGGCATTCATTAGTGTAAAGAGCACAGTTCTGCTCTCTACCCTAGAAAAAACAATTTTCCTGCTTATACAGTTTTCATCTTAAAGGAATATTGGCATCTATGCAGAGAAAAAAAAGAGATTTTATTTTACTTACAGCCAAAGCAGCTGGAAGCCGAATTTGAAGCTGTAAAACAAAGAAGCTTTTGTAAAAACAATGTTCCCTTAAACAGAATTCTAAAACAGACAACAGAGTCAGAGTGCTGATTTACCACGATTAACTACAGCATTTTGTTGAAGGGTGGTGCTGGGTCGGATTGGGTGCCACCCCAGAGACCCTACAGGTGCCCCCGCCTGGCTGCGCCCCCTAACACCCCCCCACTGAGCCTCCCTAACCCCCGGTGTCCCGGCGGCCCAGTCCGACCCTGGGGTGGTGTAGTACACATAGTACCTCAGTTGCAATTTATCAGGAAAAATGTTTCAGTAATGAACATTTAGGGACTTTTAACTTCCGCAAAATGAGCTCAACTGCTATATATCCATATAGAAATATAAGTACCCTCTTCAAACAAAAATGCTACCCCCCCCTTTTCAACAAGAAACTGTCATTTAAAAAATGTAAACACAACCTTTTGTATAGAACTGATGCTTTACCCAGACACAATTCAATTAATATTTTCAGAACTACAATCCGTATATATTTTTAGAAGATTTAATGTAGTGGGCTTTAATTCCTTTGTTGGACAACCCAAGCAAGGCAGCAAGAACAAATGGTCACTTACTAAATTGAAGACGCACGCCGACTGTAGAACTGTAGGTCTGAGCATTGATGTCTGCTGAGCGGCTATTGCAGTTCTATTCCAAGAAAAGCAAGAAGAGAGAAATGAATACAGTTGTTTAAAGTAAGGCAAATCCTATCCCCCCAACCCCAGGCCACTCCATTATGACCCCTGCTCCCATCCCATATAACTTGTCACTAGATCCAAAGAAGAACTGGGAGGGAGTCGGGGGGAGGAGGAATTGAAGGTGTCTGGGGTTTGGGGGGTTTCTTTCTCCTTTAAAAAATTTTCTTAATTTCTTTTCTTCAAGAATTAGACTGTAAATGACATTCAAAGGCCCAAATATTTATTCATAACCATTATATCTATCCAGCACAGGTATGAGATCAATTAATTGGAATGATTTGGACCTAAGGTTTTTATGAATAAATCTATAATTTGGCTCAACATAACTTAAGGCTATTATTTAAACATTAACTGAACTAGTAGCATGGTTTTCCCACCTATATGGATATATGCATATTAGTTACAATCAATTACAAGGTACTGTTGTTATTAATTAAATGATGAATAAATGTTAAAGTAATAGATCCAACACCTGTATATCTAATAACATTTCCACTGAAACAGGAGTGAAGTCCTCATTTCGGGAGATATATTTTATTGCCTAAACCAACCCTCACCCATTCGAATTTGGGCAATATTACCGTAAACAATACACAATACTTGGATCAGCAACACCATCAAACTTAAAACATTGTGAATACAAATGTCACACTTCAAGTTATGCAGTTCCATTCATAAAGGACATTTTCATTTTGTGAAGATGCCTTGAACTGTATTACCTGTATACAGGAAGAATTACACGTGGTAACATCTGCATATAGGTAAAAAACATCTGAGCTAGCAATCTTGAATGCTTTAAACTGAAATCGTGCTTCGGTAAACTGTCCATTCCATATCGTTGTAAATAGGAAGGCTCCCAGGCTAAGGTTTGGACACCTGGAAAGAGATGAATCAGAAATGTCAACTGAATCTCCAAAAATCCAAACCAATCTGTTTGACAGCCAAGCTAGGTATTAAAATGTTGCTTTGTAATGTTTTAATCCCATAATTCAAATAACTGCTTATTTTTGCCTTTCTAGATCTTGCCATATTTTTTCTTGCATAGGGTAAGATTATACACTGCATCTCTGTTAGTGACTTATTTTTATTTATCTTCATCTACAACAAATAAGTAATTTTTTTCAGTATTTAAAGGATATAAGTAATGACATGGCTTCAACCTACCCGTTCTGAAGCAGATAATATTTTGGGTCAGCGGAGCGATTTGATGATGCAGAGGTATACAAATTCACCACTTTTATGTTGTAGTTGTCCACTGTTTGCATCAGCACTGAGACATAAATATTTTGCTCTACCACCAATGTGGTGCTGGTGGTGACAATATTGCTGAATGACTGGTCTGTGTAAATGGCCATGGTTATAGAGATTGACCCGGGTACACCAGGGACAGAAATTACATCATTCCTGAAATATAAGTATAATTATAAACACATAATCAACTACCTTACTTCTACAGAAGATAATGACACCTTTTGTGAAAATCTGTATGATTCTGTTTAGTTTATTTACAAAGTGCTAGGCAAGGTGCAGAGTTCAAAAAACAGCCACAGACTTCCATGTTTTTGTATGTTTACAACCTGATCTTTGTGCTTCAGAATGGAGTGCAAAGATCAGTGCTCCCTACCCAATAATAGTGTGTTGATGGCCCCGTATTCATGAGAGACATTCCGGGGAGGCACATAGTCTTGCCTCAGCCTATGTACCTCTTGGCCTGCACCAACGCCTGCTGGCTGCTGAAGAGCTGTGTCTTTACTTCCTCCCCTATGGCAAACTGTAAATACAGGGCTACCTTGTGCCTACTAGTGCTGTGCTCTGCACCTCACCCCAGATTTCAAATCAGGCACAGATGCAATTACTGGGTAGATAAGCATTTGGGGCATTATTAAATGACAGTGGGGGATATATGTGTAAATAAATCCAAAGTCACGTCTAATCGTTAAAAAAAAAAAAAAAACATTTTTAAGAGCTGCTTATAAAAAAAAAATATAGAAAAATAACAAGACAGCTCAAAGCTGTTTTTTTAAGAAAAGCAGCTCCCACTGTTTTAATAAATAACATATTGCAGTTTCTAATACAACTTTAATCTGTATGATTATTTTTGTTTTTTACTCATTGTTTATAAATGTAACAATAGGTACAGGCTGGGAGGACAAAAATAGGGCATTCATATAATTTGTTGTTTTGTTTAAACTTTGTAAGGCTTGTAGCATAAAACAAGGAAATCGACTCTTTAAATGTTACTTCTCTGGTGTTATTGTGTAAAGATGATCCAGTAAGCAGGATTGTTAGCAAACACCCCATTGGTCTCATGCTTTCATGCATGTAACTATACAGTATTTCTGCTTTTTTCCTAAACCCGTATTTATACAATATATATGTTCTCCAGTAAAGCATAGCAAAATGATTTTCATCTACATTTTTAAAACAATAAAAAAAAAAACATTTTGTTTTAACTTTCTATTGTTATTGTTATTAAGTTTATCACTCACCCTGTGATTGCTTTGACGGGAAAATTAAGTCCAGTCCCTGAGTTTAGTGGAATACTGCAGCTAAAGGTGAAAGTGACGTTATTTTTTGTGATGAATGGAGATGTTTTTGGGGTTATGTACAGATTATTGTAGTAAGTTATATGAGTTGAATTCTCCTGTTAAAAATAAAAGTATTAATCAGAATATATTATTCAACTGCATTGATTGATATTATTCTTTATTTATACTGCGCTGACACAGCGCTTTACCTACATTATACATCGTTCTTGTCACTACCTGCCCATTTTCACACCTAGGGGCCGATTCACTAAAGGCCGAAAAAAGAGTGATATTTATAGCATGCGTTAAAAATAATATCACTTCTTATATTTTGAGAATTAACGATCGATTCACTACAAGGACACTTGTCTGAATTAAGAAGCAATGCTATTGTCGGTATTTATCTGGCGATGACTGAAAATTACCATTTCCCTGAAAACTGGAGGATGCATCAATCTAGGGCAATCGCATACTTGAAAAAATCCGACTGCAAACTCCATCATGTCACCACAGACAATAACCAGCTGCAATTTTGTTTAGTAATGTCTACTCCTGGGAGGCGTTAAGTTTCACTGTAATTATCGCCACATTTCATGCTTTTAACGCTTCAAATATGTTTTGTGAATTATGCGGTGGTATTATTTCTATGCGATAATTACCTCAATGCGATAAAAATAATGCACTGCGATAATCAGGATTTTTGCGCATGCGATATGAGTAGTATCGCATGCGAAATGACTGATGAATCGGTACTTAATTATCCAACACTTCTAATGCAAAAAACGTGTTATGCAGAGCTTCCAGCCTTGTGTCTAGGTAAAGAGGTATATTGCTATGCATAATTCAGATATGTATCCCACCAAATCAAAAAGCCTCGAAGACTCACATTTGCCTGATGTCTCACTGTGCAGAACACTAATTACAAGTGGAAGCAGAGCAGTGCTAATAAACTTCAGCCTTTTTATTTGGGTAAAACTTACAATATGTTCCGAGCTGTATGCTTTTCAAGTGTGCAAAAATACAATATTTTTCTGTCCAGTTGTGTGCTTTACATTACCATAAAATTTACCAAAAATAATAGAAAGTTATTTAAGGCTCAAGGGATGTAAAGTGTTTAATCACTACCACAGTTTAATTAGGGAAGGTTCTGCCTATGACAGGCACTAGAGCTTATGAATGCAGAAGTCAGCTTGTGCTAGTGTCTGCTATAGGCAATGTGTTTCCCATTCATTTGCATGCACTACATTAATTATTCAAAAAAAAAAAATCTCTTATCCTATTATAAATATTATTATGTTTTGTAAGGTTTCATTTGTCAGGTGTGAAGGGTCAGACTACAAATATCGTTTTTTGTGAACCAGATTGTTTCATGCTTTTATACACTTGGATTATAGTAAACTCACCACTTTAGTGTTACCACACTCTCCTGTCCCTATGTGCCACAAAATACCCAAGTATGAGACATTAGCATAGTATGAAGAAAGTCTGCAGGATGGCGTATTCAGGTGTAAACTCGAAGAGTCATATCCATTGCGCTCCATCTGACATCTTGGTATCCGCAAAACCATGTTATTGTTGCATGTTAATTCTGGTGGTGGGATTTGCACTACAGACATACAGAAGGAAGTCAAGATAATACTTGAGTCATCAAAGTAATAAATATTGTATAACACCTCCTGTCATAGTTATATATTATCAATAGGCATGTATAAATGCGCCAAATGCTTGTAAATTCTGTTGTTTAAATACAGTGAGCTGCATATGTTTGAAAATAGTAGCTTTTAATGCAAAAGCATTGTCAATAGACGTTAAGTTGAAGACTAACTCCGCATGAAATCTGAGTATTCTGTACCTGTTTCAGAGTATGTTGAAGGATTACAGTCACAATTATTGGTTATATTGTTGCAGATCTCATCCGAAACACATGTTGGACAGCTCGTAACAACTAAGTTAAGAAACAAAACAATTGCAAATCAGAATAAAGTATAGGGCAGTAAAAACTCATTTCATCATGATTCCATGCCATATTTGCCCATCTCTGTAGGGGTTTGATAATGCTATCCACTCTACTAATACAGTTGATTGTTGTTTAGAGTATGTTCTAGATATAAAAAAAAAAACCTTATTTAACAAAATAAGTACCTATTGCTCAGTGTACAAATCTTTGTAAGTATAAGTTTTGAGGTTAGATTCCGACATTGCTAAATATGGTTTGGGTGGAGGAATAACCTTCATCTATTGGTGCAAATGTGACCAACTTGAAAGTTTATCTCATGCTATGACATTCTATCTGAGAATCTGGAAACCAATCTTACTATAGTACAGTACATGCTAGTCTAGGCCAACAGTGTGTAACAGTTTCATAGCCATTTCTTGCTCTCTATTCCTAATGTTCATTTGTACTGGTAAGAACCTAATCATCAGTAGGTAGCCCCATTTTATCTATAAATAACTGATTTGAACCTTATGTTTAATTGGGTCTCATTAAAGAAAAGAGAAAAAAGTACCAATTTCTCTTTGAAAAAGAATATAATGATAATGTCCTTCACCTTCCTTATCTCTTCTTATAGCTGGAATGCAGTATTTTGTGTTAGAAATATCAAAGTGCTATTTGAATAAAGAAAACAAACTTCATGCTTTATAAAAAAAATTAAATAATCATATTTCATGAATGGCATGCAGAGTCTCTTAACCTTCATTTGAAATTCAAGTGTGTTTCGCAAGAACACCAGACTCATATTCTGAGTGATTACTGCTCGCAATAATTACTTCAATTTTACCTGTAGTTAAGCTGCACAGAATAACCAAGAATTCCAGACAGAACTTCATTTTTATTGTCTGCGAAAACAAAATTATTTTATATAGATTGAAACCATTAAAAATGTAAAATATCATGTAATTACATTATGTAACTTTCAGATTAATTCAGATTAGTTTGGACTGTGGGACAATTGGTTGGCATCCACATGGAGGATTTTGATCAATCTTGTCCTTTTTATGGGTATTTCCATGCATACAATCACATCCCATTCACTTAAACTATGATACCTGATTTGGAAACATAGATATTGTACCAGGGTTTTGTCACAAGCCCTAAATGCCATGGGCCATAATAATTATGGTTCCCATGTCAAAGTTTTAAGTTCAGTTTAAATTAAGCAAACTAATGAAATTAAAATCTCAGAACCAATAGCCTAACCATATCATTTCAACCTTTAAAAAGTGATTTTTTTTATATATTGTGCACCACTGCACAAAGAGTTTATTAATAACTGAGGCATACTTTCTGGCAGCTATGGCTTTTACATTATAGCGTCTCATATTGCTAAGGTACAGCTATACGTGATCTCACTTACTCCCTAGGGAGTGATTTTTATGAGCCATTTATTGGAATGATTGATTAATGTCCCTTGCTGGAATGCATTCACAGTACTATTTTCTATTTTAATTTTGTGCTTTTATATAAACCTCATAATTTCAATTTACTAGAGATACAAATGCAGCATGATATCTCATGCTTTTGTGCCCAACATTCCTCTTGGAATAACTGAATGTATCCCTAATTTTCACATGTGCCCTGAAGGTTCTGAGCCTCCACCAGCCACCATTTCAACACATGGCTGGTGTGATATCTCATAGCAACTAATCATCAAATAATATTTGTCACACTGTTTAAAACAAACATTAATTTGGGTACTTTCTAGATGTGCCTTCTATCACATTAAATAGATCTAATATTATCATGAGGACATAGAACTTAGATGTAACACTATCATGATGCATAGAACTTGAGACAGTAAGCAGTGACCGACAGCAGAAACCTCTATACCATATTATGTTGTTTTTAAAAATGTCTTTATCCTTCATTAAACAGTATTGCATGCACAACTCTTTATTTTTAGACCCAGAGAGGTAATGCAAATGGCCCTTCACTCTGTTTCCCTAGGAAATATTTTATTTATTCAAAATAATGAATAAAGATTTTGTATTCTACACTTATATTCTGCTTTACTGGTGATAATGGCATTAGTAATAGTGCTAAATTACTGGTATTAACCACAAGTAATACAAAATACTGAGGGGTTCTAGAAGAAACCTGCTGAATTAATGCTAGTGCACACCAGACTTAAAAAAGGTGGTTCCTTAATTTCCTCTTACATTTCGGTACTCTGACTAAGGAAGGTGTGCCAAAACATAGCAGTCTCTAGATGATGAAACATATTGATACAGTCTAAAAATTTAAGTAATACAGAGGCTGAAAGAGGTTTTAACAGCTCTTGCTTTTTCTAAGTCAGTATGTCTACCAACCCCTCTACCAAGTATACATTTACGTTCTACTTGATTATTTTTACATGTTAGTTGACTATCAGTCTCTGCAGAAACATTTAGAATCTGGCTACTGTAGGCGCTTATTGAACATTTTAGTGCGGAATGGAGGATATCACTCCTTGGAGGACACATTTCTTCATATATGGTACCAACGTTATTGCCTTTTGTTGGGCATTATCTGTTTATTGAGATCTAGACAAAGGCTAAACAAAGTATGACCTATTTTACCTTGGTTTAGTGGCAGTGCTATCTGGTCACAGGAGAATCTATGCACATATGAACATGCATGTAGCTTTCTATCTCTGGAGTACATGCTACTTTTAAACATGCTACCATTCCAAATTTTCCCTTTTTTAAACATTTGCTTAATTTTTTATGCATTTGTGTGCTGTGCACTTCTATAATTATATCTATCTTGTTATCAATAACTTACAAACTGGAGTTGTTTCCTATCTAAATCACTATGCAATGTATCCTTAAAAAGGGCAAGTTAAAGATTAAGAACTTCATATTCATAAATCTAGATATGAAAACATTACCTCCTGATGTGGATGAGGAAATGAAGTCCCCTAAATGTGAGCTCAGATTCTTTTAGATGCTGGTCTCTGTGATCGAAGACTCAAAATGGTACAGGTAACCAGGTAAAATAATGTGCAATATATACTGTAGATTTTGGGGAAGGGGCGTTTTTAACTCTTTTTTTTTTTTTTATTAGGAATGCAAAAAATGACAATTAGTCCCTCATAAGAAAATATAAAATATGTAAAGGGTGGGTGGAATTCAAGAATAAACACTGCATCAGTAAATATTTGATTGTCTTTTGTAAGTGCTGCAGGGTAAAGTTTCCTTACTGTAAATTTCCTGTACATGTTCATTTGCATACTTTTCCCGCAATTCAAGGACATCACATGTTTTAATTATTTCATGTTTGTCCAACAGGAAATATTTGTGTGCATTCCATTCAGAAATGTCCCCACATGTGTTGGGTTTGCATGTGATGTAAATATCTTCTTACAGGATGGTTAAGTTATCTTTTCTCAATAAAACATTTCTTCATAAGTAATTGATAGGTTAGTAAAAGTGAGTTTCATATTGGTGCAGAGCTTTCATGTAGTTTTATCCTATTTCTGGGGTTATTAGTCGATATTTCTGTGGGTACAATAAAACCAGGTACTTACCTGCACACACACATTTCAATCAAGATATTCAATTATATTTAACAAGCTAGTGAACTGATATACAATTTTATGTAAACAAGTTTTACCATTTGCAATTTTTACTGTCCAAATTTGTAGAGATACTTTTTACTGGTTCTTTTATTTCAAATGCTTGAAATAAAAATTTTGAAATCTTTTGAAAGCTGGTGGATTTGCTGTCAATGCAACATGTTGCAATGCTTCCTCAACACACAAGGTAATACAAACTTTATGCGTAGCCTAGGTTGCAGGCCAATGTTCAGGTGTTTTAAGACGCTAGTGAGCTTCATATGGTATTGCCTGTATGGATCCTGATTCTCTTGGGTGAAATATTGCCACTAGTTTTGCCTAGAGCTGATTACCCTATGTTCCCAAGATTTCCTAACAAAAACCCACTTAACTAGAGAAGCAAGTGCACAATACATTATCTTACAAAAAATCAATTCTACTGGGGGACACGTGTCCTATAGCAAGCAGGATGCAATATCTACTGTATGATAAATAGAAAGTGACTGACAACTCAGCATATCATATGGAAAAAAGACCACTAACTGTAGGTCTGCTAACAAAAGAGATTAAGATGTGATCTAAACCATGGCAAGCTATAAAGTATATTGTTTAAGCAGCTACCATCTCATGCCATGCAGATTTCTTCACTTAAGTGCAATGCCAAATAGCAATATTCCAGGATAGCAAACACAGGCTGCAAGTGGAAAACCGAAGGAGGCCATACATGTTCAGATTTCAGTTTTCTTCTGACAAACGTTGGCATGTCAATTGTACGTACTATTGGCAGATAACAATCATATGAAAGTGACGTCCCAGAAATGCATTGTAGTTTCCCCAAGGATATTGCCAGATACACAATGCATGTGCAAATTTTACTGTGATCTGACTGAAATTTTCTAACCTGTCTGATTGACTAAATGACTGATTGCCATGGTACAAAAATTATCAGGACCATAATTGAATCCCACACACTGCCGTTTTGCACGATTATATTGGTGCGTGTATGCCCAGCTTTAGATTATGCTATGCCATACCTTGTCGAATTATTGCTGGGGAAACCAGATGACATGAAAGTGGCTCCAACCTCCAACACAACAAATATATTTACAAAGCAATCTTGAACAACCATCTTAAAGGAACAGTAACATCAAAATATTAAAGTGTTTTAAAGTAATTAAAATATAATGTGCTGTTGCTGGTGTTTTTGCTACAGAAAAGCTACTATATAAATAAGCTGCTATGTAGCCATGGGGGCAGCCATTCAAGCTAAAAAAAAAGGAGAAAAGGCACCGGTTACATAGCAGATAACTAGTAGATAAGCCCCATATAATGGGGGTTTCTCTGTTATCTGCTAAGTAACCTGTGCCTTTTCTCCTTTGAATGGCTGCCCCCATGGATACACAGCAGCTTATTTATATAAACTATAGTAGTCTTTCTGAGGCAAACACACCAGTTGTAGTGCAGGGCAACAGTACATTATATTCTAATTACTTTTATTTTTTGGTGTTACTGTTCCTTTAAATGTGAATAAATAGAAGTTCTTGTTTATTAAAAAAAAATCTCAATCACAAAGAGAGGCTATAATGAAAATGTTTTTTTTCTGATATCTCAAGCCTCATTAATGAAATGCAAATATACCCATAACCACACCTACATAATTAGTATGCACACCTGTGAATTTTAACTTTTGCAATGCCAAGACAACACATTGATGCCATAATGGAATGAATAATGCATATATAAACAACATGCACATATCACTAGGATAAATTGGGACATCCCTGTCCTAGTGACCCTGTCCATCATTTAATATATCGATAAGCCACTGATCAATAGGTGATCTAAAGTGGAGTCTAAAGGTGGCCAGCTCACCAAAAGAGCAGATCTTCCCCCTAATATGCTCACCTAAGGTAGGCGATATCAGGCTAATGTGATCATTTAACCCTAGGGCCAAATGATCAAATTAATATGGCAAGCATAGGTGCCATCAGACCAAGTACCACATCAAGGAGCATCAGGGGCCTATTGGGGGTGCCCATACATGGCAGATAAGCTGCCGAATCAGTCAAAATGACCCGAATCTGCATCTGAAATCTGCTTGTGTATGGCCACTTTCGACCTTACCCAAGTGATTACACTATGCCAAATTGTTAATCAATTTGTAAGGTTGATGCAGATACTTGCAGCCTATACTGAGGACTTGCAATGTGGTCAATCTTTACATATTGTTCTGCGGATTTTGGATAAAGATGGGACTTTGGGTAAAAGGGGTAAAGGGGAAAGGATCTGATTTTGTTTGAAGGGTCTGTTTATTTGGTAATGCTATGAAGTGTTATCAGCCCAGCCATGTCCTTAATCCTTAATGGTTAATCTCTTGGATTCTGCACTTAAATGTCTTAAAAATTGTAAGATTAAATGTAAGTGACTTGAATAGTCTTAGTCTGTTAAGGCCAGTTTTTTAAAAAAAAAATTTTCCCTCAATAAACCCAGGATATAACACTCAACCTGCAGTGTCTCTTGTCTATGTATTGCAATATATTTAAGCTGGCTGTGTGTTTTATATGCATCACTTGCATTTGATTCACTCAACATTTTATATAGTGTATATGTATTTATATAGGGACAACGTTATATACCATAGGCTCAGTTCCTCTAAGACTCACTTCCAAAATTCCTCCTTTTTAGGAAAGCAGTTGTTCTCTTAGAGACTAATGCACACTGAGGAATAACAGCTCTGGTGCCCACTCCTTCCATACTTCAACTGAGGTGCTAAAATTTGTTCTGGATGACAAACTTGCCATTCCTTTAGTTTGTATAGAACAAACCTTAATACTACAACATTTATAGGCACAGTTCACACCTGAAAAAAGCTACCCTCTATTTTTGAACCTGTAAAATATAATTTTATGTAAGAATTGACACAGGATAATCTCATAATCACATCAATCATGGTGGATCAAATAAAGATTTTCTAAAATACACCCGTATTTTGTACCCACGATGGCTTGTTGAATTATTAGGGACACCCGGACCACAATTTTTATCTATACCCTTTATATTGGAAAAAAGTGTCTACTGAGAGAACCTCACTATCTTGGCTGTTACAACTATAGTAATCAAAATCCTTTGTGCATTAAATCTAAGCTTACAGAATTTATCATGACTGTGATAATAGACACAGCTTTCTCTGTGGATCCTAGGGTTCACTGGAATGTAAAAATAATGTATGGACTTGCTTGGAATGACTGCAGTGGGCATTTCTGAGTATAATCACACACATTGCATTATATTTGCTGTCGCTGTGGGGAGTTATGCCTGATGCTTTTGTGGGAAATGCATCAAAATTGCAGTTGCACTCACACTTCCATGTAAATCATATGCAGTAATTCTGAAAAATTTCTACATGCAGTTAGTGTCATTTCTGCCATCCAGTGTGAGAGTGAAGTGTGCAGCAAAACTATGCTCTGACGATTAGCATAGGCTGCTGTGGGACCCCTGGAGCTACCACATGGTTCAGAGGTGATGGTAACTCCACGGTTCCCCTGTGTCTATAGGTGTTTCATTTGGAAAAGGACATAGGTGGAACTATATGTTGCACAAGTACTGCGGCCAAATTAGCTGATCTGCAGCTTTGCTTGTAATTATAATCAACCCTTTCTACATACGCTGATCTATCTTTTTGCTCTTTTGTCTGAACATTTGATATTTATGTTAGTTATATGAGGCCATATTAATTTACCGTGTAATACATAACTATGAATTACCTGCAAAATATACCTTAGGACCAATTGTGATTGAAGATGCCCAAAAACGCTTATATACCTCTTGGCTTTTGCTATTTTACAATAGTAGCCTCCAACTGGGCTGACATGGTACCTGGGAATGTCCTAGCAGGGCCCTGCTGTAGAATAACTCTCATCAGTTCTTTCAGACTTACACTATGGAGCAATGAACACTTCTACCATTTGGTCTTAAATGTAATGCTTATGACAGTATGCTTGTGGCACTAGTACCAATTAGTGGCCCTGAAAAGGAGCAAGGCCACACATAAGGACTATCAGTTTGAAGAGAAATGGCACGCACTCCTTGGTCCACTAAAACTTGTATTTATTGTAGAGATCTTTAAAACAAATACACACATAAGGACTACCCTTACATAAAAAAATGATGAAGGATAACAAAAATCTACCAAAAAAGGGTTAATATCAAATGTACATTGTTTTATAAACAAAGTATCAATAACAACGCTGAAGGGAAATGTTTTATGTATAATGCCTCTAAGGACAATTCCTCAGAAGAAGTACAAGATACTGTCAGTGCTCACATCCTTGTGCACTGCTGATTCACGTGTATTTTGTTCCCGTACACATCCCCCAGGTGTGAAAGACCAGTCTAGTGAGTGGTTTTTGCGTTCCATGTCATCCTAGCAGAGTCATGTGTCCCCTAGTTTTATAAAAACTTAGGAAGGAGCTTTCTTTTCTTTTTCAATTGTTTTTTATTGAAATTTTAAACATAGATAAGCATGGCTCACCATCAGTGGGGAGGGTAGATGCATGAACATAGGTTATATCATCTACAGAACAAAATCAAACCAGTAAGGCAGTGATCCCCAACCAACATGTTGCTCAGCAACCCATTGGATGTTGCTTTCAGTGCCCCCAAACCAGGTATTTGTTTTTGAATTCCTGACTAGTGATGAGCAAATTTTTTTCGCCGGGCATGGATTCGCAGCAAATTTCCTCATTTCGCCATTGGCAAATTGTTTAGCGAAACTTCCGTAAAAATTCACTACGGAAAAATTTGTTGCAAGGAAATTTTTTTTTGTCGTGCTTCAAATTGGGCACAGTCACATCAAAAAAAGCGCAAAAAGGCTGATAGTGTGCATAGAGGCTGCCTAATAGCCAATCTTAGCCTTTGTTTGGCACCTCCATGAATTTGTATGATGCTTGTGCGGCTCTCCAAGTCTTTTTACATTTGACTGTGGCTCAGGAGTAAGAAAGGTTGGGGACCCCAGCAGTAAGGGAACACAGTGAGTGAGATACTTGCTACAGTTAGGAGTACCAGTGCTGGTGCAACATTAGCATGAGACAATACGACCACAGAGCAAGGCAGCCAAAAGCACATAAGGACATAAACAAACTGAATTATTACATAATAATAAAAACAGGGCACATGCCAAATTACTGTATTTCAGCCAGGTAACACACCAGTCACCCTGATAAAATCATTACTGCTGGCATTACAGGAACTGTAATAGTAACTGGGTGCTCTGCCATGTAACATAATTCAGCACTTCTGACCAAAGCATATAACTTTCTACAGCAATCCCTAGTGAGTCTCCAGTAAGAAAACTGCATTGAGTGTTAATATAGATTTTTATGTAATCCTCAAATGAAGTTACACACAGACTAAAATTGTAATCATTCTTTGATTAACAAATGGGTGCCATTTTATTTCAATAAATATATACAGGTATGGCACCTGTCCAAAAGGCTGAGGACCTGGCGTTTTCCAATCATTTTCAGTAATTAGGACCTCTCTACCTTAATGGGGTTATGTAATAAAATGCACTAAGTTTGCCCAGGAGCAGTAACCCATAGCAACCAATCATTAGGTAGCATTTACTGGTCACCTGTTTAAAATCAAACCTCTTGTTGGCTGCTATTGGTTACTGTTACTGTGTACATTTTTATTACATATGGGGGTAAGTCTACTAAAAATTATTTTAAATATAAATTAAACCCAATAGGATTGTTTTGCCTCCAATAATAATTTCACAAAGCAAAACTTTTATGGTTAGATAAAAGTGTTGATGCTGAGGTCAGTAAGAACAAATGTGCTTTTTTATTTACCTTAGCTGTGACAGCTGAAACTTTTATCAGGTACAAGGAGGCCAATAAAGCATGCAAACGCTATCAGACAAGCTTTTATTTTGAAATTTGACATAGGATTAGACATATTCTTAGTTTCACAGGCAGGGTCGGACTGCTCCCCAGGGGCCCTGCACCCACCAAGGCAAAATAAAAATAAAATACAATTTTAAATGGTAAAATCAATTATTTGCAATGTGAACAGTGTAATATAGTAATGAAAATTATAACATAAAAATCACGACAATCCCTTAAAACCCATTTGTAATAATGTAACTATTAATGTATAGGTAAAGGTAAACAAAGATGCAGGACTAGATGGAATTCATCTTAGTGTACTAAACAAACTTATTTCTTTGATTGCCAAGCCTCTTTACTTTTTTTTCAGGAATCCTTGTCAGGCATGGTGCATTGCTAATGTATTTCCACTATTCAAAATAGGATCATATTAAACTATAGGCCTGTTAGTCTAACAACAATGGTAGGAAAGCTTTTGGAAGGGAATAAGATACCTGAATAAATTGCAAATTACAGCACTATGAGTTTGTGCCAGCATGGTTTTATGTGTAATAGTTTTTGCCATATTAATTTAATTGCCTTTTATGAGGAGGTGAGCAAGGACCTAGACTCTCAGATTGCAGTGGATGTGATCTAGTTCGCCATTGCTACAGAATTTTATACAGTACCATGCAGAATGATAATGGTTAAAATAGAAAATATTGGCCTGGACCATATTTTTGTCCTTGGATAGTCAACTGGCTGAAGGATAGATTACAAAGAATGGTGTTAAAGCATTTCCTAATTGGACCAGTGTTGTTAGTGGAGTACCGCAGAAGTCTGTCCTTGGCCCTTTGCACTTGACATGCACATTGAAAGTACTGTCGTTTTGCTGGTGATATTAAATTGTGCAAAACCAGTTCCATGCAGGATGTTGCCAATTTGCAGAGCAGTCTGACCAGGTTCCATGTTTATAAATGCAAATTTATAAACATGTACTTTGGTAGAAATAACATATGTGTGAATTATACACTAAATGGTAGGGTGTTGGTAGGGTATTCTTAATTGAGAAGGATCTGGAGGGTGTTGTAGATAACAAATTGTCTTATTCCAGGCAGTGTCATTCCATGACTACTAAAGAAAAAAAGTGCTGTCTTGTATAAAAAAGGGCATTAAATCAAGGGATGAAAACATAATTTTGCCTCTATTTTAATTTTGCCTTTATAGGTCTTTGGTAAAACTGGACTGGAGAAAGTACAGAGACATTCAACTAAACTGCAAAAAGGGATGGAGGATTTAAACTGTGAGGATAGACTGTTATGGTTAGAGTTGTTTTCTCTGGAGAAGGGCACTTGCGAGGGGACATGATTACTCTTAACACATACGTTAGAAGACATTATAGACAGCAGGCGATCATTTTTCCGATAGAAAAGATCAGACTAGAGGAACAGATTTTTCATGTAAAGTAGCATAGGTGGTTCTTCACAATGAGGGCAGGCAGATTGCTGTGTGATGTTGTGATGTTCTGTAAAACCCTGCTTCATCTAAACAAACCATTTTCATAAAAATATACTTATTTAGTTCCATTAGGTAATCCTCAGCACAAAACAGCATGCACTCGTCGGACTCCAGGACAGCGGATAAAAATTCAAGAAAGCTTTATTAAGGATAAAAACCTCCTAACTTACCATTGGGTAATCCTGAATAGAAAATTGTCATTTTAAATACTAAAATCTGCCCCCTGGGATCATTTGTTTTGTTGCACACAAACAAACCAAGGGCACACATACACGTTGGTCACATAAACCAATTAATGGACAAAGTTCTGTCTTTTGCTCCCACACTTCTTCCTGTTACTTTTAAAGCTGCATTATTTATGGCCAGGTGATATCCGAGGGAGCACAGTGACCATTACACAGTAGTGGTTCAAGGTAAAGATGTAAGAGGCCAATATTTACTGAGTGATATTTATAGCATGCGTTAAAAATATTATCACTTCTAATATTTTGAGAATTAACGATCGATTCACTAAAAGGACACTTGTCTGAATTAAGAAGCTACGTTATTGTCAGTATTTATCTGGTGATGACATATTTTTAAGCATTATTTTAAACCATGCAATATATTTATGTGTTATTTCGTAGCACGCGATATTAGCGCACGCTATTATGCACGTAGCTGTTACTTTCTAAAAACTACCATATCCCAGAAAACTGGAGGATGCATCACTCTAGGGCAATCACATACTTGAAAAAATCCGACTGCAAACTCCATCTTGTCACCACAGACAATCACCAGCTGCAATTTTGTTTAATAACGCCTACTCCTGGGAGGCATTAAGTTTCACAGTAATTATGCTTTTAATGCTTCAAATATGTCTGGGAATTATGCGTTAGTATTATTTCTATTCAACAGACATGAGTAGTAATGCATGCTAAATGACTTTGATGAATCGGTACTTAATTATCAAACTATGCGATAAGCGCTAACGACCTTTAGTGAATCAGCCCCTTAATATGATGTAAGCTATCTGTTGGTTATGTATTCATTCTGGGGCTATTGCTTTCCTTTAACAGGGACTTGGATGATTTCTTGAATAAGCATAATATTTAGGGCTATTGTGATCTTAGGATCTAGTTAGTTAGTATAGGTATTGGTAAAAATAGTTTATACAGTATATGGGACTGTATATGTGACTGTATAGATTGGTCTGGATAAGTATGTGTATATATGGGAGTTGGAGTTCATTTGAAGGGCTTGATGTCCTTTGGTCTTATTTCAACACAACTTACCTATGTAACTATTTGTTGCATTCCCTCAGGCACGAAACACGTGTTTATCAAAACTGCACGATGACCACACACGTGCCTACAGCCTGGTATGCAGGGCTTCATAATAAAATGCAGAAAAGGTTTCTGTTTCACTAACAATTATCAATTAAAATAATTGATAAACATTTCTGTATTTAATTCAGTACAGAAAAAAAAACAAAAAACTAGGGACCTGATTCACTAAAGTGCGATAAAATTTATTGCACGCTTTTTTGCGTTAAATTAGACGCGATAATTAGCGCGCGATTCACCATAGTATTATCGCGTGCATTAAGTCGCAATATCGCATGCGTTATTTTTCGCGCGTCCGCATGCGCTAGTTTTAGCGCATGCGTTAAATAGCGCACAGAAAAGAATACGATCGCATGATTCACAAACAGTAAGGCGCGCTAAATATCGCATTAGGCTATGCGAAAATTAACACCTACTTCAGGCAGGTGATAATTATAGAAAAGTACAGTAAATGAGCTTTTGGCAATAAAATATGGACTTTGCAGTGTTATTTATTCAAGTGTGTGTTTCCCCTAGAGTGATGCAGCCGCCAGTTTGCAGGGAAATGTTCATTTTTAATACAGTAATTTTCCGCAAGTATTGGCGTGTATGGCTTACATGGCGTGCGTTTATTCGGCTACAAGTGATGAAATCTTTCGGCAGGCATGGATTCGCAGCGAATTTTTCGACGTGCGGTGAATTTTTCCACGACAAATTTTTTCATGCGTTTCGCAAAACAATCTGCCAATGGCAAAATGCATGAAAAAATTCGCCACGCATTAAATTCACCGCACGTCCAAAAATTGACACAGGCGTCAAAAAATATTAGTCGCGGGCAACAATTTTTTTGCCCGCACAACATTTTTGCCGTTTCGTGGATCTTTCAAAAGATTTGCTAATTTTTCACTAAAGATAACCAGAACACATTTGCTCATCACTAGTGGCTACTATTTATAAGCATCTACTATTTATATGCTACCATTTATATGCTACTATTGATATGCGGCGACAATTTTTATACACAATTTCTAAGCTACTATTTATATGCGGCGACTATTCGTGTGCGTTATTTAGCGCATGTACCATCAAATACCGCATGGAAATAGTCTTCGCGTAAAATAGTGCAAGTATGCTTATAGTGAATCATGCGATAATTTAGACGCGATAAAATTTTTACCGCACGCTATAAATAGCGCACATTTTATCGCACTTTAGTGAATCGGCCTCTAGATCCTAGCAACACTTGGCCTTAAAGCCAAAGAAAACTAAGTGGCCCTTAAGAAGTTGTGCTGGTCCAGTCCATGGACCATCCATCACCTCAATTTTAAGTTGAGTATTATAACTAAATATCTACTATGCAATACAGATACACTCATATAGCTTCAACCAAGTCTTATCAGTGGCATCTGTACTCTTTTTATATATGCAGAGTTCATGTAAAACAAACTATACAGATAATGCATGGAAAAATTAAATGTTTTGCATGAAAGATCCCTGAGTGCAATGGCCAGGGGCGGGAGGTTAGCGATTCTTGTCACTCTGGGGTGCCTACCTAATTGACACCCCCCCCAGTAAATTTTTCCTTTCCATCTCCTTTAAAATTCCTTTTAATTTTACTTTCCTTATTATACTAACAATTTTATTAATTCTTCAGTAAAGCATTCGGTATCAGTCTGGTCCACAATGACCCCTGGAGAAATCCTGGGATGGGGGTTTGAAGTGATGGGGCAGAAGACGTTGGTGGGGAGCATGGCAAGGGGTTGTTGTCATCGCCAGATGGGACGGGTGATTGGTAGGGTGGGGCTCTGGAGGTCAGGTCCTCCGACGGGTCCTTTGCTCTCCAGATCAACACTGAAAGCATTCATCTATATTCACTTATCTATGGACCTGGCCCTTTGGAGATATTATAGGAATTAAAATGGAAGGACCAGCCTGGGGTATCAGATAAATAATAATCACTTTAAGCTGCCTAACATTTGCCTCTCCCCCAGTGGTTTCACTGTTCCTTCTCTTTTAAAGGAAATGCAAAGCCTACATTTTCCTACAATTTATATAAGTTGGACACAACTTTATGACCCCCCACAAAACTCCTCCATAAATAAACTTTGTAAGTCACTTTATCTCAGGGTTCATCTTCACCTCTTGCTATACTCCCACCTCTGACACAGCTGGGTGCTTGATCAATTAGAATCAGTTGTGATTCCCCAGACCTGTGTGCAGTGCTGCCCAGCTTTTTCTCTCCCTATTTATTAAGACTTTCTTAGGGGATGGTGTTTGCTGGGGGTTGAGCATTTGCAAGGGTGATGCGTTCCAAATTGATTTGTTTACAAGTGATCTGAACGAGTTCAACAAGGAGAAGAACAAGGAGAGCCACTACAAACCGCTTCTTGAAATTTATGAACTGTCTAAAATGCAGAAAAAATCACTGATGCACTGAGGAACCAACCCACCTGCTACTGCCATTCCCTGAAGCTACAAGACTACAACCCACCTGCTAATGGCAAAACTCACTTCATTTCTACTGATTGTATGCATGGTGCTCCCTAAGGTAGTCTCTTCCTTTAACCCTCCTGTTGTCTGTCCATATTTCACAAATCCTCCTCCCTGCTCCCATCTACATACTCCAGCTCTTTCACGCTTTATAACTACTTGCAACATCTTCGTCCCCCAGTTACTGTCTGTATGCGGAGGTGACTCATTTTGAATCCTCTGCTCACATCTTCTCACTCTTTTTCCTGCTGCTGCTGGCTGCAGGGGATGTCTCTCCAAACCCTGGGCTCTGCTTCATACCTTCTTATATTCATCCTTGTCCTTCTGCCCCAATGCTTACAGCCTTTCGTTCCTCTGCCATTTCTAACCCTATTCAGGTTCCCACCCTTTCTTCTTCCTGCCTTCCGTTCTCTTGTGCACTTCTTAATGTCTGGTCCTTACAAAGCTATGTTCATCCATGATCTGTTCTGCTCTAAATCATTTCATCTCCTCGCACTAACAGAAACCTGGCTTTTGCAGAATGATACCGCCACTGAAGCTGCGCTCTCTCATGGTCGTCTCTCTTTCTCCCACACCCCCCGGACCACTGGACGCGGTGGGAAAGTTGGAATTCTCCTCTCCTCCCATGTCAGTTTGCACCTATTCCTATTCCTACAGCTTCTTCGTTTAACTCTTTTGAGGTGCAAGCCACCTTTCTCTGTACGGGTGGCTGTCATTTACAGGCCCCCGCCAGCCTCCTTCTCTGCTACCTTCCTTTCTGACTTTGAAACCTGGCTCTCTTTTTTCCTCTGTACTGATAGCCCTGCAATCATCCTTGCAGTAAACTGCTACTAACCGGCCTCCCTAACTCCCATCTCTCCCCCCTACAGTCTATATTAAATACTGCTGCCAGAATTCTCCTCCTCTCATCCAGGAGAGTTCAGGCACTTCCCCTGCTAAAGGCCTTATCATGGCTTCCTATTAAACAAAGAATATCTTACACCTTCTCTTAACCTTTAAAGGAAAATGCAAGTCAAAATGTTAAAAGCATACTGTCCAATAGTCCTCCTATTATTTAGTAAAAACGCCACACTTTTGGCTCACCTAATCAAATATTTACTCAGTCACACTTCACATTTTCTATCTGTTTTCTTCAACAAGAAGCCATCTTTAAAAAAGTATTCCCCCTTCCTTTCCCTCCTTGCTTCATACTGCACATGTGTTTCATTCCCTCCCCCCCCCCCCTCTGGCAGATCCGCTTCTGATTGGCTGGTGGGCATGTATAGCTCAGAACAGGAGACAGGATCAAGTTAAACACATGTGCATTGCTACAGGAAGGGGGGAGAGATTTCAGTGATGTCACTGTAGGCTTCACACTGCTGTAGGCTGCCCGCACCATATCTCAGAGAAGCAAGCAGGGATCTGGGAATTTAGATATGCAGTAAGTACTTAAAAAGAATGCCTTTAGACTTACTTTTAAGTTCCTGGCTGACTCCTCTGTTCCTCACAGAGCAACCGCTTGGTTGTGCCCCCCACTACTACTGCTGTCTCCTGCCTTAAACCTTTTCAAAACTAAACTTAAAGACAACCTCTTGGAGCACCCGCACGGCCCCTGATCTGGGAACTAGCACTTATATTGTAGTGTCACACACTATGACCTACAGCACTTATATTTGCCTATTTGTGTCTGTAAGTTACCTTCCCATCTAGATTGTAAGCTCTACGGGGCAGGGACCTCCACCCTCTTTGACTCTTAACGTATTGCAACTGTATCTTGTATTTGTTTGTATTTATTGTTATAATTTGTATTTATCTATTATTATCTTTAAACCCCTGTTTGTATTAATGTATTCTACTGTACAGTGCTGCGTACATAAGTAGCGCTCCATAAATAAAGATATACATACATACATTTGTAAAAGTCATTGTAACTCAAAGAAGCTATTACCCCTTTTTATTACCATTACGTATTCTTGGTTGAAAACAATCAGAGCCATTTTAAGGCCTTGGTGAGCCCTGAGCAAAGTTGGTGGGGCTCCATTTACCCTGCAAAGACAACTCACCCCCATGCCATCTCCATACAGTTGCATAAACACACACACTTCTACCTCAGGGAAAACCCTTTAATAAAGCATCTACACGTGTTTTTAAAAATAACTTGTCTTACATGATTGATCATCAACATCATCAAGAATTCCCCATCATGACTTTGGTATGTGCCCATACACATCATGCCTATATTTTTCTTTAGAATTAAGAATTGGAGCCCTTACATGAAAAGGTTTTGTATCTTCTTTATTGGTCATATTGGTTTTACTCTCTTATAATAACCCCCTTACAATATATGGGCATGGAATTATTTGGTTTACTCTTTCTTTAGGTATAGTATATTATTTTAAGGTATACTTTGATTTTACTTAACATAATACTTTTAAAGCATAGGGTGAGGCCTGCCTTTAATGCTTACATTGTCATGTTGGTGCCTGTGGTTCATGGAGGGTATGTGCTCAAGGCTAATGCAATTTAATAAAACACTGTGGGACGGACTTACTGCAGCCCATTACAGCCTGCTGTTCTGCTTGTTAATAAGTGTAGTTTTCTAAAGGTGCATGGGGGGGGCTATTCGGGCAGCTTCCATATAAGGGCTGGTATCACATCACTAGTTTCATACTTCTCTTCAAAATAGCAAGTGCCTACCTCTAGATTTATCCAGAAAACTGCCAGTCTTTGCTCTGTCAGACTGCTTAATCAGCACTTAGCGATGTTGCTGTCACATTGTGCATTCTCCACAGTGCTGGGGACTACAATGCGCAAGGAAAAGAGGGAGTTGTGAGATCTGAAGAGACACTGGACAGCAGGGTACAATCAGAAGAGATGCTGACTGGAAAAAAACATTTGGGGGAAGCTAATAATAAATACACAATGGCCCCCCAAAACCAGATGCCCCTTTTGCTGTTTTAATAAAACAGCCCTAAAAACAATGAGGTATATATATATATTTTTTCAAGCTGAAGTAGAATTTGCTACAGGTTGCCATGGGAAATTTCTACTACCCTCTTTTCACTTGTATAAGACTTTTAGGGACAAAAATACATTGATTATCAACATGCCAAGTGGTTTGGTGTGAAATCCTGCTTTATTTGTAAAAAAATGCACCCTTGCATATATCAAACTATAGGGGGCATTTATGACTGGAAGGCTAAGTGAAATGTCAAGTGTAATTAACACAAGTTCCACAGATAATGCTTTGTAATTGCAGTCACTAGTGGGAGTTGTGCCTGACACAATTGTGGCGATGCATCAAAATTGCATTTGCGCTATATCACAAATAGCAAACTGCGCTCTAATGATTAGCATAGGCCACTGTGGGAACCCTGGAGCTACCATCTGTTTTGGTGGTGGTAGCTGCAGAATTCCCCCATGTGTATAGGTGCAACTGCATTAAATTTAGGAAAGGAAGCAGAAGGAAGGCAGCGACGCAGAGTGCTACAATAACATGGATGTTTGTGTGATCCTCAAATGAAGTTACACACAGACTAAAGTGACATCCATTTTTTGATGAACAATATATATATATACTTAAAAAGGTTTTAATAGTGAAGGCTACTGGGTTCAAACTTTGCATTTATTTATTTATGGGTCAGACCTATATAGCACATAGTACTACATACATTTCTTTAGTGTCATTTCACTTGTAAATAGCAGCAGTATGATTTTATACCCAAATTGCACTCTGCTTTTGCACCTCTGTCCAGAAATGACAACTAATAAAATTGATGGAAAACTCCAGCTTTAAAATGACAGGGTGTCTATGACTGATTGGCCAATTTTCCACTGGATTAGGAATGTCATGTATAAAATTTTTGAAAGCTTTGATATAAAAGAGCACTGGGACCTGCAAAATATGTGGTCAATTTTGACTTTTAACCTCACAATTCTAATGTTAAAAAGTCACAAAATGAATGGTTGTAAAGCATTTTCTAATTGGACCAGTGTTGTTAGTGGAGTACTGCAGGGGTCTTTCCCTGGCCCTTTGCACTTGATTGAAAGTGCAATCTGATCAGGTTCCATGTTTATAAATGCAGGGTTTTGTACTTTAAAACTAACATGTGTGTGAATTATACACTAAATGGTAAAGTGTTGGTAGGTTCTGGAGGGTTTTGTAGATAACAAGCAGTGTCATTCCATGGCTACCAAAGCAAATAAAGTGCTGTCTTGTATAAAAAAGTCATTAACTCAAGGGATGAAAACATGATTTTGCCTTTATAGGTCTTTGGTAAAACTGGAGAGAGTACAGAGACATGCAACTAAACTGCAAAAAGGGATGGAGGATTTAAACTGTGAGGATAGACTGTTATGGTTAGAGTTGTTTTCGGAGAAAGGGCACTTGTCAGGGGACATGATTACTCTTAACAAATACGTTAGAAGACATTATAGACAGCAAGCGATCATTTTTCCAATAGAAAAGATCAGACTAGAGCAGTGGTTCTCAACCTTTCTAATGCTGCAACCCTTTAATACAGTTCCTTATGTTGTGGTGACCCCCAACCATAAAATTATTCCTGAGACCATCGATGATCTTAGGTGGACCCTTTGAAAGGGTTGTTCGACCCCCAAAGGGGTCCCGACCCACAGGTTGAGAACCGCTGGACTAGAGCAACAGAATTTTCATGTTAAGTAACATAAGTGGTTCTTCACAATGAGGGCAGGGAGATTGCTGTGTGATGTGATATTAGGTCCTGTAAAACCCTGCTTCATCTAAACAAACCATTTTCATAAAAATATACATATTTAGTAGTATGTTCCATTGGGTTGAATTGCATAGAATAGCATTGAATAGAAAATTGTCATTTTAAATACTAAAGTCCGCCCCCTGGTATCATACAATTCACGTTACACACAAACACACCAAGGGCACACATACACGTTGGTCACATAAACCAATTAATGGCCAAATTTCTGTCTTTCCTCCTACACTTCTTCCTGTTACTTTTAAAGCTGCATTATTTATGGCCAGGTGATATCCGAGGGAGCACAGTGACCATTACACAATACAATAGTGGTTCAAGGTAAAGATGTAAAAGGACAATATTTACTGATATATATATTGCATTTTGGTAAGGACACTTAATATGATGTAAGCTATCTGTTGGTTAAGTATTCATTCTGGGGCTATTGTTTTCTTTTACAGGGGTTTGGATGATTTATTGAACAAGCATAAAAAGGCTATTGTGATCTTAGGATCTAGTTAGTTAGTATAGGTATTGGTAAATATAGTTTATACAGTATATGTGAGTGTATAGATTGGTCTGGATAAGTATGTGTATATATGGGAAATTAAGTTCATTTGAAGGGCTTGATGTCCTTTGGTCTTATTTCAACACAACTTACCTATGTAACTATGTAACTATTTGTTGCATTCCCTCAGGCACAAAACACGTGTTTATCAAAACTGCAGGATGACCACACACGTGCCTACAGCCAGGTATGCAGGGCTTCATAATAAAATGCAGAAAAGGTTTCAAGTATCAATTAAAAGAATTGATAAACATTTCTGTATTTAATTCAATACAGTAAAAAAAAAAAATAGATCCTAGTAACACTTGGCCTTAAAGGCAAAGAAAACTAAGTGGCCCTTAAGAAGCTGTGTTGGTCCAGGCCATGGACCATCCATCACCTCAATTTTAAGTTGAGTATTATAACTAAATATCTACTATGCAATACAGATACACTCATATAGCTTCAACCAAGTCTTATCAGTGGCATCTGTACTCTTTTTATATATGCAGAGTTCATGTAAAACAAACTATACAGATAATGCATGGAAAAATTAAATGTTTTGCATGAAAGATCCCTGAGTGCAATGGCCAGGGGCAGGAGGTTAGCGATTCTTGTCACTCTGGGGTGCTTACCTAATTGACACCCCCCAGTAAATTTTTCCCTTCCATCTCCTTTAAAATTCCTTTTAATTTTACTTTCCTCATTATACTATCAATCTTATTAATTCTTCATTAAAGCATTCGGTATCAGTCTGGTCCACAATGACCCCTGGAGAATTCCTGGGGTGGGGGTTTGAGGTTTAATGGGGCAAAAGACGTTGGTGGGGAGCATGGCAAGGGGTTTTTGTCATCGCCAGATGGGACGGGTGATTGGTAGGGTGGGGCTCTGGAGGTCAGGTCCTCCGATGGGTCCTTTGCTCTCCAGATCAACACTGAAAGCATTCATCTATATTCACTTTTCTATGGACCTGGCCCCTTGGAGATATTATAGGAATTAAAATGGAAGGACCAGCCTGGGGTATCAGATAAATAATAATAATCACTTTCAGCTGCCTAACATTTGGCACTCCCCCAGTGGTTTCACTGTTCCATCTCTTTCAAAGGACATGCAAAATCTACATTTTCCTACAATTTATTGGACACATCTTTCCCACCCAAATGGCATAATTTCTAGCACCATCATGTTTTCCTAAAACAGATAGCAGCTTTCAACTGGCAGCCATTTTCCCTCTTACCCATCATCAGTTTTGTTAATATCTGCAAACAGTACGTGTGTGCTGTAAAGTTCATGCAATCAAGAATGCAGGCTTACACAGGCAGAACTTATTTTGACAAAAAGTCCTGCCAAGTGGCACCAAACAGTAATAGCATAAGGATGAGTGGGCATTCACCAGCTTTATACTTCTTCACAGCCTCATTTATGTTAAATGACATAGCTGTTCAAAGTTGTATTTGTGCTGTAGTGTTTATTGACTCTTATCTTTCACTAAGTCAAGATGTACCAATATTTTCTTTATGGAGATCCCTGGGTACTGACAATTTAAAATCCTTAAAGGAGTCCATCATGCAACTTTCCAATATACATTAATGAAATTTAAAAAAAAAAAAAAATGGTGTTAAAGTTATTTGTAAAAGTCATTGTAACTCAAAGAAGCTATTACCCCTTTTTATTGCCATTACGTATTCTTGGTTTAAAACAATCAGGGCCATTTTAAGGCCTTGGTGAGCCCTGAGCAAAGTTGGTGGGGCTCCTTTTACCCTGCAAAGAACTCACCCCCATGCCATCTCCATACAGTTGCATAAACACACACACTTCTACCTCAGGGAAAACCCTTTAATAAAGCATCTCCACGTGTTTTTAAAAATAACTTGTCTTACATGATTGATCATCAACATCACTGCATTTTGCAACAATTCCCCATCATGACTTTGGAATGTGCCCATACAGATCATACCTATATTGCTCTTTAGAATTAAGAATTGGAGCCCTTACATGAAAAGGTTTTGTATCTTCTTTATTGGCCATATTGGTTTTACTCTATTATAGGACAAGCAGCTGTGTTTTCTAAACACACTGTCACGCATATATGAATGCATACCCAATTATCAGTGAATATTGCATTAAATATGCATAAATGTATATATAGCTTCTTATAAATAAGGGCAAATTTATGTCTTCTTTGCACTTCCCATATTCTTTTGTGAACCATATTAGATATCAGATACTGAAGTACTGGCAATGTGAAGATGGGGCTGTTGGGACACTCTGCTATTACTCTTGAAATCACTGTTAATTCCAAAACCATGTTGCATCTCCTTCTGTTAGAAATTGTTGGTTTATATGGACCTAATTGCTGAATAACTATTAGCAATCACTGAGATTCAAAGACAGGTTTTAATAGAAATTTCAGAAAAACACAGACCATATATGGAGCAGACAATTACAAGTTCAGGAAGATGTCTGAACCAGCAGCAATCAAAGCACAGTACTTGAGACAGGCCAAAGGTCAGGGTTGGCAGAAAACCTGCAATGTCAAATATCAGGCCAAGTGTCAAAACTGGGGAGACCGGATATGGGGGAGTGAGGACAGTGTAGAGACAAGACTTACAGGATACAGGAATACAGAGTCAGAAACAGGATCAGGAACAGGAACTGGTGATTTTGATGATATGGATTCCTTGAGGTCTGGCATGGTCCAGAGAGATTGGTGAAGAAAAGACACATCATTATTCAAAAAGACATCCTGTTCTAACAAAAAGATTAACTAACAATAAAACCTCACAGAGCAATCATTTTTGGCTCCTGGGGTCATTGACCCCCATTTGAAAACTGAAAAAAGTCAGAAGAAGACAGCAAAGACTTTAATTGTAATGGATAATTCAAAGACTTATGGTTGAAAGTTGCATAATATTGATCATTCTATAACTTACCGTACTTAAAGGAGAACTAAACCCTAAAAATAAATATGGGTAGAAGTGCCATAATGTTCATACTGAACTTACTGTACCAGCCTAAAGGTTCAGCATCTCTATAATAGTAATGATGCCTTGCAAGTTGTCACAGGAGCTCTCTATCTTGGATTCTGTGTCAGTGACACATTTACTTGCTCTGAGCAGCTGTCACTGCAAATTATCAAGCAGAATATTTGGTTTGTCAAATAACCTGATGCTACAGGGACATCTTTAGTTAGGCTTTAGTTCTCCTTTAAAGTCAACTTAAAGGTGAACCACCCCCTCAATGTGCTGGAGAGAGTGCAGAGGTGTTCAATGAAATAGGTAAAAGTAATTGTCACGGTCGGCACCCAATACCAGAACAAGTGCCAAGCACCCTGGTCTCGGCTCGTGCTTCGCCAGTAGCGTGACCGCCTTTGGCTTCGGGAGGAGCCCTCAGCTACTCGGATGCCACCTGGACTTATATGAGAGGTGCAGAGCAGGAGTTCTGGCTAGCAATGGGGCACGACAGTATATAAGTCTTAAGGCCGATGGTCACGGTACAGAAAAGGGTAGGCAAAATACGTGGTCAAACTTGCAGGGTCGAGGCGGGCGGATAACTAGGATCGTCAGGCAGGCAAAGGGTCAAACTGGGTAAACAATCAGACGGATGAGGCAGAAACAGTAGTCGGAAACAGGCACGGATCAGGATACGGAATAATCGGAATCATCAAAGCCAGGCAGGGTCAAAACAGAAGCTTACAGCACGAATTCAGGCACCAGGAGTAAACCTATCACGGGCAATGAGTACCACGCCAGAAGCCCTTTAAATAATTCAAATTTGGCGCCATTGCGCGCCGACGTCATGCGTGATGACGTCATGCGTCAGGGCGCCTATAGGAGGATGAAGACGCGCGGTGCGCGCACTAGGAGGAAGCCGGCAACGAGCGGTGCAGCGGGCGTCCCCGCCGCACCGGTAATTTCTTTACATTACCCCCCTCTCTAGGGGGGGCCACAGGACCCCCAGGTTTCCCAGGAAATTTGACATGAAATTGCCTCCGGAGGCGGTCAGCCTTGATGTCACCTACTGAAACCCAGGAGTTCTCCTCAGAGCCGTAACCCTTCCACCTGACTAAATACTGGAGCCGACCACGCACCAGACGAGAGTCCAGAAGTTCCTGGACCACAAACTCGGACTGCCCGTCAACCAATACTGGGGGAGGAACAGGTAATACACGGACCTGAGGAGCTGGCTTTAAAAGAGAAACATGGAACGAAGCAGAAATCTTAAAGGTTTGAGGAAGCTTAAGACGAACAGACGAGGGGTTTATAACCTCAGTAATAGTATAAGGACCAATGAATCTAGGCCCCAACTTAAGAGAAGGGATTTTCAACTTAATATTTCTTGTGGATAGCCAGACAGAGTCACCAACTTGATAATGGGGAGCCTCCCTGCGGGATCTGTCAGCAGATTTCTTTTGGATCGCAGTGGCTTTAGAAAAGGAATCATGAACATCAGACCAAATTTTAGCAAACAAACTAATCGAAGAATTAACAGAGGGCACAGACAACAATGAACCGGAAAATGAAAATGCTTTTGGGTGAAGACCATTAACAATGAAAAAAGGGGACTGACCAGTAGAGGAGTGAGTGGCGTTATTATACGCAAATTCTGCCCAGGGTAATAGCTCTGCCTAGGAGGACTGGTTGTCAGCCACATAACACCTCAGGAATTGTTCAAGAAACTGGTTAACTCTTTCAGTTTGCCCATTAGTCTGAGGGTGATATGCGGTGGAAAATGATAATTCAATCCCCACCAAAGAACAGAATGCTCGCCAAAACTTAGAAACAAATTGCACCCCTCTATCAGAAACAATGTTACTCGGAAATCCATGTAACTTGAAAATATTAGACACAAATAAATCAGCCAAGGATTTGGCGGAAGGGAGGTGTGGGAGGGAAATGAAGTGGCTCATCTTACTAAACCTATCCACTACCACCCAAATTACAGTTTTCCCTTGAGACGGAGGAAGATCTACAATAAAATCCATCGAAAGATGGGACCAGGGTCTGTCAGGGATTGGCAGTGACCTTAACAATCCCTGTGAAAGGCTTCTGGAGGACTTAGATCTATGACAGACAGAACATGAATTAACAAAAGCTTTGACATCTCGAGTGAGGGAGGGCCACCAGGCGCTACGAGACAGGAGAGACACGGTTTTGGCAATGCCAGGGTGCCCTGCCATTTTGGAATCGTGAACTTCTTTTAACACCTGTTCCCTGAGGTTTTCAGGGACAAATAGCCTCCCGGAAGGAGTCCCAACTGGGGCAGAAGACTGAACTACGGATAACAGGTTGGTGAGATCAACCCCCAGAGCTGCCACAATCAACTCACTCGGGATAATGGGTATGCACTCCTTAGGACCAGGGGGATTAGATTCAAAACTCCTAGAGAATGCATCAGCTTTAGTGTTTTTGGAACCAGGCCTATAAGTAATAGAGAAATTAAACCTGTAGAAGAACAGAGCCCACCTAGCCTGTCTAGGGTTCAACCGTTTAGCCGACTCAATATATAACAAATTTTTATGATCTGTAAATACAGAAACGGCATGTTTAGCTCCCTCCAGTAAGTTCCGCCATTCTTCAAAGGCCCACTTAATAGCTAACAGTTCTCTATTACCAATATCGTAGTTGGCTTCCGAAGGGGAAAATTTCTTAGAGAAAAATGCACAAGGATGCAGTTTGTTAGTCAAAGGGTGCCTTTGAGAGAGAACCGCCCCTGCCCCAACCTCAGAGGCATCAACCTCAACAACAAAGGGAAGGGCAGTATCTGGATGACGGAGAATGGAGGCAGACACAAATTCTTTCTTAAGAAAATTAAATGCTTGCACAGCTTCAGAAGGCCACAAGGTGGGATCTGCTCCCTTCTTAGTAAGGTCAGTGATAGGGCCCACAATCAAGGAGAAGTTTTTGATGAACTGACGATAATAATTGGCGAAACCTAAAAACCGTTGGGTAGCACGTAGGGAAAGAAGTTGTGTCCAGTCAAGAACTGCACTCACTTTCTCTGGATCCATTTCCAGACCCTTACTGGAAATATGGAACCCCAAAAACTGAACGGAATCAACCTCAAAAGTGCATTTTTCAAGTTTAGCGTACAAATTATTCTCTCTTAACCTTCGTAACACTTCTTTAACATGACAACGATGGTCGCTTAGGTTAGAGGAGAAAATCAGAATGTCATCCAGATAAACTACTACGAACACCCCCAGTAGGTCCCGGAAAATATCATTGACAAATTCCTGGAACACTGCAGGAGCGTTGCAAAGCCCAAAAGGCATTACTAAATATTCGTAGTGGCCATCCCTTGTGTTAAAGGCGGTTTTCCACTCATCCCCTTCCCTGATACGAATGAGATTGTAAGCACCTCTAAGATCAAGTTTAGTATAAATGTTAGCACCCTTAACACGATCAAAGAGCTCTGAAATTAGTGGAAGAGGATAGCGGTTTTTAACAGTGATCTTGTTAAGCCATCTATAGTCAATACATGGGCGAAGGCCTCCGTCCTTCTTGCCCACAAAAAAGAATCCAGCACCGGCAGGGGAGTTTGAGGGCCTAATGAACCCCCTTTCTAGATTTTCAGAAATATATTCACTCATTGCCTGGGCCTCAGGCAGTGACAGGGGATAAGTTTTACCTCTGGGAGGAGTAGAGCCAGGAATGAGGTCAATTGGGCAATCATAATGCCTATGAGGTGGTAGAGTCTCGGCAGCTTTCTTTGAGAATACATCTACATAATCATTATAAGCTGCGGGTAACCCCTCCAAGGACGTGACTGCCACTATAGGAGAAACACACGAACCCCTACAGTTAGGTCCCCACTGAATAATCCTCCCAGATGCCCAGTCAATTGTGGGGTTGTGAATCTGGAGCCACGGCAACCCCAAAATGAGCGGAGAGGTGGCACCCTTTATGATGAATAGTGTTAGCTCCTCGCAATGAGAATCTATACACAGAGAAAGAGACATAGTTTTCTCAGAAACCAATCCTGATCCTAAAGGTCTTTGATCTACTGCCATGATTTTCATGGGCGCACTTAGAGGAAGCAAAGGTACACCAAATTTGGCTGCAAAAGCAGCATCCAAAAAATTTCCTTCCGCCCCTGAGTCCACAAAAGCAGATACCTTGACCGAGCCCGTGGGCCAGGTTAATTTGACCGGAATCAAAATCCTAGAGACAGATAGGGGAGAGGAATCGCCTGCACCCAAATGGAGCTCCCCTTCTCCATTTAGGCTTGGGAGTTTCCCGGCCTCTTAGGACATTGATTTAGGAAATGACCCACTTTCCCCACAGTATATACATAACCCTTGGGTACGCCTGCGAGTTTTTTCCTCCGGAGATAAGCAGGAAATGCCCAATTGCATGGGTTCTTCCTGCGGTAAAGGTACAGAGGAACCCGCACATTCAAAATTAGACACAGCTCTGGAAGAGCTGGGAAAATTAGAACGAAGAGAGGTATTCCTCTTGCCCCTTCTTTCCCTCTGTCTCCTATCTACCTGGATAGCTAAAGACATGAGGTCATCCAGGTTAGAAGATAGGGGGTAATTGACCAGACTATCCTTGATAGACTCGGACAGGCCAATACGAAACTGGCTGCGCAAGGCCATGTCATTCCAGCCAGTTTCTACTGCCCACCGGCGGAATTCAGTGCAATACACCTCCGCATCCCGTTTCCCCTGGCGAAGCCTACGAATCACGGCGTCGGCAGTGGATGCCAGATCCGGGTCATCGTAGAGAATCACCATGGAGTCAAAGAAACTGTCTAAGGAAGAACGGGCTGGATCTGAGGTGGGCAATCTGAGGGCCCAAATCTGAGGGTCACCCTGAAGGAGGGTCATTACGAATCTTACTCTCTCCTCATCAGTAGGGAATGAATGAGGAAAGAAACTGAGATATAGCTTACAAGCCTCTTTAAATACAAAAAATGTGGATCGGTCCCCACAGAATTTTTCAGGGAAGGCAATTTTAGGTTCTGGGGGCCTAATGGTGTTACCCCACATGTTAGCAGAACCTACCGGAGGAGAAGATGCAGGGCTGGACTGCTGCTGTGGAGTCTCCAGTTTACGGGTCAGATTATGAAAGCCCTGCAGGAGATAGTTCTGTTTCTGCTCCTGTTCCTCTAGGCGTTGAAGCAAGGTGGTCAGCAACGCTTCAGTGGTGGAGGAGGCAGATGGAGCAGCAGCTGCTTCGTGACCAAAGTCTTCCATGGCAGTGATAATGTCACGGTCGGCACCCAATACCAGAACAAGTGCCAAGCACCCTGGTCTCGGCTCGTGCTTCGCCAGTGGCGTGACCGCCCTCAGCTACTCGGATGCCACCTGGACTTATATGAGAGGTGCAGAGCAGGAGTTCTGGCTAGCAATGGGGCACGACAGTATATAAGTCTTAAGGCCGATGGTCACGGTACAGAAAAGGGTAGGCAAAATACGTGGTCAAACTTGCAGGGTCGAGGCGGGTGGATAACTAGGATCGTCAGGCAGGCAAAGGGTCAAACCGGGTAAACAATCAGACGGATGAGGCAGAAACAGTAGTCGGAAACAGGCACAGATCAGGATACGGAATAATCGGAATCATCAAAGCCAGGCAGGGTCAAAACAGGAACAAACAGAAGCTTACAGCACGAATTCAGGCACCAGGAGTAAAGCTATCACTGGCAATGAGTACCACGCCAGAAGCCCTTTAAATAATTCAAATTTGGCGCCATTGTGCGCCGACGTCATGCGTCAGCGCGCCTGCGCCTATAGGAGGATGAAGACGCGCACTAGGAGGAAGCCGGCAACGAGCGGCGCGGCGGGCGTCCCCGCCACACCGGTAATTTCTTTACAGTAATGAAGGATTTAAACTAAGAAAGTAGAGTGTCACAGTTGGGGTTGTTTTCACTTGCAAAAAGGGGTTTGAGGACATTATAGACAAAGGGTGGCGGTCCTTTTTCCCATAGAAATGATCAACATACTAGAGATCATCCCTTTAAAGGAGAAGGAAAGGTAAAAACAAAGTAAGCTTTATCAGAAAGGTCTATATAACTAAAGAGTCCTCTATCAAAAGAAACACAGGATTTCTTGTCTCCTTTTTTTGGGAAAATGTTCTTCATTATCAGACCTGCTCTCTTTTAGGACTCCTTCAGGTTTGGGGCTTGAGTCTGCTCAGTTATCTGCTCCCCCCTCCCCCCTCCCATAAGAATGCATAAGAACTCACTTCCCCCACCTTTATGAATGTGTGATCTGAGTTCCAACGGCTATAACTGCAGAAAGCTACTAAGACCAAGCTAAAATAGCAGCTGCTATCAGAGGGAGCTTCTAGGGCTCTTTACACAGGTATAGTAAAGCTTTCTGCTGAATAAATATAGTGTTCTAGGTGGCACTAATGTGGCAAATCTATTGGCTGTAAAATGCCAAAATGACTTTCCTTCTCCTTTAAACTAGAGGAACAGAATTTTCATTTGAAGCAGCGTAGGTGGTTCATTGGGTTGAGGGCAGTGAGGTTGTGGAATGCCCTTCCTAGTGATGTTGTAATGGCAGATTCTGTTAATGCCTTTAAGAGGGGCCTGGATGAGTTCTTGGACAAGCATAATATCAAAGGCTATTATGATACTAAAATCTATAGTTAGTTGACATAGGTATTGCTAGAAATAGTTTATACACGTAAGTGTATAGACTGATCTGTATAAGTATATGAATATATGGGGGGACTGTGGTTCATTTAAAGAACTTGATGGACTTAGATATTTTTTTAACCCATCTTAACTCTGTACAGGGTCAGACGGGGCCACCGGGCCCAGATAAAGTCCGATTTCTTCTTACTTCTAAATAATTTCAAGATTTATGAATGGGTTTTCAGTTTCACTCAGCTTCAAGGTGAACTTAATCCCCCCATTGTTTTCTATTTCATACGTTTTTAGTTTCAAGTGAAACTTAAACACATTATTGTTTTCCAAGAATGAGTGCCAATACTCCTAAAATGGCTGCTGGAGCAATTCCTGTTTGGGAAAAATAAAGAGATTTCATGGAAATGAACGTCCGTTTAAATCATAATTTCTGAGTTTTAACAAACTTTCAACTCCGGGATTTTTGGAAACTCCAATTTTTTGTACGAACGATTCAAGCATTATTGTGACATTTTATAAATACAGCAATGATCGAGTTTAATTATGGGGGTATAGTTTTCCTTAAGACTATTGTTAGTTAGTATAGGTATTGGTAAATATAGTTTGTATATGTGTATATATAGTTTATATATGTGAGTGTATAGATTGGTCTGGATAAGTATGTGTATATATGGGAAATGGAGTTCACTTGAAGGGCTTGATGTACTTTGGTCTTATTTCAACACAACTTACCTATGTAACTATGTAACTGTTTATTGCATTTCCTCGTACATAAAACACATGTTTATCAAAACTCGAGGATTTGCACGTGCCTACAACCTGGTGTGCAGGATTTTCATAATAAAAAGCAATTAAAAATACTGACATACCTTTTTCTGCATTCCATTCAGTACAGTCACCTCAGTTATGAGTTGAGTATTTATAACTACATATTCAATACAGACACACTCATATAACTTCACGCAAGTCTTATCAGGGGCATTTATACATTTTTTTTTATATAAGTAGAGTTCATGTAAAATGCATAAAATATACAGGACATTTGGTTATTGGACCGCTTCAATACCGTGTACATGCAACACCTATTAAATTTAGGTGTGCTGAAAATATAACACTAGATTTACTAGAGGTATAGAAAACCCACCCGGATGCAGTGCCTGGCCACCAGCACTTAGAGTTTGCACCCACACTGTTCTAAAATCAACCCCTAGGTAGGGCATTGCACTTTTGATTCACAAAACCACTATATCAAACAGGCTTTATAGAAATCCATAATTTTTACACAGTTATTAATTCATGTACCATTTTATGTATGTGCTTAAATGTGACCAATTAATTTGTAAATCACAGTTACTATTTCATATAAATTGACTTATTTTTCACAGTTGCATCAAATACAGGTATGGGATCCCTTATCCGGAACCCCGTTATCCAGAAAGTTCCAAAATACGGAAAGGCCATCTCCCACAAACTCCATTATAAGCAAATAATGGCAAGCATTTTTCAGCTTGCCGAAGCTATATGCCATATGCATCTTGTGGCATGAGCCTTACATATAATTGCTGGCCAGAGGGAAAATGCCTCTGTCACCTGTTCTGGAGAGGGGATAGGGGTGCTCTCTTAGGGCTCTCTAGAAATACCAGTTTCTACCATGGAATGAAGTTACAGGGCAAGTAGTAAACAGTGCTTAGCTAACACAGAATGCTATTGTTGTTCATACTCTTGTGAACCAACCTATCAAAGATCAACATATTAAGGGAGCTTGTAGAGGGCATTCTTACAAAAGGAAATGTCTTAAAACATAAGTTTTTCCTAGCATTTTAATAGTTAGAACCCCACTTGTGAGACTTCAGATCCTATACAGGATTCTTTGGTGGCAGGGCTTACACTACCTCCTCAGGTGTGTAAGACCAATCTGGGATTGGTTTGGAGGGGTTCCATCTCATCCTGGCAGAGTCAAGCTGTGGCCCTCCTAAGTATAAAATCTAAGCTAGTAAGTGCTAAACCAACAGATTAAAAAGTAATTATTATTATGATAAATTATGCACTGCTCAGGGGTCCTATTGGCCATCTAGTGTTTTTATTATTTTTTATTTGCAAAGCTTTTAATTTTTATTTGCATCAGAACAACAGGCAGGTGGCACAGCCAGTCTGGGGGTGCACATGCAAGGGAGACACACTAGGGGTCCAGTGCGATCAGGGGCCCATTCTGGTTTTTTTTTAGTTATTTTTTCTTGTTAATATTTATTTTTATTTGTGCTGCTTCCTGGGTCCACTTGCATCAAGTGTATGTGCACCTGGCCTACTACTGTGTGATCAGGGGTCCAATTATTATTCAAATTTTCTTTTCTTTTTTTAAATATATATGTATTTTTATTTGCTGCCTGGGTCCATCCAGTCACATTTTGTACCTGGCTGCTGGGAGAAAAAGCAAGCGGTGTATGCATCTGCCGAAAAATTACTAAACTACTAAGTTGCAAAGCTTTGATAAAGCCCTTAAAGCTTCCAGTTTCTAGCATCTTATCTCCCACATAATATTAGATACCAGAATAAAACACCCTAAATATGAATGCCAGTGGTCCACTGAACAGTTGGATGGCCAATGTGCATAGGTTTACTAAAGTATTTGGCATGCAGGGACTCCAAGATAGAGATACCCCATATTATCTGTCATTTTTGTCATTTCAGGTACGGCAAAATCAACACATTTACAGCATTGTACGCAGGCTAAAGCCACAAAAAAAGGTACTTTCACCGTAAGAGCCATATATTTTGGGAAAATACACATGCACCCGAATCCAAAATGGGTACATGTGTCTTCATACTGCAAATGCCAAGCCACAAAACTTTGCTAAGTTTGGCGATTTTGATGACATTTCCAAAAATCGCTTCAAACTTCCAATTTGCAGCATCTTATCTCACATATATCATTAGTCATTTCAGATACTGCAAAATCAACAGTTTTACAGCATTTTATGTGAGGTAAAGTGACAAAAATATACACTTACCCCAGAAAGCCATATATTTATGGAAAGTACACATTCCCCCAAATCCAAAATAGGTAGACATGTCTTTCTACTGCAAACTACCAAACCGCAGAGCTTTCCTAAATTTGGCGATTTTGATGACATTTCCAAAAATCACCTCAGCTGCATGTTTAGTGGGGTAAAGTCACAAAGAAATACGTTTACACCCAACAACCATATATCTTTGGAAAGTACATATCTGAGTGCATCTGAAATGGGTTACCATTTCTTTCTGCTCCAAAGCTTTCCCAAAAATTGTGTTTTTTTTTCAAGAAATACCTGAAAATCGCCTCACACATACAGGTCCTTTTCAAAAAATTAGCATATTGTGATAAAGTTCATTATTTTCTGTAATGTACTGATAAACATTAGACTTTCATATATTTTAGATTCATTACACACAACTGAAGTAGTTCAAGCCTTTTCTTGTTTTAATATTGATGATTGTGGCATACAGCTCATGAAAACCCAAAATTCCTATCTCAAAAAATTAGCATATCATGAAAAGGTTCTCTAAACGAGCTATTAACCTAATCATCTGAATCAACAAATTAACTCTAAAAACCTGCAAAAGATTCCTGAGGCTTTTAAAAACTCCCAGCCTGGTTCATTACTCAAAACCGCAATCATGGGTAAGACTGCCGACCTGACTGCTGTCCAGAAGGCCATCATTGACACCCTCAAGCAAGAGGGTAAGACACAAAAAGAAATTTCTGAACAAATAGGCTGTTCCCAGAGTGCTGTATCAAGGCACCTCAGTGGGAAGTCTGTGGGAAGGAAAAAGTGTGGCAGAAAACGCTGCACAACGAGAAGAGGTGACTGGGCCCTGAGGAAGATTGTGGAGAAGGACCGATTCCTGACCTTGGGGGACCTGCGGAAGCAGTGGACTGAGTCTGGAGTAGAAACATCCAGAGCCACCGTGTACAGGCGCGTGCAGGAAATGGGCTACAGGTGCCGCATTCCCCAGGTCAAGCCACTTTTGAACCAGAAACAGCGGCAGAAGCGCCTGACCTGGGCTACAGAGAAGCAGCACTGGACTGTTGCTCAGTGGTCCAAAGTATGTCATTCGGAAATCAAGGTGCCAGAGTCTGGAGGAAGACTGGGGAGAGGGAAATGCCAAAATTCCTGAAGTCCAGTGTCAAGTACCCACAGTCAGTGATGGTCTGGGGTGCCATGTCAGCTGCTGGTGTTGGTCCACTGTGTTTTATCAAGGGCAGGGTCAATGCAGCTAGCTATCAGGAGATTTTGGAGCACTTCATGCTTCCATCTGCTGAAAAGCTTTATGGAGATGAAGATTTCATTTTTCAGCATGACCTGGCACCTGCTCACAGTGCCAAAACCACTGGTAAATGGTTTACTGACCATGGTATTACTGTGCTCAATTGGCCTGCCAACTCTCCTGACCTGAACCCCATAGAGGCCTCCATAACACCTGAGCAGTCCCACAGGCTGATTGCCTCCATGCCACGCCACATTGAAGCAGTCATTTCTGCAAAAGGATTCCCGACCAAGTATTGAGTGCATAACTGAACATAATTATTTGAAGGTTGACTTTTTTTGTATTAAAAACACTTTTCTTTTATTGGGCGGATGAAATATGCTAATTTTTTGAGATAGGAATTTTGGGTTTTCATGAGCTGTATGCCACAATCATCAATATTAAAACAAAAAAAAGGCTTGAACTACTTCAGTTGTGTGTAATGAATCTAAAATATATGAAAGTCTAATGTTTATCAGTACATTACAGAAAATAATGAACTTTATCACAATATGCTAATTTTTTTAAAAGGACCTGTAGTTAGAGACCAAGGAAAAACATTCCAAATATGAATGCCAGGGATCCACCAAACAGTTTGATGCTCATAATGCAGAGGATCACCAAAGTATCTGGCATCTTGAGGCCTGAAAATAAAGTTAATTGTCCTGGAGGTCACTTCAGATACTGAAAAGTCAAAATGTTTTACTGCATTTTTATTTTGAGTTAAAGCCACAAAACAACTACAGGTATGGGACCTGTTTAGCAACAATGCATTTAATGCTTGTCTTGCTTCTACCACATCAACCGATTGCTGCTCCTCCAGCAACATTCTCCTACTATAGCTTTCTCCCCAAAATTTTCCACAGCTGTGGTCTTAGAAGCGAGAGGAGATAAATATTATACCCATTGTTGCTGAATGCGGGAGAGGAAAGTGTTAAGCTATTGTCAAGTATTAAACTGCTTATGAATGCTTCTTTAAAAGGGAAACTATACCCCCAGAAAGAAAACTTAACTAACAGATAGATTATATCATATTAAGTGATCTATTAAAGAATCTTACCAAACTGGAATATATGTGATGCTCTAGTTGTAAGTGTGAGTGTAAAAGACAGAACTTTGCCCATTAATTGGCTCATGTGACGCAGTGAAGTTGCCAGGGAGCAGCAAAATGGAAATCGGCAGTGGGAACAATATAATGTGGACAAGAGGTAGGCAGAAAAGGTACCTGTCTGTCACCCCCTAATTCAGGGGTCGGGAACCTTTTTGGCTGAGAGAGCCATAAACACCACATATTTTAAAATGTAATTCCGTGAGAGCCATACAATATGTTTGGCCGAGGATGCTGCGGGGCAAGGTAGGGTGGGTCCCAAGGATGCCGGATGCGATGCAGAGGAGGGCGTGGCCTGCGCTCGGCGGATAGAAGACATGTTTTGAGGCTTAGAACACGTCTTCTATCCAATGAGCGCAGGGGCATGGTAGGGTGGGTCTCAAGGATGCCGTATGCGGATGCGATGCGGAGGAGGGCGTGGCCTGTGCTCGGCGGATAGAAGACGTGTTCTAAGGCTTAGAACACATCTTCTATCCGCTGAGTGCAGGCCACGCCCCCATTATTTTTTTTTATTAAAGATTTGGCAGCGAGCCAAATGCAGCCATTAAAAGAGCCACATCTGGCTCCCGAGCCATAGGTTCCCTACCCTTGCCCTAATTGTTGTGCCCTAGGCAGGTTGCTGTTCTGCCTACCCCTAGTTCCAGTCCTAATCTACATTTACTTATCTATGCTATGGCCCTGGCCCCTTTAATATATTATAGGAATTAAATTGGCCCATTAATTGGCTCATGTGACGCAGTGAAGTTGCCAGGGGGCAGCAAAATGGAAATCGGCAGTGGGAACAATATAATGTGGACAAGAGGTAGGCAGAAAAGGTACCTGTCTGTCACCCCCTAATTGTTGTGCCCTAGGCAGGTTTCTGTTCTGCCAACCCCTAGTTCCAGTCCTAATCTACATTTACTTATCTATGCTATGGCCCTGGCCCCTTTAATATATTATAGGAATTAAAGGAGAAGGAAAGGTTGAATCACTGGGCATTGCCAAATACACAGTGATTACAATCATTGACAAAATACCAGCCTGGTGTACTTCCAGGGGTGTAACTACAAAGGAATCAGACCCTGCAGTTGCAGGGCGTCCTGACGTGTAAGGGGCCCAATAAGAACCTCATGAATGAGCAATGAATTACATTTCCTCAAACTAAAAATCAACACCTATCAAGCATAACTACTTGCTGGGTGGCTTGTCCGGGAGGAGTACCTCTATTACCTGCTCTGGAGAGGGAATAGGGGGTTCTGAAGTACTGAAGTCATTGGGTAAGCAGTAAAGAGTTTTTAGTTCCCCAAGGAGATCATATGGCATGTTGCATCCATACAGAGATTGCTTGTATTTCTCTCTGCACCAAACAATAATAGCCAAAAAAATTAGTAGCAAAAATGGGCTTAGACAGCATTATACTCACTACTGGTTTATAATAAACAACATAGCTGTTCAAAGTTATATTTATGTTTTAATGTTTATACTTTTATCTATCACTAATTCAAGCTGTACACATGACAATTTTTTCTTTATGAGATCCCAGGGTACTGGTACTGATAAGTTCTAGACTTAAGTTATTGACTTTTGTGAAATATGTCCCTAAAATTTCCAAACAAATGAACAGAGTGGCAGAAATTCCTACTTGTAACCTGCGAGTTGTTTTGTCACCTTTTGATAAATATGCCGCCTCATTGTAGCCGACATTACGTGAGCTTTGCTCCAGGTGTGATAAGCAACTGGCTTATGCTACATTGATTCAGGAGCCATTTGTCTCACTGGTTCTCACTGGTAGCATAAGCCAGTTGCTTAACACACCTGGAGCAAATACCTCTTTTAGCTAAAATTGCATTTACCAATAACTTTAAAACAATTGAGAGTAACGTATATTTATAGAATGGAGGGGAATGACGCTCGGCCTGGAAAACATTAACTTTTGCAGATCTGATTCTCTCAGCCAGGCTGAAAAATTCCCCACCTGTGCCTGGAATACGTTTGGGTGCAGGCACATGTAGCTGATATGTGAAATGTGAAGGCTTGTGTTTTTGGTGGATATTAGCTACATGTGCCTGCACACAAGCGTATTACATTCTTTCGGGTACAGGCACAAGGTAGGCACATTTTACAGTAGCAGGGCGTATTCTCAGCAAGGGTCTTTCAGCTTACCGAGAATACGCCCCATGTGGCATCAGCCATAAGGGCAATTTCACCTTTTTCAGCAAAACTGTAATAACACATAAGACAAGACCCCCAGAAATGTGTTCAAATAACCTGCCAAATTTTGTAAAAATGGGAGTGGTATTTTGTGGTTGCAAAAATCGTCATGGTCAAAACATGCCCAAAACATGTCCCTCTTTACACTTTTCAAATGTTGGGAGGTATGGAATTGGTCCCCCTATCTGGGACACTGAACAAGTTTTTACCCCACCTAAAAGGTGAGATAAAAATACCTTGGATACTTTGTGAAATGCATTTAATAGAATAAGTTCCAAGTTTTCATTACATTAAGGGGCACATTCATCAATGTATGATTGAGTCCGAATACAAAAAATTTGTATTTTTTGTTAATTTTAGAACTGTGCGTATATTCTGCGATTTTTTCGTTAATTCGTGTGACTTGTTCGTAATTTGCGCGACAAAATTGTATTTGTGGCAACGAGTACGAAAGATTCGGATTCATTCAAGCTTTGGTATCGTGACTTTCCTTGGGCCAGGTTGGAGCTGCAGAGTGCCATTGATTCCTATGGGAGGCTTCCAAAATCATGCACAGAAGGATCAAAGTCAGAAAGGTTTTTTAATGAATTGTCCTCTTATTCCAACTCTTTGCATTTTTTAAATGGGAGTCACTGACCCCAGCAGCCAGAAAACTATTGCTCTGTGAGACTACAGTTTTATTGTAATTGATACATTTTGTATTTTATTCAGTCCCCCTTATATTCATATACCAGTGTCTCATCCACACCACCCCCTGGTTGCTAAGGTAACTTGGATCCTAGCAACTAAATAGCTGCTGAAACTCCAGATTGGAGAGCTCCTGAACTGAAAAAAACCTATAAATAATAAAAAATTAGGGTACTCTCTACACCATACTAAAAGTTAACTCAAAGGTGAACAACCCCTTTAAGTTCATGTCGTCCTTGGTTTTTAAACCTTTGGTCAGAGATGAAAACGTTCATATATCGTTCATTCAGACAGTGTATCTATAAGAGTAAATTCTTTCTAAATCTCCTCCAAACTGACTTTCAACCTGGGACCCCCTGCCACTCCTTCAGACCCTCTGTTCTTGACACTATGTGGTTGATTCACTAGAGTGCGTTAAAACGAGCGCTATTTATAGCATGCGTTAAAAATGTTATCGCTTCTTATTTTTCGCAACTTAACGCACAATTCACTAAAAGGATACTTGCGTTAATTTAGACGCAATATTTTTGTGTTTTTTAAGTCACGAGCGTTTTTCTTGCGTTATTTTCAGTGTGTGGGTTAATTCCCGCTGTGCGCGATATATTTCGCTGCTTGCTATATAAGCGCATGATTTAACGCATGATTTAACACACGTAACCATTACGTTTGTAAAACTACTTTTCTGAAAATGACCATTTCCCTGAAAACTGGAGGCTGCATCACTCTAGGGCCAACACATACTTGAAAAAATCCCACTGCAAAGTCCTTATTGTGTTGCCAAAAGCTCATGAACTGTACTTTTCTATAATTACCGCCTGCCCAAGTAGGTGTTAATCTTCGCACATACTCATGCAATATTTAGCGCATCTAACGCTTCTTATGTGTTTGTGAATCATGCGTTAGTACTATTTCTATGCGCTAATTAACGCAATGCATTAAAATTAACGCCTTGCGATGATGCGTTATTTAGTGCATGCAATATGCGTCTTAATGCATGCAAAAAGACTTGGATGAATCGGTACCTATTTATCGCGTCAATTTTAATGCAAAAAAGCATGTGATAACGCTTATCGCACTTTAGTGAATCAGCCCCTATGTGTGCCTGAATGATACCTATATTTGTAACTTTATAATTTGATAAGGGGGGCTCTGATCCAGGAGGGCTTGAACTGAAAAAGTCCAACACAACCACAGCCTTATTGTAATGGAAACTTAGAGCTTATTCTATGAAATGTATTTCACAAAGTATCCATTAGGTGTCCCTATTGTATTTCATATACAGCTGTAACTACAGTTACAGTTACATTTTCATATGCAGGCATTTTTATCAGTTACTTTTTTCCTTATAAAAAATAAAGCGCCCAGAAAGCAATAAACAGCAAACTGATCTAAATTATCACAGCAGCTTTAAGCTTTTACCCTGTGGACCTCACTATTTTCACAGTTGTCCCTGTCTTGTAGAAAGAAATTAAATAATCTATGACTGTGTTTCTCTAGCTTCAACTTTTGGGCTTCCTGCAATAATCATGTACATCACTACACATCTACATCTTTAATATCATCCTTCATCAAATATTGTTCTCCCTTATCCATTTCAGGTTTTGTCTCATGGTGAAGCTGAAGGTTCTAAAATTTGTCTCTGGTCATATTTTTGCATTTATCTTACTGACTGATCCTTTCCTCATTTGGACTTTTTATACAGGACACTTGCACCCAAAGATAGATATTTTGGGAGCACTGTGTACTCTGAGGTTTTATACAGTTGGAGCTATGCAGTTGGTGAAGGGTTAGGGGGTCCTGTGAAGGGGGTCTTATACTTAAAAAAAGAGGGTGTAGAATTAAGTTTCTAAAGTGAATGCTATAGCTTAAACTATATGTATATTGCACATTGAGGAACTTTTCAGTTCCTTTTCATTCCCTCTTGTTCTTGTGGTTGCTTCCCATTACTTTAAAAACTATTACTTGCTTATAAAGTTTTCTATTTACGGTATGCAAACAACAAATATCACATTACTTAACACAAATGGATACAATTACCCTTACATTACCCTTATTTTAATGTTAATTTGTCCTTTCTTAATGCATTTCCAAAAATAAATCTTTTTCACCTTTGCTAAGCTTTTTTTTTTTTTTTTATTATTATTTTTTTACTCTACTAAATAAAAAATCCTGCAGTATATTAAACAGACCACTGTGTCCATTATGCTCTTAACTGCTGCTTTGTGGGAGAAATAAAGAAGGCCAGAGAATACAGTTCTAAGCAGAGTTTATAAAGGGAACCACCGGAAAGCAAAGAAAAGTAGAGAAAGCTCGTTTAACAGATGCAGACGCAGGTGCAGATGTAGAGAGAATGTTAAACTTGGAGAGCAAAAGAGAAAAGGGAGCAGGAGCAACAGAGATAAGGAAAGGGGTGGCAAGAGAAAGAAGAGAAAATAGAAGAGGATGTGAGCAAAAAGGAAACTGGGAGAAGAAAATTTACAAAGCAAAACAAAAAGATGATCCAATTATTTTTGGTTCTAAAAGGATGTGGTAGGGTTAACTGATGATACGTAAAAAAACAGGACATCTACAAACAGTAGTCAGGGATTCATAGTAAAAAGATGCTAAAAGGATCCATTAAATTATTGCTGACCTATAATACATATTTTTAATGTTGTCCTTAAGTAAGAATATTCCATTTTAATAACCTGAATTTGACTACTTGTAGCAGATACCAGGGAACATAGATTTAATTTTGTTTGTAAGCAAGAATAGTCGCGGGCGTCAAAAGAATAGTCGCATGTCCAAGAATAGTTGCAAGAATAGTCGTGCACGTCAAAAGAATAGTTGCGAATCAAAAGAATAGTCGCGTGTCCAAGAATAGTTGCAAGAATAGTCGTGCACGTCAAAAGAATAGTTGCGCGTGACAATTTTTTTGCTGCACTACTTTTTTGCCGTTTTGCAAATCTTTTGAAAGATTCGCAAATTTTTCGCCGAAGCAAAACGGGACAGATTTGCTCATCACTAACTAAAATGAATGTGCTATATGCATCTGGGCTCCCATCCATTGGATGCCTATGCCTCACCCCATTTAGCACCATCAACTTCACATAGCAGGGACATCTCACTTAGATTACTGAAACTACATTTCTTTGTTTTTCTGGCCTTCATTTAACCTTAGGGAATGGGTGGCTCTTAGAAAGATGAATAGAGCTCAGAGAATTGAGGTCACTAAACTGTAGGTGAAATTTTATTAATCTACTCACTGTTCCTTTGGGGCACCTTTACATTTTTCTGATATGTTTTAAACACAAACTACATGGACCAAATGTCAATGCCAGGTGCTTGATGGATGGTGACAGTGGTCATGAAATTCTTAGGCACGCCCTGGAATGTGCCTGAATATGTATGTGTGTGGGCGCTAAGTCAGGCGTTGAGGCTACCATTACAAGAGTGGGAGAATATGTGCATATACAGGAAATAGTTTGATATGGACAGCAGTGCTGATACTAGGGATAGGCAGATGAGGCATGTGCCTAGAGCGCAAGAGAGGTGGCACACACCACCTACTCCAATTTCCGACCCTGCTTTCTATATTAAACTATTTATTTTGTACACAAAATGTTTGTGTAATGTTTTCCTGAATCCCTTACTTAGCACCCACGCATAAACAAAACACACACATATCCAGGGCTTACCAGTGTAGTATTGTTGACTTGTCACCATTGCACCACTTGCACCCAATTTTAAAGGAGGAAAATCTAGAAAAAAAAGATTCTGAACCAAATACTGTAGTAAAATATTTTCTAAAGTGTCTCTGATTTGTCATGTGTTTCGGTCAGCATGTGTCATGCACACCGTGCTTCTATAAACATAACAAGACTGAGTCCAGCTATTAATGCAAGCCTATGCATTCCCGGAAGTAGGCCATACTGTTGCCATGGTGAAAGTGTCATGGCTGCGCCCGTTTCACACATGTACGAGCAGGGCCGGATTTCTAAACCAGCCGCCCCTAGGCCGCCCCCAGTCGCACGCCCCCCCCCCTCCGAGTGCGCATGCGCGAACAGGTTGTGTGCGCATGCGCAATGTGCGAAGAGCGCAGGGGGTAGGGTTGCGCGCACGCATGCGCAGTTGGCCAAAGTTGCATACGGAGCAGTGGGGAGAAGTCCCCATTGCTCCGTATGTGAACAAAAATTTTAAAAGATTTTAGTGCGGCGGGGCGGCATGCCGCCCCCAGGTTTCTGCCGCCCTAGGCCCGGGCCTTTGTGGCCTCTCCACAAATCCGGGCCTGTGTACGAGAGGTATTTACACACTCCTATCGCCATTCTGTAAACGAAAGACCGGAATGAAACATAGCAGCAATGATTTCGCTTTGATGTACTTAGGCGACACTTACTTAGGGGCACATTTACTAACCCACGAACGGGCCGAATGCGTCCGATTGCGTTTTTTTCGTAATGATCGGTAATTTTGCGATTTTTTCCGGCGTCTTTACGATTTTTGCGTAAAAACGCGAGTTTTTCGGCGTCTTTACGATTTTTGCGTAAAAACGCAAGTTTTTCGGCGTCTTTACGATTTTTGCGTAAAAACGCGAGTTTTTCGTAGCCATTACGAAAGTTGCGCAAAGTCGCGATTTTTTCGTAGCGTTTTAACGCTACGAAAAAGACGCGACTTTGCGCGCAAGTGTTAACGCTACGAAAAAATCGTGACTTTGCGCGACTTTCGTAATGGCTACGAAAAACTCGCGTTTTTACGCAAAAATCGTAAAGACGCCGAAAAACTCGCGTTTTTACGCAAAAATCGTAAAGACGCCAAAAAAACTCGCGTTTTTACGCAAAAAACGTAAAGACGCTGAAAAAAATCGCAAAAAATACGAAAAAGTCGCAAAATGTTCGTTTCCAATCGAAATTTTTCCAATTCGGATTCGAAATCGTGTCTTAGTAAATCAGCCCCTTAGTATAGTCTTCTCGCTTATCCAAATGGTATTTTCGCAGCACTTTGACTTCATGGATATTATCCACCTCCCAATTAATAAAGTCTACCTTTTTCAGCAGCTTCTGCTTGTGATACTTTAACTTGCAAACCATTTTGCGTGAGTTACAAAGGCGAAGGAGAGAAGCAGGGCGGAAAGATATGTGTATACTGCGGGCCTGGGGTACCGCTTGTTCCCCTCTGTGAGGCAGAAGCAGGGCTCGGTACCGGAAAGCTCTGTGAGGTCACAGGAAGAGGGCGAGGCCTCCTTGGACAGCTGAGTGCATGCGTATTGCTGAGGCGGGTGTTGGAGTTTATACGGTACGGCACTAATACGGTATTCGTCATATAAGACGCACCAACTTTTCCCCCCCCCGTTTTGGGGAAGAAAAAGGGCGTCTTATACGGGGAAAAATACGGTACCTTCCTTAATAACATAAGAGTTGTGAAAGGGGAGGACCTGCTGATGACTGCCACTTACCTGCCAGTCAGTGGGCTATGCATAAATGTTTTATTTGTTCAGAACTGTTTAGAAGACTGTCTTTCAGATTTATGTTTGCAAATCTTAGTATTGTTTGAAAAATTGTTATTTATTAATTGTGCAGCATGATTGAGAAGATGTTCTGTGGTCCTGAGGTTGATTCTGACCTGGTCACTACCTGCAAAGGGTTTCCCTGTGCTTACATAGGTTATCTCCGGGTACTCTGGATTCATCCAACAATCTAACAACGTACAGATAGGTGAACTGACTACTAATAACTAATAACATTGACCATAGTGTCAGTTAATGTGATAGGGGTTTAGACTGAAGCTAGACAGCAAATGTTTAATTTCTGTAAAGCAGTCTGGAATATATTGGCTAGCAATTAATGGGTGTCTGTCTCCCAAAAATTTGACAAAAATGTATATGCAAAAGCCTGGCATATGGATGGGACATTGTTTTGCACAACAATTGCATGCAAGTCACCTGGCGTACAATTGAGCTCCTGTTGACATAACTTTCATAAAAAAACAAACAAAAAAACCCAATATTTGATAAATAAAATGTGTCTCCTGAAACTGCTTGGTAAAAAAGGCAAACAAGGGATCTAGATCAGCTAACAATGATTGTTGAATTTACCTCATATGGCAGGTAAAAACATATGGCCCCCACATGTGACAAGGGTAATTTACAGCTCTGTAATTGAACCACCATGCCCTTCCCTGAAGACGCAAGTAGAAGTCAGGTTCAAATGATGTTCATAATTTTGGTATGTGGAACATTTTAGAAAACTGTCAAAAAAATGGTTTCTATGAAATTCATTTTGACCCAGTTTCAGCAACCTGTTTGAAGAATTGCTATGTCAGTGAGCTTGTTTAGGTTTCCCTTGGGATAGGCAGCCCTTTAAAGTAGTTTAACTCCTTGGTAGCCTGGGCCTTTGTTTTAAATGTTATAACACACATGCAGCTAACAGCGTGCAATATGGGGAAAACAGTATACACTTACATTAAAGGATAAATACATGCAAAGCAATAATTAGAAAAACGTAGAGGAAGGTATCTGACAAAGCACCTGCATATTCTGCAGTGGAGTACAATAGAAGGTCTTATATACTGTATCAGCCATACAAATTATGTACAAAAGCTGGTCAACCCAGTATGGTTAAAACAATGGTGGACACCTTAATTATAATGGCAAGACTGGATAAGTACTGGATATGTAGGACTCCAGCTAGAGAAAAAGCATTGTTGGCATGGAATGGTTTCTAAAGGCCCCCTTCAGTGTTGGGTAGCCAAAAGTGATTTTATAATATTTGCAGGGGGCATATACATACATGCATCAATCCCTAGTAATTGCCCAGAAATGGAGAAGAAGCCATTTCTGAACTTTTACCCATGATTACCGCATGACATGTGTTTTACATGAGGCAATTCAAGCACCAGTGAAGGAGGAGGTATTATTGGGCCCTCCATTGCCTGTGGGAAATGAGATTTCCCACTGGGTAATGAAACAGTGTTGCAGTACCCTTAGGGGCACAAAATTGCATCTCTCAGTGCTTAGATACTGTACAAAGTGCTTGAGGTAAGGGATTACAGCACAGCCTGTACTTTGCTCCTTGTGCTGAATGCAGGTTCATTCAATAAATGAATCTTTTGCATGACTTGATAAATGTTATACTATGTTTTTTTTTATGTGTGATACTTTACCTGCACCCAGGCAAGTTGCTTTTTCAATTAAGGGAGTAGTCATACACTTTTAAGCCCAAACTGACCATGTTACTATGTAATTATTACAAACAGCTAGGTGGGGACAGAGGCCTGGTAAAGTATTGTTACAGCATTGTTGGCACTGTATTGTTAGCCAAATAGGGTGATAAATGGCATATTAGGGACTGTTTTCCAAGGCTTTCTTAATCTCGGTATAAAACATACCATTAAACTATGCTACCCGATTTCACAGGGCCTTTTCTTTTTAAACAAAAATCTGCATAATCTATAGCGTGATCCAAAATGACGCTAACTGCTGCACACCTAACAAACCAGTATTTTGAAGGTGGTTTGAACTAGAACTGGAGTGGCCTATGAAACTGGCATGTCAATGTGTTAAGCTGACCTACTTTCTCTGTTTCACATGAGCAAGCTTTCTAACAGCTTGAAATATCTCAATAGAATAGTACATAATTAAAGAGCAGTCAGGGCACTTGCCTAGGATTTTATATTTGATATTTTTAAAAGAGCTAACAACATTTTAATAAAAAGTTACCACAGCTTCTGCTAATAATAATTGTAGACATGTGCCTTCTTTTGGTTCTGTAGCCAAAAGCATCACTATGTTGTGAATTTTTATGCATATCCACTCAAAGTACCATGTATATTAATGTCATAATTTATTCCACAAGAGAGGAGCCTAATTCTGATCTATTTTTATGTGTTGAGCATTTGTCTCATATTCAGTGGAATGCATGGCAATGCTGTTTATGGCAAAAATAATTGCAAAAATACCCATGAGTATAGAGACCTATATTGTTCAATGCATAAAGAGATTTCTGTCAAAGAGCCGCGCCATCACAGGACGCAGTAATGATTAATTATAAGAGTTAAATTTTTTCATTTCTCAGGGGGAGATTTACTAATCCACGGACGGTCCGAAGGCGTCCAAATGCGTTTTTTTTTCGTAATGATCGGTATTTTTGTGACTTTTTCGTCGTTGGCGCGCCTTTTTCGTATATTTTCCGCGACTTTTTCGTTGCCGCCGCGAAAAAAATCGGATTGGTTTTTCCGCCGTTTACAATTGCTCAATACAAAAAAATTGCGGCGGTGACGAAATAGTCGCACAAAATACGAGTAAGTTGCGGCGGCGCCGAAAAAGTCGCGACGGCGACAAAAAGAAGGCAAAATTTTTGTTTCCAATTCGAATTTTTCCCTTTCGGGATTCGGATTCGTGGATTAGTAAATCTCCCCCTCAGACTTGAAAATTGATAAATCAACCTCACAATGTTATGTTAGTCTGTCGTTTTTTTATGGTGCCGTTAGGATTTTTGTATCTGAAAATACCAGGGGGGGGGGTCTTTGGGGTCACTTAATAAATAGGTATTCTTTAAGGCACCACTGAACAAAATAGACTAGTTATGAACACAACAGAGCTTCTAATAAGCTTTTTAAATGTACAGGTAGTCTTACCACCAGTCCAGTTTTTTAGTGAACAGCCTGGTGTTTCAAGGGGCCGTCCTGTTGAAAACTTTCTGTCTAGTTTTCAACATTCAGAAAAGTGACGCAATAACCCACCCCCACAGTCTTATCTACAATATCAGTGCCATCGCCCCCTTTGTACAACTTTAGCCACTGGTAAAGGTAGTAACCTATGTTCAGGCTAGCAATAAATAGAATCTCAATATATAATAGTAATTTTAATTTCCTTTGGTATTGGTACTTAATAAATAATGTATTCAATATTTCCTTAACTGATTGCAATATGAATTATTGCTATTTAATCATTAAATAGTGCTACATGAATTAATAAACATTTAAAAATTACAACCCAAATTTAACTCAGCTAAGAAATTACATTAATATCAACCAACAATGTAAATTCAAATATATTACCACAAGGCCAATATGTTAGCCTGCATACCAGGGTATCGTGGAGGGTTTCATCCTTAGTCCAGCATGTCATAATATCATGAATAGAAATCACAATATAATTTGTCTTAGTAACATCTAATCAGGTGAATATTTGATTTTGTATTTAATTTAAAGAGACAATATTGCTAAAGCATACCTCTCAACATTTGAAAAGCAGAAACAGGGACAAAAATGGTGGCAAATTTTTTAGGCCACACTCACTTTGTGGCCACCCCCCAGGCCCATTTTACAAAACCACACCTGAAAAGCATAACATACACAAAGCGCACCAGAAGACAGACACGGTGGCCCCAATCATTTTATGACATATTGTGGCCCTAAGGATTTCATATTGCACTGTGGCACCTATATTTAATGACAGACATTGGTAGCCAGGGCCCCCTAAAATATTGGTAGCCAGGCATAGGTGGAGGATGACTTTTTTGTTTGGGGAGGCTAAAGATGGCCCATACACAGACTGACCTACAGCTAATGTGACACTTAGTGGATTCACTGCTGGTGTAAAAAATTAACCTCCCAACTACCTCTGGCAGTTCCCACTGACTCCCAGGGATACTGTGCAAAATTGCGGGTGGGGGGGATTTTTTTAACCTTAAAATGCTTAGGATGTAAAAGCATTCATACGTGCACTTTTGTTAGGGGTTCTCTATACATTTGTGTTCAGTTAGGTTAAAGGGGTAGTTCACCTTTAAATTAACTTTTAATATGATGTAGACACTGATATTCTGAGACAATTTGCAATTGGTCCTCTTTTATTTTTAATGGTTTTTCGGTTATTTAGCTTTTTGTTCAGCAGCTCTCCATTTGGTATTTCAGCAGGGAATATGAATAGTTAAGGGGCCTGCATGGAAAAATAAAACTGTAGCTTCACAGAGCAATACTTTTTGGTCAGTGACCCTCATTTGAAAGCTGGAAAGAGGCAGAAGCAAAAGGCAAATTATTCAACAACTATATAAAATTAACTAGGAAGACCAATTGCAAAGTTGCTAGGAATAGGCCATTCTATAATATACTACAAATTAACTTAAAAGTGAACCTCCCCATTAGATGTGTTTAAGTTAGCTTTATAGAAAGTGAGGCAGCAGGTACTGACATCCCAGGCACGTTATATACAGTGAGACGCAGTCTTTATATACAAAACCAGCACATTATATGCCATGAGGAGCAGTGGGTACAGATGGCAGATATTCAGGCCCTGGCACTATAACACTGGCACTGATACACAGCATTGGCCCCACTGTAACTTACTATAAATGAAAAAAACAATGACAAAAGTAAAAAAAAAAAATAGAATGTGCAAAAAACCATAACAAATATATAAAAGCACAATGAGCTTTGTCAGGGGGAAAAATTAACTTAGGGTAGGGGATATTATAAATGTCAGATGACAAAAAACAATTTAATTCCAGCTAGTGGGTCAGTCTTTAGAACATGTACAGTATAGTACCTGTGGGATGAAAACTGCAGCAAAGTTCAAAGCTGGTTTATGGGTAAATTTACAGTCTGCAGATTCTTCTTTTTTAAGTCTTCATTTCTGCAGTTTGCAAAATTTCCCGATCCCTGTCTGCATCTGTGTCTTGATTGGTCAATTTTACTGTCTGTCAAGAATTCTGAAATCTGATTGGAGAATATACAAGAAGAAAGATCCAATCAGAGCACAGCTGATTAGAGCAGAACCCTGAGCTTGCAGGGACAGGAGAAGATTTGCAGCACAGCGCGAAACAGCCAGGTTTTTTTATTTTATTTTTTTATTTTTAGGGTGCCAGAGCAGGTTTGCGGAGGCTTAGCCTCCCCTAGCCTTATCGAAAATCCGCCTATGTAGCCAGGTGTTATGTTTTGCTTTGGCACTAGAGCAGGGACCCCCTAAAACAGTGCTGTCCAACTGGCGGCCCGCGACCCCCCTCTGTGTGGCCCCCCACCTGTCTGGCTGCTTTGATGGTTTATCTTGTGTAAGCTTTAAATGGTATCAGTACTGAGATTAACTGCCCCCCCTGCATGGTTCTCACCTCAGATTCAGGCTGTAATCAGGCTGTATTGTTTAAATATGTAATCCCCTGTGTTGTTCACACCTTTTAATCTCTGCATTGTTCACCCCCTGCAGTGTTCACACCTCAGGCTCAGGCTGTAATCACCCCCATTGTTCCCCTGTTCACACCTCAGGAGCAGTAGAAACCCACAAATAATCCCTGCATACTACAAAAAGAACATATACGAGGTGGTCCTGCTATTAAAAAGTTTTTTAATATATAGTTATTGTGCAGACTGTAGGAGCAGTGCCAGCATTGTGTCACTGTAGGCAGCATAGGGCAAGCAAAGTATGGCACACACAGGCAGCATAGGGCAGGCAGAGTATGGCACACACAGGCAGGGTAGGGCAGGCAGAGTATGGCACACAGGCCAAGTTCGGCACAAACCAGCCAAGAATGGCACACACAGTGAAAGTATGGCACACGCAGGCAGGGTAGGGAAGGCAGAGTATGGCACACACAGGCAGGGTAGGGAAGGCAGAGTATGGCACACACAGGCAGGGTAGGGCAGGCAGAGTATGGCACACACAGGCCAAGTATGGCACAAACCAGCCAAGAATGGCACACACAGTGAAAGTATGGCACGCAGGCAGGGTAGCGCAGGCAGAGTATGGCACACACACAGGCAGGGTAGGGCAGGCAGAGTATGGCACACACACAGGCAGGGTAGGGTGGCAGAGTATGGCATTGATATTGCCAGGGTATGGTCATGTGATAACATGGGTGTGGTTTCAAGTGGGTGCAGTTTCAAAAAGGGGAGTGGTCAAAACTGGCTTCCATTATCGGCCCTCCACCACGTAGGTTGGAAAAATTCCGGCCCTTCGGTACAACAGAAGTTGGACAGCACTGCCCTAAAACATTGTTGGTCCTCCCCCAGTGTCCCCATACTATGGGCCGCTCCCCACTGCAGCATCCTCCCCAACATCCTTCAACTCCCCCCAGCATCCACATCCTCTAGCTCCCCCCAGCGTCCTCCCCAACATCCTACAGCTGCTCCTTACCTTCCTCCAGCTCCTCCCAGCGTCCTCCCCAACATCCTTCAGCTCCCCCCAGCATCCACCCAACATCCTCCAGCTCCCCCCAGCGTCCTCCCCAACATCCTTCAGCTCCCCCCAGCATCCACCCAACATCCTCCAGCTCCCCCCAGCGTCCTCCCCAACATCCTTCAGCTCCCCCAACATCCTTCAGCTCCCCCCAACATCCTTCAGCTCCCCCCAGCGTCCTCCCCCAACATCCTTCAGCTCCCCCAACATCCTTCAGCTCCCCCCAACATCCTTCAGCTCCTCCCAACATCCTCCCCAACATCCTTCAGCTCCCCCCAACATCCTCCAGCTCCCCCCAACATCCTCCAGCTGCCTCCCAGCATCCTCCAGCTGCCCCTTACCTTCCTCCAGTGTCCTCCCCAGCATCCCCCTGCTTTCTGTGGCCCCCCCTGCTACTACCACCACCCGCCTGCTTCCTCCGGCTGTGCCCCAGGGCTCTTCTTCTCCTCCTCGTGACGTCACATGCACGTCTCTTGTTAGCGCCGCAGCTTCTGCACTGTGAATGCCTTTATGTTAGAACTGAACTGAGCGGCGCAGAAGCTGCGGTGCTAACAAGAGACGTGCGTGTGACGTCAGAGGAGCAGAGAACGTAAGAAAGCGGGACAGATCTGCAGCTATCTGGGACTGCAGGACAGGGTGGGAAAATTGGGACTGTCCCACGTAGGGAGGTATGTAAAGTGGAGCAAACTGTAACCAAAGTCATACTCACTCTTGCATACCTCCCAACTGTCCCGCTTTACGCGGGACAGTCCCGATTTTGCCACCCTGTCCCGCAGTCCCGGATAGCCGCGGATCTGTCCCGCTTTCTTAAGTATGCTTAAGGAGGATGCTGGGAGGCAGCTGGAAGATGTTGGGGGGAGCTGAAGGATGTTGGGGAGGATGTTGGGGGGAGCTGAAGGATGTTGGGGAGGATGTTGGGTGGAGCTGAAGGATGTTGGGGGTAGCTGAAGGATGTTGGGGAGGACGCTGGGGGGAGCTGGAGGATGTTGGGAGGATGCTGGGGGAGCTGAAGGATGTTGGGGGGAGCTGAAGGATGTTGGGGGAGCTGAAGGATGTTGGGGAGGACGCTGGGGGGAGCTGGAGGATGCTGGGGGGAGCTGAAGGATGTTGGGGAGGATGTTGGGGGGAGCTGAAGGATGTTGGGTGGATGCTGGGGGGAGCTGAAGGATGTTGGGGAGGAGGCTGGGCGAAGGTGGATGAAGGTAAGGAGCAGCTGAAGGATGTTGGGGAGGACGCTGGGGGGAGCTGGAGGATGCTGGGGGGAGCTGAAGGATGTTGGGGAGGGTGTTGGGGGGAGCTGAAGGATGCTGGGGAGGATGTTGGGTGGATGCTGGGGGGAGCTGAAGGATGTTGGGGAGGAGGCTGGGCGAAGCTGGATGAAGGTAAGGAGCAGCTGAAGGATGTTGGGGAGGACGCTGGGGGGAGCTGGAGGATGTTGGGTGGATGCTGGGGGGAGCTGGAGGATGTTGGGTGGATTCTGGGGGGAGCTGAAGGATGTTGGGGAGGATGCTGCAGTGGGGAGTGGCCCATAGTATCGGGACACTGGGGGAGGACCAACAATGTTTTAGGGGGTCCCTGCTGTTGGGGGGAGCTGAAGGATGTTGGGGAGGATGTTGGGTGGATGCTGGGGGGAGCTGAAGGATGTTGGGGAGGATGTTTGGGGCAGCTGAAGAATGTTGGGGAGGACGCTGGGGGGAGCTGGAGGATGTTGGGTGGATGCTGGGGGGAGCTGAAGGATGTTGGGGAGGATGCTGCAGTGGGGAGCGGCCCATAGTATCGGGACACTGGGGGAGGACCAACAATGTTTTAGGGGGTCCCTGCTCTAGCACCAAAGCAAAACGTAACACCTGGCTACCAATATTTTAGGGGGCCCTGGCTACCAATGTCTGTCATGAGTCTGTCATTAAATATAGGTGCCACAGTGCAAAATGAAATCCTTAGGGCCACAATATGTCATAAAATGATTGGGGCCACCGTGTCTGTCTTCTGGTGAGCTTTGTGTATGTTATGCTATTCAGGTGTGGTTTTGTAAAATGGGCCTGTTTGGGGGGGGGGCATGGCCACAAAGTGGGTGTGGCCTAAAAAATGTTGCCGCCATTTTTGTCCCTCTTTCTGCTTTTCAAATGTTGGGAATTTTACCTTTAAAAAAACATTTCCATGCATGTAAAATATTGATTTGCATACACACTCCCTCTTTGCTGAAAAATGCAACTTTCTAGGGTACTATACCACTGTTAGTCTGTTGCGAGCAGTCAGCTGTAAGTGGCTCAAATTGCTGTACCTAAACTTTTGCTAAAATACTAATATTTGATTGCTGATTGCCAGCTATTTATACTAATGAAACCAAAGTCATCACTAATCAGTCCTGCAACATCTGAATCTAAAAAAACTATTTTTATATTAATAAGATGGCTATATCACTCTAAAAATACTATAAAACAATAGTACAAGATTGATTACTTCTTAATTCATTTGATTTACATTACGTGGCATCAGAGTTATTTATTAATTAGCCTTGCAGGATCAGGTTTTTTGACATGCATGCTTTAATAATTTATGACAATCTCTAAGTTTTAGCTTCCCCAATAACCCACTGAGCATGTGTTTGGTCACCTACACTGAAAAGATGGCCTAAAAAAATCACAAGATGAGGATCTCCTATAAATAACTTTGACACAATGGCTCACGACTATTATAGGGATACTAAACTTCTGGGCTGGCCCCATAAGTTCTGCATATAAAATACAGCTTTAGTACATTTATTCTTTTATAAGCCTGCATGTTTAAAATTCCAAGCCATAAATCAAGACTTGCAGACACCTTGTTTCCATTTAGTAAGATATAGGAGTAGATTTATCAGTGTTATATTAGAGCTCAACACAGAAAAACTCTCCCATATTTTATTCCTTGCTATGGGATTTTACAAGCTTATTTATCAAATGGTAACCTCTAACTTTCATCTATTGATAAATAAACTTCTAAAAATCCCATAGGGTATTACAATAAGGAGGTGCCTAACCATTAAGGGGCTGCAACTTGCTAATGTCAAAGTGTGCTTTTTCTCAGACAATACATTAATATACCTAGTGGAATCCTTGGAATCCCTTTCTACCCAGCTAACTGTTGTCCAAGACTTTGGCAAATACTCAGGACTCCATATTAATTGGGAAAAATCACAGCTATTTAGCATTGACCCTACCCCTCAAATCCCACCTCCCCAACAAACACAATTTAAATTGGTCACATCTTTTATATACCTAGGGATCAGGATACACTCAGACCACCAAATCTTCCTATAACTCAATCTAGACACTACAAGTTCTCAAGACCTGTGCCAAACTACCGTCACACTTTGGGGAAGAGTGAAAACTTAAACAAAATTATATTTCCATTATGAGCCTAGCAGCTGCAATTGTTATGGACAGGACTGGTGACAGTCTTTAGATGGGTAGACCAATCAACAGAGTTACAATAGTCAAAATATGATAAGAAAGAGAATGGATTTTGGTAGTGACGAAAGGTCATATTTTAGAAATAAGTGGATATGGGAAGTGAAGGAGAGAGCAGAATTAAGGATAACCCAGGGCATTTGGCCAGAGGAGTGATAGGGGTGATAGTGAAGTCTTTACCTGTAATAGAGATTTCTGGAAGGTTGGGGATGTAAAAGGGAAGACCATGTCTGTTTGATTAAATTTGAAGTATGGCTGGGACACAAGCACCCTATGCTCCAGTGTTTTACAATTTGCACAATAAAAACAGTGAAACCCCTATGGTTGGTTGATTTTTAATTGTTATCATTTTATATTCATACCAAAATGGCCAAGGTATCTTGCAAGAAAGTATTTATTCATTAAATATTAAAATGTAATAATGTGAAATAATTGCAAGCAAACAAAACATATAATCATTATAAAAATATAACAATATCCTGTGTTTAATTATTTATAATTTTTTAAATATTATGCTTTGAAGAAAATGTATTATTATTTGAAAGTATTGTTATACTTAAATTAATTCAGAAATGTCAGTAATGGAATCATTCATTCAGAAATCTGTTATACAGAAAACTCACAGTGTTTGTTTTTAAATGATATGGGTTTTTTTCCTCTTTAAGAATAAGCTAGTACCTTGTACTTGATGGTACCTTATTGATGGCAAAACAATCATCTAGTTTTTAGTAGCCTTACAGAATCGTACTCCAAATAATGGGGAGGCACATTATCTGAAAATTTCATACCTGTACAGTTAAATTACTCAGGTTTTTTTTACATATGTAGAAAAATGAAAAGAAATGTGTGGTGAATAGTGTGTTACGCTATAGTATTAGCATAGTTATATATAGTTACATATACTGTATATATATATATATAATTCATTTAGTTAGATGGAGCCCAAAAAACAGGCAGTGCATAATGAGCATCAGATGATAATTATTTCCATAATGATCAAGTGGAATAAGTGCAACAGTGTTCCATTTGGATGGCTGACTCTGCTTCTACGAAAAGTTATCCTAGGAGAAAAAAAGAGATTAGACTAAATTAATTAAATGCAGTGGAATGAACATGACATTAGTTTCAGCAACATTTTCTCTCTGCATTCAGGATTTGGTTTCTAAATTACAGCAGCAAAGCTGACAGTTTGTTCAGATAAAGTAACCCAAAGCTAGAAATGAGGATTGTTTTTGAGCTGCCTCCAAAACTGGTTTGCAATGAGGGGAGGTAAGAACATTGTCACAAGTTGTGCTTTGCTAGATATGGCAAATAGCACCTGATTTGTTGCTTTCCTTCATCATACAAATGATGTTACAGGTGAGCTGGAGGTGTATAATATACTGAAAATTAGTAGGTCAGGTGTCAAGATTTGTCAGGTAACAAAACTTGCATAGAAGCAGAGGACAGCAGCTCTAACATTGGTGCATTAGAGTGAAGGCTCAGGGAGTTGCGAGGTTGCTTGGAGGAAGTCAAACATGATATTTGTGGTGAACATGATGGAGGTTAAATATGATGGATGTGTGTGTTCTTCAACCTCATCTACTATGTTACGATGTATTTAAAAACTGACCATCATGCGAACCGACCATCATTTTCTGCATTTTGAAAAAAAAATTCCGTATCGCTAATCTTTTCAAAGTTTTGCAAATATTTCGGCCAAGCGAAATGGGACAGATTCACTCATCACTATCTGTGACTTCTAATAGCTTTATAAATTATAGGAGGAGGTATATTTTCCTCTATAACACAAAACTTTTTTTTTAATTTAGATGAATATCAACTTCCTTCGAGTTATCTTTTCAATATACAAATCTGGGCAAAGCTCTTTATAATTATTCTCTCTTTATGAATCTAGCACAGTAAAATAACGTTCCCTAACCAGAAAAGATATCTCCAATACCCAATCATCTGGTAGTTGGTCTCTGAAGATATGTTAAATACGATTGCTTGTCTCTAATAAGGATCAATTATATCTTAGTTTGGACCAAGAACAAGCTACAGTTGTATTATTACAGAGAAAATGGAAACCATTTGTAAAAAAATTGAGTTATTTAATTAAAATGGATAATGGGTTTCCAGATAATGGATCCCATACTTGTATATTAAGCACTGCCTATATCTAATTGATGTCATAGGGAGCCCTCAATGTCATGTTCTCTTTTGGGCCCTAGGGAGCCTAGTTCAACACTGATTATACAAGTATGCATAAAAGAGAGTAATTCCTTAAGAAAGCTTCTGAGGTCTGTATGATATTATCATTGCAGATAATGAAAGTGCAGTTGGGCAACAAAAGTGTTTGGATTAGAAACTAAGGTTGTTGTTCAACCAAGCTGTGAAAATCCAAGTAGAAATAATATATGAATATATGCAGTTGGTTTTATCTTAGGTAGGGTTCATTATAGCTTCCATCTGATAACAAATCAAACTACTAGCATATATTACTCACATTAGAATGGCAAGTGCTATTTGCCTTGTCTGTTTCCGTAAACTTGTAGGCTTCAACTGAAAAACCTTGTCCTTGTAACTCCACCTTTGATGTTTTATCTATATTACTTGGCATTTTCCTGAACAGTAAGAATAAATACAAAGTGTTACAAACATTAATTATGAGAATTCAATAATACATAAATGAAACTCACTTATTGACTTATTGCACATATTGCTTCTTAGATACATAAACTAACTAACTAAATGCCCTAAACTTAGAAACCTAAATTTGCTTCTGGATTGGGCTGCTGCGTGGCTTCCTGAAGAGAGCAGCGCTAGGATCCATTTGTTTTATCCTTGTCTCCTCCATTGTGGTATATTTAATTTACACATTGTACATGCCCTTCAACACAGGAAAAGAGGAAGAACTGGGGAAACAAGTAAAGTAAAATAAGCATAAAGAAAGGGCTGAATCCTGCCAAAAAAGAATAGGTTTGGCCCCTGAATACAATCCAGGATTTGATTCATCCCTGGCTGAAACATAAGCTAATGGCTGCCCTGCTCATTAGTAAAAGCAAAGTTAGTAGAATTTGCCTAAAACCTTTTATTGCTATTTTAGAGGTTTTACAGGTAATATTTAATGCCATATATTTTACTGAATAATATAATAATCTTATTAAAAAAGAAAAATAAACAATAGGAAAATAAAGGGATAAATTGGCATATTACAACTTTTCAGTGTTTTTTTTTTCATTTGTAAATGTCATTGCTACTGAAAGCAATATCTGACTGGCTATAGTCTATGCTATAGTTCTAACTATAGAAACAATATAGCCAGACATCTGTTTACATGACCTGGAGGAGAAGAAGAATAAGTTAGTTATCATTACCTATTCTTGCATTTTTCAAACAGATTGTTTTGGTGGAGATCCACTTTATAATCCAATCTTTCTAAATTTGATTTTAGTGGTTTCTTGTAGAACTACACCACCCTACAGATGTCCAAAAAAAGCCCTTCAACTCCTTCAGTCAAATTAGAAATATCCTGGGGTTGCTTTTGCAAAAAGCAAAAGCCCTCTACACCTGAGGAATAACATAATACCTCTGTACTTTGGTTTGCAATGCTGGTATTGTTCCTTCCCGACGGATCAGAATCCAGTCTCTGAAGAAGTGACTTCATTTACACTAATTCTAGGCTTGCTATGATCTACATAAGGACTAATGTAAATTTCTGGTCCAAAGTTTCAGTTACATAACCTGTCAACTGTTATGGTTGAACTGAAATGCTCTATGGCATTCCTGCAATTTGCAGTGGATGTATCTCAGGTCCTTATAACTGGTTAATGGAGCTCACAAGAGGATTTTATGTGCCAGGTTTAGGGAGGTGGGTTTTAATTGTGACTCCTGAAATAGAGTATTAATCCCCTATGATTTGTTTGTCCCACAAAAAATGTTACTACTGTAAGCTCTGTTGAGCAGGGCCCTCTCTTGTATTGGTTATTAGTTATGCATTTTTGTATATCTATATTTTTTTAGAGTGATCTATATGTCATGTTTATAAACCCTTCTATTGTAAAGTCCTGCAGAATATGTTGATGTTTTATAGGTAATAATAACACTTAATCTGAGGACTATAAAGTGGCTCAAGTCTGCATACTACCTGTACACAAGTCTGCAGACAAAATGCAGCTATGGGTTGCACTGGTCCAGATAATATAACAATGATAACAGCTCTTTGTCTCATACTGCATAGTCCTATGGCACTCCATCATACCCTTAGTTACGTTAGTTATACTTACCCCTTTCTAGCCATAAGATCCAAGAAATCTGTGGCTGAAATTTTATTACTGTCTGAAAGGGAGTTGACCAGCAAGACATGCTCTTGTTCATCATTGTTTTCAACTTCCAGAACAATGTACAGTGATGTCTCATTAGAAAGATTCTGGCTGCTATACATAAGATTTGTCAGCTCCATGTCTTTGAAAATGGATATCTTTAACTTAATTTGTTTTACTAGGTCTGTAGGTTTCATTGTGGTTTGGTGAATACTCGACTCATCTGTAGTCTGCTTAGTTGTTTTAGGAGTTGTGGTATAAGGTAGAGGTTCAAAAGTAGTAGATGTGGTGTTAGTCTGCTCAGGTGATGTTTGTACTTCAAATGTGGTAGTAGTCGCCTCAGTGGTTGTGGTGTCAGGTACATATAAAGTTGTTGTTAGTAGTGTGGTTGAAAGAATTTCAGTAGTACCTGACCCACTGAATTCCTCAGTGGTTTCGATGAGTTGTGTTGTGAATGTAGTTTCCTCAAGGGTTATAGGCTCAGAGGATGAAGTTTTGGTTGTGGGCGGGATAGGAAACTTTGTTGTTGACTCAGTGGTTGTGGTGTCAGGTACATATAAGGTTGTTGGTTTTGGTGTGGTTGAAAGAATTTCTGTAGTACCCGACCCACTGAATTCCTCAGTGGTTTCAATCAGTTGTGTAGTAAACGTGTCAAATGTAGTTTCCTCAAGGGTGATAGGCTCAGGGGATGTAGATTTGGTTGTAGACGGGATAGGCAGCTCTGTTGTTGACTCAGTGGTTGCAGTGTCAGGTACATATAAGGTTGTTGGTTTTAGGGTGGTTGAAAGAATTTCTGTAGTACCCGACCCACTGAATTCCTCAGTGGTTTCAATCAGTGGTGTAGTAAAAGTGTCAAATGTAGTTTCCTCAAGGGTGATAGGCTCAGGGGATGTAGATTTGGTTGTAGATGGGATAGGCAGCTCTGTTGTTGACTCAGTGGTTGCAGTGTCAGGTACATATAAGGTTGTTGGTTTTGGTGTGGTTGAAAGAATTTCTGTAGTACCCGACCCACTGAATTCCTCAGTGGTTTCAATCAGTTGTGTAGTAAATGTGTCAAATGTAGTTTCCTCAAGGGTGATAGGCTCAGGGGATGTAGATTTGGTTGTGGACGGGATAGGCAGCTCTGTTGTTGACTCAGTGGTTGCAGTGTCAGGTACATATAAAGTTGTTGGTTTTAGGGTGGTTGAAAGAATTTCTGTAGTACCCGACCCACTGAATTCCTCAGTGGTTTCAATCAGTGGTGTAGTAAAAGTGTCAAATGTAGTTTCCTCAAGGGTGATAGGCTCAGGGGATGTAGTTTTGGTTATAGACGGGATAGGCAGCTCTGTTGTTGACTCAATGGTTGCAGTGTCAGGTACATATAAGGTTGTTGGTTTTAGGGTGGTTGAAAGAATTTCTGTAGTACCCGACCCACTGAATTCCTCAGTGGTTTCAATCAGTGGTGTAGTAAAAGTGTCAAATGTAGTTTTCTCGAGAGTGATAGGCTGATAGGATGAAGTTTTGGTTGTGGGCATGGTAGGGAGCTCTGTTGTTGACTCAGTGGTTGTGGTGTCAGGTACATATAATGTTGTTGGCTTAAGTGTGGTTGAAAGAATTTCTGTAGTACCCGACCCACTGAATTCCTCAGTGGTTTCAATTAGTGGTGTAGTAAAAGTGTCAAATGTAGTTTCCTCCAGGGTGATGGGCTCAGGGGATAAAGTTCTGGTTGTGGACAGGATAGGCAGCTCTGTTGTTGACTCAGTGGTTGCAGTTTCAGGTACATATAAGGTTGTTGGTTTTAGTGTGGTTGAAAGAATTTCTGTAGTACCCGACCCACTGAATTCCTCAGTGGTTTCAATCAGTGGTGTAGTATAAGTGTCAAATGTAGTTTCCTCAAGAGTAATGGGCTCAGGGGATGAAATTTTTGTTGTTGGCGGGGTAGGGAGCTCTGTTATGGCCTCAGTGGTTGTGGTGTCATGTACATAGAAGGTTGTCGTTATTGGTGTGGTTGAAAGAATTTCTGTAATACCAGACTCACTGAATTCCGTAGTGGTTTCAAACAGTGGTGTAGTGAAAGTGTCAATTGTAGTTTCCTCAATGGTGATGGGCTCAGGGGATGAAGTTTCAGTTGTGGGCAGGATAGGGAGCTCTGTTATGGCTTCAGTGGTTGTGGTGTCAGGTACATATAATGTTGTTATTGGTGTGGTTGAAAGAATTTCTGTAATACCCGACTCACTGAATTCCTTAGTGGTTTCAAACAGTGGTGTAGTGAAAGTGTCAAATGTAGTTTCCCCAAGGGTGATGGGCTCAGGGGATGAAGTTTCAGTTGTGGGCAGGATAGGGAGCTCTGTTATGGCTTCAGTGGTTGTGGTGTCAGGTACATATAAGGTTGTTATTGGTGTGGTTGAAAGAATTTCTGTAGTACCCGACTCACTGAATTCCTTAGTGGTTTCAAACAGTTGTGTAGTGAAAGTGTCAAGTGTAGTTTCCTCAAGGGTGATGGGCTCAGGCGATAAAGTTTCAGTTGTGGGCAGGATAGGGAGCTCTGTTTTGGCTTTGGTGGTTGTGGTGTCAGGTACATATAATGTTGTTATTGGTGTGGTTGAAAGAATTTCTGTAATACCCGACTCACTGAATTCCGTAGTGGTTTCAAACAGTTGTGTAGTTAAAGTGTCAAGTGTAGTTTCCTCAAGGGTGATGGGCTCAGGCGATAAAGTTTCAGTTGTAGGCAGGATAGGGAGCTCTGTTGTAGCTACGGTGGTTGTGGTGTCAGGTACATATAAGGTTGTTGTTTTTAGTGTGGTTGAATTAATTTCTGTAATGTCATGAGTGGAAAACTCTGGAGTTCTTGGCTCATATATAGTAGTATCCAACTCAGTGAATTCCTCAGTGGTTTCAATCAGTGATGTAGTGAAAGTGTAAAGTGTAGTTTCCTCAAAGGTTATGGGCTCAGAGGATGAAGTTTTGGTTGTGGACAGGATAGGGGACTCTGTTGACTCAGTGGATGTGAAGTCAGGTACATATAAGGTTGTTGTTATTAGTGTGGTTGAAGGAATATCTGCACTATTGAGAGTTTTTGGCACATTTAAAGTAGTATTCAACTCAGGTGCTGTTGTGGTGGAAATTGACTCTGCTGTCAACGTGGAGGTGGGTTCTTCAGTGGTTTCAATCAGTTGTGTAGTAAAGGTGTCAAATGTGTTTTTTTCAAGGGTGATCGCATTAGGGGTTGACGTTTGGGATGTGGGTGATATAGGGTGCTCTGTTGGGGCCTCAGTGGTTATGGTAGACAACTCTGGTGTTGTTGACTCATATGGAGTAGATTCAGACTCAGGTGTCGCTGTGGTTTCAGTGGTTATCAGTGGTATAGTGAAAGTGTCAAGTGTAGTTTTCTCAAGCGTGATGGGCTCAGAGGTTAAGGTTTGGGATGCAAACTGGGTATCAAGCTTTGTTGTGACCTCAAGGGTCGTTGTTGATTTTAATGATTCAGAAGTGGTAGTACCAAAGGTAGAACTAAAGTTGGTAGTTGTGGGTACAGAAGTGGTTGTTGTAGGAACAATGGGGGTTGTCATGGCCTCAAAAGTTGTTGTTTGTTGTATGGTGGCAGATGTGGGCACAGAAGTAATAGCTCTGGTTGTTGGAATAGAAGTAGTAGTTGTTGGCATAGAGGTCATTGTAGTGGTTGTGGTAAGAATTGTGGTAGTAGTAGGTACAGAAGTAGTAGTTCTGGTTGTAGGAATCAAAGTGGTTGTTGACACAGATGTGGTTCTGGTTGTAGAGATAGAAGTGGCGGTTGTGGTTGAAGTAGATGTAACTGGTATTTGTTCTAGAGAAGAGGAGAAGAAAGCATATTACATGAGAAAGCACATACCTTGACAAAACATGATGCTAGTATTGCTTCTGTTCGTTTATTGTGTTTTTGCAAAGTATTTCGTTTGAAAGGTAATTAGGGATAAAAAAAAAAAACTGCCCCACTTTGTCATATATTGCAGTTCTAAAAATGTGTTTTAATGTATCAAACAAACATTAATATGTTTTTCTATGGAAACATCAGCCACAGCAACTGCTCCATAACAGTGGACCAGCTGAGAAATATGTGCTGAAATGCAAGAGCATTTACTAATAGGTACAGCCACACTAATTCCCCCTAGCGTATTCTGGTCTGGTGCTACCTTAGGCACTGGACCTGTGAGTGCACATCACTATGACATCATAGTAAAATGCCTCTGTGTATGACATCACTTTCTCTTGCATGCCACTGAAGGCACACCCTACCCCCCATCTCTGCAGCCGGATTTTATAGGAAAGTATCAGGCAGCAGGGGAAGTGGCTTTTTTTCACCAAAAAAAGTTTTATTTGCCATATTGGCATTCAAGAGCCACTCCCTAAAGCTGCCACCCAAGCACAGGCCCTTGGGTGCCTATAAAAACACCTTTGCTGATGCCACATTTTGAACTTTCCTCTCCTAACTCATTTCACATCTTGCTCTGCATTTGGTGGTTATGCACAAACACTCTGTAAACCAAGTACAAACCACTGTCCACATAAAAAGGGTTCTTGTCTCTCGCGTCAAAAAGAATTGTCTCTCATCAAAAGAATTGTCTCGTGCCAAAAAGAATTGTCTCTCTCATTAAAAAAGAATTGCGCACAACAATTTTTTTTTTTTTGGCATTTTTCCTGTTTCGCAAATCTTTTAAAGATTTGCGAAACGGGACAGATTCGCTCATCACTACCTACAATCAATGCAGAGGACCTGTGGTTACCAGTAAACTATAACTGCATGCAATACAAAATAATTAAAAATGGTCATATGTAGTAATATGGGGGGGGGTTACCAATAAAAATTAACCAATAACTCGATAACATTTATCATTTACCATAACTTTAAATGGATCAGTGGCGAGTTGAAAGAATATATCCTGTTGGTAGGTGTAGGTTACAGGGTTCATCTCACTGCATTAACACAAAGTGCTTATTAAATTATGATAAAGTTGGAAAAGTGCCTTTGCTGATTTGTGCATTGTTGGTTACTTCCTTTGCTATGAGGACATATTTGCATGAATAAGGAAAGATTAACTGAGACCGTGGGCCACGTTGTTTTTCTCTGAAAACTACACTGGCCTCAGGGTAATATTGTAGAAGCACCACACCTTTTCTTCCTGGATACTCTCTATGGCCCAACCAGGTACACCTTCACAGTATAGTGAAAAACTGGCTTTTTGCTTCTAGATTTGACTTTTCCCTCTACTGAGCATATACATCCTTCCCCGGTGATGCAGAAGGATCCAAGTACAGGAACAAGATTGTGATGTTGTGCTTCCACAGAAGTGGAAGTGTGTTTTTCCTTTCACTTATTTTATTATGTTACTTGGTATATTATGTGGCATGATACATAAGATGACAAGGCCTCTTTTATAGTATATTCATTTCAAGTTTATAGTATAAGCTTGAAATGAAGTATTAAAATTGTTTGTTCCTTTTGCATCAAAAGAAAACACTTTTAGCTGTACTCACACTATTCTATGCAGTCGGGGAGCTTACCCCATTTCTTTTAACCACCTGTGCATCAATGTGTCAGGGGGGTTCCAAAACGTTGATGCACAGGTGGTCACAATAAATTGGGTAAGCATAGAATAGTGTAATTACAGCTCCTTAAAGTATTTTCTATTGCTGAATTGACAGTGCCAGTTAGTGGTGAATGAATCTGTCCCATTTCGCTTTGCTGAAAAATTCGCAAAAATGCATTGATGTCAATAAGCGCCATTTTTTCCTTATGCACAATAATTTTTTCCTTTATTTTTTCCCTTATTTCTTATTCCAAAGACATTAAAGTCAATGGACATTTTTTACAGTGAATTTTTTGTAATGGCGAATTTGCCAGTGACGGAATGCAGAATTTCTCCACAAATTCTTGCCTGGTGAAAAAATTCACTTATCACTGGTGCCGGTTGTGTAAAGAGGCTATTTGTTCCATTACCCTGTTTAAAGCGTCTATATAGTTTACAAGAGTATAAAAGTGAATGTATCTCTTACCTGTACAGTACACATCTGTCCTTAATGTTCCTGAAAATTTGTAGACATAGAATCCTCCAGGACAGGCTTTCACAGGGATTTGTGTTCCACTTGAGCAACCCGTTAGATAGTTAATTATAAGGGGCACCATAACCACTGCGCTTGTATTCGTTGGGAGGGTGCCACCTAGAGTGAATGGCTCAAGGGAGCCACATTTCAATGAACCAACACAACCCTCCTTCATTATGAAATTATTTGTGTACCGAAACCAGCCAAAGTAAAAACGGTCAGTAGAGAATCTTCTAGTGGAGTTAATGGTGAAAAGCCTGCTTGTCCCATCTAACCATGCATAGTTTGTACAGGGATCAGCGCAAATGGGCACATTATTTATATTCATACAGTCTTTATCTGGATCACAGGCGGAAGTGGGACATCGAAGAGTTCTGCTGGTACTACAGAGGTAGATGCCATTCTTATTAGCGCATGCTGATAAGGTTGGACAGTTATTTAGTGTCATGGATGAACATTCATTTATATCCACACATCCCATTAATGCTGAGTTCCATGAGTAGCCTTGTGGACAGCAGTTTAAGCTGTTACAGAATACAATCGGTGTACAGTTAAAACCGTCTCCAACGTAGCCTTGCTTGCAGCTGCACTTCACATAGCCAGTCTCCTGGGTACAGTCTGAGCTAGCCGTACCATTGCAGTCACTGCAGGTTTTGGCATCTAAAACAAAATATATCTCTAAAATAAACATGCTAGTCTTCTAGGCAATAATTAAAACAATTTTAAAATAAAAATCAAATGTCATTCTTCCAAACCTCTAAGAATGAAAAATAAGTATGTGTTTGGTCCAGGTCTTACCACACAGACTACACACAGTTACTTATGTTTCTTCCATAAATATCACACCCACTATGGCTAACCCTAGGGTTCATTTGCCTAATCAGTCCCTGCGATACATTGTGCATAAAACCACTTTCAAAGGTACTTATTTAAAAATGCACTCCTTGCACTTACCTATAGTTACATTTCCCCAATCCTTTCTGCCTTCCGTTCTGAATTGAGAACCACTGCACCTATTGACGCAGGGAAGCTCTGGGGGCCCCTCAGCGGCCTGCGTCAATCAGTTCAGGTGTACAGAAAGAATGGAGCACACACATGACTCCCACAGCGAACACCAAAAATTATGCCAGGCAGACTTTCAAATTATTTGGCACAACTGCACCCAATTTGTGACAATGTAATTTTGGTTAACCAGATACATTTGCAGTAGGCACAGCACAAGAACATTGTCCCTTTGGGACTGCATTGATGCTGGAATTCTGGGGAAAAACTCTGCATTGTGAGGAAAAAAAGCTTACATTATTTTTTTCTTATTTTATGTTGTAGTTCCCTTGAATGATAGATCAGTTTGTACTGAGCAGTGATACACTTGCTCCTTCATGAAAGTCTTGGGCAAGGAAAGCCTTCAGATTTATTTTTATGCATCCTGAAATACTATAGGGTTGATTCATAAGGTTCGTTAAAACGAGCACTATTTATAGCATGCGGTAAAAATTTTATTGCGTCTTATTTTTCGCGTTTTAACGCACGATTCACTAAAAGGATACTTGCGTTAATTTAGACGCCATGCTGTTTGCGTTATTTAAGTCGCGAAGGCTATTTTCATGCGGTATTTGACGGAACACGCGCTAATTAACGCAGCGCGCACAAACTGTCGCCACGTGCAAAAAAACGCACGCCATATTAGCCATACACGCCATTACTTTCGGAAAACTACTGTTCTGAAAATGACCATTTCCCTGCAAACTGGAGGCTGCATCACTCTAGGGCCAACACATACTTGAATAAATAACACTGCAAAGTCCATATTGTGTTGCCAAAAGCTCATGAACTGTACTTTTCTATCATTACCGCCTGCCCCAAGTAGGTGTTAATTTTCGCACAGACTAATGCGATAATTAGCGCTTCTAAGTGTTTGTGAATCATGCATTAGTATTATTTCTGCTGCATTCTAACGCATTCGGTTGCGTGCTATTAAACGCACGCGATATTGCGACTTAATGATCGTTTTTTCGGGGGGTTTTTTCGCGTCAATTTTAACGCAAAAAAGCATGCGATAATGCTTATCGACCTTTAGTGAATCAACCCTTATGTTTATTAAATACATAGTAGTACATAGTAAGTTAGGTTGAAAAAAGACATACGTCCATCATGTTCAAGCATAATGCCTATATATAACCTGCCTAACTTCTAGTTTCCTTTAATAAGGCAGATGGTTAGTACATGCATGTGTCTAACTGTAGGTCTCAGGTTCAGCACTGTTGCTATTGGTACATCTTGACTTGAGCACAGAGATGGATTTTTGCCTTTATAAATAAAATTACTTGCACCATATTTTGATATGCAAAACATTTTTTAGAGCATTCATCTGTGGCTGTTGCATTTAACCAGAGTCTTTTCTTGTTTGTCCCACATCTTGCATTATTAGTATCAGCATAGGTGAAACTATATCTTGTATAACTGTAGTATTTCCAACTGTTATTTAATTTCTTTGCTTGTATCCCTCACCTCCATTCCCTAATATTGAAACATACTATAAAGGGAAGAGAATGACAGGTTTCTGGCAAAGGAAGGTGATTACATTTACTAAAAGAATAAGGGGCCAATGCAGAGACAAGATGGAGAATTAATGCTATATTCTACATGGATGTGGGAAAAACCAAAGGAATGTGAACCAGAAGTTCAGTCGTGTAACTTGGTCGCCAGGACCCCATGCAAAGAAATCTTTAGAGGGAGCCCAGCATAAACAGTCCCTCCTCCCCGCCCTCTCCAGGCCCGAACTGCGCCAAACGTCCCGGTCTATGCCACTGTTTTAGAAAAAGGTAGGAGATGGGGCTGGAGAGGGGGGACTACAATATAGAGTACAAATAATTCACTCTACCATTTAAATTTTATTCTTGAACCAACAAATGTATTTTTTTTAATTGTAATATTGGTCAGTAGGCAGCTATCTCAGTGCATTGTGCCCAAGACTGAGCTTTCAGAAGGAACCAGCGCTACGCATTAGAACTGCTTTCAGGTAACCTATTGTTTCTCCTACTCCCATGTAACTGGAAGAGTCCCAAGCCGAACTTGGATTTCTTACTATTGAGTACTATTCTAATATCTACTGGGAGCTGCTATCTTGTTACCTTCCCATTGTTCTGCTGATCGGCTGCTGGGGGGGGGGGGTTGATATCACTCCAACTTGCAGCTCAGCAGTACAACAACAACAACAAACATTTGTAAAGCGCTTTTCTCCCGTAGGACCCAAAGCGCAGTAAAGTGTGACTGAAGTTTATCAGAGCACAGGTCACATGGCTGTGGCACCCTGGGAAATGAAGAATATGACTAGCGCCATGTGAAATTTCTTTAGAAAAAAACATGTTTAGCCACGACAGTATTCCTTTAACTTTGTTCTAAAATGAGCACTTGGTAATTTTTCTACTCAGAGGGGCAGATGGTGCTCAGAGTGGTGTAACAATAGAGGAAGCATGGGGGGTCAGGGGGGACCTGGACAGCAGGGTCTCTATACATTCCTGTTACCAGCCAGTACTCACTTTAAATGCTGAAAAGTTGCTACAGATTACTGTAAAGAGACAACACTTGACTGGTGGTGGTAAGTTATTCTACTTTACCTAAATTGTGATTTTTGTAAAACCTATGGAACAGCAAGGCATTTGAAATAACCTGTAATATTTACATACGCTGGTTAAAGGAGAAGGAAAGGCTAAGTCACTTGTGGGTGCAAAACTGTTAGGCACTGTTAGGCTGGTGCCCCTGTACGGAGAGAACAGCACCAGCCCGGGGTAGCAGCGAGCGCTTCCTCCTTCCTTTTCGCTTGTGCGCGCATGCGCAGTAGAGTGAAAAGCCGAACTTAAACTATAAAGTTGGCTTTTCACTCTACTGCGCATGCGCCGGCTGACGGATTTTGCCGGAAGAAGAGAAAGGAAGGAGGAAGCGCTTCCTACAGGTACCCTGGGCTGGTGCTGTTTTCTCCTAACAGGGGCACCAGCCTGGGGTACAAGGTAAGCGATTAAAGTCACTTGGGGGTGCCTAACATTTTGGCACCCCCAAGTGACTTAGCCTTTCCTTCCCCTTTAAAGATAAATAAAGGATTAATGGTTATGTCCATAATTCTTCAAAGGATATTATGTTGCACTGAAAAATGTGCCTTTATCTATTAACATTTGCAAGAAATGTGAAAACCATTGCATTTCTGGCAGATAAGAGACATATTTATAACATAGCACTATATTAACAAAGATAACAAGAAGGAATAAACAAGAAGGAATACTCACTTGATGAAATAGCTGGAAAATAGAAATATAAAATGATTAAGCATTACTTTATTAGTGAATTTATAACAAACAAAATAAAAAGTATGCAAAATACAACATTTTCAGCCCTAACTGTCATAAACTGGTAAAACAATATCAAAATATAAAAGAAGCAAAGCTAAAGAAGATAGAACTGCAAAGTATGTTTAAAAAATGTTTTCTCCTTTCATATTTTGATATTGTTTCACTAAGAAGTGTGCATCTGAACAGGACATGAAAGTAAGAGCCTTGCTTAAGGACGAAGACACATGGAGCTATTTAGAAGCAGCTACTTGTCATGGCTACTAAATGCCAGAAAATACCCTGCCATAGGCAATACTGAGAACTGCCTCAGCTAAAACACTCGTAGAGACAATTATCAGTAAATGATCAGCATTGTCTATTTTAGTTGCCATGACAGGTAGCTGCTACTAGTAGGTCTGTGTTTGGAAACTGCCTGCTGTGAGTGTTCATTTTGTCTCCATTTTGTCAACCTAAAGTTGGACAAATGTTAATGAACTAAGCAGTGTCATGTAAATAAATATAATAAGGCTTTTGTAATATCGGTTGCCTTGTCAACACACCATACACACACCAAATATCATATAAAACCTTGTTCCGCACAAATATCGGTGCGAGTATGGATACCTAAAGATAGAACACAGAGAAATTTGGGTCACACAAATATTTAGAAAAGTTAAAAAAGTATAATTTACTGTATTTGTGCAATCTGTGTCCTAGTACCTTATACCGCCTACTACTGTGCAGTACAATAAAACATTTCCCTTTAAAATTAACTACCAAGTGGCGTCATACGTTTAGTCAGACCATAATATTAGCAAATGCCCTATAACAGAGGACACACCTTATTAGTCACCAACTACTGTTAATTTGGAAGCTGAACCATATATTATCTTCCATCACACTCCGAATGAAGCAGCCAGAGCGAAACGCAAATGGTCAGCTTGGTAACGCATTGGAATAGGAACATGGAGTGTGTGGGCACCCGATAATCAAAGTAACGAGTAGGAGCCACCTAAATGGTTTATATATGGCAAAAAAATTAAGGAGACTGGTGAGATTTCAATGTTTGTAAGTGATTGCATTTCAAAATCACGTGTCAAGTAAATTAGCTTTCACCTGTGCGTAGTTGAACTATATTATTGAACATGCATCAGGTCACAAACTTACAGTGGGGGTTGGTAGGATTTTACATATGGTGGAAATATATGTGTTTAAAAAAATCGTTGAAATCTAGGTCCACACTGAATTTATGGGATTTATTAATCCATAGATGGTGTATGTTTTGATTAAACACCACACTGTTCTGCATTATATGTATAACATGTTCCTGTACCTCTGCTTTATGGTCTGACCCCAGGTGCGACACCACTTGGTTAGTTTTAAAGGGAAATGTGTTTTTGTACTGCACATTAGAATGTGGTACAAGGTGCAGGGACACTGCACAAATTAATTATACTTTTTCCACTTTTCTAAATATTTGAGTACCCAAAATCACTTGGTGTTCATATATTAGTTTGTGATATGAGAGCACCCCCCCTATATTTGGGGGTGCTGGTAAATTATTGCATTGTTGCATTTGTACTCGGAGCTTAGTGATGTAATTTCTGCCACATGACTCATTAAACTTGTATAATACTCGGCCTACGACCTCATGCTTTTATATGGTCATGGAACTCCTTGGTGACTTATAATATCCCTAAAATGTACAATAGGGGGTACTTTATTTACTATATTAACAAAGAAGAAACAGAAAGAAATAATTAAAAAGGAATACTCACTTGTCATGACAGCTGAAAAATACAAATTAAGATATGATTAAGCATAAATTAATTAATCAGTTTGAATGAGGTAATCATAAATACTATCATCAGCCCTAATTGTCTCTAACTGGCACAATCTAGACCATTTTAAAGTTGGCCAGATGTTAATGGACCAGCAGCGTCGTGCAAAAAATGGCGCTGTTTGCCCATCTCAAGTAATGAATAGCAACCAACAAGATATCTGCATAAATACACAATGCAATGCATTGTAGAAATCAAAGTCATATACTAAGCAGTGATGTAATTTTGAGGGCCCCCCAAAACATTCTTTCTGTGCCTTTTGTCCCCCCCCCCCCCCCCCCCGAAAATCAGAATTGTGTAAGAATTTGCAGGTATCCTTTTGCCTCCTACCCATGGATGTGAATTTCCTTCCTCAATACTTACTCCACTAAGGCTAAAAACAGTCTCACTATTTACAATGCAAACATATATAGAACTTAAATTCTGGATTACTATATATTAACAGACATTTTTCATGAAATCATTTGTAAATCGGGAACACCCAACCTGGAGCCCTCCACAATTCCTAGCAACTGCTGATATCCATAGGTTAGAGGGTAAGAAGTTGGATATCCTTGAAGGCAACAATAAGCAAAGTCAGTTATTATTACTAGTTACTATCTATATTAATAATATTTTCTTTGTAATGTTACTCAGTACAGGTATGGGATCCCTTATCTGGAAGCCCTTTATCCAGAAAGCTCAGAATTATGGGAAAGCCATCTCCCATAATATATGTAATCATATAATTGAAACTTTTTAAAAAGATTTCCTTTTCTCTGTAATAATAAAACAGTACTTTGTACTTGATTCCAACCAAGATATAATTAGACCTTATTGGAAGCAAAACTATCTTATAAGGTTTATTTAATGCTTAGGTACATTTTTAGCAGACATTATATGGTGATCCAAATTATTGAACAATCCCTTATTCCCAACATTTGGATAATAGGTCCCATACCGGTATATAGCCCAATGTAGAGGAACTTGACACAGATGCCTGCTCTGTCCTGCCCAAAGACCTGCCCTTTTTATTTGATGATACAGTTTTATTGTAAACCCTTCTCCCTCTGTGGTCACAATGAGAAAGTGTTAATATTACAGTAGGGAAGAAAAGGTACACAGATTATAAAATAATGTAGAAGACAGTAATTTCAATACTTCCAGTAAAATAAGAGTACTATATTTTTAAAGCTTACTCTGTGAATGGCTTCCAGTAAAACACAAGGTCAGCAACACAGCTCCCAGCAGAACTGAAAATTTCTCCATATTGCTGATACTCCTTGGCCTGTAAAGAGGTGGAACTTCAGGTCAGTCCGGTAAAATAAAATATACAAAATGCTGCAAATCTAGATGTAAATGTGCATTGTGTCTCCTTGTGGTTCCAGATCCCAATGCATAGATGTGATCTATTTCATAAAATCATACATTTTTCATTCACTTCCATATTTACAGCCCTACTTTAGAATATCTTAATGTTAACATAGCCTTACCTTTAATCTGGACACAACTGATAATGAGAGCAATATGCTCAGCAGGTCAGGCTTTATATATATATATATAAGGAACCAAAGAATTTTCACGCCCAATCAGAAAAGAAAAGGTGGAATCTAAAACTCGTTACTTTCATTTCATGTCTACCAGTATATTGAGCCACCAACTAAAGTGCCTTAGGCTTGACTTTTAAGCAAAGTGACATCCTTCTGTGAGTGACATGACATTAGACAACACCCTGAGGGGCCATTTCAAAGAAAAGTCTTTCCCTTCCTTTAAACCTCTGTGTTTTAATGCAATTTCATTTCCATATCTAATATTCTTGCTCTAATTAAACAGTGTGTACCAAAACTGTCTTTGTAAAAGAAATTTAATGATGAAAAAGCACAGGTTCAGATACACAAGGGGATAAAAATATAAGGGAACCCTGCAGATAAACATAAAAAGATCCATGGAATGACATTTTTTATTGCAAGATGACATAAATCCATGGGGTGTATTATGTGCAATAGCCTCATACTGGGGGATAGTTTGTCTTTCCATATACAGAAAAGTAATATGAGATTCGAAAAGAAAAAAATAACTTGCATCCTAAAAGTGTCAATTGTAGTTTACATCATAAAGTGCCCATGTGGTCTTTTGTATGGAGGTCAGACCATCAGGCAACTGAAACAACATGTTGGTGTGTATAACACAAGCATTAGGGCAGCATTTGTTATAGATAGAGCAGACAAATGAAAAGGTAAAAACAGAATATAACCCACAGAAATTTTAGCAGCCACTCACGGATCCCACAGCAGAATTAACTTTTATTTCAAACAAATGTAGAGCGCACCATAGCCTTATGCGTCACCTGACACAGCACTTAATCTGACCTATATATTGTTTACCACATTTGGCACATATTAATAAATAAATCACATCCTTAACATTACAGCAAATGTATTGCCTGATTATATAACTTTTTCTTGTCACAGTAGAAGGTTTTTCCTGCTGTTAAGGACCATGTTAAACTACATCTATCCATAGCATTGCAAGCAAGCTCATCTGAAATATGCCTTTTTCCCAACTTTGTTATCTGCTTTTTTTTTTTAATCATCCATCCCCTTTTTGGTTAATTAATGTGTTTTACTTAACTGGTCGGGTGTGGGTTTATATTTCTTTGTGTTTCTCATTTAAATGTAGCCTTTGATCAAGTGTTATGTGTGTAATTTTTAACAAAAAAGTGACTAAAGAATGCAGGACTTTTTTGTTGATTTTTGTATTGAAGCCTGCAGCAACGGGTTAAGTCCTTTTGCACCTAAATGAGAACCGGTTGTGCCACTTTTCTTTGGAGACAGGCACAGCCCATGTGTTGATCACATCACATGTTGCAATAACATGGCTCATACATCATAATACAATTATATACGTTTATGTAATACACACTGCTGAACATCTTCATAGGGTAACCAAAATAATATCTAATAATCAACGTATATAACACAAAGTATATAGTCCATAAAAATTAACTTTAAAGGAGAAGGAAAGTCATTTTGGCATTTTACTGCCAATAGATTTGCCACATTAGTGCCACCTAGAACAATATTTTGGTAGAAATAATATAAACGCAAACTATCTACTGAATGGTAGTGTGTTGGGGGTTTCCTTAATGGAGAAGGATCTAGGGGTTTTTGTTGATAACAAATTGTCTAATTCCAGGCAGTGTCATTCTGTGGCTACTAAAGCAAATAAAGTGCTGTCTTGTATAAAAAAAGGCATTGACTCAAGGGATAAAAACATAATTTTGCCCCTTTATAGGTCCCTGGTAAGGCCTCACCTTGAGTATGCGGTGCAGTTTTGGGCTCCAGTCCTTAAGAGGGATATTAATGAGCTGGAGAGAGTGCAGAGACTGCAACTAAATTGGTTAAGGGGATGGAAGATTTAAGCTATGAGGTGAGACTGTCGAGGTTGGGGTTGTTTTCTCTGGAAAAGAGGTGCTTGCGAGGGGACATGATTACTCTGTACAAGTACATTAGAGGGGATTATAGGCAGATAGGGGATGTTCTTTTTTCCCATAAAAACAATCAACGCACTAGAGGTCACCCCTTTAGATTAGAGGAACGGAGCTTCCATTTGAAGCAGCGTAGATGGTTTTTCACGGTGAGGGCAGTGAGGTTGTGGAATGCCCTTCCTAGAGATGTGGTAATGGCAGATTCTGTTCATCAGAATATCCAAGGCTATTGTGATACTAATATCTACAGTTAGTACTAGTGGTTGTATATATAGTTTATGTATGTGAGTGTATAGATTGGTAGGTGTGGGTTAGGTGTGCTGGGTTTACTTGGATGGGTTGAACTTGATGGACACTGGTCAACCCTATGTAACTATGTAATATATTTATTCTGCAGAAACCATTACTATACCAGAGTAAACAGCTTTAGAAGCTTTCTCAATTTGCTTAAGATAGCAGCTGCCATTTTATGTAGCTTCCTTCCTGCAGTCTCTAACCATTATAGCTGAGATCACACATTCCTAAGGGAGGGGGGAGGGAGTTCTTAGCATTCTGGTGGGAGGGGGAAGCAGGAGAGAGGAGAGAAGAGAGAACTGTGTAGACTCTGGCCCTGGAAATTAAGGCTGTTTCTGAGAGATGTTTACAAAAAACAGACCAGAAATCCTGTGTTTCTTTTGATAGAGGACTCAGTGCAGCATTACTGTAAGTGCTTATTGCTGTATTTACATAGACCTTTCTGATAAAGCTTACTTAGTTTTTACCTTTCCTTTTTCTTTAAGGAAAGATATATAAATGTAAATCATAATTCCTGTTAAGTCCCCTAGGCTGAAGGGTTTTTAACTTGTTGATCCATTATCCAGTCTATTGGTTCAATACCCACCTTGCTGTAATTTCACAACATGTTCCTGTTCTAAAAACTGCACATCATTATGACTATGTTCACATTCTGCATAATGTTTGGGTACAGGAAGCGTGTTTGCATTTAATGCTCAACCCATGTTGCAAAATATGATCATTAGTGATGGGCGAAAAGTTTCGCCAGGCATGAATTCGCGGCACTTCGGCGTTTCGCCATTGGCGGATTGTTTCGCGAAACGAATGAAAAATTTCGCCGCAGAAAAAATTCACTGCACGTCCAAAAATTGTCGCCGGCGTCAAAAAAGAATAGTCACGGGCGACAAAATAATACCGCGCGCCAAAACAATAGCCGCACGACAAAATAATAGCCGCGGGCGACGAAATAATAGCCGCGCCACAAAACAATAGTCGCGGGCGACGAAACAATAGCCGCGCGACAAAATAATAGCCACGGGCGCAGAAAGAATAGCCGTGCGACAAAATAATAGCTGCAGACGACAAAATAATAGCCGCGGGCGACGAAACAATAGCCACGCGACAAAATAATAGCCGCGGGCGACGAAACAATAGCCGCGTGACAAAATAATAGCCACGGCGACAAATTTTTTTTGTCGCATGACATTTTCGCCGTTTCGAGAATTTTTCGCCGTTTCGCGGATCTTTTGAAAGATTCGCGAATTTTCCGGCGTAGCGAAATGGAACAGATTCGCTCATCACTAATTATCATGTATTTTTTGTGTCATCTCACCTATTTTTATATAAGGCCACAGGGGCAACATCAAAGACAAAATAGTCAGTGTTACATGTAAGATGATTACATAAATCAGTGTTGTTGTCCTTAATACTGGAACATTGTAACACAAACCTATATTGGGTACAAGATTTACATCTAAACATGCCTTGCTATGGGGGTCCCAGGAAGGAAAATCTCACTGTTTTACTGAAGAAGATGCAGCCCTTACTAATTTGGTTCTCAAACCAAATCAGTTAACATCTAGTTTACTGCACCTTCTTTCACATAAAACATCATCCTGGATGATTCTTCTAATGTGAATAAATTGACTATGGTGGATGTTGTTCAGGATGGTAACTGGAAAAGAGAAGTATAGAGTTATTGGTTTTATAAATATTAGTTTCCTGGTTACCAGTGTATCATGAATATTAATAACAAGAACATTCAAAAATGACATTTTCTTGTGGCTAGCCTGTAAAGTGAACTTAATGTGTGGATTTTAGCTATTGAGAGAATCAACCAGCTGTACCAATGACTCCATGTCACCCCAAACCGTTTGGGTTATACCCTTTATAGAAAACCTACAGATAAAAATTTATTTTATGCATTATAATAGTTGCCCTCCACAATTGATTAAAAAAATCACTGCCCATATCTAGTGATTTTTTGCCGGGCATGGATTTGCTGCATAATTCCACATTTTGCCATTGGTGGATTTATTTTGCGAAACGGCTGCAAAAATTCACTGTGACAAAAATTCAGTGAGAAAAAAAAGAAGTCATGTTTGCAGCAAAAAAAGTCGTGTCTACATCACAAAAAGTTGCGTGCATCAAAAAGTCATGCAGTAGCCAGGTTTACCTGAAGTTTTGCTGTTTTAGCAGATTCGCAATTTTTTTGGGCGAAGTGAAACGGGTTACAGGTAATAGATTAAGGAAATGCGGGACATTCATTGAACTATCAGGGACAGCGGGATGCGCTGGCTGGAGTGCACCCATAAACAGTAGCCCCCATGCCCCCAATTGCCCCCATAGACAGTACCCCCATATACAGTGCCCCCCATAGACACTCCTTCTTCTTCTGCAGCTCCTTGTGCTGCGGCGACAGGCCCTTTTATAAGGTTGCGCCCCGCGTACACGTACGCATGGGGCACAACCTCCGCCAGACAAGAAGCAGAGCCGGAGAAGAAGAAGGAGTGTCTATGGGGGGCACTGTGTATGGGGGTACTGTCTATGGGGGCATGGGGGCTACTGCCTATGGGGGCATGGGGGCTACTGCCTATGGGTGCACTGTATATGGGGGCACTGTGTATGGGGGGTACTCTCTATGGGGGCAATTATGGCACTTTCTATGGGGGCACTGTGTATGGGGGATACTGTCTGTGGGGCAATTGGGGGCACTGTCTATGGGGTCAATTGGGGGCACTTTCTATGGGGAGTACTGTCTATGGGGGCAATTGGGGGCACTGTGTATGGGGGGTACTGTGTATGGGGGCACTGTGTATGGGGGTACTGTATATGGGGGCAATTGGGGGCACTGTGTATGGGGGCACTGTGTATGGGGGGTACCATCTATGGGGGGGCAAAACTGGTACATAGTTATAACTCACTTATAACTGACTACCTTCTCTCTATATTTGTATTTTATATGTAGGAGTTGCTATATTGTTTTCCTTAGGTAGTACAGTATGAGGGTATAACACATTTTGCGTCTGATCCCACCATTTCAACTATATAAAAGGAGTATTTTTTTTAAGGGGGTGTGGCAATTAGGGCGTGGCCATAAAAGTGTGCATGGTCAAAAAAATTGCCGCACTGCACGCGCCAAATCTTTTTGTCACTCTTTTCATTTTTCAAATGTTGGGAGGTATGCATAAGGGCCTAAAAACGTTGCGTGTACTGTCCAGATTTTGCCCATCGTGGAATAAAGGCCTTTTATTTTAAAAGAAATTTTCCTGACTGGTGCTGATCATTACGGACTTGCTAAAGGGTTTTCAAGCAATGCATAGCCAAATAACTATAAGAGATGTTATATTCTGAATTTCATAACTTTGCTGGGACTCAGTATCAGTTATTAGGCAAGTTTTGGGCAAGTTCATATGGAAAGGAAAACTCACTTCTGAAATGAGAACTTGGTTGTAAGTTTGTAATGAGTCTCCTGGATTCTATTTTGCTTCTATTATTTTCTCTATTCCGTGCTCTCTAGCAGGGCTGGAACTAGAGGTAGGCAGAAGAGGCACCTGCCTAGGTGCAATGATGGGGAGCATCAGGCAGGTACATACACCTTCTGCATACACCTATTCTGCACTCTCTTGCCCCAGTGCTCTCTTGCAGGGTGTGTTGCAGTTTCTTGCCCCCTGCGCGGCACCCCCCGGTTATGTCATTGCACATGTGCGTGCACATAAGAGGGGGGAGAACAGGGCCGGAACTAGGGGTAGGCAGAAAAGGCACCTGCCTAGGGGGGGCCTCTCCTGCCTACCCCTAGTCCACACTCCCTTTTCATTGCCCCCAACTGGTTGTCTTTATACCCCCGATGTGTGCTTGACGGAACTGCGCATGTGCGTCAAAGCATATGCAGGGGGAGGGGCAGGGGTGCGGTGGCCGACCGGGTTGCCTAGGGCACCCCTTGTGTTCATGGGGGGCCCCATATAAATAACCCGCACAGGGCCCCAAAGTTTCTGCATACACAATATTTCAGTCCTAAGAAAAACAAAATGTTTTAACATAGCTTAACCAATACCCATTTTCTTTCCCTTAAATTTACAGTATACAAGGATGGTATTATTTTGTTTACCGCAGAGAATTTAGTTACAGAATATTTATATTTCTGCAAAAGAATGAGAGCTCCAGAGATACTATGGCAAAAAAGTACCCCTGGCCAAAGTATTCATTCATAAAGGCCTATATATTAACATTTAACATTTTTCCTTATTCCCAGTCCAAGAGAGTTAGTATGAGATTGGTCCGTCATGTGCTGCTATTAAAGCGTCTACTCTTCTACAAAGCATTCTAATAGATTTTGGATTTTGGTAAGATAAAAGGCAAAAGGTAATGACACCCATACCAATTATACAGTGAGAGGTAGTTGATTCTGAAACCCCAAAAAAGATTATATAGAGAGGCAGTGGGTACTTGTAATCCAGGAACAATGTACATGCAGTGGGCACTGTCATCCCAAATAAATGGTTCAGTGGAAAGCAATCATTAACACCATTTCCCCTTGCTGTTTTTGTGTGCTGAATTTTGTTGCCATTTTTTACACCACATAATAAACCTGCCCCTACTTTCTACACCACTTGGTGGAGCCAATATACATAAGATGTAATCAATGAGTGCTATAAAAATAGATAAACTGTAAAGGGATTTCAGTCAGTACAATATGAATGTGTAGCTGTAAAAATCCAAAATTATATGTCTGAGCAATTCCACTGTACGTGTGTTAGTAAAAAATGCATCAAGTGCAAAGATATGTGTGTCACAATGAGTGCATTAAATGGAAAAACCTGAATTTGTGTTATTGCATTTCCTGTGGGGGTGAGAGGTAGAGATAAACACTATGAGCAGGTTTTCTCCTGTAAGTACATTAGCCTGTAGCCTATGTTTAAATTATCCATATCACAATGATGCACATTTCTGTAATTTTTTTTAAACTTTTAGAGGAAACCCACCCAAATACAGGGAGAGCAAATGGAATGCAGATAATAAATTAATCAGAATTGTGTGCAGTAACCATAAAATCATATTAAAAGTTACAGTTATTTAAAGGCATACAATCGCTGTATATCACAGAGCAAACTAAAATACAGTCACTAGAGGGCACTGTTGCACTTTGACATAACTTTTACAGGCCTCACTGTTAGTAACTAGCCTGTAGTTAAATCTACTATACATAATTTCAAAGGGCACCTGTTAAGGATCAGACTTCTCTTCTCTACAAATGAAAATTATACACTATAGAAGCTTTTGCATTGTAATGATAATTAAACACACATACAAAGCAAATGTGAAGACCTAAGCAACAAATTCTCATTTAAAGGAACAGTAACACCAAAAAATGAAAGAGCTTTAACGTAATAAAAATATAATGCACTGTTGCCCTGCACTGGTAAAACTGGTGTGTTTGCTACAGTAACACTACTATAATTTATATAATAAGCTGCTGTGTAGCCACGGGGGCAGCCATTCAAGCTGGAAAAAAGGAGAAAAGGCACAGGTTACATAGCAGATAACAGATAAGTTCCGTAGAATACAATATTGTTTTATCTGTTATCTGCTATGTGCCTGTGCCTTTTTTCCTTTGAATGGCTGCCTCCATGGCTACATAGCAGCTTATTTATATAAATTATAGTAGACTTTCTGAAGTAAACACACAACTTTTACCAGTGCAGGGCAGCAGCACATTATATTTTAGTTACTGTTATACACTTTCATTTTTTGGTGTTACTGTTCCTTTAAGAAAAAAAAACTCAACTCTCTTCCACACTTGCAGATTAGCTACAAAATATATTTTTCACCATTTTTCACCAAAGGCACCATATGTTTTCATATGTTATTTCCTCTATTGTTGCATACAAATTCCCTACCTCTCATGTAAAAGACTGGGCACTGGGCCACTGGAAGACTGAAAGGGGCCAGGTGGGGTTTGGTACTCTGTGCAAGGCCCCCCACTTTTTCTGTGGAGGAAGGCCTGGTGCAAAGTAATTATGTCACTGGTGCCAATTGTTTTTTTCAAAGATTGTGCAGTTTGATTGTTTGTGCTGTATCTGAATATGCAAATCAAGGTCAAAATTCTGATTTGTTTCTGTATTTGGTCTCATGTTTTGTGGAAAATGAAACCAAATTGCCCCAATCTCACTCCCCAGAAAAACATTTATGCTAATAAATTTGAGAAGAGAGTTGAAAACTCCTAATATTGCTGAAACTGTCACAGCCTACTATTGTTATAATAATATCTGGGAAAGCAAATAAGCAGTCACTACAGTTTGTGAACACTTTTGTGCAAGAATACAAGAAGATTTTGTATCCTCACAATCTAGAAGAAAGGTGTACAAATTGTGGGGTTGTCCTCTCTAAGGACAGAATGACAAAATTTAGGGAGGAATGCTTATTTGCTGTGCTGGGTAATATTTAAGCTATGGTTGACAGTTCCAGTGGTGTTTTGTGCATCTGCTGACTTGTTTTTGTGCTAAAGAGAGCCTGACTGCCTGTTGGGCTACAACAGTGATCTCCAACCAGTGGCTCATGAGCACCATGTTGCTCACCAACCCCTCAAAGCAGGTGCTTATTTTTGAATTTCTGGCTAGGAGGCAAGCTTTGACTGCATAAAAACCAAGTATAATGCCAAACAGAGCCTTCTTATTTCACAGTTCATGAAAACAAGAAAACTACAGTAAGTACTTAGGGTCCCAAATCTACTGCTGTACTGAGGATATGTTGGGTATTTAAAGCAAAGCAAAATTATAATACTAATATTGTAACTGTAGTTATTGGAACTGAGCTTCTGAGCAGGGGCATTTCGGCCCCTAGTGCCGCCCAGAGGGGGGGCCGTATCGCTATTGTATAGAGCAGCGTTTTTCAACCACTGTTCCGACTGTTGCCTGGTGTGCCGTAGGCAGGGTACCAATGTACTAGGGGGTCACTGCTCTTGGCACCAATGTACTAGGGGGGCACTGCTGCTGGGCACCAATGTACTAGGGGGGCACTGCTGCTGGGCACCAGTGTACTAGGGGGGCACTGCTCTTGGCACCAATGTACTAGGGGGGCACTGCTGCTGGGCACCAATGTACTAGGGGGGCACTGCTCTTGGCACCAATGTACTAGGGGGGCACTGCTGCTGGGCACCAATGTACTAGGGGGGCACTGCTGCTGGGCACCAGTGTACTAGGGGGGCACTGCTCTTGGCACCAATGTACTAGGGGGGCACTGCTGCTGGGCACCAATGTACTAGGGGGGCACTGCTCTTGGCACCAATGTACTAGGGGGGCACTGCTGCTGGGCACCAATGTACTAGGGGGGGCACTGCTGCTGGGCACAGAGTTAAATTTTTTAACATTTTCTAATGGTGGTGTGCCTCGTGATTTTTTTCATGAAACAAGTGTGCCTTTGCCCAAAAAAGGTTGAAAAACACTGGTATAGAGTGCAATAGTGCTCTCTGCACTAGAGGAGCCAAAAATCAAAAAATCAAAATTACAGCTCTTTAAGTTACCAAGGGACAGCTTTTTGGTAACATCATGGGAGCTGCCACCTGAGGTGAGTTTCTCAGTTCACCTCATTGCAGCAGCACCCCTGCTTCTGAGTACTGGATTGAACAGAATGAAGGCACCATCAACATTGTTTCATTAGTAATGTTTTCTAATTTGTATGGGATGTTGGTGTCATCTTTGAAAGATAATGTGATTTTTGTCATGCTCACAACCTACAGTGACATCTTCAGCAGCTGATATTGATGCATTCCTATTTATATTGTATTTTCAACTTAAGCAATGTCTCTTCTGTCCAAATGTAGTTTAAATCAATATTGAGTAATAGATAACTGCATTACGCACAAACTGTCTCTTGCAAGACCTGCTGAGATCCTTTTTATCCCCTAAAACAGTCAAGAAAATAAAAGCTGTGTTGTGTTATTTTATGAATGTCGCATCCTTTGGGCTTTATACACACAAAGCATGGTGCTATCTTAGAAAATGGGAGCGTCACGCAACCTATTTCTTTCAGTTGCATGCGATGTCAAAACTCTGGCCTCTTTAGTATTGCTAAAGGGAAAGGTTGAACAGATGACATTTTTTAGAACTTTTTTTCCCCAAGGAACGTTTGGGTGTCTCCTATTTTAATAAAATAACTAAACTCAGTACATTCCTTTTGTTGATGTAAGAACAAAACAAGAGATTAACATACAAGGTTGACATTACTCAAATTGTTTGTATTTATCTACTGTAGTTCATAGAAATGGCAAAGAAACACAATTAAACACAGACCATCCCTATTAAAGGCTTAATGGTGAATGTGTGTTTATAATGGTCCTCCAAAAACGGAAAAGACATTTGAAAAGTTCACAGTATGGCATAAATTGTGAATTATGTGCAGCAATGCTGTTGGCACATCAGCTACACCTGCTAAAGAGATATTCATAGGTGGTATCCTAAGGAAACTAGAGGGTATGCTGACACAAAGTCATTTTAAGGAGAAATAGCTAGCCCTTCAGAAGTAGTGATGTAGCGAACATCGCCGAAAATGTTCGCGAACCCGTTCGCGGACTTTCACCAAAACTCGCGAATATTCGCGAACTTTGCGAACCCCATAGACTTGGGACAATGGGAAGGCGAACTTTAAAATCTAGAAAAGCCATTTCTGCCCAGAAAACTGATTTTAAAGTTGTTTAAAGGGTGCCACGACCTGGACAGTGGCATGCAGGAGGGGGATCAAGGGAAAAAACTTCTCTGAAAAATACTTTGTAAAAAAAACGCCAAAAAAAACGCCAAAAAATAACACCAAAAAAAAACCGCAAGCTATTCCTATGTATATGCATAGGCGATAAAACGAAGCGAAAAAACGCGGTGGAAAAACCAAGGCGAAAAAACGCGGCGCCAAAAAAAAAACGCGGCAAACCCAAAGTGGCGAACATCAGCAAAAGTCCGCGAATTTGTTTGCGCGAATTAGTTCGCCGGCGAACAGTTCGCTACATCTCTATTCATAAGGTCTACATATATATATATACAGGTAAAGGACCAATTAGCCAGAATGCTCGGGACTTGGGGCTTTCCGGATAAGGGATCTTTCTGTAATTTGGATCTCCATACCTTAAGTCTACTAAAATCATTTAAAGCCAATAGGATTGTTTTGCCTCCAATAAGGATTAATTATATCTTAATTGGGATCAAGTACAGGTACTGTTTTATTATTACAGAGAAAAAGGAAATAATTTTTAAAAATTAGATTTGCTTATAATGGAGTCTATTGGAGATGGCCTTTCCGTAATTTGGAACTTTCTGGATAATGGGTTTCCGGATAAGGGATCCTATACCTGTATATATAGTATATATATATATATATATATATATATATATATATATATTGATTATCAATAAATAATCGTTCTCATGATAATTTTGTTTATATTTATTATTTTATATTTATAAAGTCCCCATGACAGATTTACAGATGAATTGTTGGTAATTAAACATATCTGATTAAATTCCAAATATGTGGTATCCTAAGAGTTAATAAAGTCTAAATAAATCACAGAGAAGAATACTTGATTCAGCTCCCTTAACTATCTGCAAATGTATGATAGAGCAGATACAGGTTATTCAAATGTAACTGCACCCAAATACAATTTTACAAAAAAAAAAATAGCATGTAAAATTCAATTCTATACAACTTTTAATTACATTTTATTGTTTTTTGTAAAGTAAATTGTACATGTAATTTTTACTGAAAGCAGTATTTGCCTGTCCTGCTAAGGCCAAGACTCCTAATTACATAATGCCTTTCACATTTCTATCAAGAGACCTGTAAAGGAGAATTAGAAAGATATGGCATTGTGGGAATAGAAATACTGGCTGAAAGAGAGAGGTAACGGTGACATTGGCAGATTTTTCCACGAAACAGGTGCAAAAATTTTTCACAGAAAAATTTGCCACAGGCAAAAAATTGTCACGTGCGACAAGAAAAATTGGCGCTGAATTTTTTTTGACTGACACATGTGACAATTTTTCCTGCCGCGCATAATTTTTTGCCGTTTTGTGAATTTTCCAACGTTTCGCAAATCTTTGACAGATTCATTATTATTATGTTTTGTTTTAAACCATTCCATTGTTGCCCTGGCTTTATGTTTAGGGTCGTTGTCCTGCTGGAAGGTGAACCTCCCACCAGTCTCAAGTCTTTTGCAGACTCCAAGAGATTTTCTTCCAAGATTGCCCTGTATTTGGCTCCATCCATCTTCCCATCAACTCTGACCAGCTTCCCTGTCCCTGCTGAAGAGAAGCACCCCCAGAGCATGATGCTGCCACCACCATATTTGACAGTGGAGATGGTGTGTTCAGAGTGATGTGCAGTGTTAGTCTTCCGTCACACATAGCGTTTTGCATTTTGGCCAAAAAGTTCCATTTTTGTCAAAAAGTTCCATTTTGGTCTCATCTGACCAGAGCACCCTTCTTATGGTTTTCTGTTAACAATGGCTTTCTTCTTGCCACTCTTCCATAAAGGCCAACTTTGTGCAGTGCACGACTAATAGTTGTCCTATGGACAGATTCCCCCACCTGAGCTGTAGATCTCTGCAGCTCGTCCAGAGTCACCATGGGCCTCTTGGCTGCATTTCTGATCAGCGCTCTCCTTGTTCGGCCTGTGAGTTTAGGTGGACGGCCTTGTCTTGGTAGGTTTACAGTTGTGCCATACTCCTTCCATTTCTGAATGATCGCTTGAACAGTGCTCTGTGGGATGTTCACGGCTTTGGAAATCTTTTTGTAGCCTAAGCCTGCTTTAAATTTCTCAATAACTTTATCCCTGACCTGTCTGGTGTGTTCTTTGGACTTCATGGTGTTGTTGCTCCCAATATTCTCTTAGACAATCTCTGAGGCCGTCACAGAGCAGCTGTATTTGTACTGACATTAGATTACACACAGGTGCACTCTATTTAGTCATTAGCACTCATCAGGCAATGTCTATGGGCAACTGACTGTACTCAGACCAAAGGGGGCTGAATAATTACGCACACCCCACATTGCAGTTATTTATTTGTAAAAAATGTTTGGAATGTATGATTTTCGTTCCACTTTTCACGTGTACACCACTTTGTATTGGTCTTTCACGTGGAATTCCAATAAAATTGATTCATGTTTGTGGCTGTAATGTGACAAAATGTGGAAAAGTTCAAGGGGGCCGAATACTTTTGCAAGCCACTGTATATTCAGGATACGTGGTGAAGAGAATATCAGTGGACAATCAAATACTACTTTGAACAGCGATTACATTTACAAATATCTTCAAAACTTGTAACATGGGTGATTAGTGTACACTATATTGCCCAAAGGATCTGGACCGTCCTTCTAAAAATCCCATGTCTTCAGTTGGTGAGTAATATTTGAACAAAAAAACAAACCTAGCAGTAGCTAGAAAAAGATCTTTGGAGGGCATTCACCCTCAGGCAGACCCTCCTCAGCCCCCAACTCACTTGGCCACATACTCATTTGTGGTGGGCATCAAAGTGTAAGCATCAGAAGGGGCAGGGAGGGGAACTATCATACAGCAGGCCAAGTGGTGGCTGAAGTGGTGTATAATTCACCAGTATTGGACTCAGTAGTAAGCAGTTAAATCCCATCCTTTAGAATAATAAATGCCATTCACCATCTGGCAGAATGACAGAACACTAGTGGAGAACACTACCTGCCTGAAATCATAATGTCCAAGTTTGGTGGGTTGGTCTTGTGGCTGAACCAAGAGGAATACAACTAAAAGGAACTAAGCAACTGTGATTGCAAATGCCTAGAGTGATATACTGTAGCTATTATTTAGAACAGAGATCCCTAACCTTTTTTACTTGTGAACCACACTCAGATGTAAAAAGGGTTGGTGAGCCACACATGCAGGAAAAAATTTCTTGGGGATGCTAAATAAGGGCTCTGATTGGCTACCAATGGACTGCACCAATGGACTGCTAGCCTGCAGTAGGCTCTTCTTGGAGTAAATATGTGCCTCCAAAACTGTACAGAAATGTAAAAATAGGCACCTAATTTGTGGCCACTAGGAACAACATGAAAGGGGATGGTGAGCAACATGTTGCTCACAAGCCACCGGTTGGGGATCACCCCCCCCCCATAATATTTATAGACTATTCATGTATTTTATATAATGGTGACACATGTAAGTCTTAAATATATATATATATACTATTAACTTATTTTATATGATGGTCAAACATATAAGTTTTAAATAAATCAGTTGCAATGTTATAAACACTGCTGCTTTCAGCAGTTAGGACAATTACACTAGTAACACAAAGATTGTTTTCTATAACTATAAAGTTGTACCTTTGGAAAAGCATTGAATATGGATTACAACAAAAGCAAAAATATTGTCATGTTTAACCATCCCTTGTAACATGAGAAAAATCAGCTGTGACCTCAAACAGAAAAAAATGCTTAAAATGCATTCAAAAGATCACAAGTCAGTGCAAATCATCACTACGTGTTGACATGTGGGTAGGACAGGCATAGAATACATGTCTCTGAGTTTAATAACGGGTGTGTTAGGGCCACACATTATATCACTTCACAAAGGGCAACAGAATGTTCAATGACATTTATACATGACTTGAGTAAGTGGGAGCTTCAGTCTCATGTGTAATGAAGTAAACCAAAAAAATCCCAAAACAAATATGAAAAGTAAAGACCAACTTTGTTTAACGTATTATGCCAAAAGAAAGCAGTGCTCTTTCTCTTTCTGATACATGTGCACCCAGTTCTCTTGACTCTGCTATTGTTTAATACCCCACCTTAAAAGGGTTGTCCTTTTCTCTTGTTCTTTTATAAGCAGCAGAGTTTACTAGCTAGCCCCTTAAGCTGGAAGTGAAATAAAGGGCTAATAAGACTGGCGTGGGTAAGCACTATAGCATATTTTAGATACAGTCAGGGGAATACAAAATTCTAGAGCTAAGTGCACTGATTTAAACCTGCATTAGGTAGCAACATACAAGTAAGGTTATCACATAACTGTGAGAGTAGAACATTATAGGCAGGATTATAGGACAACTGTGAATGTTGAACTTTATGGGCAGGATTATAGGATTTAGGTAAACTTTTTTATGAGCACAGCTAACCCCTGCATATATTTCCCTAGATTCTACCTCTCTCAACAGAAGATGAAAGCTGCACTCTGCCTTATCATCTTGGTCATCTGTTTAGGAACAGCTTATTGCCAAGGTGAGTTTGTTGTATGTCTGTTACATAGCTTATAGCAGCATTTTCCTAAGTATACTAGCACATAATCTCTGTCCTAGCTACTGTGTCTGAATAGTCTTTGTAGCCTAAGGTGTATGTCACTGGTTGGCCTATTTCACTTACAAGATACATGAACTTTAACAGTCGTACCTTCTTTTTCCTTATTACAAGATCATCATCTTATAATATTTTGGATCTGTATGTCTTTCTGTAACCTCAACTGGGTGGATGAAATGTTTTGTATAAGACAGGGTTTACATAATAAAAGATGCCAAGTTTGAACCAGATCTAGTAGCCTATAGTAAACTGCATGAACTGCATGTTGCTAGACCTGGTGCAGCCATTGTACACTTCTGCATCTGAGAGATTAGGGCATAAAGGTAGTGTACATGTAGTGGGAAGAATTTTTTTTTCCTAACCCGTTACACATGAAGCTGGGAGACCCTTTGCAAGTTTTCTGATGGTGTCTTCTTTGTGACTTTCTAAAACTTTGTTGACTAGGCTTGTAGATAAATATGGAAGAAATGTTCACAGCATGGAACATGTAACTTTAGTATCCGCTGCAAGAACATTTCTCTGCTGTTGGATGTCAGATGACTAGATCAAAAGTAATAAGATAAATGTCAAGAATTTCCACCCATAGCAATGTAGGAATATGCATTGCTCCCTTGAATTGAAAAGTTTCATAAATAAGTTTGAGACTTTTCATTGCATGTTTTTATTGGATAACACTAACATATTTTTTGTATAAAAGGTCAAATAAAGCTTAACTACATAATGATAATAGATTCACGTGTAATATTGTCTAATTGCTAACTAGTGCATTTGTTTTGTTTTCCTTACAGGGGTGTCATGTGAGTATTGCTATCTATCTATCTATCTATCTATCTATCTATCTGTCTAGTATTTATTTCTCTATTTATCCTTTCCCTGTTCATTAATATATTTATTATCATATTTTCTATATATACCTAGCATAGTAATAGTATATGCCTTTGTATAGTATCATCTATCTATCTATCTATCTATCTAGCTATCTATATATCTATTTATCATCATCTATCTATTTTTCTATCTAACAAAAATCTTTCTGTTTACATATCTAGAATCTTTATAGTATCTATATTCCCTATCTATCTATCTATCTATCTATCTATCTATCTATTATCTATCTATCTCTATCATTGGTAATAATTGCGTAAAGACGTTTTCGCAATTACTATTGATGCAACAAATAAAAAATATTTAAGGACAATATTTGTGGGTTTGTAAGTTGGATGGGAGCCAGTTTCTTTTTTCACTCTCCCAATTCTAAATTATTTTCTGGGAAAGATATTTAACCCTTGAGCAGATGATATCTGATATTTAATGAAACCACCTCTAGGATAACCCTCTGTTTTTTCCAATATTCTCAGTGTCTTCATAGTCTTTTCTAACTGGTTTATATTTGAAATATTTCTTTTGCTTTTTACACAGATGCAAAGACTTGTTCCTTCTGCCACCCTACTGCTGGGGTGTGCTCCCTGAAGGCAGGTTTTGTGACATGCACCTGTGCCTCTGGTTACATTGGTAATGGTGTGAATTGCACTCTTATGTCCTACTGTGGCTCTGTATCATGCTGTCCTCAGGGCTATGCCTGGAATACAGTTAGCAAGGCCTGTGTTGATATTAATGAATGCAATGATAACACACTGAACAAGTGTGTGCCTTCATCAACTTGTGTGAATAAAAATGGTATCTACCTGTGTAATTATAACAGAAGTATTAATTGCCCCACTAGTGCCTGCTCCTATGACATGGACTGTGTAAACATCAATGGAGTCGAACAGTGTGCTGATCCTTGTTTGAATTATCAGACACTGAATGGATCAAGCAGATTGGCTACACTTGACTCTGCCGGTATATTCCAAACTGACAGATACAACTTTGGCTGGTTCCGTTACAATGGAAACATTGGACTAAGAATGATTGAGGGTTGTGTTAATAGCTTGAAATGTGGATCTGCAGAGCCCTTTAGTCTTGGTGGCAAACACCCAGTCATTGGTGATGGAATTCAGCTGGTGACACTTAAAAAAAACTCATTAACAGGCTGTGTAAACTCTTCAACAATCCCCGTTAAAGCCTGCTCTGAAGGATATTATGTCTATAAGTTCACAGGCAGCCTACAGTTTGATGTCTATTGCACAGGTGAGTTGGAATTGAACTTCATTTTTCAATGGGAAACATAAATAAATGTGCCTAACTATATAGTTTAAGAGAAGAACAGGTTTGTTGGATTTCTAATGATGTGTAAATTAAATGAGACTATCAAATATACTGCTGTAAGAAAGCCAAATATTTGTAGTTCTGAATTATAGTTGTAGAAATAGCAGGGAAGGGCATATCAGCCTATAAGTATTATTTCGGTGCGTGCCTGTAATTATAGAGAGAGGATGTTAGTGTTTAATGCACTGTTTTTATTTTTCAGATCCAAACTTTACTATAAGCTCTACAATTCCAACAAAAGCTCCTTCTACCACACCTGCTGCAACCACCACACCTGCAACAACCACCACACTTGCTACAACTACCACACCTACCACGCCTACCGTAACTTCCCTACCTTCAACTAGTAGCCAAGCTCCAACTGTCACATCACTTTTCACTTCCCCGGATATCTTCACATCAGGCAGACAAACAACAGTTTTCACCAGTCCACAGTTTTCCTCTTCTGTGTTTACAACAAACCATCCTAATACATCGTCACCAGTGTCAGGCCAAAATATCACTGTAACTACAATAAAAACTACCAACACAATGGCCACCACAAGCAAAACTCAGTTAGTTAATAGCACAGAGATCGCAACCTTGGAAGTGAACCAAACAACCAATATATTTACTGAAGTTAAAGTAATAACCCCTATTACTGTCCAAGTTAGAACCAACAGTTCATTGTTTCAGTCCACTGCGCTTTTCAAATTAGTAGATGGAGTGCCATTGACATTTACAAACACTCAACCTCCTAACTGGACAGGCTGTGAACAAGCATATGCCAACTCACAGCCGTTCCAGTCTCAGCTCTACAACAGCACACCAGTGCAAACTACAACCACCACTGAAACCACCTCTGTAGATGGAAAGGATTTCCGCAGCACAACCACAACAACCACCACTACAACAGAAGAGGTCATTGTGGCAGTTCCTAACTCAACCTTCCCTGAAACCACTACTGTTATTTTTTAATTCAGTCTGAAAATGCAGGTAATTAAATTATCATTCTGGTTTTGTTTGGTCTAATTTGCACCTTAGCCCCCTATCTGCCACTTAGTAACTGCACTGATATTTATGTTTGGCCAGTGTATGTGCTCACATTATAGTCCCCTATATCTTACAGTTTCTGTGCTACCCACTTCCCTTTATTTTATTGTTATGTGGGAAGCTAGGAATATTTATGGACCTGCAGGCAAAGCCTCAGCACTGGAATACACTTCTAAGTATGTTAAAGTCTATGCAACTGTACCACTACAATTATTGTAATTATATTATTGACAAGCTAAATAACCAAATTATAATAATAAAGTCCTTTTTGGATTGCACACAGTCATAATTTTTTTCTTTTTTGGGATACACTGTGGTAAAAATTAGGATGTCAGATAGTAAAGTATATGGTTTCTGAATTGCATGGAACAGATATGGGGCTTGTTATTCAGAATGCCTGGGACCTGGGCTATTCTGGATAAGGGAGTCTTTCCGTAATTTGAATCACGATACCGTATGTCTACTTAAAAGTACTATAAACATTAAATAAACCCAATAAGAATGTTTTGCTTCCAATAAGGATTAATTATATCTCATGACCAAGTCTTATTATTACAGAGAAAAGGGAAATCATTTCTATAAAATTGAATTATTTTATTCAAATGGATTCCGCTAGAGATGGCCTCCCCGTAATTCTGAGCTTTCTTGATAATGGGTTTCCAGATTACGGATCACATAAATGTATTTGGAAAGCTAAACAAATAATTAGAGTTACTGTATTATCATCACTGCGGATAAACACAAAGGAAGGTTATGAAATTCAGCAATATGATTGCAAAATGGCAATATCCCAAAGACTTTACTGTATAAACCTCTATAGAATAAAAATAAACCATACTTTTGAGATATTACTCACAAGTCAAACAGCAAAGCACACACAAACAGATAAAACATTTAAGCATTTTCTGTTCTGCTAAATTCAGAGGGTTGCCACGTGGCCATGGTCATTGCCATACCCCTTACTTTGCACATTATTCAGACGTGCAGACTAGGGAGTGTCAGGGTCCCCAAGGTGGAGGTGAGTTCTATGCTTAATGTGCACCTAAGCAGCGTGCTAGGCTACTTTAATGTAGCAGAATGCAGTCTGTCACATTCAGAGCCAATCCCACACTCAGGGCCAGATTTCCCAATTGGCCGCCCCGAGGCCGCCCCCGGTTGAACGCCCCCCAGTGCGCATGCGTGCAGAGGGAGGCGGAGTTTTGCACGCTCATGCGCGAACAGCGGGTGAGGGGTGTGCGCATGCGCTGTAGGCCAAATCATGCATACGGAGCAGTGGGGAGAAGTCCCCACTGCTCCGTATGGGGACAAAACTTTTAAAATTTTGGTGCGGCGGGGCGGCATGCCGCTCCAAGGTTTCTGCCGCCCTAGGCCCGAGCCTTTGTGGCCTCTCCACAAATCCGGGCCTGCCCACACTCCAAAAACATATAGGCAGGTCAATTGGCTCCTGATGAAACTGACCTTGGTTGTTGTGCGAATGTGATAGGGACCTTAGAATGTAAGGCAGGGACTGGTGTGAATGATACATAATCTCTGTAAAGTGCTATGTAAACATTCTAGATCTATATAAATAAAGAATTATTCTGATAAATGTAATCCCTAGCAATGTAATCAATATAAGAACATTACTTGTGCAGGCATTAAAATCAAAAAGACCAATCTAACAGGAAAGCATATGCAGGTTTAAAGCATTTCTCAAAAATTCTTTTATGCTGGTGCAAGATTGGTAAATATGGGTAAGAAATGAGTGTAGTGTGTAGATCATGTGTACTGCTTTTGTACACCATAAGCACTCTTTTACAGCATTTTTTGTTACTGGTGCTTTCAGTAGTAGGGTTGTTTAGATAAAAGGCAGTCCAAAACAAGTGTAATTTAAAGGAGACATTTTATATAAAGTTCATATTCAGTTATAATATTCATCCTCCCTCAAAATGTTAAATGATGCAGAAAGAAAGATGCTTTGAAAGCATTTTACCTCTTAAGCGCAGGAATGGACTGCCTGTGATATCGCTAAGCCCCACCCACTCTATAAATATTCACTTCACTTTAAGTAGGTGAGGGTGTCATAGAAGTCTATGAGGGCCGGCGGCTCTGAGATGTATACTGAAGAGTCTAAACCGGAAAATGGCATAAGGTCTGGGTAGAGCACAGTTTTCAAGCAGTTATGGACATAATTGAACCCAAAGGTATTAAAATAAAAGCACTTCCTTCTATTTGACGTTATTTGACATGGTTTAGTGCATTGTAAAAATTTATGGTTTAAAAATAGCTGAATCATTGCATTTAAGTAGTAGATCACAGAGGTCTTTGCTAAATTCCCAGCTTTAAATCCCAAGAAAAACCTTGTACCAGCTTACTTTGGTTTCTTTACAGGTTTTGCATTATCGACCATATATATGGCTGCTTTCTCCTAAATTAAATCAGCACAATCCCTTCAGTTCCATGCTGTGGATCACAGTATTACTGGCTGTACAACTGCAATAGCGGATTAATTCCAGAATCCCCTGGTATTGATTGATTAGCTCAGCTTCAGTACCCTAGAACAGTGCTGTCCAACTTCTGTTGTACCGAGGGCCGGAATTTTTCCGACGTACGTGGTGGAGGGCCGATAATGGAAGCCAGTTTTGACCACACCCCTTTTTGAAACCGCACCCACTTTAAACCACACCCATGTTATCACATGACCATACCCATATAAATGGTTGTAGTACAGCAAAAACCTGCCATACTCTGCCTGCCCTACCCTGCCTGTGTGTGCCATACTCTGCCTGCCCTACCCTGCCTGTGTGTGCCATACTCTGCCTTCCCTACCCTGCCTGTGTGTGCCATACTCTGCCTTCCCTACCCTGCCTGCGTGTGCCATACTCTGCTTGCCCTATGATGCCTGTGTGTATGGCACACACAGGCAGCCTACAGTGACACAATGCTGGCACTGCTCCTACAGTCTGCACAATAACTATATATTAAAAAACTTTTTAATTGCAGTACCACCTCAGTATATGTTCTTTTTGTAGTGTGCAGGGATTATTTGTGGGTTTCTACTGCTCCTGAGGTGTGAACAGGGGAACAATGTGGGTGATTAGAGCCTGAGCTTGAGGTGTGAACACTGCAGGGGGTGAACAATGCAGAGATTAAAAAGTGTTAAAAACACAGGGGATTACATTTTTTAACAATACAGAGGGATTACAGCCTGAATCTGAGGTGAGAACCATGCAGGGGGGCAGTTAATCACAGTACTGATACCACTTAGAGCTTACACAAGAGTAAGCCATCAAAGCAGCCAGACAGGTGGGGGCCACACAGAGGGGGTTGCGGGCCGCCAGTTGGACAGCACTGCCCTAGAAGGTTCTTGTTGTTAATTAGTAATAACTTCTCTCACCCAGTAGCCCTTGTAAAAAAGTTTTATTGTACTGACCTATTACAACAACTATTCTAGCTATGATCCTGCTGGTCACCATACAAGGATTCAGCATTAGCTTTGTGCAAACAGACTGAACATTGTAACTTGTGAAAGAGGGCATGAAATTCCTGCAAAATAAGGCAAATCATAAAGGTTTATATTTTATCTGGAGCAGGACACGTCAGGGCTCATTTCTAGGTACAGTTCAAAATGGCTCATTCTCTAAGTCACAACAATAGGTGATCCAGCTTGAACCCATAGGCCCTTACATGGTGGGGACACTGATTATAATTAACGCCTATTTATTAAGTGCCAGCATATTCTCTAGCTCTGTACAAATGGAAGAGTGTTAACATCAAACATTCAAATTGTATACAAATAATGACAGACAAAGGAGGGCCCTGTTTAATAAAACATATTATCTGAAGGGGTGTATTATATTTTTGGCCCATTTTTTGGGCGGGGAGGGGGGGCTGTTTGGGCCTATGTGTACTTGAAATGCCAGGGCCTATATTGAAGCTCAGTCCTGGCCTGACTGCTTTCAAAGAATATGGAAGGTTTCCCTTTTTTAACTAACTGGACTATTAAACAAATATGGATTTTCAGAATGAGTTTTACTGACACAGAAAACAAATCATTAGCCTTTCTAGACTTAAATAGACAAATGAAGATCACAGTTGCATAAAGAGACCCTTTATTCAATGATAACATGAAAGAGAAACAACCTTAAAACAAACTAATATTTAGAATGACATCAGCTCAAATGCATTTTATTTGGGGTGAAAATAAACAAAACACAAATATCAGTTGCCCTATCTACTCTACCATATGTAACAGTCAAGACAGATATCTAGAAAGTAATGGATGGATTACAAAAGAAATAAAAGGACTCTATGAGAAGATTACATTCAGATCTAGAAAATATTTTTGAGTAGAAACACCATGTGGTCTGGATGCTCAAGTTGAGAGTTGTTGTTGCTGACTAAAGCATTAGAATTTTCTGTTGTACCTCTAAAATTGAATGTTTTTTTAAAGGATCAGTAACATGAAATAATCAAAAATGTTGTTTTTTTTGGAAACAAGTCCTGTTAATTGCAGCATTTTTGCCATCTATTATATTAAAAAATGGTTTGTAGAAATGCAGACAACGTTAGTATTATTATGTATTCACACAAGGTGATTTCATTTTTTGTGGTTAAGAGAATCTTACAAAGTTTCTTACTATGTAAAAAGCAAAAATGGCTAAAAAAGATTTGGGTATGATTTACTGATGGTTGAAAATTCATTATTCATAAGCCGCTTCTTCATTTAAACCATAAAGAAAATATTTGGGCTTAGAGTTTACAGTTTTTGTGTAGTTTAAAGGGAATGTATCAAGTGCTGATTACTTTTATATATTTTTACCATACATACTTACTGCATATCTAATTACATGTTAAAGTATGGGATCCCTTATCCAGAAACCTGTTATCCTTAAGGCCATTCTCCCATAGAGTCCATTTTAGGAAGAAAAAAATATAACTTAAAAATGATTTCCTTTTTCTGTGTAGAAATAAAACAGTCCATTGCTTGATTGTAACTAAGCCGTATGAGTTCATATTGGTGGCAAAAAAAATCATATTGGGTTTATTACATGTATAAAAAATGTTAATGATATTTAGAAGACTAAGGGGCTGATTTACTAATTTACTATTCCACGTATTTTTTACAACTTTTTCGTAGCCGTTACGACTTGCGCAAATTGTTGCGACTTTTTCATAGCCATTACAAATTTCGTGAATTGTCGCAACTTTTTCATAGCCATTATGACTTTTGTGAATTGTTGCGACTTTTTCATAGCCATTACAAATTTCGTGAATTGTCGCGACTTTTTCATAGCCATTATGACTTGCGCGAATTGTCGCGACTTTTTCATAGCCATTATGACTTGTGCGAATTGTCGCAAATTTTTTATAGCCATTACGAATTTCGTGAATTGTCGCGACTTTTTCGTATTGAGTGCTCGAAAAAGTCGCAAAATACCGATCCTTACAAAAAAAACGCATTCGGACCCTTTTCGGACGTTCGTGGATTAGTAAATGTGCCCCTAAAAGTACAAGAAAAGTTAGGCTTTCTCCAGTGATCAAAATCACTTACCTGATACCCCGGGCTGGTGCTCATGTTAGCAGAAAACCGTACCGGCCTGGGGTACCTCTGACTGAGAACCACATTGTGACCTTTTTTCTGCTTCTTCCTTCTTCTTTGAACATTGAAACGCTGAACTTTAAGCAACAGTGGCTTTTTCACTCTATCATACATGCGTTGGCCCTGGGCAACAGAAGAATGAAGAAGCAGAAGAAGACAATTGCTCCATGGTATGCTTGCAGAAGTATCCCGCTCCAGTGCAGTTTTCTGCTAACAGGAGCACCTGCCTGGGTATCATGTAAGTGACAATAATCGCTTGGAGGTCACATCTGGTACCTCCCCAGTGATTTTAACTTTACTTCTGCTTTCAGGGATCGTGATTGAAATTACAGAAAAATCCCTTATCTGGAAAACTCAGCTGCCATTGCCATTTATATAAATGGTTTTAGGTGGGTGAGGCCCCCACCTGTTAGCATTTGGATTCATTGGGCACAGTATCACATATAATCGTTTGGCTGGGAATTTAATTTTAGTCCTTTAATGTTGCTGTCGCTTATTACCACAAACATCTGTAATAACTTGCATATAGACACACAAATGCAAATGTTAATATCGGAAGTGCTAAAGTATTGTAGAATTGCTTTTACTAAAAAAAAACATTGCTCTTTTACAATCAATACTCTGGTCACATCAGTTGGATGGTCAATTATTTTGCTAACAGACATATAGAAATACAATAACATATAAAAGACAGTGTATAAAGATCTACAGTATTATCAAGAAAACATATATTAAAGACAATGAGGTTTGCAAGAATTAATAATGGGTACAGCTGGCAGAGAATCCACGAGGGCCCAGAACAATAATTTCCTCCGTTGTGGTAATGGTGGTGGTGGTGGTTGCTGAGACAATGCTTGAACATCGGTTTCCAGCAGTTGAGGACGTTTCCGTAGTTGTTTTTGTTTGGGCAGGTTGACTGCAGTAAGAATCAGGCTGAAATATCTCTGTGTTAGGTGTTGTGGTTTCACTGCTGGTCACTATAGTGTCTGGCCGGTCAGCTAATGACTCAGGGGCACTGCCAGCCACATGAATAAGGATGGATGTAGGGGAGACAGAAGTTGTTGTTTTTGTGTAGATGTTATTTGGGGTAATTGTCTTTACCTCTATATTCACAATGGTTGTCTCATTTATCTCTAGACTCTTTGTATCTATGTCTTCAGTTTTTTGGCTTACAATTCTGACAGTCAGTATACTTCTGCTGCTGACATGGGTAATGGTTATGTTCTCTTCTGGATACGGCTGTGATACTGGTATTGTAATAGGCTGGGAAGTTATGTTGGCACATGGAGTTTTGGGTGAAGATGATGTTGTTGATGTGTTCAAATTATGGGATTGAGTGGTAAAATTGGTAGTTGCTGTTGATGACTTTAAAGTAGTTGGTGATGGGTTACTTGTGGCTGGGATATTTAATTCACCGGTAGATGAAGAAAGTAATGGTAATGATGCTGAGAATTGGGAATGTGATGTGGCTGGCGTGGCTGAACTAATAAATAAAGGGGTAGTTGTGGTTATTGGCATAGTGGTTGTGGGTGTAGTGGTTGAGGGTGTAGTGATTGTAGTAGTTGTGGGTGTAGTTGTTGTTGTAGTGGTTGTGGGTGCAGTGGTTGTTGTAGTGGTTGTGGGTGCAGTGGTTGTTGTAGTGGTTGTGGGTGCAGTGGTTGTTGTAGTGGTTGTGGGTGCAGTGGTTGTGGGTGTAGTTGTTGTTGTAGAGGTTGTGGGTGTAGTTGTTGTAGCTGGTGATGTTGTTGTGGTTGTCGTAGTCGTTAAAGTTGTTGTTGCTGCAGATATGTCTGCAAACAGATAAAGCTTTATAATTATTGAATAAATTGCTGCATACCTAGTTCCCCCCAAACATTCCATTAACTTATTATCATTTATTAACAGAATACCAATACATTTCAAAGACAAAGCTTCTACCTAGAAATAAAGCACATATAAATCCTAAATGTCCAAAAGATACAAAAAAAAAATACAAAAATGAATAATACCTTCCTTTTTCAAAATATATTGGGCCCGATTCACTAAAGTCCGAAATAAGGAGTGCTATTTATAGCATGCGTTAAAAATCTTATCACTTCTTATTTTTCGCTCGATTCACTAAAAGGACACTTGTCATAATTAAGAAGCGATGTTCTTGGTGTTATTTATCTTGCGACGACATATTTTCAAGCAATATATTACGCAGCGCACAACATATTACGCAGCACGTTGCTTGAAAATATGTCATCGCAAGATAAATAACGCCAAGAACATCGCTTCTTAATTATGACAAGTGTCCTTTTAGTGAATCGAGCGAAAAATAAGAAGTGATAAGATTTTTAACGCATGCTATAAATAGCACTCCTTATTTCGGACTTTAGTGAATCGGGCCCATTATCTCATATCTATAGAAAATAACAAACTCTCTGCTGTAAATGCTCTAAATCTTGGTGCCTTTATACAGCTGAATGAACAAAGGTCTATTATATCTGTAATCATTTTTTTTTAAGTAAAATACAACCATTAGCCCAATGCTTCTGATGTGTATCTATCAACAGTTTCACAGTTATTTAACTGTAATGTTTTGCTGCAGCCTTAAGCTGGCCATACACACACCGAAACAATATTTGGTGCATGTATGACAGATTGACACAAAGGCTGTGCATATCTGTCATCTCGTAGATCGGGCAGGTTAAAAGATTTTGATTGGGCGCCGTTGAAGGTGCCCAAGCCAAATCTGCGTTTGGGGCTGAATTGGCAGGTGGAGGTAGAATCCCTATTGTTTCTACGTCCATATCTGATGATTCATCCCCAAACGTCAATGGGTAAGCGAATGTTCTTTCCTGTGACCCAAAGATCATAATTGCTACGTGTATTGCCATTTTAAGCATGGTTCTCTCCTTGCCTCATTCTATTGGCACCAGATTAATACTACAGTTATGATCAATTGGTTATACTAAAACTTTACATACAGTAATCAACTTGCTTTCCCCCAAACAGGTAATAATCTATCAATGTCATATAGTATTAAGGAGAAATGTAATTTTTTGTTGCAGCATTTAGGAGCATCAGGGGGTCAAGTGTGTAAGTGTCACTTTAACACCTCTAAAGTCAACACCTCTGAAAGGTTAAAGAATGCTGTATTGTCTTATACACACCTGAACAATAGACTTCTGACCATAAGGTCCCCAGAAACTTGTAGACATAGAATCCATCACATGCTTTCACAGGTATAGATGATCCAGGTATGCACCCTGTGACTGTGTTAACTATAGTAGACTTCAACTTTATGCCATCCCCTATATTTGGGTGGCTGGATAGAGTGAAAGGTCCAGCAGAGCCACATTTAAGAGGTCCTATGCAACCTTCCTTCATCTTGAAACCTGGTGTATAATGGAACCATCCAATGTTGAACTGGTCAGTGGGGAATACTCCAGTGGAATTGATAGTATATAGCCTGCTTGCTCCATCCAGCTGCTTGCTGTATTTACAGGGATCAGCACAAGTCGGAGTTCCATTAATATAGATACAGTCCAGATCATTTGGGCAGTAAATTCCTCCGCAGCTCATTCCAACAGTACTACCACATATGTAACTGCCAACCTTGTTTGTACATGTAGCTGGATAACACAAATTTAATGGGTTCAGACATTCGTTGATATCACTGCAGGCCAATGATCCTTGGTTCCACTGGTATCCAGGAGGGCAACATGAAACACTACTACAAAACACTATTTCTGTGCAGTTAATACCATTTCCTGCAAAGCCAGTCTTGCAGCTGCATGTAACATAATTGGTTTTAGTAGTACAAACAGCATTGGAGTTGCAGTCAGAGCACAGTTTAGCATCTGTGGAAAGGGAAAATACATTAACTATAGTCTTTATCACAAGCTTTTGCACCCACATTTGTAGACAGATGCCATAAAAGTGAATGGGAAGCAGGTCAAGGATCTGAACATTTTGTCCCCACTGTTACTTACCATGGGCAACAAAAGGTCTTGTATGCTGTAGCCTGGCACAAAGTTTTCCCAAGTGCAGTATTCCATAGCCCAGAAAAAGGATCATTAACTATGTACAATGCAGTTTGCAAAGTGGATTTCTGAAGGGATGGGAGTGGCCTATTTTGAACCTGACTCACTAAGAACTTGCTTTAAGCTTACATCATCATGTCCAGGCTTTGCCATTACTTTTTTCCAATTGGACCAGTTCATTGGTTGCATGTGCACTCTAACCAGTTGCATAATCTAAAAGGTCATTGGTTAATTGCTTTCTTGCAATGGCATAGGCAAACAGACTCAGCATCTCACAAATCTAACATACAGTTATGTTAGATTTGCAGTACTATCAAAGGCACAGGAAGCAATGTCAGACTGACAGGAGAAACAGCCAATAGGGGTTAAGTCTGCTGCCAGTACTGTGTGTCATCATATAAGGAAGTGAAAAAGCGACTGTAGTATTTATAGGGGGGTCATTGACCCCCCCTGGCACAGGGTCTGTGCAGAAGTGAAGGATCAGCAGAGGGATGATTCTGAGATGAATATCTCTTCAGCTGCACACTTTTTGTTAACTATGTATATGGCAAGGATTGTTCTATTAATGTGAACTGTTAGATCCGTGTATGTTAAGGGTAAACCACCACTTTCAAATCTTTGGGCATGGTACTTTCCAAAAGACACAAGGAAACTAATACATTAGTTACTGTCATTTTAACAGCTTAGAAAAAAGCAACCAAGAGCTTGTATCACTGGGAGGAATATAAAAATGTATTCTTTTTTTAAAGGTTGCCTTTCCCTTTATACAGCTGCTGTAGTTTGAAGTATTCCACTTATATACCCTCTCATTTATTTATTTATTTAAATAGGGCACGGTTGGCTGCGATAGTATCTGCCCTTTGTATGATTAGATGTTTACACACTAAAAGCCAAATAATTCAATGCTCAGAATTGGGATAGTGTGTGGTTCCTTTTTTACATTTATGATTCTACACTGAATAAGTGTCATGTAGATTTCTTATTTTCAGTATGGTTTTGCTTATATCTGCAATATATTTTTTGTCTGTTTTCTTTTGTTTTTCTGCTTCTTTTGTATACATAAGGGCCAGTTTAGAGATATATAGAAATATGGTCAGAATAGTCATTCTGTTATAGCTCCAGGAATAACCAAAAAAGTAAATATTCACTCACTTCTAAATCCAACCATGAATTACTGTCAGTGCACGTACCATCTCCATATACTGGACCCAGAGGGAGCAGCCCCATGGCTTGAGGGCTGCTGTTTTTGCTCAACAAGAACAGATTCTTATTTTATCAACTCTTAATCCACAAATATGTAAAACAAGTTATTGAAGGCATCTGATTAAAAGTTCTACACAGAAACACTAAAATAGAATTCAAGGGATGGTTGAAAAAGGAGGACATTTCCCTGGGCCATCTCCATGACTAGGGTCCTGTATACATATTTTATTTAATCCAAAAGATGAGTTGGAGTGAAGAGAAAATAACAGTAAAAACAAAACATTGATCTGTTATTTGTAAGAAAAATCCCAATACCTCACTGACGGTTGTGCACATATATTGTATATATGTATACATATATACAATATATGTGCACAACAGTCAGTAAGGTATTGTATATATGTATACATGAGTATATACCATAGGCATATCCAAGCCGCAGCTGTCCATCTGTTGCTCGTCTGCAAGTTCCAGTATCCACTGACAGCCAAAGGGGTACAGGGATTTTTCTTAGAAAGCGCAGATACTCTCTGTTTTGTTCTAACTTATTTTCTCAGAATTCCAGCCCATGTGTAATCAGAAGATTTGCATTAAATAAGGATAGTGAGCTCTGCATAAAAGAGGCATTTCCAATCCCAAGTTGCTGTTTGTGTCTTAGGCTTACATAAATGGTGCAATTCAATTCACTGTGCCTGTTACCTCCTCCTGCTGCTCTAAAGAACCAAGAAATTAGAAAATGAAAGTACTTTCACTTTCAATGTTCTGCACCTATAAGTGCAAAAATATTACTGCAATATAAATTATATTAAATAGAAAATATACTAAATATAAGTGTGTCTATCAGTGCAGGAACCAAAGCAGCAGACAGTATAGTAACCATGTGCCCATTCATACAAGATCTATGAGATCTATTTAAAATGTATTCAATTTTACATATTACAGTACATCCATACTATATGTACTCACTTTGTGTTAGGCACTGATTCCAACAAATGGCCAGTAAAAGGACTCCAAGCAAAAACTTTTTCTTATCCATTTTGTCATGTGCTTGTAGCCTGTAAGATAATAAAGCCATAGTATTTGATAAGTATCTAGTAAAGCAAGAACAGCTGTTGAGGAACATTCGGTTAATGTCATACTGTAAGTATCCATGGACACAAAGTCCAACAGTCTGTTGTGTGGTTTTACCCTAAAAGTGTGGAGTGGTCTAGAAGTGAACAAAATAAGAACAAATATGTGAGTTTTACTATGATACCTAAAACATCATTAGCAGTGAGCAGTTGGATGTGCTCAGAGGAAAGCAATGTTACAGTTACATTAAAAATCTGGGGATACACAAACCCACCCACTGGGTTTTAAAGCAGAAGCCAGGATAATAGCTGATCAGGTTCCCAACTACAGACCGGTTTCACCTTTCTTGGGGCTCATCAGTGTAGTGTAGGGTTTTCTGATCAGCTTAGGTAGAGTCAGGAGTGGGGATACGCAAATAGGTTAAAAATCTGGCAAACTGCACAAATTTTTTTACTTTGCAATCTTTTTGTAAATGAGCTTTAACTGAAAACAGAATTCTGAATGGTTTGCCTGGTACTGTCTAGAATCCAGACACATTAGGGCCCATTTATTATGGGTACAGGTACAAAGGGCAGAATCAGCTATTTAGTATTTTCATCCTGTGCCATCCATACACTATAAAGGACATGACGTTACCTCAAGCAGTGAATACATATACAGATATAACTGTTAGCACTCTGTTTGGTTGTTGCTCAGAATTACACAGTATCCGTGATAAATGAACTTCTTACACCCCAAATAACCTCCGGTATCTGACTTTCCATAACAGTGGGCTGTGCTATTATGGGCTGAAGAATAGTGCTCCATCTTCTTTTTTGCTTCATACTGTGGCCAATAACATTTACAATACAAGGCTGATTATGTACTTACATGGCAGGATTGAAACCAATGTATTATCAGAATTGATAATTAATTAACCCTGTAGCTTATATGATATAAGGAACTAAACTTTCTTCTAATATTTTCATGATTTCAAAAAAACCCTGTCTTCTCAACAGCAGACCAGAGCACAGCAAGTGCAGTGTCAATGGCATTCATAACACAGCCTGTTAAAATGCAAGATAAGGAGCTACTTGCACAAATCTGAAGGTATGTAGGCTTTATGAACCTCTGTGTAGCGCAATACATGGAATACAACATTTTATGAAGGGGCTGCTAAATTTATTAATCTACTCTATATTTTGATCATTGGAATTTGACCAAAGCTTTGGTCTGAATAATAGATAATTGCCTTTTCTAAATTCTGGCTTCCTGTCTGCCTTTCTTTCTCTTAAATATCAGTTGTAAATATTCTCATTAAACTGCAAGAACTTGTAATTATTTATGCATTTTTGTTTTAAAAAAAAAAAAAAAAAAAAAAAATGGCCCCCTTGTATGTATTAACTCCTCTAGTTGCTACTGTTTTCTCATGTAACTACTGCATATACTGTAACTAAACTTTACAAAACACCACTGGACTTTACACTCATTATAAAGCTTTCAGTGTTGCCTTATAGTTAATAAGTATAATTTTGAAACATAAATACAGTAAATAATAATAAAATTATTATTATTTAAGATGTCAGTGAACTATATTTATTTAATTATTTATGCTTAAAAATGACTCATTACAGGAGGCAGAGATAGCCCCGAACTTAGATGGAGATTAATTAAAATAGCTCCAAGAGAAACGGGGAGAAATACTGCTTCTACTCATGCTACACCACAGTAAAACTTGGGACTTGTGAGTCAGTGACACAACCAAGAAAAAGGAAGACAAAAATGCCACCAAAACTTAAAAAATTGGAGTGCCTTGAGGTGGACAGAGATGGACAGAGCTCATAGGGCCTTAAGGCCTAAACCGAGCCCAGAGGAACAACCGAGAGAAAATGCTTATGCACTACTATTAAACAAAGGCAGCAGTAAGACCAAGAGAACTGGAAGTAGAAGGCCATAAAATAGAGCTCTACCCACAACAATGACAACTTTGGCATGCCACAGAGAGTTTAAGTCCCTAACAGAACTCCTCCATCAACACAAGATCGCCTATAGATGGGGTTCCATTATAATTTCAAGTCTCCCACCGGAACCTCACATTCACCATAAGGAGCCACAAAGACAATGACAAACTGCTCTGCACTCTCCAACTCCCAAATGATCAACTGTCAGCCAACAAGGAACTGGTGAGAATAACAAAATAAATACTAGTTTATACATTTTTGGTCGTACAATAACAAGGCCCTGGTACATAACACCTTATTCTGGGCCTAGACATGAAACACCACCTTCTCTAATCCAGAGAAACCATCACCCCCTAACAATTGGTGCAACATCTACCATGAAACAGTGGTACAAAACACTAGAGGGAGTCACCACGTTATATAACCTTTAGTTTTTGTTGTTTCCTAAATGCTTTCACTAATTGCTCTTTTCTTTCAAAACTTTCAATGCCTATATCAGACCCTTCTCCTCTTGTTCCAATTTTAAATAATCCTGATTTTCTCCCCAGCATGGACTTACGTGCAAAAAAAAAAAAAGCCCTGCAGAGAATACTTCAGATACATGCAAATTAAACAAAACTGGGTAAAAGAACCAGACAAAACACAGTTTTGAACATCTATGCCTTCATGCACACAACAACACAACAAATAACATCGTTCTATGGCAACCTGACTTCTCATAAACTACCAGAAAAAACAAAATACATGGAACGCTGGGAACAAAGGCTACATACAGTCCTAGATAATTACCAATGGCAAACAATCCTAGACAACATCAGGAAGGCCTCCATTAATACCATCATTAATGAGAACAAAGTATTATATGACTGGTACTTAACAAAATTTATGGTTCTGACATTACATGCTACAGAGGATGTGGGGGGGAAGGCGATGAATTTCATATATGGTGGCCATGTCCCTTAATATCTGGACTTTGGAAAGACTCTTGAGCCTACTACTACAAAAGAAAATTCAGCTTGCATTATTATTTTGCAAACCAGAATTTCTCACTAAAAAAGAATTCAAATTATACTCATTAATCTGCCTAGCCAAAAAGTGGAAAACTGTCCCTCCTCAATTCTCTGAAATCAAAACCAAAATCTGGTGGATATCAGCTATGGAAAAACTGTCTGCATTGATACACCACAAACCTACCCCTTTTTCCTTGTATTTCATTCTAACTCCACTCTCTCTCTTCTTTTTTCTACATTGTTTTTGCTCAGTTTAAACTGTTGGAAAATAAATAAAACATTTTTTACAAAAATTGCTTATTACAAAAGGTATTTACGTTTTATAGAAATGTATCAACCCCTTCAGCTTACCTTTAATTTGATGCTAATATACTCTTTACATCTGATGAGGTGCTTGAGAGACAACTGGAGTTTCTGGACCACACCACACAGAACTGAACTTTACAATCAAGAGTGCAAAGTAATGTTGGCCACACCTAAGATTTCTGAGCATAACTTGTAATGTGGATTGTATGCATCCAGGATGACAGCATCTTAGTCACATCATATCAGGTACATCAGCAACTGCAATAAGTGTCATATTTCTTACAGAGCCTACATTTTCGCCTTGTAGTTTTCTAAACTGGTGTGTATATACATACTAAGAAATGAAACTATGCAGAGTGATAATAATGTAAAACTGCCGAAAGTATCACTGATCCTAAACTGAAGTTTAGATTTCAGAACATCCTGACAAGCTGCACCTGGGAGAAGGGAGCAGTTTGTTTATAAGGAGGGATTCTCATTGGATCTCTGATTTGTCTTGACCATGCTCAATGAAGTGTCTAGATTCTTTTGAATAAAAATGTGTTTGGATTATTTTGGCCCACAGTTTATCCAAAGCCTGTGTGAATTATATATTCCTGTCACTGTAGCCTTTCTTAATCAGGTGAATATTGCCTGATGCTCTGTCCCAAACATATTAATGGAACTGTAGCTGGAATATTGCATACAGTGTCTGAAAGCAAGACAACAGAAAATCCTACTAAGCAGCACAGATCATTATAAAATGCAATCCTGTACATAATGATATCCTAACCTGGATAATTACATTTTTAGGGGAGGATTTATCAACTATCATTAAGTAATGATAGATTTAGATCAGTAGCTCATCCTTTGCATGGCTATTGTAAGTGAGCCTATAGGTGGGCAGAAAGCAGATAGACATAGATGGAGTAGGCCTTATTGATGCATCTGGTGTACACAATACACACAGTATAACATTTACTTAATTTGGAAATGGATGTAGCTGTGTGTGTGCCAGATGTTTCAGTTAAGCCTTCTTACTATGAAGTTACAGCTAAACCAATTGTTATTGCCTAGCACAAGCATTAAACTCTAATAGATGATTTGCAAAAGAAAATTGATAAAATAGAATACTATCCCCTGTGTTCACCTGTAAAACCCAGTGCTCCAAACATTTTGTAAAAGACCATGCTAGTCATTTTCCCACATGATATCATAACATGATCTATAATCATGTTATGAATAACAAGTTGCCAGGCAATGTCATTCAGTGGCTACTAAAGCAAATAAAGTTCTGTCTTGCATAAAAGGACATTGACTCAAGTGAAAACATAATTTTGCCTCTTTATAGGTCCCTGGTAAGGCCTCACCTTGAGTATGCAGTGCAGTTTTGGGCTCCAGTCCTTAAGAAGGATATTAATGAGCTGGAGAGAGTGCAGAGCCGTGCAACTAAACTTGTAAAGAGTGTGGAAGAGTTGTGGGGTTAGACTGTCAAGGTTCTATTAAATATAGTTTTGAATGTGAGTGTATAGATAAGCCAGTATAGGTTTATGTTTGTGCTGGGTTCACTTGAAAGGGTTGAACTTGATGGAGCTTGGTCTTTTTTCAACCCAACTTAACTATGTAACTATGAATTATTATTATTATTATTTAGTAAAATACTCCCACACCTTGTGTCTCAACCCTTTCTCCTTGTAGATTGTAAGCTCTTTTGGGCAGGGCCCTCTTCACCTCTTGTATCGGTTATTGATTGCTTTATATGTTACCCTGTATGTCCAATGTATGTAACCCACCTATTGTACAGCGCTGCGGAATATGTTGGTGTTTTATAAATAAATGTTAATAACAATAATATTCTACCGTAGGGCCCTTTGCCTAACTGGGGCCCATGTATGGTGTGATTTGACAACAAAGTAGAATGTAAAACAAATTTTTTGTTAAAAAAAAAAAAGCTTTCCTAAATAAGTTGCATCTTGCCATGCTTTTGATCTATCCAGATCATGTCTTTTTCACCCAGGGGTGCTGCTGCAATAAGGAAAGTTGAGTTTCTTGCTTCAGGTGGCAGCACCCAGTGGGTTATCGACTATCTAGTGTAGAGAGCACAAAGCCGTTCTCTGCACTAGGATGCGGCATTTCCTTGCCCTCCTTTGACACTTAAATTTAAAGGGTGGGTGAAACAAGGGGAGCAGCATTGAGCACAGGGGCCAGGAGTGCCCCGGTATCCACCCAAAAACATCCACAACCCACACAGACCCAGCCATTCCCAGTTAAGCCCATGCACTTTCTCAGATCAAAGTTTGGAACCTTCACATACTTCTGGGCTTCCATTATTAATAAAACGTTACAGCTTACATTTTATACGGTAGTTCAGGTATGGATTCCCTTATTCAGAAATCGAGAGCGTTCCAAATTATGGCAAGCCCATAGCCTGCAGAGGTTATTTTTAGCAACTGATTTTTTCCTTTAATCTTTCATTTGTCTACATAATAATAATACAGAACCTTGTTTGTAATGGTAGCTAAGTACACTTAAAGTATGGTGATGCAAATCATGGGTAGACCCAAGATCCAAATCATGCGATACAATAGATCTCATACCTGTATAAGACATAAGGTGCAGAGATAAAACCACTTATATCTATAGATCTTTAAATTTATTGCATGTAAATATTGAACTATGGAACCATTCTACCCTAAGGGAACTTCAGATCCATCTTCACTGTGGTTAACTTTGAATCCATTATATCCAGTAACTCTTTGTTTGAACTACATTTTGCTTTGCCCTAAATAGTAATTTAGATGATGTGACCCAGTTATGTCAGAGATGTTAGAAACAAAGTCTTTTGAAATTTACTGTAGGTATCTACAGGGTTTTTAAATACATTTCAAGACTGGGATATCTGCATGTTTTGTTGAATTTATAGCTTCGGGTTTTGTGCTGCTAAGCTTGTGGGTCATCATTACTATTGGACCTGACGTGTTTGCATTTTTCTTTCATATCAACAGCCTTCCTGAGGCAAATAATTGTTATACCATACTAGATATTAATTAATCAAGCACTCCAGACTAGTTCAGTGAAATTGTTGACTCTTCTCCAAATGTTCACATCTATAACTTAACAGAGTTTTACAAAGCAACAGTTTTGTGGACCTATTCATAAGATAAGGAAGTGTGCACGATAACTAAGATCAAAAATTTTATTTGATAAAAAATTAAAATAACTCTGTCTGACACAAGTCGTATGCTGCTTATTTTTACATAATAAACAAAAATAATAAACATACATTTTAAAATTCTTCTTATTTCAGTTGTTATTGTATGAGGGAAAATTGGCTTGTCTTTGAAGTAGCCTAAATGTAAACACAGCATTTAAAGGGGCAGTATACCCCCTTTGCTAAACATGAGTTCCATGAATAGGACTTCTGCTGAACATATACAGTATTTTGCTTATTGTTTTAATCACATAAAAAAAGCTATGGTTTTTGTTTTTATTTGAGCTAAATGGGACAACCTGAGAAAATGAAGCTATTCGCGATTTCACTGAAATCCTCTCGAGGCAACATGCGTGATTTCACTGAAATCGCGCCACCGCGTTTGCCATCCCACCGGCGATTTACATTTTCGCCGGTGGGATGGCAATCCGGAGAGATTAGTCGCTCGAGACACAGGAGATTTGTCGCGGGCGACTAATCTCCCCGTGTGCCAGAGCCCTAAAGAGGCAATAGAATGCACACATCTGGTCAGTACTGATTAGACAGCAGATCATAAACAAAGAGGCATTATAGGAAATTACAGGAAGGGTTGAAAGGTAGATTTTTTTTTTACCTCTGGGGAAGAAGGCCCCTGTCTTTTGACACTTATAGTCTAGGGGGCACATTTACTTACCCACGAACGGGCCGAATGCGTCCGATTGCGTTTTTTTCGTAATGATCGGTATTTGGCGATTTTTCGGAAAATTATCGCGACTTTTTCGTTGCCATTCCGAATGTTGCGCAAAATCTGGCGATTTTTTCGTAGCGTTAAAACGTGTGCGAAAAGTCGTGCCTTTTTCGTTGCCATTCCGAATGTTGCGCAAAATGTTGCGATTTTATCGTAGCGCTCGGATTCATTCAAGCTTCAGTATGGTGACTTTTCTTGGGCCAGGTTGGAGCTGCAGGGTGCCATTGAGTCCTATGGGAGGCTTCCAAAATCATGCTAAGTCTGAAATTTTCGCCCGCCGCTTACGAGCGCTCAATACGAAAAAGTCGCGACAAGATACGAGCGAATCGTAATGGCTACGGAAAACTCGCGTTTTTTAGCGCAAATCGTATTGGTAACGAAAAAGTCGCAACAATTTCCGAAAAGGCGCCGAAAAAATTGCAAAAAATACGAAAAAGTCACAAAATGTTCGTTTTCCAATCGGAATTTTTCCAATTCGGATTCGAATTCGTGTCTTAGTAAATCAGCCCCTAGGGGTATATTTATCATGCGGTATAAAAAGTAGAGAGAAACATTACCAGTGATGTTGCCCAAGGCAACCAATTCGATTTTAACAGTTGGAAAATCAAAGCAAAGCATCTGATTGGCTGCTATGAACAACATCACCAGTAATGTTTTACTCCACTTTTTACCCAAGCCTATTAAAATAGGGAGCTACTATAAACAAATGTAAAGGTATGTAGGATTGCTGAACCTCTGTGCTGCACAGTATATATACATCACTTCTATCAATTTTCTTATTTAGGGTATAGTTATAATTTAAGCTTGATACATACAGTCACATAAAGTTAGCCAAGTGTTTGTTTGCATGTATATGTGCCCTTGGTTTGTTATGTGCACTGTGAATCATATGAGCCAGGGGACGGCCCTCAGTACTGAAAATGGCAATTATCTATTTAGGATTACCCAATGGCACATACAACTAAAAAGTATGTTTTTTATAAAAATGGTTTATTTAGATGAAGTGGAGTTTTACATATGAGCTGTTAAATGCAATATATTTTTATAGAGATCTATATTGTTTGGGGGAATAGATTTCCTTTAAGTTTTGTGACTGTAACAAACCACAGCAACAAATCATCTGGAATTATCACTGAGCCAAGTGTGAAAACATTTTTCTTAAAATACAGGACAAAAAAAACATTTTTCAGGTTACCAGGAAAAAATTGTGTAAAATCTGAGTTGCTTCTGCATTCTCATGTAACTACAGTATTCTTAAAGGAGAACTAAACCCTAAAAATGAATATGGTTATATTTTATATACTTCACTTACTGCACCTGCCTCAGTATCTCTACACTGAATAACTGCCTTCCCAGTTATCACAGGAGCTCCCCATCTTGGGTTTTGTTAGAAGTGTCAGTGACACTCATATGCTCAGTGTGCTCTGGGCAGCTGTTGAGAAGATAAGCTTAGGGGTTGTAGCAAATAATCCAGCAGAAAATGAGTCTGTATATATAAAATGCTGATTATTATATTCTGAGCTGCCATGCTGTACTAATCTGTATTATTTACTAATCAGCCTTATATTGTGACATGTATGTTTTATATATACAGTATATTGTGGGTCGGTCCCTAAGCTCAGTAACTGACAGCAGCACAGTGCAGTGAATCTGCAGAAAAGAAGATGGAGAGCTACTAGGACATTTTAAGAGGCACAGATCTTTCCTGCTAAATAGCTGTGGTTGACTTAACATTTCTTGCCTATTTCTTTAGTTAAGCTTTAGTTCTCCTTTAAAAAACACCACTGGATATTACCTCATTATAAAGCTTTCAGTGTAACCATATAACAACAACAGTGTAACCATGTAACAGCAACAACAATAATAATAATAATATAAAATAATTTTGAATTATCTTTATTTATATTTTGAAATGTATTATTCAAAAAAAGTATTGATGTTTGGTAATGTATAAAACTCTTTAGCTTACCTTCGTTTTGATGCCAATATACTCCTCACAAAAGAGCTGCGGGACCACACCGTACACAACTGAACTTTACAAACAAGAGAGTAAAGTGAAAATTGTTGGCCACACCTAGATTTCTGATTGTAACTGGTTGTCTGTGGATTGTATGCCTCCAGGGATGTCAAAAACATGCTATAAATTTAGTGCAGCATCTCAGTCACATCACACAGATACATCAGCAACTACAATGGGTGTCATATTCCTTACAAGACCTTCATTTTCTCTCTGTATTTTCTAAATTGATGCATATATAAAAAAATGATGCAGATGCACACTATGCAGATTAAAGATTTTGTGAAAGCACTGAAAGTATCACTGATCGTAAACTGTAGATTAGATTTCAGGGCATCCTGCAGTACAAAAAAAACATTTTCTGAAAAACAAGTTGATACAATCTAATCTTAAGTTTGACAGGCTGCAGCTGGGGGAGGATCAGCGGCAAAGGCAACAGAGTGAGAGAAAAGAAATACCACACCTAGCACAATATGTCAGATTTTGGGAAAATAGATAGTTTTGAAAGTCCCAGGACAAAAATACTATAGTGAACGTGCATAAATGTTTCAACACAAAAATGGTTGTATAATGGATAGTATAGCACTACAAAACTCCCAAAGGAAACTGCATGCAAGGTAATTCTGGTGAAATCTCCTGATTCCTGATTGTATATTAAAAATGCCTACTTTACAGACGTGTAGCAAATGGGAAGAGTATCAGATCAATTCCAACCAGCAGGTGTGAAAACACCTCTTTTATAAAAGCAATTAAATATCAGGGGCAGTGCCCATAGTGAGATTCATTTTATTATCACAAAAAGTAAAACATAGTATTGCACCTACATATTAAAGTGTCTTGAGCGCATTAAAAGTCACTTAGCCGTGCAGTTCTGGGTGCAGTGGAAATTTCTTTCACTTTAGAGTAACTCAGATGTGTTCCACCCGCTTGCAACATCACACCTGATGCATTTTGTTATTAGAACTTCCTCCAAAGAACTGTAGCTGGAATCCTACATACATGGGCCCATTTATCAAAGTACAATTGGGTAAAAATTAAAAAAAAATGTTTTTTTTGATGTTTTAAAAGTGTGCGTATTTTCTGCAATTTTATATTAATTTTTGCAACTTTTTCATACTTTGCGACAATTTGTGCAACGAGTACGAAAGTTTCGGAATTCCTTCAGGCTTCAGTATCGTGACTTTCTTTTGGCCAGATTGGAGCTGCAGAGTGCCATTGAGTCCTTTGGAAAGCTTCCCAAATCATGCATTGAAGTGTCAAAATCAGAAAGGGTTTCACGGCATTTACACTCGTTTGCCATATCAGATCGCCATTCGCAAACAATAGTTTAAATACGAAAATTGCGGAATTTTCATATTCAAACGAAAAGAATTTTTTTTTTTTTGACTCAAAGTTTATTGAGTATTTGAGCAAAGTTACATCTTGCACAGAAAGTAGTAAACATTTTTAGATATATAACAGTAAAAAATTACAAAACATATCTTTAGTCATGTACATTTATGGAAGGTTTTAGTTTGCTTGTTTTAATATAATCTAGATAGTGTTACATTGTGTTGGGTTGGAGGCAAATATATCTTAGAATTGAGTAGGCTTTCATGTGTTTGATATCGTTGTGGATTGGCCATTGCGCCAGGGATCCCAAATTAAGGCTTGTTTGTTTTTGCATTCCGGTGTGGCATCTATCATTTTTTCCATTGTTTCTCTATAGTTGACTTGTTGGATTAGGTGTTGAAGGTTCGGGGTGGCCGGTTGTTTCCAGAGTTTTGCGATGAGAGAGAGTGCTGTATTGAAAATGTGAAATAAAAGTTTTTTGTTTGGGGCTGATATGTCCGGTGGGTATAATTGTAGCAAAGCTATTTGAGGTTGTAGAGGTAGATTCCATCCCAATTTTTGTTTGATGAGGTTAAAAACCTCTATCCAGAAGGGCTTTACTGCTGGACATTGCCAGCACATGTGCAAAAGTGTTCCTTGTTGGCCGCATTGTCTCCAGCATAGAGTGGGGTATTGTGGGTTGATTTGGCTTATTCTTTTAGGTGTCAAGTACCATCTGTGTGTTATTTTTGTGTGCACTTCTATATGATTTGTGCAATTGGTTGCTCCTTTGTATGCTGCTAATATTTCCTGCCATTGTTCCGTGGTGATATGAAGTTGCAGTTCGTTCTCCCATTTTTGCATGTATGGGAATTTGTGTCCTTCTGGTAGTTGCATTTGTTGCTTGTAACATTCTGATAGAGTAGCTTTTCCGTTCCATTCTTTATTACATAAATGTTCCATCATTGATTTCTGTTTGCAGGTTTTGTATTCCTTAGAGGTGGTCTTGAGAAAATGTAGCAGCTGTAGATAAGTGTATCTTTGGTTTTGTGATAGGTTGTATTTTTCCATTAAGTCCTCAAATTTTTGTAAGGTAGTTATAGAGTAAAGGTGGCGTATTGTGGTTATTCCTTTTGTAATCCATTCTTGGAGGTTTATGTTTGGTATCACGTATTTTAATGCTGCAAGTGGCATTGTTGTTGCCGGAAATGCGTTAAAATTATATTTGTTTGCCAGTTTGTCCCATATTTTTATTGAAAGTTTTGTTGTAGGCAGTAGGTTTGGCATAGCCGGCCTAAATTGTTTAGGGAGCCAAAAGAGTTGAATTAAGTTTCCATCTGGTGCAAGACTTGTTTCATGGTCCACCCATTTTTTATTTCCTGGAGGAGAATGCAGTCTTATTACAGTTTCTAACAGTGATGCCAAGTAGTATGCCTTAACATTTGGGATCCCTAGGCCTCCAAGTTTTCTAGAGAATTGAGAGCAGGCAAAGGCTATTCTTGGAGGTTTGTGTTGCCATACATATTTGTTAACAGTACGTTGTAGAGCTTCTAGGTATTGGGTAGGTAGTGCTATATGAAGTGTTCTAAACAGATATAAAACCTTAGGAAGGATGTTCATTTTGATCGATATAATTCTGCCTAACCAAGATATAGGTGCCCCCTTCCATCTAGTACATTCAGTTTCTACCATTTTCAACAGTGGTTGATAGTTTAGTCTGTATATAGTCTCTGGGTCTTTGGGGAGTTTTACACCTAGATAAGTGATATATGATTCTTTCCACTCAAATTTAAAGTTTTCTCTAAGTTGCTGTAAGATGTTTTCTGGGATGTTTATGGGGAGTGCTTGTGTTTTAGTATCGTTGATTTTGTACCATGAAATTTTCTGGAATTCGCGTAGCGTACAAAGGAGATTGGGGAGAGTTATTGTTGGGTTGGTGAGTGTTAATATTATGTCATCTGCAAAAAGTCCAATCTTGTGTTGTTCTGAGAGGGTGTTTAGGCCTTTAATGTCGGGGTTGTTCCTTATCTTTTGGGCTAGTGGTTCTAAACGAAAAGAATTTTCATGACATTTGTGATCATCAGAAATTATCGGATTTCGTGATTCGGGTTCGTACATTAGCGAATCGGCCCCACAGTGTCTGAAGACTTTTAATTTTAGAAAGATAACAGAACACAATTAATCCTACTAAGCAGCACTGATTGTTAAAAATTTGATCCTGCACACCTGAATAATGAAACATGTAGGGGAGGATTCATCAGTTATCAGTAAATAACAATAGATTCTGATCAAACTGTGAATCTCACAGGGGCACATTCATCAAAGTACGAGTTCGAATCCAGAAATGGGTAAAATTCGAATTAGATATGATAATTTCTGATGATCACAAATATCACGAAAATGCTTACAAAAAAATCGTATAAGTCATGATAATATCGTATTGGGGATCTGAAACTTTCGTATCCAACCGATCGTAAACGGCGGGAAAACCTTTCAGACTTTGATCCTTCTGCGCATGATTTTGGAAGCCTCCCATAGGAATCAATGGCACTGTGCAGCTCCAACCTGGCCCAAGGAAAGTCACAATACCGAAGCTTGAATGAATCCGAAACTTATGTACTCGGTGCGACAATACGATTTTGACGCACAAATTTTGTCACAAAGTACGAAAAAGTCGCGCACATGTACGAAAAAGTTGCAGAAAATACACACAGTACGAAAAAATTCGAATTTTTTGTATTTCGGACCTGTCGTACTTTGATAAATCAGCCCATTCATGTCTAAAAATATATTCAATAGTCTGGGCAAATATGGCACTCCAGTGAGTAGTTTTTATTCTTTTCAGATCAAAGGTGATTGGTCCAAGATTAAAAAATAATATTATTGATGAGCAAAATTTTTCAGCAGGCACGAATTTGCAGCGAAACGGGTGCAAAAATTCAGCGCAGGAAAATTTGCTGCGTGACCAAAACAAGTTGCGCAAGTTAAAATAAATTTGTTGTGTGCAACAATTTTTGCAAGGTTTCTCTAATTTTTCATCACTAATTAATATACCAGTGCTCCTTCTCTTTGCAACTCTTTCTCATGTACAGTTTTGTTTGCTTAAACTATTGGTAGATCAGCCTTTGCATGGTCACCTTAAAGGAACAGTAACACCAAAAAATGAAAGTGTATAAAAGTAACTAAAATATAATGTGCTGCTGCCCTGCACTGGTAAAAGTTGTGTGTTTACTTCAGAAAGTCTACTATAATTTATATAAATAAGCTGCTATGTAGCCATGGAGGCAGCCATTCAAAGGAGAAAAGGCACAGGCACATAGCAGATAACAGATAAAACACTATTGTATTCTACAGAGCTTATCAGTTATCTGCTATGTAACCTGTGCCTTTCTCCTTTTTTCCAGCTTGAATGGCTGCCCCCGTGGCTACACAGCAGCTTATTATATAAATTATAGTAGTGTTACTGTAGCAAACACACCAGTTTTACCAGTGCAGGGACACAGTACATTATATTTTTATTACTTTAAAGCTCTTTCATTTTTTAGTGTTACTGTTCCTTTAAGTGAGCCTATTGGTGGGAAGAAGCATATAGAAATGTTGCTATGTGTGTGCCAGATGTTTTAGTTAGGGTGAGGACATACAGAGCTACTAAGGGGCACATTCATGAAATCACAAGTTCGAATACTGAATGGGAAAAATTCGGATTGGATACGATAAATTCTGAAGATCACAAATATCACAAAAATGCCCACTAAAAAATTTGATTAGTCACGATAATATTGTATTGGCGATCCGAAATTTTCGTACCGAATGATTGTAAACAGCGGGAAAACCTTTCTGACTTTGATCCTTCTGTGCATGATTTTGGAAGCCTCCCATAGGAATCAATGGCACTGTGCAGCTCCATCCTGGCCCAAGGAAAGTCACGATACCAAAGCTTGAATGAATCCGAAACTTTCGTACTCAGCGCACAAATTTTGTCGTGAAGTACGAAAAAATTGTGCAAGGTACAAAAAAGTCGTCGAAAATACGCACAAAGTGTTCAAACGAACACTCACAGCGTTCGTGGATTAATAAATGTCCCCCTTAGTGTCTAAGCCCAAGCATAACGCTCTTGAGAAGAGAGTACAGGTATATATTCTCTTATTCAGAAATCCAGAAAGTTTCAAAATTACAGCAAGACCAAATCCTGCAGATATTATTTAAAACAACCAATTCTTTTTTTAGTCTTTTCAGTTTTCTAAGTAATAATAATGCAGTTAATATTAAACAATGGAACAATTCTTCTGTAGGAGAACTTCAGATCCATTTTTATTGTGGTAAACTTTGAATCCATAATCTCCAGTATCTGTTTGTTTGAACTACAATAAGAACTAACATGTTAGAAGTACATAATAATTTTGAAGATGTGACCCACTTATGTCAGAGATGTTAGAAACAAAGAATTTTAAAATTAACTGTGTGTATCTAAAGGGTTTTTAAAGACTTTTCAAGACTGGGATATCTGCATGTTTTGTCATGATGGGTTATCATTGCTAGAATTGTACTAAACCTCTGGCGTTTTTGCATTTTTCTTTTATATCGATAGCCTTCCTGAGGCAAATAATAGTGCCATGCCATTAATTAATTAATCAATCATCCAATTAGCATTCCAGACTAGTTCAGTGAAATTGTTGACTCTTCTTGACATCCAAACGCTCACACCTACCACTTAACACAGTTTTATAAAGGAACAGTTTTGTGAGCCTATTCATAAGATCATAAAGTTTAGTTGCTTAAATTTAAAGACAACTCTATCTGGTCCATATAATTTACTTACAACTTGTCAGTGTCAGCAAAGTACTTTCTGAGTACCTACCACAGTTTTGACTATGAAGATTTTCATTCATCCAGGTCATGGTATATCTAGTATAAATAAATCTAGCATCTGGACTTGTTAGGTTAGTTCTCCATAGGCCTTGGCCACCTTTATCCTTTACATCATTCACTATACATTTCATTTCTAGTAAAACATCATCAGTCGCATCAAAGCACACACCTTCCTCTCCATCCAGACATACACATTAAGAAGAGTGAGCATGGAGTTTAGGCATAAGAGAAAATATATACAGGTACAAGGGAAACTGTTAGAGAATGGAGCATTTTAAAGAAAGGGCAATGAGAGAAGGGATATCAATAGATAAATAGGATTAACTGATCAGAAAGAAGACAAAAAGACAAATAACTAAGAGTTTCAGAAAAGTTAAATAATGAGACAATAAAAGTAAAAGAATGTAGGGTTAATAAAGATTTATGCAGTGACAAGCTTAAGAACACTAAGTAGGTCATTCTGTACAAAAACAAAAAAAAAATGGCATTTACATTATTTCATGGCATAGGTTAAATTTTTTAACTTGAATCACAAACTTCAGAACTGGAACACTGTTGCACTGTTTAATTCTAGGTCACTCTGAAAGATATTTGCCTACAGCAGTTTTTTTGACAATGATAATGACACATTGTTTCAAAGCCCATGGCTTTTGTAAGGTACTCATTTGTAATGAATGCATAAAGGTTTTATATACCTGTATATAAAATAATTAGGAGACAGCAGGAAAATAAAATACTAAAATCAGGCACAGAAGAAAAACCCTCCTGCCCAGCAAGGTTTCACCATAAGGGCTCATGTACAAAACAACTGCAATGTGCAAAGAGCAATTTTTAGATGCAAAAAAGTTTTTTTTTTACCCACAATGCAGCTTATTTGCCAGATTTTCAGTGTAATTGCAGGCATTTCCTAGGTAGCATCTGCCACAACTTGTGCATAATGCAAATTAACACCTGCTTTTCATTTTATACCCAGCATCAATGATTTTATAAGAAACATGTGAACCTTGTGCTTTGGGGGTAAATGTTGCCTTCTCCTACATTGTAATAGATTAATTGCAGCCCCAGTAGTTTATAGTGTTCTGCACCATTTAATTTCTGTGGTTGAAATTATTTAGGGGCTGAATTTAATTAACATCTTTACAATCTAGCAGGCAGGTTTGTACCTCTTACCCTGCCTTCCTCGTCTGAAAATTTGCACTTGCCAGAATCTTACTTGCTACATACTTTATGGGAAAAGGATAAAACAAAGTGAATATGAATTGCAAGGTTTTCAGATCAGATCTTAAATATACCTTGGATTATCAGTAATGTGAAATATAGAGGCCCAAAATTAAAAAAAAAACTGCACAAAAAAGGGCTCAAGTACACTTACAACAGCAGTTGTGGAAAACCACTTTCATTAAGGGTACTTACACCAAAATGTGCTCCTTGCACTTCCATTTAGTTGCCTTCTGTTCCAAATTGAGCAATGCTGCGCCTATTGATGCAGGGGAACTCTGGAGATACCTCCACCTCCAGGTGATAAGTAGAGGTGCCCCCAATGTGTCAAAAGGCACAGTACACTTGTTCTTAAAGTATTGTAAGGCAACATCACACACATCAGACACACGTCTGCGCAATTGCATCTAATATGTAACAAAATGGTTTGTTTTGCTGAACTGCATGCAATTACAGTAGAAACAGTGAAACTGGTAAAGTGTATCAACCCTTTAGCAACCGCAATGATGCCTCCCCCAGTGTCCAGAAATCAAATTTATTGTGAGGGTAATATTTATTGCTCTTTTTGATTTTGAGATGACATTCTTATAGCATTGTTATTCTTGCTTCTAATGTTTTTATCATTATTACATATCTTGCTCTTTTTGTTTGAGAGTGGCCTGGCTGGTTGAGGTCAGTAAGCAAAGCAAACACATGGCAGTTGACAAAATAAAGGTCAATTCCAGATGCCTATGTCATGTAATTTTGGAGTGGATGTTAATCTGACAGAACTAAGGGGAGAATATGTCAGTAAGTGTTCACTGTTGACCCAAGTGTTCACCATAGGTTGCCACAGTGCCATCTATTTATTGCTTTGGTCATTATTTTTTTTAGCATTTAAAAAAATAGCAAATTGTTTACCCTTTTATTTGCTAACATTTGCCTTTCCAATTGCTGCTGACAATTAAACAAAGAGCAAATGGTATGCTGTTCTACTAAAAGGTAAGACATTTTCTTAACCACGTAGATTCTATTCTGTTCACTTGTGTAACTGTTCTAATGTGAAAAAAGTCTCCGTGAGGCAGTCGAGAGAAGTAGCATAGCTGACCTAGAATACAAATGACGTGAAGGGTGTTTGCTCATAATGACCCGCCTGTAGTCTGTTGGTTTTCTTCTTTCAGAACTAAAAATGCATGAAAGATTAATGGCTTTGTACACAAAGAGATCCTTACCTGCTAATCTTCAATAAACTTATTGCCCTGTGCACTTTAAAAGTTAAAGAGAGCCTGTGTCCTCTGCTACATTGACCCAAGTGTTTCACTGTACAGCACCAAAGGCTATTATAAGTACTAAAAGGTATTACGGTATGAAATGTACCATTCTTGTCATATAAAAGATATACATTTAAAGAGGTTAATTACCTTTAAACTAGCTTTTGTATGAGTATGATGCAAAGAGTGCTATTCTGAGACTGCAGTTGGTCTTCATTTTTTAGTAGCTTTTTGTTCAGCAGTTTGTGTGCAGTGTTGTGCAGTTTGGAATTTTGTCAGCTATCTGGTTGCCAGTGTCCAATTTACCCTAGCAACCAGGTAGTGGATTGAGAGACAGGAATATGTGAATAGTGGAAGGCCTAAACAGAAAGATAAGTAATACAAAGTAACAATAAGTAAAAAAACTGCAGCTGCACAGAATAGTTTTTTGGCTGCTGAGGTCAGTGTCCCCCAGAGGAAGGCAAATAATTAAGAATCTTTGAAAAATAAAAAATGAAGACCAAATAAAAAGTTGCCAAGAATCGGCCATACTTAAACATACTAAGAGTTAACCCGAAGGTGAACCACCTGTTTACAAGAACATTTCATTGTAAAAAGGAAACTAGGTAAATAGATAGGCCGTGCAAAATAAAAACTGTTTTCAGTATAGTTAGTTAGTCAAAAATATAATCTATAAAGGCTGGAGCAAATAGATGCCATAATAGCCAGAACTCTACTTCCTCCTCTGTAGTTCTCTTACCTGTTACCATTCAGTAACCAAGCAGTGACTTGAGGGGTTCCATATGGAACATAACTGTTTGCTTTTGAATCTGACCTGTGTGCTCAGGATCAAAAGCTAACTAACTGAACAGTTGTGTCCCACGTGGCCACCCCTTAGGTCACTGATTAATTAAGAGGTTAGAGAGCTGAAAGCAGGAAGTAGTGTTTTGACTATTATGTTAGACATCTGCTCACTCCAGCCTTTATAGATTACATTTTTGACTAACTAATTATATTAGAAACATTTTTTTTAATTTTTTATTTCAAACAGCCTATTTTATCCAGTTTTATTTTTTATTTTATTCTCTAAACATCATACTAAAAGTTAATTGGAACATGAATAACCCCTTTAAAACTATTCTGCACAAATTCTATATGCCTGCAATGCAAGAAATGGCCAGGGAGTGGGGCCAGGACTCCGTTAGTAATGTTACTTAGATGACTAGTCTAATAAGAACATCTCCAATAGATAAACGAGTATATAAATACACACAAAAACCACCATGAAGATAAAAAAAACATTTTCTTTTTTATATGTACATATTGATACAAATGCTATTTGCCTATGATTTTTTTTATGGGCATGAAATTTGCATTCATATTGGTACATCACTTGGCAAGCATATTTTGTTGCAGGAGCAATTATTCAGATATTTATGGGTAAAAAAATGTAGAATAGCATTAATATTTAAACTTTGTGGTTAGTAAATAAGACCCTGTACCTTTAATGTACTCTCATAGAACTTTATGTTTCATTAGTACATAGGAAATTATATGTTGGTTCTATATTATATTTAGACAAAACTGTCATTTTTCTTTTACCCAGAGTGGAATCAAACTCAGGACCCCAGGACTGCAAGGCAAAAATGCCACCATGCACAGAGCCACCTTGTTGTCCATTTATTTTCCTCAAAAAATAATGGTCCAAATCCTTAATCCATGATTGCAATTTATACAGGGATTTAGAAATTCAGAGCACAGCAGTAATCTACTGCTCAAAGCAGTCCGGTGCAAACAGGCACAGGTATTAGGTTTGACAGGCAAAATAGCTGGAACTGCTGGGAACCCTTTAATCTCCCATATTACTTAAAGGAACAGTAACACCAAAAAATGAAATTTTATCTGGTAAATTTTGGTAAAAGTTTTGGGTTTGCTTTAGAAAGACTACTATAGTTTATACAAACAAAGCTGCTGCAGGTAGCCATTCAAAAGGCACAAGTTACACAGCAGATAACAGATACACTCTCTGGAATACAATGGTGTTTTATCTGTTAGCTAACCTGTGCCTTTTCTTCTTTTTTCCACCTTGGATGGCTGCTCCCATGGCTACACACCTTATTTATATAAACTATAGTAGTGCTCCTGAAGCAAACATCAGTTTTACTAGCATAGTGCAACAGTTCATATATTTTAATTACTTTAAAACACTTTTTTTGTGTTACTGTTCCTTTAATGAATCTGTCCATGGAATTTACTGATGAAGAGGAACAACAAACTTACTGCAAGTGATGTGGCAAAGTGTGTAACTTTAGCTTTTAATTAACTGTAGCTCATAAAAATACCAGATGGTTTCGCCAGTCAAAGAGCTGACTATTTTGGCAACAAACCTTGGCTTGCTAATTGCTTTTGTACATCACTTGAATATTATTGTAAAGTATGTGTCAGCATTATGTAAACATGTTAATTAGCAAATATCAAAAGCCTTTAGAGAGGTAATTCACCTTTAAAAAAATGAAAAACAGAACAGTGCAGGTTGCCAACGGTAACCAGTTCGTAAAAATCCATTATCCATGGTTAGTTTGAAAAAAAAACAATGGGTAGAACATATTTTCAGCATGGGCCTTAACCTCGGAGTGTATGCTGAACTTATATTTGCTCTTTATGATTTGGAATTTCCTGCGGCTTTGGACAAAGCAATGCTCTCAGGGAGGCAAATTTCCTCCCAACAGAAAGCTGTTTCTGAATCCTATTGTTATTTTAAAACACAGTTGTATATCTCAGAGATCAAAAAGCTGCCATAAAAGAACATTCCCATTCCCAAAGGTAAAAGATAGCAATTAGGAAATGGGATTTATTCAAGTTTGCCACCTTTTTTAAAGAAGCTGTTGAGAAGCTAAGCTTAGGGGTTGTGGAAAATTGTCATGCAGAAAATGAGGTTTGTCTGTCATATAATCTGACGCTACATTATTAAATTCTGATGCTATTTGCACTGGTTTTTGAGCTGCCATGTAATGTGAATCTGAACAATTTACTGATCAGCCTTATATTGAGACATTTATACTCTATATATAAAATATATTGTGAGTTGGTGCCAAAGCTCAATAATTTACACAGAGTACTTACAGTGAATTATCAGAAAAGATGGGGAGCTACTGGGGGCATCTTTAGAGGAAGAGTTCTTCCCTTTTAAAGGGCTGTGGTTGCTTTGAGCTGGTAGAGAAGCCCACAATATAATGCACAACATTTCTGCCCTACTTCTTTAGTTAAGCTTAGTTTCTCTTTAAAGGACACCAATAGTAGGAAAACTGTTTACCCCACTAGGGTAATAATATAGCCCACCGTCTGGCTGGGTGAAACAATACTATTGTGCCGAAATATGTTTGTAGCACTTTGCTGCCCAAATTTGAAAGGAGTCTTCTCTTGGCTGACCAGTGTATCATTTATTTATGCACAAAGTCTTTTGGCAGTGGAGTACATTTGGTCCACCGATAAAGAAAAGACAGGCCAAACTTGGGACCCTACCTTGATTGTTATAAATCTGCTGTACCTGATCTGGTAAAGCAGCCCTAGAACATGTGCTGAGGTTATAAACAGAAAAAGGATAATTAAACCCTAAAAATTAATGTGGCTAGAAATGCCATACTTTACATACTGAATTTACTGCACCAGCCTAAGGTTCAGCATCTCTATTATAAAGTTCTGATTATTAAATTCTGATGCTACATGCACTGGCTTCTGTGCTGCCATGTAATGAGCATCTAAATAAATCACTTGTATTGTTACATTTATATTACATATACAGTATATTGTGAGTCAGTCACTAAACTCTGGTAACTAACAGTAGCATAAATCTTCCATGCTAAAGGACTGCGGTTGCCTTGGGCTGGTACAGAAGCCCAAAACATAATATAAAACATTTCTAGTTTACTTCTTTAGTTAGGCTTTAGTTCTCCATTAAATAAGGGGGTTTTCATGTAAACAATAAGTTTTATATATATATATATATATATATAGCATGAAATAATCCATGGCCGGCACACCCTTAAAATTCAAAAAAATTTTATTGAAAACTCATTGTTTAAAAACCAACGTTTCGGTCCTCATTAGGACCTTTATCAAGGATAAAACAACGGTGTATCATCTCACATGTAAATACCCTTGCAATCTAAACAGAGTGAAAAAGGCCTTTTTCACTCTGTTTAGATTGCAAGGGTATTTATATGTGAGATGATACACCGTTGTTTTATCCTTGATAAAGGTCCTAATGAGGACCGAAACGTTGGTTTTTAAACAATGAGTTTTCAATAAAAAAATTTTTTTGAATTTTAAGGGTGTGACGGCCATGGATTATTTCATGCTAAATACTCAGATTTTGGCTGTGCACCCCACAGAATACTAAAAGCTTTGGAGTGCAGACACCATCAGGACTGATATATATATATATATATATACATATAATAGTCTCCATAACTAGTCTTCGGTGATCAGAAATACTTTGTAATTATTGACCTTACTCTATAATATTAAGCCATGAACACTTAAATTACAATAGCAATACATGATAAAATGGAGTGCAAATCCAAGTAAAACACTAGGGACTTCCCTTCAAAGTATATAACTGTAAGAAAAGCAGCAAACAATGGCTTCAGAAGCATAATGGAAAAGTAGGATCTTAAATGGTCACAAAAAGATTGTTTCCTATTGTGCTAAGGCCATTTCATTCCACCTAATGCATACCATTCTACACGTGTATTGTATTTGAGTGAAGTTGGAGAACGTATAGTCTCTAGAAATTATATCTCATATGGAAAAAATGGCCTTAAGCATTTCATGCCTGTACCTTGTTATTTTATCAAAGGCAATAATTAGAAAAGAATAGAAAGCACCAAGTCTTTTCATATTATAAGGCAATAGAATGTTTTTCTTCACCGTAGGAAGCACTTTATCAACCACAAGTGCAAATTCATTTTTGTCCCTGTTAATATAACCGAAAGCCCCATCTCTTACACTTTCAGACAGGCTTTCTGCAATGCTTTCATTGCTCTTGCACTCCTATTCCACTTTCTAATAAAATGTAGAGCTTGTGTACCAATTCTGATTATCTGTACCATATTACCCACACTTATCACAATGCTAAATTAATATGTGATGGTCCTTTTGTCAAATGAAAGAATCGGAATGGAGACCATCATTGCCAGAGCATCAAGCAGAGACAGAAAACAGGAATTGGCACTTGGCACTGCTAAGGTGACACAGTTTTTTTTAGAAGCCAGTAGTGTATATTTTAGCAGTTCAAAGGCTTTCTACTGAAAGCAGAAGTGAGATGGCACATTATATTTAAAAAGAGAAGTAAAATGTTTTAGACCACCATAATCTGTAAATACAAGCAAAATGTTTTTGACGCTATAAAGGGCAAAACTGCCAAGTGACATTCTTTAGCTTCCACATCAACAAGTTTCAAAGAATTTGAACCAAAAGTTTTTAAGTAACAGTTAAGACTGAGGGAAAAGCATTTCAGTGGGTAGGTGGGTGCCAATTTGTAAGGCACCCACCAGCGGTTATAATCCCTTACCCCAGAACAATGCCTTTATGAAAAATCCACCAGCTGAGGGTTCTATACGACTGAGTACCATAACTGTACTATACACTGTATTTTAGTTGACATCTGTTGTTGCTTATATAACAGCTTGGAAAGGACACATTCTCCTGATTACCCAGTGTCAGAATGCACAGGTGCAATCTAGTAAACAATGAATGTATCAGATATAAATAGTCAAGATTAAAAGCAGTGACAAAGTACTGTTGGCAGAGATGATATCTGTTCTCTGTGTTGTGGTAAAGAAAGATTTTATCATCAAATTCTTCTAGGTGGCATCAAGTCATTCCTTATCTACTGTATCACACCAAGACTACCCACACATTCATAGCATTGCTATAGCAATTGATTCCTTACCACATTCACTCAGTGAATTTTATGAGGAGTTCCTGCATGTTTATGGAGTGTAGGCATCACCCAAGAGAGAATCCTAGATAAATCCATGCAAAGACCATACAAACTGCTTGCAGATAGACTCCAGGTCAGAATCATCTGTGATGCTACTTTGGTCTAATCAAGTAATTATGATGCAGCAAAATGAAGCAGAGATATATATATACATTAACATACAGTCATATGAAAAAGTTAGGAAACACCTTGTTATTCTTTGGAGTTATGTTTAACATTGGCTGAGCTTTCAAAGTAGCAACTTCCTTTTAATATATAACATGCCTTATGGAAACAGTAGTATTTCAGCAGTGACAAAGTATATTGGTTTAACAGAAAATATGCAATATGCATCATAAAGAAATTAGACAGGTGCATAAATTTGGGCACCCCAACAGAGATATTACATCAATACTTAGTTGAACCTCCTTTTGCAAATGTTACAGCCTCTAGCTGCCTCTTATAGCCTTTGATGAGTGTCTGGATTCTGGATGTTCAAGTATTTTTGAGCATTCGTCCATTCTCAGTTCAGTTAAATTTGATGGCTGCCGCAAATGGACAGTCCGCTTCAAATCATCTCATAGATTTTCTGGGAATGCTATGTTCTTCTTCCGCCATGTTTGCGCTTTTTGTTATGACCAAATAACTCAACTTTTGCCTCATCAGTCCAAAGCACTTTGTTCCAAAATGACTGTGGCTAGTCCAAATGAGCTTTTGCATACAACAAGCGACTTTTTGTGGCACCATCTGCCATCTGCAGCAAGCTGTTCTTGCAGATCTTTGGAGGTGATCTTTGGCTTCTCACAATTGGCCACCTTAAATACCTTTTCTCATGATTGGACACACCTGCCTATGAAGTTCAAGGCTTAACAAGCTAATCCAACCAATTTGGTGTTGCCAGTATTCAGTATTGAGCAGTTACATGCATTCAAATTAGCAAAATTACAAGGGTACCCAAATTTTTGCACAGCCAGTTTTTCACATTTGATTTAATTTCACACAAATATTGCTTAACTAAAAATCTTTGTTCAGTAAACACCCCAGTACTCAGATGTTCCTGAGAAATAAAAGACACGGTATTGTTATCTTTTTTGTTGAAAGTGGAGTCTATTATGCAGGCTGAGAGGGGTTTCCAAACATTTTCATTTTCATATGACTGTATTAGATGATGTAAAAAAAAAGACCAAAATGTTTAACTGGATAGATGTGTCTGATTGAAACCTGTCAAACTGCTAGCTCACCCAGAGGAAGGCAAAAAAAAAACCCATTTCAGCTCTCTCCAATTTGCCTCAGAGTGGGATAAACTCCACGGCAATCGAATCAGTCCCTGGATCAACTTGTACTAAGAGCTAATTCCAGTAACCCTGTATTTTATTGCTTTCTAATAAGGTATCCCTTTAAGGTATACCTTTCTTCAAATAACAATGCAGGCTGGAAGGACCTACTGGTAAACAAAGCATTTAAAAGTTTATCGTATTATCACCTTATAAATGTATACATAGTTACCATATCCCCTTTAATGCCTTTTTTTTAGCATTAACAACCAAAACCTGGCAAGTCTTTTATCTTAAAGGGTTTGTCCACCTTTAAATTAACTTTTAGTTTGATGCAGAAAATGCTATTCTGAAACAAACTGCAATTGGTCTTCATTTTTTACTATTTATGGTTTTTTTTAATAATTTAGCCTTTTGTTCAGCAGCTTTCCAATTTGGAATTTCAGCAGCTGGTTGCTAGGGTCCAATTAAATTAGCAACCATGCAGTGGTTTGAAAGAGTGAAAAGAATATGAACAGAGGAGGGTCTAAATAGAAAAAAAGCAATAAAAAGTAACAGTAACAATAAAATTAAAGCCTCACAGAAAAATGTTTTTTTGGTTTCCAGGGTCAGTGAGCCCCATTTGAAAGGAAGAAAGGACCAGAGAAAGAAAGGCAAATAATTAAAAAACTATAAAAAAATTACTTGTTGCTAAGTATAGACCATTCTATAACATACTTAAAGTTAACCTGAAGTTGAACCACCCCTTTAAGACATTGCATACACTTTATTAGTGTAGGCACTTTTCTTCAGACTTTCTTACACTTTTTTTCTTCTTTGGAGTATATATACACAAATGCACTACAGAAAAAGACCACACGCTAATATCATCTTTGTGCCACATCTTATGACTTTTATTTAAAATATAAGTCCTTTAAGACAAAGTTTGGAAAGCATGTTTAGATATATCACAAAACAGATAGATCTTAAGATTAAAATATGTTATTATTTCTTTTTTCTAGTTTTAATGCTTTAATAACATCTAAACCATATTAGCAAGCCCTGTTTTTATTTCCTATATTCCTCTTCTAGTTTATATACTTTGTCTTTAAGCATACCACACCTTCATGCATTCAGTTATTCCACGTACAGTAAAGTTACACGCAGTCACCCACTCCTAAAAGACTAATGCATTAAAAGAGGATCTATCACCCCACGGCCTATCATAATGGCAGGGCAGCACACAAACTGCTAAGGCACTGACTGCAGGGAATGGGGTTACAAGATAGCACCCAGTAAAACTGAGGCTTAAAGTCTTGGGACTGACATTCCACAACTCAGCTAAGAAAACAGACTGCTCTGCTGTGAATGGGAGACAATGAGCAGGGAGATACTGAAAATCTTTTGTGTGACAGCAGTCACAAGAAAGAATTTTAGTGTTGCAGGGGCTCCCACTAAATACATTGATAAGAATACATAAAATGTGTGCAAACCATAAAGGGTGTTCATATATCCTTTTAACAAATATTTTTTTATTTACACCATTTCTTCTGCCTGCTCTTTTTCCTCCCCACTTGAATCGGTATGCGCCCATGTATCAACCACTGTACTTCTTGGCTTAGGACCTCTACCTAAAGTCTCATATAACTGTCCATGATCTGACTTCCACTTCTGAAATATGGCAGAACTAAGGCTTGGATTCTCCAAGATCTGATTCAGAGCCTCAAGTTCTAAGAGCTTTGCCTGTGTAAAAAAAACGCACAAAATTAAGAAAAATAAAGTTGGAGAGAAAATTAGTGAGCTCTCTAATAAGAGATGATATCTTACTTTTAAGGTGCTTTGCAGAGCACGTAGTGCATGTGCTTTTTGGTTAATCTCTGGATTTTTGTTTCTCCGAACAAATGATTTCCGGTAGTCATCCCTTGTAAGCACAGTCTTTGCTCCAATAAGTGAGACTCCACCTTGCTGCAGACAAGAGATCAGGGACTCCAGAGTGTCATCTATTTAAGAGAGATCAAAATTCTGAAACAAATTTAACTCTTCATCAGCAGCTCATAAATAATCACTCTACATCCTTAAATATATAGAAATGCACAAACAACATAAAGGTAAGCATGTACTGAATGCAGAAATTGGTATGGGATATGAAATCACTCCACTTTTTTGCAGGATCCAGATGAGGACGAATGCTTGGTGCTTAGCAGAATGTATGCTTCCAATGAAAGCCTTGAGACTATAAGGTACTAGCTAATCAAGTCAACTTTGCTGAAATTTGACCTTGCAGATTGGGGTAAGGATTTGGTTTTGTATGCCACGTTTTAAGATTTGATAGTTGGCCAAATCCAAAAGTTGCGGTTTAGGTGCAAGGTAGGTAATCAAAGCTGCCTATGTTCAACTGAAAATGCAGTCAAAACAAATGGTCATTGTGAAAATGTCATGGAAAAGGAAAGGTAAAAAAACTGCAGCCAAAAAGAGAGGAAAACAAGTAGTAGTAAGTAATACAGTGTCAAGAAATTAATGTTTTGATTGGGTGACCAATGTTATCAACCAAACAGGAGAAGTCAGTTTTACTTATTGAGATTTCTGAACCGTGAATAAAAGATCCATTGGGGATTGCAATTACAACTCCAATGGTATAGGCCAAAGAACTACTCTTCCTTCCTCTTCCACTTTTCCTTGTCAAGAAATATATAACTTTAAAAATAAATATGGTGTATCATGTTTACAGGCAACACTATTATTAGTGCTGACAGTAATGTAATGCTAAAGGTCAAAGGAGGAGACTATGACATTTATTTAGTAGAAGAGGGTTTTGAAATTCAGGGGAAAGTGCAAGAGTCTAAAAAACAACATACATCCATATTGTTTAAGAATCAAAGGCAATACTAATGTCTGTTAACTCTGTTAATTCTGTGGAAACTGAGTGGACGATAAATAACTACTGCCCAGAGAGAGAAAAAAAGAGGGAAGAATTGGGCAGAAAATGTTGAAATTTTTGAAGAGAGGAAGGACTAAAGCAGTAACAGGAGGCATAGGACAACATTCTGTAATGCCAGTTAGGATAGGTTTAGTATAGTTATCACTTTTAGTAAGACAGATCCATAAATCCCTCTAGTATTTATATTCCCCAACAAATACCCTTGTCTGTGGGATCCAATCTCATATTGCTATCTGATGTTGGCAGTGACTTAAAATGCAAGTGATTTGATTTTTAGCAGTGATTTTTTTCAACCACACAGTACCAGAAACATCTGTTGGTGTCAAATAGCCACAATTATCAGAACAGCTTTTAAGTGCCTGGAAAACTAAATACTTGATGATTTAAACAGGGCCCAGACATTAGGACATTTGCTACACACTATTATAAAGTACCACAAAAGTACAAAATACAAACAAGTTATGACAGAAGGGGGCAATCACTAATATATATATATATATATATATATATATATATATATATATATATATATATATATATATATATATATATATATATATATATATATATATATATATATATATATATATATATATATATATATAGTATACACTATATAACAACTTTTTTTTCAACATGAGCAACATAAAAAAAACATTTCTGATAATGCATTTTGCCTGTTCTTTTAAATTAAAAGAATCCATGAATCCATATAGCACAGATTACTGCTTTGATTCTATACTTATGGTGGCCATACACACTACAATTACAATCTTCCTCGCGACCATTTGAGCTGAATCGTTAGATATGAAGGTAAAAACAAAGGAATTCTTACCCCATCTAACGATTTACCATTAACGTTTACAATGTTTATGCAACTTCAAAGATGCCTAATTCAAATTTTCAGTATTTCCTGATCGTCGAGACGACCGATATCCAAGGCTTTTACAGATATCAGTAGACTCCTCTCCCACCACACATGCACCGATAATATCAGTGTGTGCTTGGCCACCTTTACACTTATCCCAATCCTTTTACCTAAAATGTTTTAAAGGAGAATGCAAGTCAAAAAGCTTACTGCCCAATAGTCCTCCTATTGTTTAGTAAAAACGCCACACTTTTGGCTCACCTAATCAAATATTTACTCAGTCACACTTACTTCACATTTTCTAGAACAGGCAGCCATCTCTAAAAAGGTATTCTCCCTTCCTTTCCCTCCTTGCTTCATACTGCACATGTGTTTCATTCCCTCCCCCCCCCCTCCCCTCTGCCAGATCCGCTTCTGATTGGCTGGTGGGCATGTGTAGCTCAGAACAGGAGACAGGATCAAGTTACAAACATGCTCAGAGAATAGGAAGGCTGCCGCTGGCAGCCTACAGGAAGGACAGAGAGATTTCAGTGATGTCACTGTAGTCTTCACACTGCTGTAGGCTGCCAGCACCATATCTCAGAGAAGCAAGCAGGGATCTGGGAATTTAGATATGCAGTAAGTACTTAAAAAGAATGCCTTTAGACTTAAGGTGGCCATACACGAGGCGATTTCGCTCGTTGTGCGATGAACGATTATATCGACAAACGATCGTATGGCGATCGAGTTCCCATACGATATGCCATCCACGGGCAACGATAATTCGGGAAAGATTTTGTCGCATCATTATCGTAAAATACCTACGATCGTACATCTACGTACGATCGATGTCGTTGCTGGCAATCGTGACATGCGCAGAGAACAATCGTTGAAAGACAAATGTCTGACACTCACACCAACTGGCAGATTTTATCGTTAAACGACCAAAATTTTTAAACCTGGCCGATCGATTTTGGGGACGATAATGTCGGCTCGTTTAGTGGGCCGACGATCGTTCGTACACCACCAACTATACGATAACTTAATGATAGCATCGGATCGTTCGGGAATCGGTCGTTTGTAAGTAAAAAATCGGTCCGTGTATGGCCACCTTTACTTTTAATTTATATTAACCTTTCATTGTCCTTTAAATAGAGCTAATGAGTTTTGTTTAAACAATCTCTCCTTCCCCACCTTTGTGATAAGTAGTCCATTTGAAGGGATTTGTATGTGCTGATAAATTTCAATCTCCCACAGTGCTAAAAAAAAAAAAAAAAACAAAGTTGCTTACTTGCAGGTTGAACATCACTTTCTTTCAGAATTTGCCCACTTTCAGAAGTGTTGCTTTCTTCACTGGTTGTTGGTGAACTTGAGATATTCTGGCTCTGTACATGTGTCAGTGGAGTCTTTACCTGACATACAAAGTTTGAAATTGGAAGGGTGGTATAAAAGTAGAGCTGGGACAATTAGTAGCATGGGTTGAAGATAAAATGAGCAATTGTACTGTTCTCTTACCACCTCCTGTGTTTTTGAGTGATCTTCATCCAGATCTTCAGCCTCAGTTTCACTGTAACAGTCTAAAAAAAAAATATATATATTTTTATAGATATAGATAGATAGATATAGTTGTCGTGCCTATCTCAATAAAGTTCTTTATGGATGACTAAGACCTGTGAGAGCGGTTCCTTCCAGCATTATTTTGTATATTCCATATTCCGGTACTGCACCCAGGCATGATTTTTTGGACTTAAACGTGAGTGCCAGCTTCTTAGATGTATATATATATATATAAGTGTAGGATTGGGGAGCACACCTTCAAAATTCCAATACCTGGGTGCTCGAGCTAGAGGTTTTAGATACATAAAGAAAAATGTCGGCACTCACAGGGTTTCCCTGACGAAAGTCCGTGTATGAAACGTTGGAAAGAATAAACATCACCGTTTGTATTTAAAAGCTGTTTATTTTTTGCCTTTATATGGAAACCCTGTGAGTGCCGACATTTTTCTTTATGTATATATATATACCGTATTTTTCGGACCATAAGACGCACTTTTTTTCCCCCAGAAGTGGGGGGGAAAAGTCCCTGCGTCTTATGGTCCGAATATACTTTAAAAAAATGTTTTTACTTGCCCGTGTGGTCTCCGTGCAGGGCCCTCCTCTATTCACCGGCGCTTAGCTGTGGCTCTGTGCGCATGCACAACGCATGTGCGTCATTGTGCATGCGCACAGCGCCACAGCTAAGCGCCGGTGAATAGAGGAGGGCCCTGCACGGAGACCACACGGGCAAGTAAAAACATTTTTTTAAAGTATATCTGTAGGCTATATGCTGGTACAGATGGGGGCAATATGTTGGGTGCTGCTGGTACAGGTGGGGGGCAATATGTTGGGTGCTGCTGGTACAGGTTCGCTTTTAATGCACATAAAATATTTTAGGACAGTATTTGTTTCAGAATCTTTTTTTCTTCATTTCCCTTCTCTAAAAACTGGTGCGTCTTATGGTCCGGTGCGTCTTATGGTCCGAAAAATACGGTATATAGTGGTGTGAAAAACTATTTGCCCCTTTCCTGATTTCTTATTCTTTTGCATGTTTGTCACATAAAATGTTTCTGATCATCAAACACATTTAACTATTAGTCAAAGATAACACAAGTAAACACAAAATGCAGTTTTTAAATGAGGGTTTTTATTATTTAGGGAGAAAAAAAATCCAAACCCTGTGTGAAAAAGTAATTGAACCTAATAACTGGTTGGGCCACCCTTAGCAGCAATAACTGCAATCAAGCGTTTGCGATAACTTGCAACGAGTCTTTTACAGCGCTCTGGAAGAATTTTGGCCCACTCATCTTTGCAGAATTGTTGTAATTCAGCTTAATTTGAGGGTTTTCTAGCATGAACCGCCTTTTTAAGGTCATGCCACAACATCTCAATAGGATTCAGGTCAGGACTTTGACTAGGCCACTCCAAAGTCTTCATTTTGTTTTTCTTCAGCCATTCAGAGGTGGATTTGCTGGTGTGTTTTGGGTCATTGTCCTGCTGCAGCACCCAAGATCGCTTCAGCTTGAGTTGGCCAGATGGCCAGACATTCTCCTTCAGGATTTTTTGGTAGACAGTAGAATTCATGGTTCCATCTATCACAGCAAGCCTTACAAGTCCTGAAGCAGCAAAACAACCCCAGACCATCACACTACCACCACCATATTTTACTGTTGGTATGATGTTCTTTTTCTGAAATGCTGTGTTACTTTTACGCCAGATGTAACGGGACACGCACCTTCCAAAAAGTTCAACTTTTGTCTCGTCGGTCCACAAGGTATTTTCCCAAAAGTCTTGGCAATCATTGAGATGTTTTTTAGCAAAATTGAGACAAGCCATAATGTTCTTTTTGCTTAAAAGTGGTTTGCGCCTTGGAAATCTGCCATGCAGGCCGTTTATGACCAGTCTCTTTCTTGTGGAGTCGTGAACACTGACCTTAATTAAGGCAAGTGAGGCCTGCAGTTCTTTAGATGTTGTCCTGGGGTCTTTTGTGGCCTCTCGGATGAGTTGTCTCTGCGCCCTTGGGGTAATTTTGGTCGGCCGGCCAATCCTGGGAAGGTTCACCACTGTTCCATGTTTTTGCCATTTGTGGATAATGGCTCTCACTGTGGTTCGCTGGAGTCCCAAAGCTTTAGAAATGGCTTTATAACCTTTACCAGACTGATAGATCTCAATTACTTTTGTTCTCATTTGTTCCTCAATTTCTTTGGATCTTGGCATGATGTCTAGCTTTTGAGGTGCTTTTGGTCTACTTCTCTGTGTCAGGTAGCTCCTATTTAAGTGATTTCTTGATTGAAACAGGTGCCATGTAGATTTGGAGTTTTTTTCTCCCTTAATAACGTAAACCTTCATTTAAAAACTGCATTTTGTGTTCAATTATGTTATCTTTGACTAATAGTTAACGGTTTTTGATGAGCAGAAACATTTAAGTGTGACAAACATGCAAAAGAATAAGAAATCAGGATTAGAAATCAGAAATAGTTTTTCACACCACTGTATATCTAACAACAGCAGCATGAGGCTGCACAAACTAGCCTTTACTAAGAACAGCAATTATGTTTCTCTAACAAGAAATATAAAACCATAGCCATATATACAGATGTCTTTACAATATCAGGACACAAATACCTTCTTCGTGTGCTTGAGTAGCAGAAGATGCTGTTTTATGTATGTTTAGTGCAGCTAGAAGACTGGTCACCCACCTGTAATGAAAAATGAAGAAACTCTGCAAAACCCATAAGGCATCTCCAAGAAATCTCCAAGCCTAGGGCACCTTTGATGTGCTTAACAAAAAATGTTGTGCTACAACTATGTTATTACATTATTGCATACAATATAGCCCAGTATTAATGTAAAGGGTGGCTGGCCATTACAAAGTTGTTTAACTGCTTCCCAAAGGCAGTAATCATAAGCCACTTAAATTACAGATACCCATGCAACCCAAACCTTTTGGGTTCCTCTATCACGACCCACCACCTCATATTCCTCTAGAGCAGTGCTGTCCAACTTCTGTGGTACCGAGGGCCGGAATTTTTCTGGCCTACATGGTGGAGGGCCGATAATGGAAGCCAGTTTTGACCACTCCCCTTTTTTAAACCGCACCCATGTTATCACAAGAGCTTTTAAGACCATCCCCACATTAATGGTGGCAACACAGCAAAAACCCAATGGTTGGTGCTCACTGAAGGGATATTACCCTTCATTCATATGTGAAAGAATTATATTATGTCATATTAAGACATACACTTAAATCCATATGCCTCCTCCTCTTCTGTGGATAGCACAGCAACCACCAGCATATAATTACACACTTTAGGGACCATGTAATGACTATTTCAAACTGCTAACAAACTCCCAGAACAAACCAGGTTCACCTCCCACAGGCAGCATAGGGCAGGGAGAGTATGGCACACATGGGCAGCATAGGGCAGGCAGAGTAAGGAACACACAGGCAACATACGAAAAGAAAGGCACACACAGCAGCATAAGGGAGGCATACAGCAGGCAGAGTACTGCTTGCCCTACCCTGCCTGTGTGTGCCATACTCTGCCTGCCCTCCCCTGCCTATGTGTGCTATACTATGCTTGCCCTCCCCTGCCTATGTGTGCCATACTATGCCTGCCCTCCCCTGCCTATGTGTACCATACTATGCTTGCCCTCCCCTGCCTATGTGTGCCATACTATGCCTGCCCTCCCCTGCCTATGTGTGCCTTACTATGCTTGCCCTCTCCTGCCTATGTGTGCCATACTATTCCTGCCCTCCCCTGCCTATGTGTGCCACACTATGCCTGCCCTATGGCACACACAGGCAGCATACAGAGACACAATGCTGGATGTGTCAGAGGGAATGCCTGAGGTGTGAACAGGTGAACAATGTGGGTGATTACAGCCTGAGCCTGAGGTGTAAACACTGCAGGGGGAAAACAATGAAGGCATTAAAAGGTGTGAACAGTACAGGGGATTACATGATTAAACAATACAGGGGGATTACAGCCTGAATCTGAGGTGTGAGCAATGCAGGGGGCCAGTTAATCTCAGTACTGATACCATTTAAAGTTTACACAAAGGTAAGCCATCAAAGCAGCCAGACAGGTGGGGGGCCATACAGAGGGGGGTCGTGGGCCGCCAGTTGGACAGCCCTGCTCTAGAGCACAATGCAAACTTTTTTTTACATTTTTTATGGATTTTCATTTTAATACATCATAAAACAAGAAACAGTTAAGAGATACTTTAAGATAAGGAAGGTACAGTGCTACATTAAGACAGGTGTCCTATTCAGAATAAGTGAATATAGATTTCTGTTCAGGGCACTTACTTGCTCAAATCAGACAGGCTGTCTGCAGCAAACACAAATGGCTTGTATGTTGGATGGCAAAGCTGAAACTCACTGAGAAAAGACAAGGTTTACACTGCATTTTATTATTACTCTCTCAACCAAACCTCTATCTTTCCAAATTCTTGCAAATACTCACTATTTCTTTTTAGGCTCCCTTGCACTCTCTAGTTTGTAAGAGGAAATATTAACCAATCCCAGTGCCTTTTCATCCTGCAGATAGGGAGAGATTAGAAACACTGTCTGTGTTGGGTTCATGAGATTTTTTTTTACACTAACATAACCACTTCAAACATTTATCATGGAAAATGACTAATTCCTAAAATGCTAGATAGGATTACTTTGACCTACTAGATACCAGTATTCTTATAACACACCTGAGGCACGTTATACCAGTACAGACGATCTCCCTTCAGAACACACCAGCAACGTTTCCATTTCTGGGTCATGAAACCAGCATTTTCTTTCTTCTTTGTCAACCAGCCATCACAATCAGGGTTCCCAAGGTCCCGACAGGAGACTCGTCTACGACTTAGCTTGGTTGCCACACCTGAAAAGAGAAAGAGCAAGTACAGCGGGAAAAATGTAAGCAGTAGTAAAACAGAAGAAAATCATCTGTAGAATACACTAGTAAGATAAACACTCTGTCATACTAATGTTCTGTGGAGAAGAGAAGTAATCAAATTACCTTTCTTTTTTCGACGAGCACCAGGTGATTTCTGAAGGGAGAAAAACATATATACATAGGTAAACAGATTAACTTTCATTTAAAAAGAATACAAAATAGAATAAAAATAGAATAAAAATAGAACAAAAATTATGCTAAGATTGTGAATTTAAAGCCCCTTAGATCGACTTAACATTGTGTGTATAGTGACTGGTTATTAATCTGTATTTTACAGTATGAATCTACATTGTCTCCACTGCTAATAGTTTGTTTGTATGTTTATCTGTTTTAATAAAGCCTTGAAAAAAAATAATGCGAAGGAGCAGATGGGTAGCTGTTTCTCTCAGAGTTTATGATCAAGTTACCTCTTTGCCATGCTGTGTCTGCTTACTGTTAGTCTTGGTTACTGTAACCTGTGGTGATTTTGCAGTTTGGGGACTTTTGGAGACCAGGTTATCGTCTTTTATAGATGGACTCTTTGCAGTAACTGGAACAGAAGCATTAAGGCATGCATGTCTTGCTCTATTTAAGAAGCATGCTTGTAATACATAAATAGTACTGATTTCTTACCTTCTTTAGGAACATTAGGCTGGGGTAAAACAGCAGGGTCTGTGGAAGCTTTTAAGTTACTGTCTGATAGTGCTGGACGTAGGAGTCCAGCAAACAAAGTGGCAGAGAAAGGGCTGAAAGAGAGAAAATAGTTTCAGGGTAAGCATGAGTAACTGCAGGAGTAATGGATGCTTATTTCTTAATACTCTACCTAGCAGTAGGCGTAGTGAATGAATCTGAGCCACTCCTTGGACGGGACATGCACTGGGTGTTCTGTAAGACAGAGAAAGTCACATACTATGTTTTTGATGTACAAACAATTCAGATAGCAGGCATAACAGAAGGGCGTTTGGACACAATTATAGTAGTTAGTCTGGCTAAACAGAGAAATGTCTCAAAAGGTTAAAGGGCATATATACCATAAATTTTTACAATGCACTATACCATGTCAAATAACGTAAAATAGAAGGAAGTGCTTTTATCAAATATGTCCATAACTGCTTGAAAACTGTGCTCTACCCAGACCTTATACCAGCTTCTGGTTTAGACTCTTCAGTATACAGCTCAGAGCCGCTGGCCCTCATAGACTTCTATGACACCCTCACCTACTTAAAGTGAAGTGAATATTCATAGAGTGGGTGGGGCTTAGCCCTGGCAGCAGCACAAACAGAGAGACACAGAAGGAGGGAGGGGTTTTCCCTGCTGCTGCTGAGTAAAGCCTGTCAGTCAGTGCTGTGACCAGTTCCTGTGGGAGACTGAAGCTACACTCCCTTGTCTCATTTGGCTCTGACTTCTGATCAGTGAGGTTGTGTATGCAGCTCTCATATAATGGCAGTTTTAGGAGGTAAAATGCTTTCAAAACATCTTTCTGCATCATTTAACATTTTGAGGGAGGATGAATATTATAACTGAATATGAACTTTAAGCATGTCTAAGCATATATGACAAGCTGATATTTCCCTTTAGTGCACTGAAAACAGCATGAGTTAGCCAAGTGCATTTCAGCACAGGTTTCTTTTGCAATTTAATGCTATACAGTATATAGAATGCAATGTTTAGAAACACACAATTTAACACTGTTTGTAGACTGAAAAACCAAAGATGCATAGTACATAGCAAATACATTAAAACAAAGGAAGAAAGAAAAACAGGACACACAACATATATGAGATGTGCTGTGAATATTAATACACACACACACACACACATGTATTCCCAACATGCATAGAAGAAGTTAATGAATCTACCTGTAATGTGTCAGCCTCTGTAATGGGTAAAGCCTTTGTCTCCTTGGTTTTTTGATCAAAATTTTCTGGAGATAAGGGTGACAAGGGGAAGACTGAAGTAGATTCCCAGAATGTTGGAGACCAAGGACAGTTTGCAGATAAAATGGTGTCCGAGTTCTGTTGAGAACTATCCTGATTTTGACTAATATCAGTGTTGTGTTTATTAGTAAAGGAGAATTTATCTGAAAATACTGGTGATGTGCTAACACTGTTCAAGTTTAATACTGAAGGAGTGTCCTTTGTTGGGGTGACTGGTGCACTACGTGTGGTGCGCGTCTCAGTACTTTTGCGCAAAGCCAGTATCAGATGACTGGGGGATTGCCTGGCTGCTGCTACAGGTGTAATTTCAGCCTTTGGTAATGATGGCTCACTGTGTGCAGTTAATGTGGTTTTGCTGGAGTGCTGAATAAAGTATGTGGGAGAAGTAGGAGATACAGAAGTAGAGGGAATGGAAACTTTCTTGAGGACAAGTGTTACACAGTCTGTTTTCTCTTGAAGTTTGTAGACAAGGTTCTTGCGTGTCCAACCAACCTAAGCAAGAAAACAATCATTTAGAAAAATAAAATCAAAAATATAACAAAATGATTAGATATCATTTGTTTCAGCATAATTTAAGATCCTGTAATTATCTTTCATATGTTCTCCAGCTTTATATGTAGGTGTTACAAGTAATGTACAACATCTTATAAAGAGCATTTTAATTTATTCACATACGCATTAATTTTAATGTTCTTTACATTAATATGATTCAGAACATTAGTGTGAACTTCTCATGTCTTTGGTGCTGATTCAAAAGTAACAGTAATAGCAGCAAAAGGAACAAGGCAGTATGTACACAAGTGATCCAAGTTGATCATTTTGTAAAAGTAGTGCACAGAAATCTTCATCGCTAAACCCCCTCAAATGCACTGGCAATGCATCTGCACTGTTTATTTTGGGGAGTAGGGACAGGCAGAACAGTTACAACGGTGTGGAATATTTAAACGTTGCCCTTACAGTCTATATGCCAAACAAAATTAATTTAATCATTGCTTTCAGTGTAGCTGTCGGAAAGTTACTGCCATTTAGATTTACAAAAGTTTGCATCTGTTTTTTTATGATGATTAGCTCACTCCAATAAAGCAAATAATTCAAACTGTATACTTCCCTTTTACAATATATTATATTTCAATAAATGTAAATAAATAAATAAATAAATAAAAGATTGTTAATTTTCAAGCATGGTGTAGAAAATAGGATTGCAACACTTCTCTCCACCTTTTATATACCATAAGCTGTTTATTTGTATGTACAAAATCTCAAAGGAAATACCAGTAGAATTCTCATTTGAGAACTACAGATTTATTTACATTTGCCATGCATAAAAGAGGTATTTCACAGAACACCAAATTCAGCCACATGTTTACCACCACAAAGCTTTTCACACAGAATGGAAACATATTGCAATCCAATAAATGCACGTATAAGGCTCAATTCTTTTGCAGCATACATATGAGATAAAATCACTTACCACAACCTGATCATTTACTTTTATTATCTCATCTCCTGGGAAGATCTTGCCACTTCTTCCAGCTGGAGCCTAGGTATAGTATGTGAAGAATAAAAAAAACTTTGTAAATTGAGTACAAGACTGACACAGAGTAGGCCTGCCAGAATTGCTTGTGACTAAGATAGAATAAGTATGAATGATACTGTGAGAAAGATCATATGAAGATAGGAAGAAATGAGCTAAGGAGAAATGCAGCTAAAAGAAACAAGGAAATGGTTCTATAAAGACTGCTAAAAATGTGGGAATAAGCTGCTAATGCACCATGCATTGGCAGCTTATTCCCACATCTTTAAAAAAAATCGTTTAATTAGTGAACAAACATATACCCATAGTACATGGATATTAGAATCTGAGGGGTTGGCCAGCTTTAACTTTTTTCTTTTAGAACCTGCTTAAATTCTTGGATAGCAGATATCAACCCTACTCACACACATAAGTAATAAAATGCACTTTTGATCAGGAGCAAATAAACATTAACAACCACTAAGATGTTTGCTTTATGCTACTTGCTGTACAGGGCCCCCTATAATGGCACAGCATGAAGAGTGTTGCACAACAAGTTTGGAAGCCACCATCTTCTAATGCATGAAAATCCAGTTTTCTCCTGAACAGCTATCAGTGACTTAAGGTGGCCATACACATCGAGGTCGCCAAGCGAGCGGATCTTCTCCCGATATCCCCACCTATGGGTGGGCGATATCAGAGTAATTAAGGCTAATTAGGTCGTTTGGCCTTGGGGCCAAACGATCAAATTATAGCGACAGTAATAGGCGCAGTCGGTTCAGGGACCACTTCAACGAGCCGATGCGGTCCCTGATCCGACTGAATTTTTTAACCTGCCCAATCGATATCTGGACGATACAGGCCAGATGTCGGTCGGACAGGCCCATCGTTGCTGCCTCTACATGGCCCGATAAGCTGCCGAATCGGTCTAAGGGGCCGATATCGGCAACTAGAATGGGCCCGTGTATGGCCACCTTTAGCAACTTAGAGTTTTATTGCAACCAGTCTGATCTTCTCCCATTCTGACAAAACGACATGTGATTTGAATGACCCCTACCCCTGGATGCTTTCCTTGTGTGGCTTTGTTTACCCTCTTGCAGAAGACTACTGATTTTATCATCTGATTTTTTTTTCTACAAATAACATTAGTTTGCCTCCAAATTGCTTTTTATCTTCAAAGATAAAAAGCATTCAAAAGAATATGTTTTAAAGCAACATCTGCTACCTATGGTTTTATCCAGATTGCTACCACAAAAAAGCAAATGGCACTCCAGATTGCTACCCTTGCAAAGATATAGAAGACTGTAAAATTACCCAAGATAATGATGGATGTATGAACATCTTAACTGAACCTAACACTAAACGATCTGCGATATATTATGAAAGTGTTTTCTATTGGGACAAAAAACATTTATACAGAAATACAAAATTTCTGATCCTGAATCAACTGACCTCTGCTGTTGTTCCGCAGACAAAGTGCTGCCCCAATGATGTAGACTTTATTTCTATACCCTGCAATAAAATGATAACATGGATGTAATGACAGCTTTATGTTGCATATGTATGTATGTCTGTCTGTATGTATAACATGTACTTAAATTATGAACACTTATTAATTGACTATAATGATTAATTATTAATAAGTGTTTACATTTTTATTACTATTAATTAAAACACTAATTGTCATCACACAGATAGATGCACATAAACAAATGCATTCTAATGTAAACATCTTTTTCACTTTAAGTAGTAAGCTCCTTTGGATAGGGCTCTCTCTACCTTTTGCATAGGTTATTGGTTGTATTTTGTTTGTATTGAATCTTTATGTTCAATGTATATACACATTTATTGTACAGCACTGCAGAATATGTTGCCACTTATTTAAATATTATGATAATAACAGATGTCAACTTTCTCTCTCACCAAATTGTAGTGGGGGAGCTCAGGCTTTATCAGTACAGGTTCTAGTGTTGCAGTCTGATTCAGGAGATCCTCTGGACTGCAGTTCAGAATGCTCTCACATGTCCCACAGATGTTTTGGCACTATGGGGGTGAAGACATCATTAATAATTACTACAGTATCAGACTGCAGAGATAATACATCATTCACATTTCAGATCTGACTAGCCATGAAATACAGACAGTACCAAAGTTACAAACACAGAAAACTTACTATTGAGACAACTCTGCTCTCAACATGAGGGTCTGACCAGTCCTAAAAGAATATACGATAGAATAAACAAGTAGATCAAGATGAAGAATACAGTCAGTTTCTACAGAAACTTGTATTATTTACCAGCTGCATTAATTTGGTCATATTGTTTAGAAACATTTATTTTCTAAACATAATATCAGTGTACACAAGAGATTTCCATCCATCCCAAACAGTTCCCTTTTGTTGCTATTCCTGTCCAATTTAATTAACTGCATGCAACTTTAAATTTATGTTTATTTTCTTAAATTTTAATGTTATACAATGCTTACATCTGATATTAATGTGTACTGTAGCGTGCTATTTAAGAAACTTCAAACATTTTGCTAGAGTAAAGAGATTTTATATGTATGATTGTTAAAAGCAAGAGGCAATTTTAGTTCATTAATAAGCATTGTAGACCAATCCTTACCGCTGTAATTTCACATCTCCATAACACAGACTCCTATATTGAGAGAAATTATTTAGCCATTTATGAAGAACCCTTAACAGAGGAAGGGGCCTCTCTTTTGCTGCGACCCGTAAGGCTACTTTTCCTGTCTGGGCACTGTGCTTGGTTTTCTAAATTAGTTTTATGCAACCGGACCCAGAGTTAAATAAAGAAACTGATCTAAGATGACACAAACATTTAAATGCTAAGTTTGTGAGTGTGTGTATATAATAACTCATGTTTAAAAAGCTTTCAAAAGTTTCAAATAGGGGACTGTTAAATGAAACAACAATTTCAGTCATATAAAAAAAATATATGAAATATATGTAACTTGCAAAATAGCAAACAATACGCCAGTTACAAAATGTGGAAATTCACTGCAAATCCATGCCTGGCTAAAAAATTCTTTTATCACTACCAAGAACCCAATGCTAAAAGGCAGCCAAGCTAACTTCTGTGCGATGACTCCAAACCAAACTACAGTTAATATTTTTTCCAGTGCTACTAAAATCTTGGCATTAAGTTTAAAGGCTAACTAAAATATTGATACCTTGTTTAAGCTAGTATTGTCAGGGGATGCTTTACAGCTAATGTAAACAATGAACTTAAAAGCTAATTTCAAATAAGTCTTCTAAGCAATGGGTCAGCTACACCAGAAAAATATGTAGTATTCACTTTTCTTCATTGCACTGCAGATCTGCACAGTGTCAGCAAACAAAAAATATATATATATTGAATTTAGAAGCATTTACACACCTTGTGCACACTTTCTGCCAGCTCCAGGCAAAGAACTATGACATCCCGACTAGCAGAGTAATCATTGAGCCTTGCAAATAGGTACCTGTGGGTTTACATAAGCTTAATAATACTGTTTAATTGTATAGGCACATAAACGTACAAGTTGTAAAAAATGTGCCTGAAAAAGTATTAAACCTTTTGGAAATGTTTATGTTTTTCTGTTAAATCACAAAGTGATACTGTAAATATTTAAATCAAAGTGATCTGTTTTCACTTTGGTATAAATCTATTCCATTGATCAGCGGAAAAAAAATAAAACCAACTGTGATTCAAAGATCAGTTAAACATGAAAACTTCCTTTTTTATAGGTGTTATATAATTGAGAGATACAGAGAATTCAAATGCAACAAAACATTGGGCTAGGGACTTAAAGGGGTTGCCAACCCAATAATAAGATTTTTATTTTTTGACAAAAATAATTACAGTTTTTCATTCCATCTGTCATTCCCACATTAAAGGACATGTAAAACCCACACACACAAATTTAATCAGTGAACACCCTCTTTGAAATCTTTCAATACCTGCCACACTGGTTGTCCAGAGGTTAATAGTAAGGCTGCAACATTGCCTTAATCACTTAGATTTGCTTCTCCTCCTGAAACCCACTCAGCCCCCTCCCTCAGGAATTTGCTTTGGCTGTTGGCTTGTGGGCATGCTCAGTTGCTCTAAGCTCAGATTACTAAACACGCCCTCCAGTCTAGCAGCCAGTGAAGAGATGGCATTGTTGGTTCCCATAGAAACTCAGCTCTAGCTGTCTTTCTCCTGAGCTCAGCTTTACCATTACAGTGCTCAAACAAAGCAGAACTTTTATCAGAGTGTATGTGTATGCTGCACCGGGCCACCGGGTGACAGCTGCTATTTGCTTTAGGAAAATGTGATGGTGCTAGCAAATGGATGAGAATATATGCAGTAAAAATGATGGGGAGGGGGAGGCATGCCCAACTGATATACATTGTAGGCAAATGTAAGCTTTACACGTCCTTTAACACTATTGCGTGGAAAGAGTGTGAATAAGATAAGGAAACAGATGCATAATTTCTATTGGTTTGAAAAATAACAACAACAAATACATGGTATTAATAAAAACAGTTGTAATTATGTGATGGCAGAGAATTTGGCAGAGCAATTCTTAGAAACTTAGAACATTTTTTTGGCTGCTGGCAGACTGGGAGATTACTCGCCCACGGTACCAAAGATTTAACATGGTTGACCAATTTCCCCAAAATATTTTTCCAACAGCAATAAAGAAACCAACAGTGGAAAAAAATATATGCCAGTGCTTTGTTTTTCGTCTTGCAAGGAAACTTCGGAAAAATAAAGCATTGGCATGTGTTTTCCTTCAAGGACACTTCTGGCGATTTTGGAAAAATAAAGCATTGGCATGTGGTTTCCCAATGGCAATAAAATAAATGAGTGGTGGAGAAAGATATGTCGACACTTTGTTTTGAGGGGGGTTATTCTCCCATTGTAGCGAAGATTTGTCCCTGGCGACTAATCTCCCCTTCTTCCATGGCCCTAAAGCATTGAGTGGTGATTATTCATGTTGTGACTATTGAAAAATCATATCCTGCTCATGTAGAAAAGGTGTATCTGCAGTTTTTAACTTAAAAGAAAAAAAAAAAAAAAAGAGAAAACTAGTCAAGAAAGAATGACCTGTTGAGCCAGGAGAAAAGCCCTCGCGCAGCTGCCACAATGTCTATAATGCAAACCAGCTGCTTGGGTGTTGGAGCAGCTGAGAGAGAATGTGAAGCCACCTTCCTCATGCTCAGTATGTGTGACCACAATGATTGCGAGACCCCATAAAGCTTCTCAGTAAGGGATCGTAGATTTTCAGCATGAAGCTCATAGTGCTAGGGAGACAGAGAACAGCAATGTTAAGGAGCAACAGTTAATAAAAGAAAGATACAATAACAAAAAAAAGATAAAAAATGGCCATATGCAGACTGATAAAAGCAGCGCTCAAGAATGTCAGCCTGACAAAAAACTGGTCTTATATTGGGCAGAAACCCAAGTCCCCAAGGCCAATGACTGACCACTATACACCAGCATGGCAGAAATACACTCATCTAGTGGCCAATCCTGACTAACAATTCTCCACATATATGGCCAGCTTATATATTCCCTTGTTTAACCTGCGTTCAATTAATCGGGCTTGTGCTTTTTTTATAAATAAATAGGCAAAAAGTATGTTTTTGTTATTTCTTATGGAGTAGATTCAGTTTCCCTGTTTACCCTGATTAGTTCAGCACAAGCCCTATACATTGAAATCTTGTTAAACAAGAGGGTAAACTGTCCCTTTAAGGTTAATGGTAAAAGGGGGGGGGATTTTGGCCCTCTGCATTTTGCAGCAGGACACCAATGCACTTGAAATTGCCCTGTTCTGTCTCCCATTGTGTTATATGTTGTATGTGCTAGCCATTTTTACATTTAAATCCATTACCTTAAATCTACAGTAGGGGTCAAGTTCGGGCACTTTGACACCATGCTGAAAAACGCAGCTTACCAAAATCTCAGCATATGCCATAGGCCTGACATATAGATTCTTAACTGCAGCAAAATGTTGCTTCCAACTTCAGAATTTTTAGAAGCAAAAAGTATGGTTGAAGGAGTCAGGGGTTCTATACTATAAACACAACTGACAACATACTAAGTGAGCTGAAACATCTTGAATAGTAAAAAGGTACATTGTAATATGCAAGATTTATATGCTGTGTTATCTGTGCTGGTTTATGGATTTTGCCCACAAAATAATAGGGATGCACCAAATCCACTTATCACTTATTTTGGATTTGGCAGAATACCAAATCCTTAACCAAAAATATGGCCAAATTTGTATATGTAAATATCCAAAAGGCTGCATCACCCCATCTAGGCGCTCAAGATTCTGTTGAAACCAAATCTTATAAAACATGGTTTGATTTGGCCAGATCCTGATCCTAATCCTGGATTCAATGCATCCCTACAATTTCAATTCTTACGCAACAGGAAATAGAAAATATAAAAATCAAATGAAAGTTTAAAAATGAACAATCAACCATGAGGTTCAGTAGCCCTAAAACAGCAACAATCCATGCAATCAGAGTTATTTTCAGAAGCTCACCAAGTTGGTTAGGCAGTCTTTTGAGCGTCAGTGACAGCGCACATGCTGAGTGTGCTCTGGACTTCTGTGAGTAAGCTAAGTTTAACGGTCATCGCAAATCAAGAGGAAAATATGGTTTGTTTGTCCGAGGAGCTGGTGCTACAGGGTTAATTATTTCAGTCTGATACAGACTGCACTGATTTTCGAACGGTCATGTATTATGAACCAAAACCTACTAATTAGCCTAATATTGTGACTTTATATTATATATTTATACGTCGCATTTCCAGCCTACTTCTTTGTAGTCTTCAGTTCTTGTTTAAAGTGGTGACTATAAATTGACAGTGTTGCAAGTGGAAATGGCATGTTACACAGAAAACATACACAAATTATTGACAACTACATAAGTCTTGTATTACTTTTCTTCTTAGTGGGCCACAATAATTACCAGAGCACAAAGCTGTTCAATGGCCTCAAGAATGATCTCCTGGTGACCAATGCATCGCACTCCCAAAGCATCTAACTGTTGGGAGGACAGGCAAAGAAGATCCTTCCCAGTCACATTCCATTCTTGAAATGTATAAACCTGCACTGCAGGGTCTAGGCCTAGGGATGAAAAACAAGTGCTCAGTTAGATGATATATAAAAATGTATGGAACCTCTATTGTGATTTACTTTTAGTTAATTCTGATTTTCTCAAGACCTTTCCTCTCCCCTTCGCATACTGTAGCTGGCTGCTATGGAGACATGTGTTCTGCTAACACAACCTTCATGCTTTCCCTTTTTACATTCATCTCATGTTTGCATACTTTTTAATCTCCACTTTATTTTATATTCTCACTCACCTTCATTGCTGCTATGGCCCCACTTCATTCATACTCACCCTTACTTCCCACATAACATCCTTTCACTTAGCCTATACTACTAATCCCCATTTTTATCACCCAGATTCATGATACCAAGTCTTTTCAATCACCTTAACTGTTCCAATGTTCTGTAACTTACTCTGTAACTTCCCTGCATTCTATTATATGTTTTTTTTCACCCACCCAGACCCGTGTTCTCTTCTAGCTCACCCTCACTGTTCCCATAATCTCTAATCACTTACTTTGTGTCTCCAGATCTCTTCTTACCCTCATTGCCATTATGTTTTTTTCCTCACATAACATCAAGGTCCTCATGTTATCTTTTTACACTTTCTTCTCTCATGGTCTAGTTTTCCTAACTGGCCCCATAATCTCTTTTCAGTTTGAACTGCCTGTCCCCATGGTCCACCCTGTCCTCATAACCTTATTTTACCAGGCCTTATAGTAATGTACTTATGTTGCTTCACCTCTTGCTGAAAATTACTTGAACCATTACATATCATCTCATATCCACTATCAAGGTACAACTAACCATCTTAATCTTATTGACATTCTGTTACATTCCTGCTACTTTCCCCACTAAAACTCCCTTGCATTTACCCTATAATTATCTATGCCATTTATGTACCCGAGAGCTTCTAGGCAATGGTAACACCCCAGAGCAGTGGCTGGAGGGGCAGCCTAGTGACATTTGTGGAGTCTGCCTGAGTAACTCTGGAAGCAAAACTTAAACATTAGCTAAGGCTAAACGCATATTTGTTGTCCAAAATATTCTCGGAACTATAGCTGAACATTAGCATGGGTTTGTATATCTATAATCTTGTTATCATGTTGTCATACATGTTATGTCTACTGATGGAGGGGGTGAAGAAACAGTAGAGTTTGCATTAAGAAGTATAATCATATGGTTTCATTTCTCTGCCTATCACAACATGTATTTTCTGCCTGCTTTTATGGCAGATTTCTATGGAAATCCGAGTTGGTTTTATAACGAAGAATTCTAATGACTTTCTTTTTTTTAGTAATTTTCTGATCACTGCAGGATTCTGAGCATTCAGCAGGGGAGCTCTGATACTATTAATCACCCCTCCATACTATCATCATTTATTTTTGCTTAATTGTCAAGGTATCAATATGAGGGGAGCTTTACAAATCAGTCATTAAGAAATACAATAAAATAGCTCCAAGTCCTACTGCATTTTTGTCTCCACAAATTAAAAAATGAATAATCCATCAAAAACTTTTAGGTACTTTCACTCTGCTTCCACTGAACTCGGACCCACACAGCCACTCTTGTCCCTTAACTTGCTTTGCTACAATGGGAACACCACTGTCCCACAGCTTAACGGCCGACTGTATCTAACTAGTAACGCTCCGGTAGCAGCCCCCTCACTCTCACCCCTCAGGTAGTTTCTCACGGTCTCCGGACTCCAAGAAGACACAGGCTCCATTCGGGAACTTCCTGCCTGAATACCTGAGTGACGTCACTCAGGTGAATCATTGTGCCTTCTGATTGGCCTGTTCCACGCCCATTAGCTGAGGTCCGAGCACGAAAGCACGGCTACGTTACTAACTTAAGACTGAAATGTAACAATTTTCAGAGTACATCCTTAATTTTTTTTAGCAGTTTTTTTTTTCCAAGCCCCTATGACTTTTCTTAAATTTGGGACACGCCTACAAAATACGAGCCGTGCAGCTGCAGTGATTACATTAAAATTTGATGCAGTCAACACCGAGTTGTCAATCTACCTGGAATTTCTGGGAGTTTCTTGGTTTTACACCCAGGGTGGGGTCAGAGCTAGTGTTCCAGGTGCAGGACCGGCAAAGCACCCAGAGATCTCCTTTAGAAGAATTACATTTTTGTCTGTGCGCCCCTGATTTTCTAGAGGCTGCCCAGTTTTTCAAGTAGGTTGCTCAATACAATAGGAATAAGAAACTATGGGCATAAAGAGACCCCAAAATCAAAATATTGCACACAAAACAAGTGATCAATAACAATGATAGAGTGCAATAAAATAAATTCAATAAAACATTTTTATGGTTAAAAGAACATCACATCTTTTACCTTATGTACCAATCCTAAACTATAAATCTCAATAGTCAGAGGGTAGGAGAAGAAGCACATTACCATAAAAGTACAAATGTACTTCAGGCCATAGACTTTACAATCTAAGGCATTTTAGCCACAGGCTGTACCTCTAAAAGGGTTAACAAGACAAGAATTGTTTTTACTAGGGATGCACTGAACCGAGGATTTGGTTTGGATTTGGTTTGGAATAAGCTGGACACTGTGACTTTAAAGCTTTAGACAACTGATTTTTTTGTTCACAATTTTTAAAAAATTTGAATATGCAGATTTATGATTTGTTTTTTTTTGTGGTGGATTCAAAAATTATGCCATTGTTTTGTACTTTGTTATACATAGAAATACATTTAAGATGGCTACTAAGTCAAAGTCATTCCTGGTCTGGTAAGCCCCAAATGCTTTCATTTGATTCTGATTTTACTCTGCAATTTATCAGGGACTAGGTTTATTCCCAAATGTTTGCCTTATTTTTTGGATGCTACAGGGTTCATCTGGCAGAAGCTAAGGATGAATGGAATCAGGGTGGGAACTAGGGCTAAACAAAAGAGGCAATTAGTAAGGGCGTGATGAATGCTAGGTACATGCTTCTGCTGTCTGTCTGCCCCTGAGGAGGGGGTAGATGCCCTGGTTGGTTAGGTGACAACAGGAGTTTGATGGTGGGGGCAACCTTGGGCACCCTTACCTATTGGGCTGGCACTGCAGTAAACGGAAGCTACAAAAATTAGTCAGTCAGTCGCTATTTTTTATGTTTTTTGAGCATTAACCACCTGAGGGTGAACTTGCAAGTGCTGACCTACAGTATATATTGGCCATTGTGTATAGAGAAATGGGACTGCTCTAAGATTGGATGCAGGGATTAACTTCAACCTGATAAGTGAAAAAAAATCTGTGCACAAATAAGCACATAAACATGCTGTAAAGCAATAGCATCAGTTTAACATTGTAACAAAAAAAATATATACTAATACAGGACTTGGCAAAAAAACTGTTCGGTGCTGCCCAGGTATCTCCAAAACAAAGATGTTCTTTGCTGTTAGGAAATATATGGAACTGTCAAAAGGCCTTACTCACTCACGAATCGCGTCCGATTGCGGTTTTTTCGTAATGATCGATATTTGGCGATTTTTCGGAAAATTATCGCGACTTTTTCGTTGCCATTCCGAATGTTGCGCAAAATCTGGCAATTTTTTCGTAGTGTTAAAACTTGCGCGAAAAATTGCGCCTTTTTCGTAGCCATTCCGAAAGTTGCGCAAAATGTTGCGATTTTTTCGTAGCGTTCGGATTCATTCAAGCTTCAGTATGGTGACATTTCTTGGGCCAGGTTGGAGCTGCAGGGTGCCATTGAGTCCTATGGGAGGCTTCCAAAATCATGCTAAGTCTGAAAGTTTCGCCCGCCGCTTACGAGCGCTCAATACGAAAAAGTCGCGACAAGATCCGAGCGAATCGTAATGGCTACGAAAAAGTCACGTTTTTTCGCGCAAGTCGTAATGGCTACGAAAAGTCGTGTTTTTTCACGCAAATCGTATTGGTAACCAAAAAGTCGCGACAATTTCCGAAAAGTCATAAAGGCGCCGAAAAAAACGCAAAAAATACGAAAAAGTCGCAAAATGTTCGTTTTCCAATCGGAATTTTTCCAATTCGTATTCGTATTCGTGGGTTAATAAATGTGCCCCTAAAAAAGAAGATGTTTGCCTTTGAAGAAAAAGAAGGTCACCTGTGAGTGGTGAAAAGGTTAGGTTTCTCATAATTTGGGCACAGTCCTGCTGAGTGCATTGCTTTGTTTGCATATTCACTATTGTTACATGCATGCAAATGTTTTTTGTCAACAAAGATATCAATCACAACTCTTCAATATAGTTAGTAAAAAGACTGTGCTATAGTCACTGACAACATTAATGTAAACATGTGCCTAACTTTAATGTATGATTATTAATAATAATCTTTATTTTCAAGTATGTTTTACTATTTTTCTTATAGTTTTGAAAATATATAACATTATCAATCTAACCTCTTTCTTTCAACTGCAAACGTAACATAGTTTAGCCATATTGTTGACATAAGCACACATTGTTAATGCTGGAATCAAACAGTTAAATCTGTCAGTGACTCACAGCACAATTAAAAAAATGAATTGTTAACTATATAACCAGCTGTAAGAAAATCTTGAAAACTTAGTGAAACAGATTTATTAAACATTAAACCCCAATGAAGTTCCCCATTAACAAAGAAGACATTTGGTACACAGGGTAAAGTCTACATACTATGGTTTACTGGATAGAAAGTGCTGTAGCTTTCATATACAACACAAATTAGCAATTCTTGTTTTATTTTCCAAACTAGTTTTTCTTTTTTTTTTTACTTTTGGATTCCCAAAAAATACAGCCATAAAAAACCATTATGCACTATATGAGAAATACGGTCTGTAGATTTAACAATAATATGTAACCAGGCATAAAAACATTTATTTACCCATGATAAACTGTCATTTATATTTACTTTAAAGACTTTTTGGGAGAGTCGTAAAGTAAATCTTTAATTCAGATAAAAAGAAAAAAAGGAAGTCTACATTTAGAAAATATGGGATTTATATTTTTGATTACAATAAGTAGTTACAGCAGTAGTTACAGCAGTCTTACAGCAGTCACTGGAAAATCCACAATGGAGTAAACAATAAAAAAATTAAATAAAATCACTTAATGGAACAGATCAGTGTAACAAAGCAAAGCAAACAGATATGTCCCATATGCACCCCCTCAAGTCACTGATTGGATACTGACTGGTAACATGTTAGAAAGCTGTAAAGGAAGTAGTTTTCTACAGTATCTATTACATTTAGATTCAATTTTTGGTTAATTGAAAACATTTTTTATTTTGCCCAGTCTGGCTATTTACCCAGTTTCAGTTTACACTGAAATGCTCTTTGTTGTTTGGTTACACAAATTTTAACAAACATTTCTCCCTAGATCAATAAAAGATACGTTTCTAAAAACCTACATTTTTTGAGCACCTTGAAAATGCTCCCTGGTACAATTTTTTTCATGTCAGTTATTCTTCTTTTGGGATCCACATCCTTAAGCCTTTTTATAGAATTATATGTTAATTTTTTGTTCATGTTACAAAATTACACATGGAGTATGTTCAGAAAGCACAACATGTGTGTTACTGGCGATATATAAAGGATCTTGCCAAAGTCAATACAAGAAAAATGTAGAAATTTATGTGACCTCTGTGACACAGCAAATTGGCAGACGCTCTCCTTGCAGTCAAATGGGGCAATGTGAAACACATTTTAACCATGTTCCTGCACCTAATGCCACTATAAACACTCTATGGATTTAATCATTACAAGAAGGTAGCAGTCTGACTTCTAACACTGCAGAATCAGTGTTGGAAGTTGGGGTAGCTGTACTGCATCACAGACTTAAGCACAAAAAATTGTCAACCTCCAGGCCCCTGCCTTTAAGAGGGGCCTGGATGAGTTCTTGATCAATCAGAATATCCAAGGCTATTGTGATACTAATATCTACAGTTAGTACTAGTGGTTGTATTTATAGTTTATGTATGTGAGTGTATAGATTGGTAGGTGTGGGTTAGGTGTGCTGGGTTTACTTGGATGGGTTGAACTTGATGGACACAGGTCTTTTTTTCAACCCTATGTAACTATGTAACTATGTAACTATGTAACTATGTAACTACATCTCTGGTGCAGATGCTGATGTCTTTGAGCCCCTACCAGAGTATAGATGTTGATGCCATTGTTCCTACAATGGAAGGGTGCCACTAGTGTCAGAAACCTGGGTTTACATCCGAGATCTTGGGTCTTCCAGCAGGACAATGACCCCAAACATACGTCAAAAAGCACCCAGAAATGGATGGCAACAAAGCTCTGGAGAGTTCTGAAGTGGCCAGCAATGAGTCCAGATCTAAATCACATTGAACATCTGTGGAGAGATCTTAAAATTGCTGTTGGGAAAAGGCGCCCTTCCAATAAGAGAGACCTGGAGCAGTTTGCAAAGGAAGAGTGGTCCAAAACTCGACTGATTTCAGTTATTTTTTCCAAAGGGTGTGCAACCAAATATTAAGTTACGGGTGCCAATAATTTTATCCAGCCCATTTTTGGAGTTTTGTGTGACATTATGTCTAATTTGCTTTTTTTCCTCCCTTTTTTGTTCTGTTCCAATACACACAAAGGGAATAAACATGTGTATAGCAAAACATGTGTTACTGCAATACTTTTCTGTGAGAAATACTTGATTTTCTGGAAAAATTTCTGGGGTGCCAACAATTTGGGCAATGACTATATATCTTAGTTGGGATCAAGTACAAGGTACGTTTTATTATTACAGAGAAAAAGGAAATCATTTTTAAAAATGTGAATTATTTGATTAAAATGGAGCCTATGGGACATGGCCTTTCTGGAAATTGGAATTTTCTGGATAATGGGTTTCCGGACAAGGGGTCTGATACCTGTAGTTTATCTTCTCCTAACCCTGGCACCCAAATAACTGTTGCTCTGTGAGGTTAAATTGTCTTGGTATTATTGGTTCGTTTGTTACATCTTGGTATTGTACTTAGTTTCCAAGCTCAAAAAATGGGAGTTTCAGAATATGGCTTGACTTTGCCTATAACAACTCCCATTGACTTCTATAGAAACTTGCAAAGCTTTTAGATGGCAAATTTTTACATTCAAGTTTTCTGGTATTTTTGCACTTAATAAATACCAGACATTTGAGTTTTCAAACCAAAACTCGAATTTGAAAAACTTGAATCGAGAAAAAATCAAACTCGACCGCTGATAAATCATCCCTATGTGTGAGACACATTTACTAAATTTATTTATTACACTGAATTTTTTATCATTACAGCAGTTCCCCTTTGATTCTTTTTTGTAATAATAAGACAGTAATTGTAATTCATAATAATTAAAGGTGACCTGTCACCCCAAGAAATAACTCCAAATTATTTTCTATTGTACTAGTCAGGTAGAATTACTTACACCAGGGGTCGGGAACCTTTTTGACTGAGAGAGCCATAAACACCACATATTTTAAAATGTAATTCCGTGAGAGCCATACAATATGTTTGGCCGCGGATGCTGCGGGGCAAGGTAGGGTGGGTCCCAAGGATGCAAGATGCGATACAGAGGAGGGCGTGGCCTGCGCTCGGCAGATGGAAGACGTGTTCTAAGGCTTAGAACACGTCTTCTATCCGCCGAGCACAGGGGCAAGGTAGGGTGGGTGCCAAGGATACCGGATGCGATGCGGAGGAGGGCATAGCCTGCGCTCGGTGGCTAGAAGACGTGTTCTAAGGCTTAGAACACGTCTTCTATCTGCCGAGCGCAGGCTACGCCCCTCGTTATTTTTTTTATTTATGATTTGGCAGAGAGCCAGATGCAGCCATCAAAAGAGCCACATCTGGCTCCCGAGCCATAGGTTCCCTACCCCTGACTTACACCATATATATCTTGTTTCCTTTAGTTCTGAAATTCAAAATTACAGCAAACAGGCAGGCACCATTTTGTGAACACTGTTATTACAACATACTTTGCATCTTCCTAAAATCTTGTTTATATGCCAAAATGGGGGAACTCATGCCCATACCAATGCACAAGCTGCACAATTATAGTCAGTGAGGAAGAAGGGGGAATGAGAGGGGTGCAGTGACATCTGGAAACTGCAGAATAGAAAATGAAAGTAATTACCTGTCTCTATGCCTGAAGTATATATATGGTGTAAAGGCAAAATATGATTGACAGCTGAGATTTCTAAATGAGTTTATGACAGGTATGGATATTTTAATTTAAAAAATGGGTTTCATGTTAAATTAGAAAACCACATTTATTATAAAACTTTTTAAGTCTGGGTCACAGGTCTCGTTTAAGCTGCAAAAGTACATATTGGTAACAAAGACAATCCTATTGTTTTTTTATATTTTTAAATGTTTTAGTAGCTTTAAAGAGATACTGACCAGAAATCAAACCTTTTTTACATCTATTATAACATTGTATTTGCATGCTATTATTTTTGCCATAAAAGTATTTGCCCAAAGCTTTTACATTACTTATCTGATCCCCCATGTTCCACTATGATGTGCCTGCCATATTTGTGCAGCAGGAGTCTGTTAGCATTAGAAGCTATAACTGACAGGCTGAGAAGGGTCAGTCAGGTTGACACAACAGTCAGGTTTAGGAATGACAAGTAACAATTAATTACAAAAGCAGTTCTATCAGTGAAAAACAATCAACATGATCTATAGGTAACTTTTAATGTACATTAATATTTTGAAGAGTTGTTTTTCAGTGTCAGTATCACTTTAAGGTATGGTAAGATACCTCTTCCAGCAAATCCTAGGTACAATAAATTCTGGATAACAGATTCCATACATATATACCCTACAAAGTTATAGGTACTTGTCTGTTATAAAATACAAGCAATTCCATTCCCAAAAAAGCATTAGCTCAATATGCTCACCAACTTCCAGCATCCTTTAAAAGCATAAACTGCAGCAGAGCTTCTAAATTCTTGCATTCTCTGCAAGAATTAGCTTCAGCAGATTTTAATTTTATTAAGTTTCCTAACAGAATTATAAGAGATAAAGATTCCTGCATCGCCAGAAAGCATTAGCTTCAGCAATTCCTGCATTCTCAGAATTAGCTGAAAAATTCCCGAAATCCCCAAAATTATTAACTCCAGCAGAAACTCCAAATTCCTGTATTCTCAGAAAGAATCAGCTGAAAGAGACCTCCAACTTCCTAAAAAATATTAGCTCCAGCAGAACGCCCAAACTCCTTTATTGCCTGATAGCATTAGTTGAACTGTGAACTTCCAGCTTCCTGCATTTTCAAAAAGCACAAGCTGAAAGAGACCTTCCTGCATCCCCTGATAGCAATAGATGCAACAGAAATTCTACACTCCCAAATACTACACTCCCTGAAAGCATAAGCTGACAATGAACGTCCAGCCTCCTGCTTTCCCAAAAACCATTAGCTAAAAGACACTTCCAGCATCCTTTGAAAGCATTCGCTTCAGCAGATCTTCAAACTTACTATGTAATTATAATCCAAATGCTCTTCCAATTCACTTTTCCCCAACAGCATTAGCTCTGGGAGAACGTCCAACTGTCAGCATTCTGTGACAGCAGTAACCACAACAAAATATTACATTCCTGCATTAGCTGAGAGAGAACTTCTAATGTTTAATGTAATGGTTAGCACTACTGCCTTGTGGTGCTGGGGTCCTGAGTTTGATTTCAACCTCGGCACTCTCTGAAAGGAACTTGTATATTCTTCCTTTGACTGTGTGGGTTTCCTCTGGTACTCCAGTTTCTTCCCACACTGTGCAACTTTGAAGCAAGAAAATGCTACAGGCTGGGCATTTCTGAACAATTCACAGTACATAATCCTACAGATTTCTAGCTGTTGTTAAGCAACATCTTTCAGTATTTTCTGATTGTCAGTAGTTGTCATAGCACCAATAAGTTGTAGTTCAGCAATGCTGGAGGGTCATTGGCTGATTGGCCCTAAAATTAATAGGGCACTATACTGCAGCAAATGCATTTTTGAACGACAGCTCCCAGCATCCTCTAACAGACTTGGCTTTATTTTAGCGCAAGGGGTACAGCAACTGTTTGCAGAGGGCAATCAAAGAACATACAGGCTGGGGTTTAAAAGCATGAATAAAAAATACAAAAGATTGCACCAAACACTGAAAGATTACTAATAGAACATACAATCATTATAACACTTTATTGCATTTTAATTAATTTCTTAGTATTTCAATCTAAATGATAATACACCCAATGAAATAATTACCATAACTGTGTTGTATAAGCAGGGAGGTGGTTCATAATTCAGCTTTCTTAAATTACTTTTTAACACCTTAGATATGGCACACCCTGAACTGCTAGCAGTCATTTCTCTTGCAATAAATACATTTAAAGAATGTGCCATGGGCAGCGCAATTCCAGCACATTATGATAGTTAATGACAGTAATTTAGTCTGAGATCTTTTGTTTCTAGTGATTTTTCTTGAGAAGAAGCTATAGGCACTAAAGCTAAATACCAGTGAAATTAGATTTAGTTTTTTGTGTGTCTTTTTCTTTAGAATTTTGTCTGGAAATTCCAGATCCCTGAAACTGAAAATATGAGTTCCAAGATGAAGTCCACATTTAGGAATTTGTAAAGAAAAACACTGGGGCATAAGTAACCAGTTAGTAGAGGCAAGAAAATCTCTTTCTAGTCAAACTTGTTACCTGGCACTTTCTGAAGGCATTTCACAAAATCCTTTTAGTGTCCTCCCTCCTCCATGCCTGAAAGCAAAACCTTGTTGACACCGGAGAAGTCGTGTTAACTCTTTTACTACTTTTGCAGCTACACACAGTTAAACACATAACCAAATGCACATTTAGCTGGATAGAAAGCTTATATTTATATATACAGATATATGTGGAACAATGTGCCTCCTGTTGTTATGTATACTTGCCACACATGCACCAATTCCCTTGTGACAAAAAAAGCAGCAACATTTCTTTAGAGTCTGGATTCTTTCCTTCCTCTTTCTGTAGTTGAAGCGTGCAGATTGCTTGCTAATCTAGTCTATAAAGCTCTACATAATTAGTAACAGGAGTCTCTTTGATACATAGGGTTTCATGCAGGTTATGTGATTCTGAGGCAACATTCAGGCACATTACATCTTCTCTAACATTAATCGAATTACAACTCTTTGTACCTTGGACTGAGGAAGGTTTAAAAGTTGGTTATAGGTTAAAAGTTGTAGTTCAGAAACAACATTCCAAGTTATTTTTTGTGCATTCTGTTTTTGTATGTCTCTTTGGCTGTTAAAGGATCCAGGAAGCAATGGTTTAACAACCATAAATCAGTCTATTATTACACCTATAACATAATATTGATATAATAATGAATAAACACCATTTTTATATGCTGAAATCCAGCTGCAAAACAGTTCTTTTCTTTCTGCATCATCCTGGCAGGGGAGGCAGGGGAGGAGGCAATAAAAAATCGATGTTACAAATTGTAATAACTTCTCTACCCCTTACAGACAGCATGTAGGAACTACATAACCCACAATGCATTGTATTGTGATGTTCCTTTCCTTATTGACATCATGTCTGCAGAGAATTGTGGGATTTGAAGGATGCAGGCTGAGAAGGGTCGACTATTGTTGCCAGATCAGCAATGTAACAGGGGGCTAGGCTTGGGTAACTGTTTCAAACCATATTACTTTTTAATTGATGTATATTGCAAATGATGTTTACTTTTCAAAACGCCTGTGTTGTGGTTGGGCGTAATTCCCTTGAAGTATGATATTAAATTAATATTATTAACTTCACAATTTTTTGCTTGCATTGAATATTATCTCATACAGAGAAGCAGGCCATGAACTGTGTAACAGGCTTAGGTTGGCCTATTATCAGGGATGGTACCAATCTATTCAGGGGGAGTTTAGCCCCACACTGTGGCTCACACTGGCCAAGATGCAAATTCATCCCTGCAAAGAAGTCCAGATGAATATGTTACCCTAACTACTTTAGGAGTACTTTAGTAATTTAATTTGAGCTGGGCAAATACATAAACATATATTTTTTCAGACACAGTGCAAGGATCATTTGTTTTCCTGTTTTGTGCAAATGATCTGTAGGGATATTATCATGCCATGGATATACAGTATGTTGTTACTGCGGGCTGATAGGTTTGAACATTTTGGTCATATCCCTTTGTCATACAACAACATACATTTGTGCACAACCAATCTTGCAATGACAGCAGTACAATCAGATGATGATAGTCTAAACCAAAAATCCGCCTGCCGTCTTGCATGGCCTGTGTCGCGATAGATGTGTTCTGCGAACAATCATATTTACAAGATAGTGGTCCATACGTTAGTGATGCATTGTTCTATATACTGTTACTGTAATGGTTCTGTAACCGTACAGACACACATATATATATTTGATATGTTTAGGTGTCCGGAAAATGATCACTTGTTGACAAATTATTTTTGGGTATAGCCTTAAAATAGAAAATTACAGCCCAGGTAAGTGACATATGATAAACATGACTGTGACCTTGAGAAAGCAACTGGCTTCCTTACATTGTATACCGCTTTACATATAGGCTAACAACTATATATACATATCTACCCCTCCCCCCTGCATACCAAGTTAGGACAGCTGCACAAGGGGAGGAACAGCGCATTCAAACACACACATATTTCAAAACCTAAACACACGTGAACACACTGCTTTGCTCAAGTGTTTCCATACTCACGCTCAGGGTCTGCACACTCACACTCAGGTCACAAACATAAACAGCGATCTCAGCTTCAGTTCAGTCTTGAACATAGATATTCTGTTCTACATACTATCACTGCCTGACAGCACAAGTTCAAGCTCTCATTCTCCAGCAGCCCCTGCTCTCCTGCAAGTTGTTAGCTGCAACTCTTCTGCTCTCTGGATCAATGAGGTGAGTTTGCCTTCATTGCAGGACCACTGATGCTTTTGCATGAAACATGGTGGCTTTCTCCTATATTTCTAGATTGCAACCTCTTAGGAACAGGGCCTTCTCTCAGCCTTCTTAATTTGCATTTGCAATTTGGATTCGGATAAATTCTAAAGGTTAAGATTCGGTTTTTGGACGAATCCTAAAGGTTAGGATTTGCTTAAGACGAACACTTAAAGTCATGTGACTTTAATATTTTGGGCAAATGAATGTTTTTGTTTAGAGATTATGGAATTTTTTTTATTTATCTAAAACATGAAAATGTGAATTAGAGTGCAGATTTGGTTCAGTATTTAGACAAATGATTTGTGTAGGATTCAGTATTCGGATAAATAAAAAAATGATTCCTAGTGTGTACAGTATACTTGTGAATTTGTGTTTGTATACTTTAGACATACAACAAAACCCTCCTTGCCCTTAAGATAACACTAGTCACAAATTAGGCGAAAGCCATTTATTTCCCTCCAAAGAAATTGCAGTCATTTACAGACTGGCTAGACCAGTTCACAGCTTATATATATTTTGATATAAAATGCTATCTTTGCAGTCACAAATGGACTGCATACTTACTTGTGAGTCTTCATTTTAATGATAATGTATGTTGTATATACAGGTTGATCTAACGCTGCTTTTGGGAAGAAGCACAAGAACATCTTCAGGATCTGGTACGTATAATACAGTAAGATCTGATAAGATGGGAAGATCATGAGATCACTACACAGACCTTGCCCTCTTACGAAACTAAGAAGTCTCACAAAACTGACATTTCCTGATGCATGCTATGCTTTCTGACATATTCGTAGTACAGGCTTCTGATCAACCAAGACCATATACAGTACTTTGGGCGTTACACAGGAGACGTAACGCTGCTTTGCACTCTGCAAACACAATGTACAATCACTGCTCTGTAAGTCAGGCTCAGACTTGATAATAACCTTAGCCTCATTCTCATATTCTGCAGAATGAATTATTTATACATATATAAAACATTAATGGTGATCTATGCTGAACTTAGTCTGCACATTATAGAAGGACAACATGAAAAAGCAGAATGTTTAGGACATTGCTAGATGATTATCTAAGGAATTAGGACATGGTTTTTCAAAGAGATTGGTTAAAATCAAATCTAATATTGTCACTAGCAGTGCCCTCAATCTAAGAGGATTTACTGCTTTTCCAGTAAATGCACTGCAAAGGGTCAGTTTCAAGGAACAACACAAGCATACATTTTTGTGAATACATGCTACATTGTTGGGTAACTGTTAAAAAAAAAGAATGGTGCCAATGAAATATTGTATGAGGTATTATAATTTAACTGCTTTATCATAAAAAGCATAAATTACTATGAAAAAAGATCCCATCATCCCTTGTAGATAAGCAGCTTTTCAGACTACAGTTCACAAGGGAACTGCTATGCTGGAAGTAGGTAATAAACTGTAAACCAATCAGAAGTCTTCTCACAGCAAACAACTCCCTACAAATTTTGCCTTTTGCAGGCTGTTGCCACAACAGAAAGCTTCTTTCATTTGCCTTTCCTCTTGCTGCTGAGACAACCTTTTTCCATTATGGCTTCAAAATCCACCCTTCCCCCTAATCTATTCACTTTCCCAGAAGCCCCCTCCCTCCAAAATAACTATGTGTACTCTGTGTGTCCTTTGCATGTAACTAACTTAACAGGTTTGTCAATGCATTCAAGGGCACAAAAAGGTGAAAAAATATTGGTAATTCAACAAAGCCTAAAATGCATATATTCACGCCCTAAACATCAAGGTGTTCTAGCAAAATATAACAGCATAAAAACAGGTAAAAACAATATTGAGACAAAAAATTTTTGGATTATAGTTCAGCACAAATACTCAGAAGTATAGGGCTACAGATTCCAGGTGTCTGTGAGCCACCGCAACAGTATATCATATGATCAAAAAGCAAAAAGGAATCAAACAGCTCCAGGCAGCAATTGAAAACTGCAGTGAATTTAATAGCAGTGTCAGCACACTACATGTTTCGGGCAGAGCCCTTTCTCAAGTGTCAATATTCACTCATAAACAAGATGTTTAAGTAAAAAATGTCCAGTGTGTATAAAATCCTTCATGACATATTAAAACTGTAGTGCAAAGTGGCCAACCCACAATATCACATATGGGGATTTAGGCATATGCAGCATTGTAGCTAGAGGATGGAGGCTCTGAAACCGCGAAGGGGGAAGGGAGGGCTTGAGGAATAGGGGGTTCAGTGCATCACTGGTAATGTCTTTTTAAAAGTTTAGGGGGACCCTAAAATTAATTTGCCACAAGGTCCAAGTTCCAAAACAAGCCTTTTTACCATGTTAGCCAGTCAATCATAGGGAAAAAATATATTTTAAGACTTGGGTAAAAAACAAGAGTGGCGTAAATGTGATACTATTAATGGCTAACTATACAGGAATATTACAGAGCAAGCTTTCTGGACTCTGAGGTCCCTTCTGAGGCACTTACATTGTAGTATTACCGTATAGTTAACCATTAAAGGTGTCATATTTTTTTTGTTTTTTTTCTCGATGGGGCCCCAGTTATGCATCTGAGACACTGATTGAAATAAGAACTGGTGAGTGGGGCCATTAGTGTTACCAGGCACAAGGCCCATATTTTAATTGCAAAGCTTACAGCTGTCCTGAGGCCAAGCAAAGGATGTATACAGTAAAAAAAGACCTCATAGCAGAGGTTTAGAAAAAAACAATGTATATAACTATGTGCTGAATTATCAGTTTTTGATTTTGAAATTGGGTTATACCATTGAGGTTAAGGCTAGTGGCACACCGGGCGGATTCTCCGCCTTCAGATAAACATAGGCTGAAAATCTGCCCCTACACTCCTTACTGCCTTCTGATATTCCTGCACCCAGAATGACTGCGTCAACCTGAGTGCGGGCACACATAGTGGACATCTGCGCAGGGACATAAAAAAAAAGGGACAGAAAGCTGTTAGAATAGGGACGGATTCTCAGCCTGCGTTTATCTGCCTGGTGTGGCATTAGCTTAAGACAAGATCTGTGGCACAATCTTGCAACCAAGGAAAGTAAACAAATAATGCACGAAATATACATTTTTCCAGCACGTCAGTTAATATAATCATTTTTCTGCATACCACTTTTTAATTTATTGCTCTTATTGCTTATTGTCCTCCATATACTCTGTCCTTTCATTCCAACTATTGGTATCTCCCTCCTCCCTCTATACCCTCTGGCTCTGTTTTGAGCCTACAATGCTCTGATCTCTTCTGACAGCTGTTCTCTTTGGGAGAGGCGGTGTTATGTTGGTTATTACAGAAGGGGAGGTACATGGGGTAAGAGCTGGGGTGACAGGCAGTGTCTCTCACACAACATCTTATGCACATTCTTTGTTCCACAGTTTGAACCAAACACCTACCAAGAAGAGACGGTGTCCAGCCTCTGGAACAAGGTGATATAAGGGTGTATCAATGGAGGTAGAAAAGGCTAGATAATGTGGGAAATTTCATAAACTGTATACTGCTTGGGATATGGTTGCGCAGTTGAGTAAGCACAGAATTGGGTCAGCAATTAGAAACAATGTAATCACCAATAGCTGCTTATGAATGATACACAATGCTTAAATCAACATTGTAAAATTAAGATAGGTGTAATTGTATGTATATTCGAGGGAAATTGCAGTGGTGGTAACATAGGAGCATTTAAACTGAAACGGTTTATTTAAACATACATCTTTTTTAACGCAGAATCCCTATTCTATTCCTGTAGTTGAAAACCCAAGAATTGTTGTTACAGGATCAGGATGATAATTCGCCTTGGACGTCTCACCCCTGGATATTCCCGTCTATTGCAGGTACTTTGCCACAACTGGGGCAGTGGAGGGGGGTTAGTGATGCCACCCAAAACTGCTCATAAGATTGAGAAGTCATTGTATGTGGAAAACATAGTTATAATACAGCACTATGCATTCTAATGATTTAATGCGCCCTAAAAATCAAATATTGCATAATTTGTGCATTATGGTCTCATGGACCTGCAATGATATTTTATTGTACAGATTTTTTAGGGGGCAGGCGGGGAGTTGTTTCTTGTTACCACAGCTATGCCTCTTCCACAATGTCTAGCCAAGTGTTTAGATACACAAGCAGATGGTGGAAGTACACCAGTACAAAATTATTTTTGCTTATACTTTACTGAACATTGTGGGTATCTGCATGCAAAGGGGGTTGTGAGAGTGCTTGGGTCAGGATGCCAGCTCAGCTTTGAGGACATGTGTCTGAATTCTGGCATCTAGGTAGAGGATGTATTTATCATTATGTAAGTTGACATGGTGCTACAGTTCCGAAATGTATTTTACAGAAGGATATATTTCAGTTGCAGGTGTCTGGAGAGTTGGCATCAGAGCCCCAGGACCGATTAGTAAACAACTTCGCTTTTCTCTTGGCCCTAATGGGCCTTGGCCTATCCTATTACAGTGTTCGGCAAATGGTCCAGAAGTCAAGCATATCACAATCTCATGCATATCAGAGGGACTGAGTCTGTGAACCAGGCAAAATCTACGAAGATTCGGGATAGCTGAACGAATGCTATGGAGGGTCAGGGAAAAACCTAATAAAATTAGTGATTGCTAGTTAGATGGGTTAAAAGACAAGGGATGCTTTGACAGAACTGTCTTTTCTACATATAGCCCAGTGTGCAACAAGAGACAGTCAATTGGTGGGAGAAAGAGTTGCTATACCCAACTCTTACAGCTTAATCTAAAATCTAAAAACACTACTGTTCAGGTAGTTTAAGTTAAGGCAGAGGCAACACGAATCTCTGCTAGAAAGTACTTTTATATAAGAAACAGGAGAACGCTGAAAACACAATTGATCAATATATTAAAAACTTGAATTCTACAAATCTTTTACTTTGTAAACTAACAGCAAAACCATCTCCTAGACCCAAACATGGCTTTGGGGGTTTATTTATGTACTACCTTTAAAAGACTGCACATTAATAACTATGAGGTTTGCCTTCTGTGTACAGGTCATTAGAAAATATGCATTAATAGCAATGGAAATAATGCAGTCCAGGGGGCTGGATATAGGGGATCACTGTGCAAGCACCAACCTTTAGAGCCAGTTCATAAATGACCCCAGAAAACCAAGGGTAACTTTAATAGACTTATGAAGCAAACTGGGTCAGTGAATCATCAGGAAGTTTTACTGACAATGTACTGTTTGTTTATTCTGCACTTGGTGCTTGTTTGTTACTGAAGCAACTGTTGTTCTCAGAGTCAGACGCATATTACAGTACACCTTTAACCTACTGAGATAATATGTAAACTGTATGTTAAAAATAATGTAAACAAAGGGAATGCATCCTGGTCTATATTTCTATCATAAATGCAAATAACAAAGCTATCATTGGACACTTTCTCAGTCTGATAATATGCTTCTTTTTAAACAGACTAAACATAATAAAGATATACATGTTTCAGAAGAGCAAGTGTATGATATGTACAGCATTCAGACAGATCCAGCCTGTCTCTGTTCATTTGCCTCCTCTGCCCAACCATACCTCGCAATGCAAGGGTTAAGCACTCTAGCTGTGTTTGTGCATCCGTGCAAAAAGCAATGATTGGTTCTGACAGGTTGACGTGTTTAAGAATGGCTGAATGAACAACATAAACAAACACAGAGACATAATGCATTGGTTTTAATATGCAAGAGTCAGCTTGCAGAGCATGCCTTACCATATACTCATAGAAGTGGTATACATACTTTTATCAAATTACTTTCCATATAACAGTTTGTATTTGATATTTTGGCAGCATATACACATGTTGAGAGAGATTTTAATTTGCCATTTGGTTGGTAGTTGCAAGTGCCAATATTCTGACCAAAAGCAGGATATGCGTCAATTCTTTTATGATCCTGTTAGATGAGGGCCAGAAACTGATCCATCACAAACGAATACATGTCCATATATTACAGTTCAGTTTACAAAGTTTTACATTTTAACTCATTTCCATTGTGTCCTGTGTTTGGACATTAATTAATTTAGGTGGGATATATGACCCCATCCCTGCTGCCCTTTCTGCCTCTTCTTGAGTGTATGGTTCCTCCCTTAGCTGCTTGAGTCTGTAAGGAAAGAACAAGGCATTATTATCTGAACAAATGTTATTTACTGTTTTTCTATATTATCTACAAGTTACACCATCCTATTAGGAAAAACACACGAACTGGCTTTTTATCAAATCCCAGCTGCACATTGCAGTGAATGTTTCAATAATAATAACATATTTGTAGTGCTTTTCTCCCATGGGACTCAAAGCAGTTAATACATTATGGATGGAAGAGATGCTTCTTATTGTTTTCAAAAAGCTTAGGTGAAAAGATATGTCTTGAGTCTGCTTTTAAATACATCCAGAGAAGATGCCGCTCAGACTGCATATGGCGGGGAGTTCCATAATTTGGGTGCTGAGTGACAGAAAGCACGAGATCCAAAGGATTTTAGTGCTACTCTAAGCACACTGAGTCAGAAGAACCGAAGGTGGCAGGATACATAAGGAATAAAATATGCGTGTGGGGCAGCACGGTTTTCTTGCAGTGCTGAGGCCCTAAGTTCAATTTCAACCTTTCTGCAAGGAGTCTGAATATTCTTCCTGTGTTTGTCCAGATTTCCGCTATATACTCTGGTCTCCTCAAAAACATATAAGCAGGTGAACTGGCTCCTGATATCACTGATATATATGTGTGTGTGTTAAAGGACAAGGAAAGTCAAAATCTATTAAACACACTATTAAATAGTACTACTATTGCTGTGTAAAAACGCTCTATTTCTGGCTTGCCTAATGAAAGATTTACAGAGATACACTTACTACAAACTACATACTTGTTTAAGTGAACAGCGCCGCCATCTTTAAAAAGGGATGCCCATACCCTTTCCTTCACCATCTCTACTGCACATGCGTCCCCAAACCAGCTGACAAACCAACAGCCCAACCCCCGCACCTGCCAGCACACACCCACCAGTGCAGAAACATCTCCCTTGCTCCGCTCTCCAATCCCCGCACAACAGCACAAACTTTGCACCTCCGTCTGCTCCCCGCACCTGCTAGCACACACCAGTGCAGAAACATGACCCCGCCCCCCTTCCCGCTCCGCTCTCCAATCACCACACAAAAGCACAAGCGATCGCACCCGTCGGCACACACCAGTGCAGAAACATGCCCCCGCCCCGCTCTCCAATCACCACACAAAAGCACAAGCGATCGCACCCCTGTCTGCTCCCCGCACCTGCCGGCACACACCAGTGCGGAAACATCCCAGACTCATCCCACTCCAAGCTCCCCACTCCCCTCTCCAGGCTGCTTCCTCTTTGAATGGTCCGGCTCGCCGCTGCATGCGCTATTTATATAGTGCGTTGCCATAGCAACCAGATGCTTCCTGGTTCTGTTGGAAGGGAGAGCGCACCTGCTTGTGCAGAAAAGGGACATGTGCGCATGCGCCGCCTACAGTAACAAGTCGCCAAGTCTGGGAAGGAGCGATGCATTATGGTAATCTTCTCTACACTGCTCAGCGGTTTTTTTTCCTGTTTGGCTTCTGATCTTCTGAACAGGTGAAGTATGGGGAGACTTAAGGGCACTATTGAGACAACTGAAGGTATGCCTGCAGCTTGAGATTAACTCTTTATTAGCCTTTCCTTCTCCTTTAAGGAACTCAAGCTTCTCCTGGGTCAGGGATTGGTGTGAATGATAAACAATCTCTGTAAAGCTTTGCGTAAGTGGGTCAGCACCACACAAATAAATAGCAAATATATATTTTGATTATAAAAGAATCTTTACCTGCGCTTGTGAACCTTGGTTTTGAAGTGTTCCTTTAGAGTCTTTAGGTCTACGAAGTATCGGCTGTAAAACAAGAACATCTCATTACAATTAATATGGAGGTATGTGAGATGCTGACTGTACCTCAGGAAAAACATACGCACCCAACAATGCTGGAATAAAAGTCACTATTTATATAATCCATTTAAACAGACTGTATATATATAAGTGGCCTCACGCCACTTCCTCAAAAGCTGCCTCAGATGTCGACTGTGTAAGATACCGCAAACTGTTAAAGTTACCATCCCATGTACAGTAGCATGCATATATGTTGTATAAAATCAATTAAAGAGCTAAACACATATTTCACTCTTACAATCGTTATTTGACCCTAATTAGTAAAAAAACACAGGGGTACTGGTAGTCACAGGCTGATGTAAAGACAGGAATGCTAGAAAAATGGCTTCAAGCAAACAGGTGTATTATATCTATATATATTATATTATTATATATATATATTATATACATGGCCTACTGCACTATATGGTTTGGTAGCTAAGTAGGTTAATAAAAGCTATTTGTCAGCCCCATGTCCACTGGTAGATTATGATCTCACTGTATTGAACAGTAGTTTATCTTATGATCTTGCTGTAAAAATAACAGCCACCTGTAAACTAGACAGCTTAATAAACCTGAGGCTTGGAGCCTCTATATTCATGTGAAAGATTACTGTCCCAAAACACTTCAAAGGGATCAGAATCAATCATTTCAATGAGCTGTAATTTGCAGGCTGTGCATTTATGCATACACATGTACCAATAACAGAAACTGGAAGCAGTACACAAAAGAGTTTAACACAACTGTGTTTATATGAAAGTAGAGTTGGGGGGTTGATTTTAGACACCCCCATCAGCAAGCCTTAAAGTAATCCAAGATTATTGAATGTAGCAGAACAATTAAAGGGGCAGATTTACTGACACTTAGGGCTGATTTACTTACCCACGAACGGGTCGAATGGAGTCCGATTGCATTTTTTTCGTAATGATCGGTATTTTGCGATTTTTTCGGATTCTTTACGAATTTTTCGTTACCAATACGATTTTTGCGTAAAAACGCGAGTTTTCGTATCCATTACGAAAGTTGCGTAAAAAGTTGCGCATTTTTCGTAGCGTTAAAACTTACGCGAAAAGTTGCGCATTTTTCGCGTAAGTTTTAACGCTACGAAAAATGCGCAACTTTTTACGCAACTTTCGTAATGGATACGAAAAACTCGCGTTTTTACGCAAAAATCGTATTGGTAACGAAAAATTCGTAAAGAATCCGAAAAAATCGCAAAACATACGAAAAAGTCGCAAAATGTTCGTTTTCAAGTCGGAACTTTTCCAATTCGGGTCGGATTCGTGGGTTAGTAAATCAGCCCCTTAGACAAAGTTCTTTATTTTCTTTTCCCTGGGGGAAAAATTATTTTCCCAGCAGTTACTTATTATTTGAGAAAATCTTGTCCTACAGGAAATCAAAGTAAAACTTTTTTCTCCCTGGGGATAAATTTGCATACACTGATTACTACCAGTGCCTCAGAGCACTCAGAGCGACCTCGCCAAACGAACAAATCTTCCCCATGTATGGCCACCTAAAGCCACAGAAAATACAGGAGGCGGCAATTTTTTTTGAGCTTTTGCAATACAAATGTTTTGCCCCCGGTAATTCACACTGACTTATAAAAAGGTATCTTTGGGTGTTTTGTTGCCTGCATTGGAAGAGATTTAGCATGGGTGACATTATGTCCTATGGCCCATTAAATGGAACCCAATTTTTATAATATAAAACAGCTCATTTTTAATTTTGTTCATAAAAAAATATACATTTCTAGTAGTATGTGCAGTTGCATAATCCCAAATAGAAAAATGGCATTTTAAGTACTTAAGTCTCCCTTCTGGCTCATATAAGGCACTGTGTTCATACACAAACCAAGGGTATGCTTACATGCTAGGTTACATAATGAACAGAACTGAGTTTTTTTTTGTTTTTGTTTTTACTTTCACATTTCTTACTGTTACTCTTAGGGCAAAGGCACACTAAGCAGACTCAACAATTTCCTCTTAAGGCATTTTTTATAGATGTGGAGGAAAGCAGACTTGCTTTTATGCGCACATCCCCATAGCTCCATTAAAAGTACTGGGTTGGCCTGTGAGGTGCCAAAAAAATGGGGTATGCGAATAAGTCCAGATCCGCTTTCCTCCATGTCTATAAAAATACACCTACAGAGTAAATCAGTAAATCTACTTAGTGTGCCCTTGCCCTTAAAACTAGCATCGCTTTGTGATCTCTAAGGATGCACAAAGACCATCATAAAATGGTGGCTCAAGGTACAAGAAGTAAAAGGGCAATATTTACAGAGTATTTACAAGTATTTTGGTAAGATTCTTTATAAGGCCCTAATTATGATATACAGTGGCTTGCAAAAGTATTCGCCCCCCTTGAACTTTTCCACATTTTGTCACATTACAGCCACAAACATGAATCAATTTTATTGGAATTCCATGTGAAAGACCAATACAAAGTGGTGTACATGTGAGAAGTGGAATGAAAATCATACATGATTCCAAACATTTTTTCACAAATAAATAACTGCAAAGTGGGGTGTGCGTAATTATTCAGCCCCCTTTGGTCTGAGTGCAGTCAGTTGCCCATAGACATTGCCTGATGAGTGCTAATGACTAAATAGAGTGCACCTGTGTGTAATCTAATGTCAGTACAAATACAGCTGCTCTGTGACGGCCTCAGAGGTTGTCTAAGAGAATATTGGGAGCAACAACACCATGAAGTCCAAAGAACACACCAGACAGGTGAGGGATAAATTTATTGAGAAATTTAAAGCAGGCTTAGGCTACAAAAAGATTTCCAAAGCCTTGAACATCCCACGGAGCACTGTTCAAGCGATCATTCAGAAATGGAAGGAGTATGGCACAACTGTAAACCTACCAAGACAAGGCCGTCCACCTAAACTCACAGGCCGAACAAGGAGAGCGCTGATTAGAAATGCAGCCAAGAGGCCCATGGTGACTCTGGACGAGCTGCAGAGATCTACAGCTCAGGTGGGGGAATCTGTCCATAGGACAACTATTAGTCGTGCACTGCACAAAGTTGGCCTTTATGGAAGAGTGGCAAGAAGAAAGCCATTGTTAACAGAAAACCATAAGAAGTCCCGTTTGCAGTTTGCCACAAGCCATGTGGGGGACACAGCAAACATGTGGAAGAAGGTGCTCTGGTCAGATGAGACCAAAATGGAACTTTTTGGCCAAAATGCAAAACGCTATGTGTGGCAGAAAACTAACACTGCACATCACTATGAACACACCATCCCCACTGTCAAATATGGTGGTGGCAGCATCATGCTCTGGCAACAATGGAATGGTTTAAAACAAAACATATCCATGTGTTAGAATGGCCCAGTCAAAGTCCAGATCTAAATCCAATCGAGAATCTGTGGCAAGATCTGAAAACTGCTGTTCACAAACGCTGTCCATCTAATCTGACTGAGCTGGAGCTGTTTTGCAAAGAATGGGCAAGAATTTCAGTCTCTGGATGTGCAAAGCTGGTAGAGACATACCCTAAAAGCCTGGCAGCTGTAATTGCAGCAAAAGGTGGTTCTACAAAGTATTGACTCAGGGGGCTGAATAATTACGCACACCCCACTTTGCAGTTATTTATTTGTAAAAAATGTTTGGAATCATGTATGATTTTCGTTCCACTTCTCACGTGTACACCACTTTGTATTGGTCTTTCACGTGGAATTCCAATAAAATTGATTCATGTTTGTGGCTGCAAAATGTGGAAAAGTTCAAGGGGGCCGAATACTTTTGCAAGCCACTGTAAATTATCTGTTCAAGTACTCAGTCTAACAGCAAAGTGTATAAAAAAGGGGGGTTAGAAGTACAATAGAAGTGTATCAGCCCAAAAAAAGTAACAGAAAACAGTAACAATCGATGCATCAAAAATTGGTTTGGGGACTCACAACCTTTCTTGCTTAACACATTGGTGCAATGAATAAAGCTTAAGCTGAACATACTTTTTGCCTGTTTTTTAATTAGGAGCTATCTATGGTGTTTGTTATTTCTTGCACTAAACAGGGCAAAATTTAAAAATTAAATGAAATTCAAATCTTACATCCTGATCCCAAATAGCAAAGTCAAACAAAAAGAAACAGTCCATCCAGAAGCCCACTGTACAAATACATCCATCCCTTCCCCCTGCTACAGCTCATTATACAAAGGTTTTTCAAAGGTTTGCTTATTTGTTTCTTATTTTTTTTAGAGATTGAAAGGGTTAATCAATAAGGTTGCTAATTTTCTACATACCCTCCAAAGAATTGCTTATTACAGATTCAGGTCAGTGTTCCACTTTCTGAGAAAGGCACTGGCACATGTTTTTAGAGTGCTGCACCACCACTGTGTTGTAACAAATCCAACTTCCTAAACTTTGGAGTTGGATTTGTTACAACACAGAGGAGAGACTGTGATAAAACCAGCAAGAGAGAAAGTACTCTGAAAGCTCTGCATTTTACATAATACCACAAACAAGTGTGTTTCAACTCATACTGTTCTTGTTACATACTTTTATCACATTTTTTGCCATTGTTCATCTACTGCAATATATTGAAACTAATTGTATGGTGTTACAATCTTGTTCCTGTCAGGGGGATAGTCATTCTGGTCCTGGATTGTGCACAAGCACAGCAGAGCACAATTTTGCCTTTTTGCATCTATGCTTGGATTTTAATTTACTGCACATATGTACAGCCCAGACCAGTTGCAAGGAATCCCTGAAACAGAAAAATAGATGATGTGACACTCCCTAGAATAGTAATCCCAGGCTGGGACTTTTTTCCAGAGAAGAGGGTAAAAACTTGACCCCCCCTCCCCAAAGTTATTAACCTGTTAAAGAAAATATATATATATATTCTTCTGAATGTATTACTCTGCTTATCTTTTTAGTAATCAACTAATATTAGCAGAAATTATTAATTTGTTTAAAAGCCTATGACAAGTCACTCATATCCTAAGTATAAATCTTGAAATGCTTAAGTCATTTTTCTATTCATACAAGTATTTACTTACTTATGATTTGTAAGTTCACTAAGTTACATAGTTCATTTGGGTTGGAAAAGACAAAGGTTTATCAAATTCAAATGATTCCCAATGCACATATATACACCTACCTATACAGAGCTATTTATAAATTCACAAATATAAACTATTTGGATGCGTTTTTGTATGTTGTCAGGGTATTCAAGGACCTTACTGCCCTCACTGTGATTATATTTTGTATATTAATGTCCATCAATTAAATGTGGGGCCTAGGGTGCACAATGCTCAAACATTATACAATTGGCCTTGTGGCACAGACTTATGGATTATGGTACAAACTCACGAGCAATGTAGGCAGTAGTGCTGGGCATTTCCAGGTAGCTGGTAGTCAATCTCCTGATTTAATAAGAGTTTTGCATTTTCAGGCTTCATATCATGGTGAATCTGATCCAGGTCTTTTACTCTGCGCTTAGTTTTCCAGAGTTTGGAGATATTCTTCTTTTTGTCACTTTTGTGATTCCCAACCTGCTTGGACCGCACCATGTCTAAGTACAGAAGTAGGAAGAAAGGTGTTTAACATGAAATACAATATATTTGTCATCAAAATATAGTATAATAATAGGTACAAGTGTGAGAGACTGAAAAGCGGATGGAAAAAAAATAAGGAAAGAAAAATTTTAGTGAGTGGACATGTACTGAGATGACACATGACTGATACACAAAAAGAGCAAAGGAAACAAAAACATTTTGAAATGTGAAAAAGGGGCATCCAATTACTTCAGTCATACAAAAAACTGG